>NC_067491.1:38229135-38854032 GCF_947179515.1 Apodemus sylvaticus
TACAGTAGAAAGGTGAATGGTTGAGGTGATCGGAGCCATAATGTGGCCAAGATGAAGCTAAAAGAAAAAGAAATTAAAGGTCATGGCCAAGAGCTACTGGGAAGGTAAAAGTTTAATTCATGCCTGAGAGGGGAAGCAAAGGGACAGAGGTGAAGGCCACACCAAGCTGCCTTCCCCTTGCTGTACAGCTCTTGTTGAAAACTCAACAAAACTGGGAAGTGGTGGCGCACACCTTTAATCCCAGCACTTGGGAGGCAGAGGCAGGCGGATTTCTAAGTTCGAGGCCAGCCTGGTCTACAGCGTGAGTTCCAGGACAGCCAGGGCTACACAGAGAAACCCTGCCTCAAACACACACACACACCCCAAAAAATCCTCAGCAGATTAATTGTCTGTTCTATCCCACTTTTCACATTTAATCTTTCCTTCAACACTTTATTCTCTTAATTCTGACGTTTACTCAGTGCTTTTTTACTCAGAATATAAACACTTAAGTTCAACTTTCCTAAACATGACTATATACCAGACAATATTCAGACAAAAGGCCCTGTCTTCTGATGACTGTGGATGACTTTTCTTTCCAAAGTATCTTCTCCCACCACACACATGCTCTTCCACCGGAAGTTCATGAACATGCCTAAAAAGACCACCTATGTGACCCTCTCCTTGCATCTTGGTATGCTTTTGATTACTTTGTACAATTGGTTATGACAAAAATTCTGAGATGTATTTCTGTTTTAAAAGCCACATTGCTTTAATATTCAGCAGACTGATTTGCTGCCTAGAACTCTGTGGAGAAGTGGAATGCAGCAGATTAAGAACCAAAATTACCTCAGGCTATCTTTAGTCCCCTTAATAACCATTTACTGCCAACCCCTTTATCTGAGCTAACATAGTGGTGACTATTACATACAGCCTTCGGAATGTACTGTTAAATTTAGCAGACTACTATCTTCACCTACCCTGAACCTCAGAATGTTTTCATATCTAATATACATAGAATAGATTCCCCTCTTCTACTGTAAACCACCTCAAGTTTCCACCAATGCATTTGATATATGTATTGCTTTATGATGTCTGTTTGTTCTGCAACTATAAAAATTCAATGTAGCCACTTTGACAATGAAACATGATATTTAGGGGTAATCTTAAATGTGTCCATAGGCAATGGGCATTCATATTTGGCTCAGAATACATTATCCCCAACTCCCTTGAAGCATTAGTAGTGTTTTATGTCCATATAAGGCCATGGGTTTTGAATTTTTCACTCTCCTGATACTTTCTCTTGGAGTATTCCTTCGTAGATATTACAATGATAAAAAGTTTAAGAGATATTATTTATGGACACTACTCAATCATCTCTGGAAAACACCAGTTTTAAGTTATTAAAGTCTAAGCATCAGTCATATGGATGAAAAAGGATACATGAATGTTCCACCCTACAGCCATTTTTTTCTACTTGTCAAGGACCTAGGCATATGGAGGAGGCCAAACCATCAGCCTCTACGCTGACAAATTTCTGTTCCACAGAATTGCTCATCATCAGAAAATGATGATTTTATTGTTGTGGGGTTTGAGATAGTATTTTTAACCTAGAATAATTTGTCATATGCTAGCATGAAACAGTGCTGGGGGCTCCAACAGAAATGAGAAAGTTGAAGATCATTGAAACTGGAGAATCATGTGTGACGGTCAAAGGAGATTTAGGGAATGGAAGATGACTACAGACCTTGGGTTACACCAAACACATGTACACACCTTAGAGGTTGTATCTTGGTGACCTTTTATTAGTTTCCTGAGGTTGTCATAATGAATTCAGGGGTTGAAACAGGCAAAATTGTATAGCTTAACAATTCTGATATCAATGTCACAAGACTAAAGTCAAGATATAAGAGGGCCACAGCCCCCCATCAACTATTGTATAAGCTTCATATGAACACATATACACATGTATATTTATATATAAGAGTTTAGTTGGAGTTAATCTGTACAATGGATAATTCCCCTCTCAGAAGTTGTAGGTTGCCAAAAAAAAGTCCAATTCTAGGTCAGAAATGACCTAGAAACCCAAAACAATACAGTCCATTGTGACTGCTTTTCGTTTCCTAGTAGAACTTGATGGTAAGGCCCTATTGCTGAAGACACCATACACTTTGCTTACTTGGAGAAATGGTTCTGATCAGTACCTGCCTACAGGCTAGATTTCATAGGTGCTGTAATAACCTAGCTGGTGAGATATAACCATGACTTTAATGCTGTCTCAGTGTTATGAGGTCAACAAACTACTATCTGAGTGGATTTAATACCTACTCCACAGGAGGTAACACATACATGGTATAAGTCAAACCAAGAATTTATAGTTGGTGAGCTCATAGGACCCAGTGATAAACCAATTACTATTATGCACTAAACAGGTAGCATCAAAATACCCTCAAAATTCACATTTCTGTATCCATAGATTAAAGTAGCTGTCAGCCCTCATCAAAAAAGTTTCTTTGTGCAGTAGATGATAATAATACAGGATACAGATAATATAGAAAAGTACTACAGACACTTATAAATGATCAAAGTGTGGAGAATAGACGTGTGTGGAGTGCTCAGTCACAAATGGCACATCTATATCAAAATGACCCCAAGCTCAGGGACTGTCATAACAAAAGGCATAGAAAATTGTAAAAGCCAGGTATTGGGAAGGACATAGGGAAAAACAGTGCCTTTTGGAAATAACAGGACCACTACATTTCTGAATTCACATTATCTGTGGTTACCTGGACAATATCTGTCAGTACTCTGGCATTGAAGGAGAGAGGGATTCATGCACCCCTGCATTTGGCCGTGACAGTTGACAGGTTCTGAGGGATAATTAGTTTCTTTAAGGGTTTGTCTCTGTCTCCTGGTAGGAAGGCCATGCTCCAGTGGATGACCTCGTGAGTGTATGGGTGGCATGACTTAGAACTGGTGGATAATAGAAGAAGGGGAGGAGGTAGATGAGGGGAAGGAGGAGGAAGATGAGGAGGATGAGGAAGAAGAAGGAGAAAGGAGAAGATAAAGTTAGAGCTGGAGTAAATGTGCATAGACATGGGTTAAAGAATGTGGAATTAATGTGATCAAAATATGTTGTATGCATATATGAAAATCTCAATGAATTAATAAAAAATATTATTTCAAGGAAGTAGAAGAAAACAAGGAAGAAGCAGATGTGGAGGATGAATAGAATGTGAATTTTATGTCAAGGCTAGGGTGAAGATGTTCTAAAATTATTACTTAGCTAGAGTCTTTCTAATAAAGAACAAAGACAGTTTCCCTCCCTTAGGAGTCAATAGAAATGTGTCTGTCAATCACCTGGACAGAAAAACTCACAGCCTCTGAAACAATTTTTAAAAAAGAACAAAATTAGAGAACTCACACTTATCATTTTCAAGAATTGCTAAAAGTTTTTCATAACCAACAGTTATACATGGAATTCAAAACAATTTAGTTGGAGAGATGGCTTAGTATGTAAAGTTCTTGTTAAGCAAGCATAAGGGCCCAAGTTTGATTCTCAGAACCCATGTACAAAAATGCAGAACAGCAGCAGATATATTTAATATCCACAATGAAGATTGTGGATCCCCGTAATGAAGATTGTAATCCTTGGAGCTTTCTAGCTAACCAGCACAGTCTAATTAGTGAGATTGTCAAAGAAATAAGGCCAAGTAAAAATAGGTGAGAGCCCAGTGCTATCCTCTGGACTTCACATGTATATGTACATACGAGTGAATCCACATGCATACACAAAGTTGAACTGACATTTTGTACAAATCTTTATCCCTTTATGCTTCTCAACAACTGATCTGGAACAAGGGTGGTAGGAATTCAATGGGCAAAGGACAGCTTGTCAACAAATGGGCAACATGCATAAGACTCTGGGTTTGAGTCTCACACCACAAAAAAAAAAGGTAGATAGAGAAAGAGATAGATAGATAGATAGATAGATAGATAGATAGATAGATAGATAGATAGATAATAGATAGAATGAAGGAAAGAAAATAACAAAATTAGACTTACCTTTCACCACATATATAAGCGATTTCAAATCAATTACCAAGCTAAAAGAAAACAAGAGTAAATACCTATACCTTTAGAGTGGGTGATAGTGTAGCTTGTTTCTTTTACAATTACAAAGACTTGCAGGCATTCAGACCAGTACTCTGAACTTCTAACAATTTAAAAATAAAGTCGAGCCCTGGCTTTCAGGGCTTGAAGGGTAAAATGTTTTAAGAACTCTTCAAACAGAAGGGTGTCCTACAAATCTGAATGAATATTTTCCAGCCTTCTTAACCTAACATAGTCTTACATCCTATAATCATCCTTCATCTCCTGAAACCAGTCACACATTTTTGTGGTTCTAGTTGTCTCCTCCAGGGGAGATGATGAAGGGTCAACATTTTTCTCCAAGCTTTATCTTCCGTCAGTGAGCACACTGGTGTAAGACTTTTAGTAGGAGATCATGATAAGCCATTAGAGGAAAAAGTGCTGTAGTTGCCTTGGGGGACTGGAGAAGACAAAGCCGGAAGCCCAGGAAGTGTGAAAGAGGTCAGAAGCCCAGGAAGTGTGAAAGAGGTCAGAAGCCCAGGAAGTGTGAAAGAGGTCAGAAGCCCAGGAAGTGTGAAAGAGGTCAGAAGCCCAGGAAGTGTGAAAGAGGTCGAGTGCTCTAGAAGAGGAAGATAAAGGGCCTGGGGTGGAGTCCTAGAGAAACAAGGAAGTAGAATTGTTTTTGCTTCTTTTAGCATTCTTATGTTTAAATCTGAAAACAGAAAAGTAGGAACATGGCTCAACATTTCCAGCCAGTCATTAGCTTCATGTTCATGCAGCAGGAGACTAAGTGACACAAGAAAGGGCTTCGTGCCACCAATATGTGTGTGTTACATACAACAGCAATGTGACAGTACAAGCTAGTGCTCCCATGATGGGCTTAGTGTTTACAAAGAGGAAGACAACAAGCAATCTCTTTTCCCTGTGTGAAATGCAAGAGAAAGCATTTTCTTTGCCTATGCCCCACAGGCGGTCCTCACCAGAGAATGGATCCACAAGCACCTTGACCTTGGATTTTTCCATTCCAGAACTGAAAAACAAACTCTTATTGCTCCTAGGGAACATCTTTAGTTTGCACTGACAGTTATTGACATGCCAATGTCTATGATACATTTGTGACAGCACCTTCGATCTAAACTGATTAAGGCAAAGTCTCTTTGGAGACGGAAAAACATTCAGATGAATCATGTTAGTGTTTGGAGTTGTTGCATCCTCCGTGAAGTAGCAATCGTCACATGAAAGATAGAGATTGTATGCCAAATTAAAAAAAGATAAGCTAGTTTATTTGTCTAATTTATAATTAAAATCAATCATGATGATAAATCAAAATAAAACCAAAACAGTAAGTAAAATACAGTGCTTACTAAAAATTGTTTAAAATGTACCTTTTCTATGAAATTGTCATGTCAACATTCTAACTTTCAACACATGAGCTTGATGGATCTAGTACTCAAATGACAAACTTTCCAAAGTGCAAGAGCTGTAAATTAGTTATTAGAATCTAAAAATTTGATTTAGAGACTTAATTTTCACTGGAAATTTTATTTGGAAATGACTGAGGAAAATAATTTTAGTGAAATGAAAATGTGAACATTCAAAATTGGAATATGATTTGAGTGCACTAGGCAGAGAACTAATCAAGGTATTTAACTGGCTTTCTGGAGAAATACATGCATATATGTGTATGTGTGTATTTGTGGGGCTAGGGGTAGGTGTATGTGTATATGTGTCTTTATGTGCATGTGTGTGTGCATGTGTGTGTGTCCAGTCCAGATTTCTTTGAAACATGAGCATTTTCCTCTATGTGCTTTAGAGAAACCTAAATTTGCACATTCTGACACATAAAGAGCCCCTCTGTCTCTATTTCTGAGGACACTTTATTAAACTTCTGACAAACAACGGTATTCCAAGGAAACCTTCAGCCATATTCCCTGGGCACTTCAAAGGCAGGGAGCAGGTGGTCTACTGGGTTTTCTTGCCTTTAATATTTGTGGCCTAACATAGCTCACAGAGGTTCTCTCATGAAGCACCGCCTCTATCGTGGTTTAGCTATGGTATTTGGAACAAAGTGTCTTCCCCAAGATCCAGGCCCTGAAAGCCATCCTAAAGATAATTCTGAAAGGCATAAGTGAGCAAGAAATGATTTGGAGTAGCAAGAGGCTTGCCAAAAGACCAGGAAAATCAGTGTTGTCTAGTTAAAAGCCAGACACTGGAGCCAAGAAAAGTCCTTATATGGTAAGACTCAAGATTCTTTTCTTTTTCCAGCTAAAACCTATGAAGAGGTTGGAAGGTTGGAGAGATGGCTCAGTGGTTAAGAGCACTGGCTGATCTTCCAAAGGTCCTGAGTTCAATTCTCAGCAACCACATGGTGGCTCACAACCATCTGTAATGGGATCTGATGCTCTTTTTGACATATAGATGGATAAGCAGATAGAGCACTCATAATAGAGCAATCATACATAAAATAAATAAATTCCCCAAAAAACAAAACCAAGAAGACTTGGCAAGAGGGGAGCAGTAGCAGAGAAAATGTCATGTATTGCTTGTTCTCATGTTCCTCTTTGTGTGTGTGTGTGTGTGTGTGTGTGTGTGTGTGTGTGTGTGCCATTGAGAAAGTTAAAAGAAGAGGCAGTGACTAACTTGTCTCAGCTGCCTCTTTGAGTCTCTTGAGAAGCTATTCGACCTTCAGAGAATATTTGATCTGTACTTCTGCTGTTATACAATAGGCAGTCTTCTCTCACACCACCACTGCACATACTCTTTATGCACCAGGGACTCCAATTTTCTGCATCTCCCTGGAGAAGACATGGCAACAGCTGCCCATCATGAAAGGCAGGAATTTACAAGTCTTTTTCTCTACATATGGTAGTCAAGTTCACCGACAGACCTTACTCTGAGATAAAGATCCCATTTTTATGATCATTGTTACTTTTGACACTTTGTGTAGTGTGTGATCCTACCCTCGAACACCAAAGTAAGGAGTATTGTTACCAAATTGCTAAAGCTTCATTGAACAGTGAATTTGCTCTCTTCTTCCTCTTCTGTTGTTTTCTTTCAGGGAAAACCCATGGGATTACTGTTCACAGTCTGTGTGAGTATTCATCTGTTTCCCTCTTTATTTTTATGCAAAGGAAGTAAGAATAGGAACTACAGGCGCAGTTAACATTTTGAAGATAGATCTTATACAGTTGAAAATGAATAAGTTTTCTTTTGGTGTAGATGATATAAGTTATAAAGTTGAAAAAAGGAGGGAATTTAAAGAAAAGAATTTGGGGGCATGGGGAAGTACAAAGAGACCCAAAATGGGTTCACTGAATGTTGAGAAGACCATTTAAAAATAAGATATATTTGTACATAGCATCTGAAGGGAATATAAAATAAATATTCAACTAGATGAATGTTCTCATAAAATCACAGAGCACACTCATGTATTTTCCATGAAATTGATCGCAGATTTGGAAATCCCCTATGGCTTTCTGTTCAAACAGGCATTATTAGTCATAGCATTCTTTGTAAACAAACAAGAAGGTTTTCTTGTATTTCTTGACTGTATGGATTTAGTGAAACATATAATATCCAATACTCTAAATAAAAAGAAGTCTATATACCACTGAGATTCAATTTCTATTTCTCCTTGTATTTGGCATTAATATTAATAAGCCCTAGAACTTTTTGTTACAGCTAAATACAGAAAACAATAAAACTCTGAAAAACAAAAGGAAAATATTTCAAAAAATATGCAATTAAAGAGTGGGTCTGCATAGTCTTTGAAGAGATTTTTTTATTGATTTATTTATTTATTTACTTTATATCTCAATGCAATGTTCCTCCTTCCTTTCTTCCTAGTCCCAAACTTACAAATCCTCCCCTCATTACCCCCTCCACTTCTCCTCAGAGAAAGGGAAGCCCACACTGTGGGTACCACCCTGCCCTGGGACATTCAATACCAGTAGAACTAACCACATCTTCTCCCACTGAGACCCAAGCAGGCAGTCCAGCTAGAGGAAGGGAATCCAATGGCAAGCAACAATCAGAGACAGTCCCCGCTCCAATTGTTAGGAGACCCATATGAAGACCAAGCTGCACATCTGCTATAAATGTGTAGTGGGCCTAGGTCCAGCCCCTGCATGCTCTTTGGTTGGTGGTTCAGTCTCTAGGAGCTCCCACGGGCCCAGTTTGGTAAACTCTGTTGGTCTTCTTGTAATGCCCTCAACTCCTCTGTCTTGCTCAATTCCATCCTTCATTCTTTCATAAGAGTTTTCTAGCTCTACTTGATATTTGGCTGTGGATCTATGTACCTGTCTCCATCTGCTTCAGAATGAAGCCTCTTACAATGCAGTCATGTCTGTGAGCATAGCAGAACATCATTAATAGTGTCAGGGGTTGGCTCTCTTCTATGGGATGGGTCTCAAGTTGGTTCAGTCATTGGTTGGTTCTTCACTCAGTCTCTGTTCTGTCTTTATCCCTGCATATCTTATAAGTAGGATAAATTTTGGGTTGAAGGTTTTGTAGGTGGGTTGATGTTCCCCTCCCTCTACTTGAAGTCCTACCTGACTACAGAACCTGGTCAGTTTAGTCTCCATATTCTCTGGTGGTAAGAATCTCAGCTATCATCATCCCCATAAACTCCCCAGAGCTTCCCCAATTGAATTAGATGTTCCTCTACTGAAGAATGGATAAAGAAAAATTGCTGCATCTACACAATGGAATGCTATTCAGCTAGTAAAAACAAGGACATCATGAAATTTGCAGGCAGGTGGATGGAACTAAAAACACCATCCTGAGTGAGGTAACCCATACCCACAGGACATGCATGGCATATACTCACTTATAAGTGGATGTTGGTATAAACTACAGGATAATCATAACAACCCACAGACCCAAAGAAACTAAGTGATAAGGGAGGCCCAAGGTAGGGTGCATGAATCCCAGTCAAATACAAAATAGTCATCATCAGAGGTAGATGGAGAGAAGGAACTGAGTGGGAGAGGGGGTAGGGAGGAGGACAGACATGCTAAAGTGGCAGGGATAGGAAAGGGCTGGAATGAAAATGAAAGCTGGTAGGGGCCGCCTCTGGGCCCAGGACTAGGTGAAGGAGATTCTAAAATGCTCGAAGTTTGTGTTTCTACAAACTCCCCGCCCAGTGCATCCTAACCCATTTCAGTCTCAGGATGCTATACTTAGCTGAGATGGAGGGGAAAGGCATCTCCATTTTTTCTTACTCAAAAACAACCCCATTCTGCAATTGTTTGGCAGTTTTGCAGAATGAACTGAAATCCTCCCTTCTCTGAAGTAGAATGTCTTCCCATCTCTGAAATAACAGATTCTGGTCTCTATCTCTACAATTTCTCTGGTATGATCAATCACACACAGACAAACACAATAGCTCAACAGCTACCTAGTTAACATGCAAGGAAAGCAAAATTCAGAGAAGAAACCATTTTCTGAGAACTCATAATTGCCACAGATGCATCTTCTGACCTGCCTTCACCAAGGATGGGCCTTCTTCTCGTACTCTGCTTCAAGCTGGTAGAACCTGGGAAGCCGACTGTATGAACACCGCTATCTTTAAGCAAAGAAAGCATTGCTATTCAAAGAAACACTCCAACTGTCACTAGCACTGCAAATACACATGAGTCAGTTAGCTGACCTGAATTTTACCATGGCTGTTGTCATTGTCAACAAGTATTTAGTGTATGTCCCTGAAACATTGCCAGATGCTATGAGCTCATCCCCCTTCCAACCCCAGGATGTCTTAAAGAAACCATGAATATCTGAAATCTAGGCTTGAAAGATATGGACAAAAATTTAAGAAGGGGGGAAGGCATGATTTGCTTCTAAGTAAAACATCTGAATTTTTCTCATCCTTTCCTAATATCAATAATTGTGAGTTATTTGCATATATAAAGATATCTATTTACATACACTGACAAGAGAGATGATGATGATGATGATGATAGATGATGATAGATATGAGAAATAAACAATATGCAAATATATATAATGATATATAGATCTAGAGATGTCTATGTTCATAAATATCTATCCAGTCCTATACACATAGATACATTTATTTAGTCTCAATATATCATAATATATACATATATATATATTTAGTCTTAATATATCTTAATATATTTAATATGAATAAAGTATAACTTTGATTTCACTGATTAAAATTGAATGTATGGCATTAAGGATTTTCATAAACTACCACTCAAAATTTGTGAACCAAATGTGGGCATTATAGAAATTTTGAATAAATCCAGACAAGAGCAAAAACCATCTCTGAGAAATTAAATGAAGGAATCTCAAGGTTAAACAGATATCACTGAGGAAAGATGCAAGTCTTGGTTTAATTGAATTTGTAGCTCCAATGGAGTAGGGCAGTTCATTAGTGAAGGACAAATGAGTACTTCTGAATGTCTTTATCTCTAACCTAAAAACCTGGGAGACATGTAAGACCAGAAACTGTAGACATATTAATGAGTACTCAACAAAAGAACTTTTCCAAGGAATGTGCTAATACTGAACACGTTTGGTACAAAGTTAAATATTGAGCTAGACTGAGACTTCAACCTAGTGTTACATAATACATTATTAAAGAATAAGTAGTGGGGGGAAATATGACATAATATAAAGGGAGCTTTGACCCATGTAAGTAGCATTTTGTTATATAGGATAAACTCTGTTTAAGTGCTGTTAAAATAAAGAGAAAATTTGATGATAGAATCCATTCCACTTTAAGAGAAATTCTTGGGAGAAAGCAGTAAACATACATGTTGTATATACATGCTGAAGTTTTCAAATGTTGAAGATTTCAAATCCACCAACCAATAGACATTTCAGAGTTCAGTCTTCTGATTACTAAAACATGTCAGCCAATCATGGTGTACTTATTCTACAACAGCAGAGTGCAACACAAGAAAACAGAGGAGGGGATGGAGCTGCCAATCTATTAATAAGCATCCCTATGAATCCCTTGTTCTGGCCTGTCCTCCTCTGATGCCACATCTGAATCATAGGAGACCAGGAATCGGCCTCTTTGCTCAACCATGATCTCCCCAATCTGCTGGTTTGGGATTTCTGCATTCATGCTCAATACTATCTTAATGAAGACATTTTGTTCTTATTTCCTGAACTGTAGAAAGTTGAATATTATCATGGCCAAAAGAAATTGTCTTAGTACTATAGTTCTGTAACACAGCTTTATATCAAGGATGGTGACAAATACAGCAATTCTTTTATTGTTCAGGATTGTTTTAGCTATTGTAAGATTTTTGTTTTTCCATTTGAAGTTGAGAGTTTTCCTTTCAAGTTCTGAAAAGAATTGAGGAGGAATTTTAATGGAATCTATAGATAACTTATGGTAGGATGGATATCTTTTCTATGTTAATCCTACTAATCCATGAGGGTGGGAGATCGTTGCATTTTCTGATATCTTATTCAATTTCTTTCTTTAAAGACTTGAAAATTTTTATCATACATGTCTTTTACTTGCTTGGTTAGAGTTACCTCAAAATATTTTATATTTTGGGGGGATATTGTGAAGGATATTGTTTCCCTGATTTCTTTCTCATACAAATTGTCTCTTGTATAAAGGGGGGGGGGTATTGATTTTCTTTTGTTTTATTTTATCTTGTATCTAGCCACTTAACTGGAAGTGTTCATCAGCTTTAGGAGTTTCTTGGTGGAATGTTTAGGCTCACTTATGTATAATTCAAATCATCTGCAAATAACAACACTTTGATTTTTTTCTTTCCAATATCTATCCCCTTAATGAGTTGTCTTATTGTTCTAGCTAAAACTTCAAGCACTATATTGAACAGATAAAGAGAATGAACAAGCTTTATTGTTCAAACTGTATGTGTCGACATAAAAACAGACACATTTATCATTGGAATCTAATTGAAGACTCAGACATAAATGCACACATCTATGGATGTAACTTTAACTTTTTATTTACCAGATGAAGAGATGAAATGAGAGCTATATCCAAGCTGTGCTAATGCATGGCTTGGGCTGAGCACAGAGTGTTTTTATTTAACTAGCCCTAGGCCTAAGCCTGGAAGCTTCTAGCTTCCATATGCTAACTTAGGCCTCGAATGTTTCAGCCTCCAAGATTTACTGCTGAGCAACTCACCCTTTCTAGCTCTTTCTGAACACTGGATGGCTGGCTCAACTCATCTGCTATGCTTGACCTCAAACTAACTCTGGCAATCTAGTCTAATCTTCTGGCTCCTTCCCATTCTCTGGTTTACTCTGTCTTCATTTGCAATCTGTCTCTGTAAAACTGTCTGGGTAAAACTGCCACACATACATACCACCACATCACACACCACACCTTTTTTTCTCTTTCAGTTCTCCTGAGTTGCCTCTCTTCCCTGTCCTTATGAGAGTCAGGCATATCCTATCTCTGACTCATTCTCTCAGATATTTCTGATTCATCACTTTATCTGCCTCTAAATTATACATCTCTTTCAAATATGGCTTCTTCCTTCTACAAACTAACTTTACCTACCTTGTTAGGGATTAAAGTTGTGTAGTAAGGGCATGTCAGTATTCTAGCCAGAGGGATTAAAGGTGTGTGATGTGTCTGCATTCCAGATGGATCACACAGACCTAGAAGGTCTTTGGATGAGATCACTTGCCAGAACAGACATGTTACTAGATTGAAATTCATCTCTACATGGACACCTGATTTTTGGTAAGAAAGCCAAAAATACACACTGAGGGAAAAGCATTATCAGCAAATAGTGATGGCAAAATTGGATAGATGTCTACATGTAGAACAAGGTAAAGAGATACATATTTATCACCCTGCAAAAAAACTCAAATCCAAGTGTTACAAAGACTTCAACATAAAAACAGATATACTGAACCCAATAGGAGGGAAACTGATGAACATCCTTGACCACATTGTCACAGGAGACAACCTGATGATTCTATAGGCTTAGCGCCTATAGCACAGGCACTAAGATCAACAATTTATAAGTTGTAATTCATGAAACTGAAAGCTTGTGTAAGGCAAAAAACATTGTCAATCAGACAAAGAGGTAGTCTATAAAATAGGACAAGATACTAACACCTAACTTAATAAATGCCTAATATCCAAGATATATAAAGAACTCAAGAAATTAGATATCAAACCCAAAAAATTCAATAAAATGAGGTACATCTCTAAACAGAGAATTCTGAATAGAGAAATCTCAAATGGTTAAAAACCCTTTAAAAATGTTCAACATCCTTAAGCCATCAAAGAAGTGTAAATCAAAACAACTCAGATTCCATCTTACACCTATCTGAATGGCTAATATCAATAACACAATTGACAGCTCATGTGTGGATGTAGAACAAGGGGAACACTCGTCTATTATCAGTGAGAAAGCAAACTTGTACAACCACTATGGAAGTCAGTATGTCACTTCCTCAGAAAATTGAGAATTTATCTACCTTAAGATCCATCTATACCATTCTTGAGTATAGATGGTAACCCAAAGGACGCTCTATCCTATAACAAGGACAGTTGCTCACCTATGTTCATGATACCTTTATTCATAATAGCCAGAAACTAGGAACACCCTAGGTGCATCTCAACTGAAGACTGGATTAAAAAAGTTGTGGCATGTTTACATAATGTAATATTAAAAAAAATAACATCATGAAACTTGCAGGCAAATGTTTACAACTAGAAAATACCATCATAAGTGAGTAAATCCAGGCCTAGGAATACAAATATGATATGTGTTCAGTTATAAGTGGTTATTAACTTCCTGGAATCTATGAGGGTGACCCTTGTGAGGACTCCTAGTAATGGAGGATACAAAGTCTGAACTGGCCATCTTTTGGAGCTAGGCTTCCAGTGGTGGGACTGGTTGCATTCAGTTGAGTTCTTGGCTGATTCCCTAGACATGAAGATTCCCTAGACAACTCAGGTTGATGCTAGGATAGGAGGTTACTCTCTGGAAATTGACATCAGGGACTCATTGCCAAGGAAAACATCAATACAGATCATTAAATGTGAAGCGGTTGAACTGGTGCCCATATGGAGCCTTTACCCCATGATCTAGTTGCTTTGGTGCAGAAATGTTTTCTGTAGGCTACAGAAAGAGAACATGGACACCATCCCAGCCATGAAACCTTCTATTTACAATCTGCCCTGCTTGCAAGATATGCTATGGTAATGATGATGCAGAACTTGGGGGAGTGGCCAGCCAATGTCTGGTTTAACTTAAGGCCCACACTATGAGAAGGAGCCCAGGAGTGCCAGGGACTGGGTAGCCCAGAAAGTTATGATGGAACCAAACACAACTGAAAAGAGAAGAAAGAAAGAAAAAAAGAAAGAAAGAAAGAAAGAGAGAGAGAGAGAGAGAGAGAGAGAGAGAGAGAGAGAGAGAGAAAGAAAGAAAGAAAGAAAGAAAGAAAGAAAGAAAGAAAGAAAGAAAGAAAGAAAGAAAGAAAGGAGGGAGGGAGGGAGGGAGGAAAAGGTGGGAGAGAGAGAGAGACAAAGAAAGAAAAAAGAAAGAATGAATGAATGAATGAATGAATGAATGAAAGAAAAAAGATCATGAAATGATTCCTAATGATATTGTTCTATACTCATAGAAAGGTGCCTTATCTAGTTGTCATCACAGAGGATTCTCTGGAAGCAAGTGGGAGTGAGTACAGAAACCCACAGTCATACACTATGGAGGTAGGGAATCTAAATTGAAGATCTTCATCAGGTCCCTCCCTTCAGCTTCAGAACATGGGGAACGCCGCTGAAAGAGTGGGGAGGAAGGATCTTAGGAGTCAGAGAGGATGGAGGATGCCGGAAGAAAATGGCCCACCAAATCAACTAAGCAGGGCTCATAAGAGCTCGAAGAGCCTGGAGCTGCCGGCACCAGGTCTGCATGTGTCTGCACTGTAGTTTTTACACATGTGTTATGGCTGTTAGATTGGTGTTTTGGTGAGACTAACTGTAGAAATAGGTGTGTCTCTTACTCTTTTGACTTCTCTTGGGACTCTTTTCCTCCTATTGAGTCACCTTGTCAAGCCTAGATATGGGGGCTTTTCCCTTGTTTTATTTTATCTTGTTCTGTTTGGCTGTCCTATCGTAGAGGGTTGCTCTTTTCTGGTGAATCTTGGGGAGAAAGGAATTGGGGTTGGGCTGGTAGAGTGGAAGGAATAGAAATTATGAAGGGGATGTATTGTATGAGAGAAGACTATGTTGTCAATAAAAATAAAAGAAGAATTTTTAAATGAATAGATAAGCAAAAAGAAAAAAGAAAAATAAAGTGTCTTAGTCCATTTTGTGGAACTGTAACAGAATATATCAGACTTAGAAACTCATAAAGAGTTGAATGTTTTTCTTACAGTTCTAGAAACTAAGCAAGTCCAATTTGCTTGACGCACTCACAGTAATAAGGGCTTGTTTAATGGATCATCCCACAGCAGGTGGCAGAAGGTCAGGAAAGGGAGAAAGAAAGAGGACCAAATTGTTTTCATAACAAATCTACTCTAATTAGAGAGAAGCCACTCTCAAAACCAACCATTCCTCTGCTAACACCAATCCATTAATAAATGCTGGGGCTTTGTGGCTTAATTTCCTCTCAAAGGTACCATCTCTAAACACACAAAATGGTGATTAAGTTTTCATATGAACTTGGGAGTGAACATTCAAACTGTTAACTTTCTAACAGTGTGACAAACTGCATAAGAAAATCAGCTCAGAAGGAAAGCTTTGGTTTGGCTCCTGGTTTCAATGGTTTTAGTCATGTGGCCCTGATGCTTTGAGCCTATAGCATCATGATAACCTTGAAACATAATGAAAGAGCTCTGACCATCTCATGGAGAGAGTCAAGAGGAGGCTGAAGCCCCCAAACTCCCCAAGAGCATTTCTCCAATGACTTGACTTCCATAACTAAGCTCTACTTCATATCAATTCTATCACTCATGTACACTCATGTGTCTACACACTAGGGACCAAATCTTCACCTTGAGGACTTTGGGGAGCAGTCAAGTTCCAAAATTCTAGGATGAAACAGCCAAGACACTCAGTGTTTTGGATTGTTCCAGAGTTGTTTCCTCCATGAAATTTAATCTGAACTTATTTATCTAAACCACAGGAGCAGGTAGCTTTGGGGAAGGCCATGGATGAAGAAACCAGAAGAATGGGCTGACTATAACCTAAGCCTGATATTTATTTAGCAGAGACAAAAGGCCAATGAGGATCGGTAGAGTCCCTGCCAAAACACACCATGCAGATATAGATAAAGGTTTGGGGAAGTATCTGCAATTGAAAAGGCTCTGAATCCATCCATTGATACAGTCAGAACCAGCATAAGAGCCTCAATTGATCCCCATTGTATGTCCTTCAAGTTTATATTTTGTTCTGACTTTTAATATAGAATTTTGTCAGAATTATTAGAATTTCCTGAATTCTATTCATTATATCCATTGCTTCATCACAAGTAACCTAAAATTTATTAGTGTAGACTGTTTATTTAGCAAGTAAACCTATTGATCTCCTTATGGTCTAGAGGAGATTTAACTGATCTTGACACAATTGGGGCCTTCATTTGTGGTTACCTAGAAGTGTGGGTAAAGTTCATGGGTCAATGATAGCTGTTTCTAGGACAGCTCAGAGAGTCTGGGGTCCTACATCATCTTTTTTTTTTATTCGATATATTTTTTTATTTACATTTCAAATGATTTCCCCCCTTCTGGCCCCCTACTCCCCGAAAGTCACATAAGCCCCCTTCCCTCCCCCTGTTCTCCTACCCACCTTTTCCCACTTCCCTGTTCTGGTTTCATCATCTTTTATTTTACCTCAAGCTAAATATGGTTTTATCACATTAAACATGCAGAATCCCAAAAATAATGTGGGCAGAAGAATCCATATTTTGAAATTTACAGCACTTCCTCTAGCACATGGTTCAAATTCAAGGAATTAAGAAGTTGGTCTTATTGGTCTGAGCTTGGGATCCCCAATGGAGGAGTTGGAGAAAGGACTGGAGGAGCTGAAGGTGTTTGCAGCCCCATGGGAAGAACGATGATGTCAGCCAACCAGATGCCCCAGAACTCCCAGGGATTAAACCATCAACCAAGGGGTACACATGGTTCCAGGCAAAAGTGTGGCAGAGGAATGCCTTGTTGGACATCAGTGGGAGGAGAGGTCTTTGGTCTTATGAAGGCTCAATAGATGTCCCAACATGGGGAAATCCAGGAGGGGTCATGGGAGTGGGTCAGATGGAGGGGCATCTTCTTGGAGGCAGGCGGTGGGAGGATGGGTTGGGGGTTTTCTTGGAGGGTGGAAACAGGAAAAGGGCATAACATTTGAAATATAAATGAAGAATATATTCAATAAAAAATTAAAATAAAAAGAAGTTGGTCTTATTCCTTTATGGAGGTGCCACATGTCCCCATGTCACAGAATGATAGAATCAGAAAGGCAAGTGATTGTTATCCACATGGATTCTTTTGTTGCTGCTGCTGCTATGACAAAATACAAGATAGAAGCAAATTCAGAGAGGAAGAGTTTATTTAAACTAACAGTTCAAGTCCCTTGTGCTTGAGAAGCCATCATGGCTATAGCTACAGGCAGCTGGTTATTTTATATTGGCAGCCAAGAAGCACAGATCAATGAATGCTTTTTCCCAGTTCCATTTCCCCTTTTCCCTCAGTCCAGGACTCCAGTGCATGGTGGAATGGTGTGAATGATATTCCATATAGGTCTTTGTACTGCAGTCAACCTAGAAAATTCTCTACAGGCATGCCCAGGCATTTATTTTCAAGATTATTCTAAACCCTGTCAAATTGATGATCAAGATTAATACCAATAAACAAATATGCGTGATAAGTCCATGGCAAATTTTCCATGCTAGAGAAAATGAAGTTGTAGAGATTAGCATTGAACAAAGGAGGTAATGACCAGATTATGCATCTTCAATGATATATAACAAACTCCAGAACTATAACTATGTCTTCTAACTTTATTGTACTGAGTGGAGTAGCATATGAAAGCAAAGTTTTACTTCAGTATACATTAAAAACTCATGATAGGTCCTAGAGAGATGGATCAGGGAATCATTATTGCTCTTGCAGAGGACTCATGTTAGTTCCCAGCATCCATTCAGTAGCTCACAACTGCCTGAAACTTCAGTACCAGAGAATCTGATGCCCTCTTCTGGCTTCTGTGCCCTTCTGCACGCATATGGTTCACGTGGACTCATGTAGGTATAAATGTATATACATGAATAATAAACAGGTAAATCATTTTTAAGACTCATTAGGGTCAGAAATACCATCTCAAGTCAACTTTTCTATAACTTGAAACAGGATTGAACAAGTTACATGTGAGCAGTATCTCTGTGGCTTACTTTTGTCCAGTCGGTGTGTGTTTAAGGAGGGAAGGAATAACGCTGAGAATGCACTGCACATGGTCCTAAGTGTAATGTCACCAAAATGTGAAGACAGAATTCAGAGTGAGCCAAAAAAAATATTAAAGCTGAAAAAGAGACAAGGAACATCTTTTTAAAAGATATGACAAAAAAAGCATCTATACCCATATTCGTGTATGAGGTTACATAAATGTAAGGTGTTTTTCTTGGACATTAATCCTTCAATACTGCAGCATCTTTAAATAAACATGTATACAGCCTAAATTAGACTAGCCCTAGACTCAGCATGAGGAGTAGAGATGTGTTGGACATTCTTAGACATTTTCTTATAGTCACACTCTAAAGCAAATAACTAGTAAGGAATAAATGTATATACAATATTCCATGGGAGCACAGTAGAAAGAATAAGGGAAAGAGCTTACCATGAGAGTGGGCACTGGCAAGAACGGTCCCTAAAGATATAAGTTAGCCAGAGAAGACCCATAGGCTATCCCAAGATACAGATATTTGAGCCTTTCTTTGGAAATGGATTAAAGAACATGAGATGCATTCAGAAACTCAGAATTGCCAGAAAGAAAAATATTTCCAACACTGGGAACAGAGCTAAAACATGCAAGGAGAAATAAGACAGCATTATTTGCTTGGGGGACAAAGAAAAGTTAGTAGTGGATAAATTATAGACTACACAAGCAAGCTTAAAACCAAGTCTAGAGAAACAGAATAGGCACAGGTTCTCAACTTTGGTGATAAGAGTAAGAGTCCACCTTATGATTAATATTTTATGCCATATATTTTTAACTATGTCAACAGAAAAACATTCTTCAAACTTGAATACTAGTTGGTGTGCAAAAGACTGCATTGATTGCAATTTTACCTAACAATCAAAATAAAAAAATAAAACAAGTATATTTTGTTAAATTGCAGGTATTCATGAATGTGTGTAAAAATCGCCTGTGTAAGGTATCTTTCATTTTTATCAAATTCTTTTGTCTAACTGCTAAAGGACTAACCTCATTATAAACCCCAGGAGTATTCTATCTATCCCACAAAAATAAAGAGGAGGGGGGAGATAAATCTCCAAGACTGATTTTGCACACCAGTGACAGGCATAGATTTCTAAAGAATGGTTTCCAACCTGTTAATAGTTATCAATACACAACAGCTGCAATCCATGAAAGAGATAAATATTCAAGACACAAAGCATTTATATGTATCAAATGTATATTCATGAACAAATGGTTTTCCCTTCCTTTAATAGTGTTTGCTGTGTAATCAGTGAAGAATGGACCAACTTTCTCCTGACTACAACTGCTGCTACATCCCCTGAATGCCCATGGCACAGAGATTAGGCTGGACGATAGCCATGAAAATAGCTAAAGGTGTCTGCACTCAGTCCTCACTACTTTTAGATAGTTCCCAGCATCAAATACAAATAGCAGACTTTATATAGCTGTTAACTTACATTGCAAAAAAGAGGGCATTTGATATCCCAGTCCTTGGTCCACATGCCGTAGAACACACATGGCCGACCCACAACTTTCCAATATGTTTTGTCACATCACTGTCCTCCCCAGGGGCTGCACTAAGAACGCTGGCAGTGGAATCAGCATACACTGAAGAACAGTCTCTGGTGACCCTGAGTACCCAGTTGTCATGGCCTCATTCAGTGTTCCATATGTCACTGAGGAGAAAGAACGCCAGTGCAGATTATGCAACAAGAGTGTTTGTTATTTATCCAGGTTAGAGGATGGGGTGCTCTTTTGAAAATTTCCACATTGTTTAGTAAAAGTATTGTCTGCTCTATTAGTTGTGCGGGGAGAAGGCTAGAGATGTGATAGACGGGGAAAAGTGCCCTTTTGTTGAACAAGAAAAGAAGTCATTATAAGGTTAGGGTGCTGAACAAAGACTGCTAAAATTAAAAATAAAGAGTAAAGAAATAATTGAAACTAACTCACCAGCAAAAGGAACCCTTTGCTGTTGCAGAATGGCTCTCCTAGTTAATTCCCTTTCTCCGTTTTTCCTGGCCAGCACCCAGTCTTCCCTTAGTGTTGAGAGAAAACAATCTTCATCCTAGCCAAATGCCAGCCTTCCCCTTTCTCTTCTGGCATTTCCTGCCCATGCTCAGAGGTGTGCTTTGAAGAACAGTACGGTGAATTGAAACTGTGACATGAAACTGTTCCCTCCTACATTTCCTAAAAGCACCTGGTAACGCATACATTTTAGTTTACAAAAATTAAATCATACCCAAACTTCTAAGTGGGTTATACAATGCATTACATCAAAATCTAAATTATAACCTAGTATAAAATAGGAAAGATTCTAAGTCTACATTGTAAGACTAAGATTGCACACGGTAGCAGATGAGGAAGAAGGACCATATGACATGTCAAAATTCCTGGAAGATCATGGATTTTACCTGCACGTGGCTTGAGTGAAGCCATGCCTTGCTACAGAAACAACTCTACATTTAAAGTATAACTTCAGTATTTTAAATGATCACTAATTTTATCTTTGATTGTATTTTAAAGTTTAATTCTTTACAGAGAAAAATATTTATATATATATATGTGTGTATGCATATATGTACACATATACATACACATATACACACATATAAATGGTATATATCTTTCCCTGTACAGATTTAGTGTTCAAAATACAATCATATACATTATGTATATATAATATATATTGTGTATATATATATATTATGCATGTATGTATGTGGGTACTGGTTTTTCTTTGTTTTGGGGGGGTTGTTTGTTTGTTTGTTTTTGTTTTTTGAGACAGGGTTTCTCTGTGTAGCCCTGGCTGTCCTGATTCTCACTCTGTAGACCAGGCTGGGCTTGAACTCAGAAATCCGCCTGCCTTTGCCTACCAAGTGCTAGGATTACAGGTATACACCACCACTGCCTGACTGTATTGGGTTTTCAAACCAGGGTTTCTCTGTGTAGGCCTGATTATCCTGCCATCTGAATGCTAGGATTAAGGGAATGTGCCACCACCTCCTGACAGAAGATATATTCTCAAGATTTTCGTAAGTAAATAGAATAGGTTGCTGCAAACTCACAGTGAGATCTCTAACCTCCCCTGTATCACAACATCTGAGGCAATGTTATTATTACCCCTCCCTCACCTCAGTGAAACGGTTTATATATGATTCCTCTACATCAACTTTTCTCTTTGGTTCTCACTGTTGAAGAGCACAGTCCACTGCAGCTCAGTGCATGCTTCAATCCTCTGTCACTTCATCTGAGTGAGAGACGACGGATACAGAAGGCATTGGGGCAGTCCCGTGTGGGTCGCCTGTGTGCCTGAGCTGGTTTGTCTGCTCCTCTTGCTTGCTAGTGCTGCACCACTTACTGAAGTGCAGTCCCTGCCCTCAAAATAGTGACAGAAAAAGCAAAAGCAAATGAAGTTGCTACACCTACACCCAAGTGTGCTGAGCACTTCAGTGGGTGACATAGAAGGAGATAAAGAGTTCAGAGAGTTTAGATCCTTGCTCAAGATCCCACAAGAAAGCTTAGGGTTGAGTCCAAGCTTGCCAGGCTCTTAATGCCCCGGATACTTTTATAGGAAATGCTGGTTTAGCTGTGCCCAGACTTCTGTGGCTTCCTATTACCCAACATAAGAGGAGGGTAGGGAAAGAAGCTAAAATCAGAAATGGAAAGGAGGTGGAGTGAGACTGACTGCAAGCCAAGTACTGTGCTTTATCATTTTTATTTACTTATTTTATTTATTCACTTAACATCCTGATCACAGCCCTAATCTCCCCCTGATCCTACTCCCAAATCTCGCTCCTCCTAACCCTCCTCCCCTTCTCCTCAGGGAAACAGTAGCACCCCCAAGGGTACCAACCAGTCCTGGTATATCAAGTCAAAACAAGACTAAACACATCCTCTCCCACTGAGGCCAGATACAGCAGCACAGCTAAGGCAAATGGGTCCAAAGTCAGGCAACAGTGTTAGAAACAGTACCAACTCCAATTGTAAGGGGATCCACATGAAGACCAAGCTTCAGTGTATCTATGTGCAGGGAACCAAGGTCCAGGCCATGCATACTCTTTGGTTGGTGGTTCAGTCTCTATGAGCCCCAATGGGCCCAGATTAGTTGACTTTATAGGTCTTCTTGGGTGGCCTTGACCCCTCCAACTCCCTCAATGCTTCTCCCCACTCTTCCACAAGACACACCAAGCTCTGCTCAATGTTTGGCTGTGGGTCTCTGCATTTGTTTCCATCCGCAATCAAATGAAGCCTCTCAGGAGACGCTAATGCTAGGCTCCTGTCTGCAAGCATAGCAGAGTATCATTAACGGTTCATAATCAGGGGTTGGCACTCTCCCATGGGATGGACCTCAAGTTGAGGCTGGATTGTTTTAAGTACTCCTTGCTGGTACACCAACAACTCAAAGCAACCCACCACACAGGTATCAAGGGAAGAAAAGCAGCAGTGAGGTTGCCCATCATACCTGAAGCACCACACACAGCGACAAGTTCAAGATTGAAAGGCCACCATCTTCTCTACTCTTTACTGAATCTTGACCCTGAAACGCATATGATGTCCTGACATCACACTAAAGGAGGAATTGATTGCCTTTTCCCAGAATTCGAAAAGCAGACTGGTGTATATTTTCTTCTCCTTCTTCCCCAAATACAAAAGAATAAGCCAAATAATAATAATAAAAAAAAATAGAAGATAAAAAAGAAGAAAGGGACATGCACATCTATATTAATAAGTACCAGAGGGTTGCTGAAGAAGCTACGTTGGGTCTCTGACTCTTCAGAACAAAAGGTGCCTTGTGAGACCTGTATCCAGCTCTCCCAATACCCCTACAAAGCTATTTCTCACTGCTCCCTGGACCACCATCAAAAGCATCTGTCTTGGGAATGGAGGGGATTGGTGATGCAGACCTAGTCTCCTCCTAACCCTGTAGCTTGGATTATAACATTCCAAAATCACTCCAGCCCAAGGCAACTTTGTATGGGCTGAGTCTGGACTGGAGGCCCAGGGCATCCAGATACTAAATCAGCTAAAACTTAGACAGAGAAGTGAGCACAGAGAAGAAGAAGAAAAACTGTGAGTCTCTCTCACTATTTCACTCTAGCATGTAATGGGCTGGTACTAATCTAAATGCTGATAAAAAACCTAAACATCAACACATTCTAAGCTCTGAGAGCTTGCATCTAAAATAAACAAACATATTTTTTTCAAAGTATTCTGCGTGTATGTGTGCTTGTGCACATATTAAACTTGAAGAAATTTGCAAATACACAGATACGTGTGTGTGTGTGTGTGTGTGTGTGTGTGTAAGTGAGTGATTAAAACTCATAAAGTCTTGATCTCAAGAGGAATTTTTAGTTAGGAAGAGGCCTGGGTCCTGGTAGCACAAACCTTTCTAACAAAGGCTGGCACAGGTGTTTTGTCACAATGGCTGTGACAGTGTCCTCTTAACATTTATAGCTACAAAGCCTAAGGGAGCTTATGTCAGCTTCCACGTCTGTGCCTGCCACTCCCTGCTTGAAAAATGCCATTGTTAATGATCACACGGCATAAGCAACTCTTCACGTAGCTCGGCCCTGGCAGGATAGACCTAGGGCAGCTGTGTGAGGTGAGTGCTGGTGGCCCTGGTCAGGAAGTCCAGCCTCCTGTCTGTTTTCCATTCAAGCATGATACCCAGCCTGTAAGAAAGACCAGAACAAAGCGGGCATGAAAGCAAGGGCTGTTAAGGCAGTACTGTTTATTATACACATGAAAGGTCTTGTACCTTGAAGATGAAGAAAAATAAAAGGAGTTTTACTGCTGCATGTTACAGTCATCTACAAAATAGAAGGAAATTCACATTCCTTCCACTCATTATAGAATTCCAAAATTTATGAGCCCAAGGGAACTCCTATTCCAGATTCAACAAACACCCTCCCTTGGTCTTGAATCCCTGAAGTCATGCTCCCTTTACATATCATTTACCTCTCAGCATTAGCAAAGTCTTTCATGTACGCAAGCGTGTGCTTAGCAAGATAGAGTCATCTCGAAGACTCCATTCGCCATTCGTTAAAGTCGATTTGCTCTCCTTCATGACTTCTGTCAAGAATAGAGCTAATACTGATTTTTCTTTTCCAAAGCAGAAGCCACTTTGAGATGGATGCAGTCAAATTCTTCTCCAACACAGCAAAATCATACACGTCATCCTTCTTGAAAGCCAGGAAGAGGGCAATGAATGATATCCATGGAAAGATGCTCATATGAACATGGACTCTGTCCCCTTTTCCCCACCTTACTGAGTCCTGGGAGACTGATCATTGTATTAGTCGCTGGAAGTCCCATGGATTATAAAGAACAGAAAAACAAAGTGGTGACAGAACCTAGGAAGTTTAGACTTGGGGTTTTGTGAGACTGACTAAAGAGGCACCTGTCTGACTTGGGATTTTAAGAGTCATGGTTTCATATGCTTGCCTACACTGAAGTACCAGAATGCATTTATTCTCCTCTCACTTCTCCAATATTCTACATGTATATGGTGATATAGAACATACCAGTAATAAGGTCATATAGAACAGAACAACTATATCATCATCTAGAACATACCAACAGTACTCTAAAGAGCAAGGGGAAATACGACACCAAGATTTTAGATACTAGTATTCTTGTGCACGTGTGTGCATGTATGCATGTATGTATGTACATGTGTGTGCATGTATGTATATATTGGTTATGTATTTATATGTGCTTGCTGCGAAGCTTTGTAAAGCAGGAACAAGAGTAACAGTGGAGTGGAGGAGAGGCAAATTACAGGGAAAATGTTCCCAGTTACTTCTAAAGAAAAATCAAGAACAGTCTTTCAGATTTCATAGAAGCCCCCATTGTGTGTCATTACAAAAACAGGGAAGTGACTCACCAAAGGTTTTAGGATTTTGCTTTGTCATAACAGAGTGGAGAGGCAACTGAAATCAAAAGAGGAGAACTGTGGCTCTGGTTCATAGATTATACAACAACATGCAACCACAGATAAAGGGAGCAGATTTCCCTCCCTAGACTGTAAGGGGAAAAAAATCACTGTTTCTCCTGTAATAAGTGCTAATAATTGGCAGGATTCTAGTCTATGTTCTGAGATGTTTTAAGCACATGATGTCGGCTAATTAATGGAATCTTCAACAAATCTCAAGAAATATATATTATGGCTCCTTTTTATAGTTAGTGTTCTATTGCTGTGAAAAGACACCATGACCTAAGCAACTCTAATAAAAGAAAACATTTCACTGGAGTTGGTTTACAGGTTTGTCACTTTAGTCCATTAGCATCATGGCAGGGAACATGGCAGCATGCGGGTAAACATGGTGCTGGAGCAGGAGCTGAGAATTCTACAACAGGGTGCAGAGGCAGCAGGAGAGAGACTATGGCCTTGGAATGAACTTTTTGAAACCTCAAGGCTCACCTCCAAGTGACACATTTTCTCTAACAAGACCATGCCTCCTAATCCTTTCAAAAAGTGGCACTCCCTGGTAACCAAGCATTCAAATCTATGAGCTTATAGGGGCCATTAGAGTAGCCATCCCATTAGGGAAGCTGAGGCCCAGGAGGGTTCTTTTCACAATGTTGTATGAGCCAAGCATCCTGTCCCAGTCTTGCCTGCTATGCTGTTTCTTGTCTTTTGCAGTGATGGAAGCCAGGCAGATGTACATTATTCAACCGAGCTAGATCTCTATCCCTTTAAAAAAATGTTATTCTGATACAGGGTCTCTCAAAATTACTGAGGCTGATCTTGAGCTCACCCTGTTGCCCAGTTCAACCTTAAACTCATGTTCCTCTTGCCTCGACCTCACCAGAATGTCGAATACAGGCTTGTGTCACCAAACTACTTAAACAAATTTTAAAGGTGTGATCTGAATTGATTGCCAATCCTTCATCCCATTTACTATTTAGCAGAATATACTCTGGCTTCTTTCTCTTGGGCTCTGAACAGACATAAGATCCTTCAAAAGCATCAGCAGTGACCTTTTAAGTTCCAATGTTCCAGTGGTCCGCTCTTATTCCTCATTCAACTTCCGGTCCCAGAGTTTTCATAATATTTACATTCCCTGCATTGCTGGCCAGTTGCCTTCTATTGTGTCCTCCATTCTTTCAGCTGGCTTAGCCACTGCTTCTACTGGGGACAGCTTACGTCCTTCCCTGACTTCCTTCCTGATGCATTACTAGAATCAGAAGGGGCCTCAATGAAACCAGATGTATATGTATGGAAGGCCATCACTTAGAATAGTCTTCAAGCCGTTTACATATTTTCAAGACTCTAGTTGTTATAGCATGAATGTGAACTATGTCCCACAGGCTTCTGCTTGAACACTCATTTCCCCACTGGTGATGCTTCTGTGGTAGATTACAGAATGTTTAGAACTTAAGGCCTAGCTGGTAGATAGGTTAACTAGAAGCATTTTTTTCCCATTTTTAGAGGCAGGGTTTCTCTGTGTAGCCCTGGCTATCCTGGAACTCAACTCTGTAGACCAGGCTAGCCTTAAACTCAGAAATCCACCTGCCTCTGCCTCCCAAATGCTGTTATTAAAGGTGTGTGCCACCACTGCCCGGCCCACTAGACACAAATTTTAAGGCCCATCTCTGCTTCTGGTCTTGCCTTCTGCTTCCTGATCTGCTAAGATGTGAGAAGTTTCTAACAGACAAACACACACTACACACATACACACACACACACACACACACACACAGAGAGAGAGAGAGAGAGAGAGAGAGAGAGAGAGAGAGAGAGACGTACACATCACCATTGCCACTGCCATGAACTCTACTTGTCCTCACTGGGGTGATTAGCTGAGACTGTCAGTCAAAATAAATCTCTCCTCCCTCAAGGAAAGACACTATTACACTATTATCCTAATACATCGCACATTCTGCTGGAGGAAGAAGTAAGAGACATGTTGTCCACTACTTCAATGCCTAGGGAATTTTATCAGAACCACAGAAATCACAGTTCATTCTTGCACCCCCTACTCCCCAGGGCTATGTATCCTCTTTTAAATGCACATGTTTAAAATGATAGAAAGAGACACTGGAGTATAGGCAAAAGAAGAGAAAAATAATACTAGACATAGTATGTGTTTCTACGAACCAATAATGTTGGAGGGAGAAAGCATTAGGGAGCTATAGCCTGGGAACCAGGCCTAATCACTATGGAGAACAAGTTGTGATGTTCTGATGTGTAGAGGCTTGTCAACACCAGGGAATGGGGTAGTACTTGATGAACTTGACTACAGTACTTGATGAACTGAGAAAAAGGTAATTAGATTGGTAATCTCTAGGTTATACAAGAATGCCCCTTCTTTGATACATTCCATTTAGAAATGGCAATAAAAGTTCTCATTAAGTGCTGGCATGTTGACAAGTACAAGCTGTTGGGTACTCCAATGAATGGTAAAACCACTGTCTACAAGGCCATGACTCTTAACTCCATGCATACTTTCTCCCTTAATCTTCACAATAATAACATGTAGCGGGAGCTAGAATTCTATTCTGTTTGCGAGGAAGGCAAGAACCTTGGCATGAAAAGAGAGAGGGGTCTCACCTAGGGACATCTGCTACTTAAGCCAATGTTCTTAGGCAATGGTCTTGCCTACATGTAATCTCCAAGCATCATTTGTCATCAGGGAAACACAAAAGAAATCCATAGCAGGACACTGGTCTGCACCCATTACAACTGCAGCCAAGGCTGTCAACTCTGCATGTGCATGGGATTGAGAACAACTGGAGCACTCATATGTTTCTGATGAAAGGGGGACATGCTAAAATAAATAAATAAATAAAAGGTTGGTGCAAGACTATTTAGCAATCACTAATCAGTTTAAAGACATATTTGTTCTTTGACATCCACAATCTCACTCCTTTTTGCCTGAGAAAAATGAAAATTTTCCTATGTGAGTATCTCTATAACAATGCCCACAGTCGCTTTGAGAGTGATCGTTTCTAATAGAAATGGTATAGGTGTGAAAGAATGCAAAAGCCCTTATTATATGCACCGATATTGGACTGTTTAAAAACACAAAGGAAGTAGCTGAATAAGGCCACAAATGCATGGCATAAATGCATCTTCCACATCCAACTTTGGGAACAAAAGCCAGACACAAAGGAGTCTTTGCTGTGCTTCCATTACTATAAAATTCTCCAAGTGAGAAACTTAAAACATAGCTTTGCAAAAAGGGAAATGAATCCCACGAATCAGTGACAGCTTATTGAGAGGGTAAGAGGGGTTGGCTTTAAAGGAGAAACAGGGGAAATTTCTATGGTAGGAAAAATTATATGGGTTTTACATCTTGATAAGGTGTGGGTTACATAGTCACATGTATTAGTCAAAACTACGATAAAGATCATTGCGTTTTACTGTGCATGCTTTTCATCTCCAAAACAACCAATCAGCCCAACAACCAACAACCAACCAACCAACACGACTCTCCAAAGAAATAGAGTTGTGGAGATAACTAGGTCATAAAATGCTTGCCATGCAATCACATGGACTTGAGTTCGATACCATCACCACCACCACCACCAGCACACATGTAAAAAGAAAAGGCCAGGTACAGTGATGCATGCTTGTAATACGTCAGGGAGTTGGGGACAAGAGGAGCCCTGGAGCCTGCAGTTGATGATATGGCTGAATCTACAAGCACTATGTACAGGCAGCAAGCCTGTCTGAAAAATTGGAAAATGGCCAGACATGGTGGTACATGTCTTTAATTCCAGCTCTCGCCTTAAAGGCAGATTTCCGTGATTGAAGGACAGGTTGCTGTATATAGTGAAATGGTATCTCAGAATGAAAGACAGAGACAGAGTCAGAGACAGACAGAGACAAAGACAGACAGTTTTCTTCTATTACAGTTTTAACAAAATTTCACCAAAACTCACATGAACTCCAGAAATTATAATTAAAAAATTATAATCCCAGCTAGGTGTGGCACATGCCAGGAATCCCAGAGCTAGGGAGTTACAAGCTGGAGGATGAGGTTTGCACCTACAGAGTAAGTCTGAAGCCAGCCTGGGCTACTGAGGACACCGCAAAGCTCAGAGCACCCTTGACTGTCCATTGCTTCAAGCCACTGACTGTGCAGCCTGCAGGCTAGATTAGAAAATGGATGAATACCTCTCCCCTTCTCTTCTCATTCCTTCCACTGTTCCAAGGGCTCTGAACCTTTCTCTTTTCTCAATTCTCTAGTTTAAGCACTCAGTGATGGGGCTCTTCAAAGACTCTTTTGCTCACCTGGAACCTCTCATCGTTTTTTTGATGTTCATTGCATATATTGCAGCGTCTAGATGAGCATCGCTCTTCTTTTCCCAGAACCTTGCCTAATTAACACATTGGAACCCATTCCTCCCTGCTAGGTATGTCCTCCTCTCTGTTCTCTTTCCATCTACCACTCTCTGAGTTATTACATTATTTATATATCTTATGTGAATTTATGTATTATTGTATTATGTTATATTATTATATATTATAATAATTGCTTTCATATCCCTTAAACTAAGACATAGTGCACTACTCAGCAGCCTCTCAGGCACTCTGTAAATAGCTAATGGGCTCATCTACATACTGTTCTTCACTAAAATGCTCCTGGGATTTTCAGCTGCTATACAATGAATAAGGTATGTTTCCTGTCTGTCTCAGAGGAGAAAGAGTTGCACACCACCAAAACTTTCAAGAACATGGCCTCTGTCTCATGTGATCTGTTGGTGAGTCACAGGGCTCAGACTTAAGAAAGCTCAGAAATCTGGATTCCTCATCTTTTCCAGCCCCACTGTATGTATAAAGGAATAGAGCAGTCTCTTCCCATCATTATCAAGGAGGCAGAGATAAGAAAGGAGGGTAGTGCTGCTTATCTTTCAGGTAGTTGGGATGAGCGACATTCCCAAGAAACCATTACTGGTTTTGAGCCAACCATCACATGAAATATCTGAAAAAGATGAGAGGAAAGAGCAGGTCACAGATTGGGTGGGGTTGTTGACCCTGCATGTGGCTGCCTTGCACTGTGAGTCAGACACCCACATCCTGTCCGCTCTGGCTTACTCTTGTTCTTTTAAGAGCTATATCAAAGAAATGAAGCCTTATATCTTCAGAAGGCATCTGTTGCTTTTTAGCAAAAAGAAAATATGTGTGTGCATTCTGTAGTAGTCTACCAAATGTGGGCCAGCCTCTCTCTCTGTCTCTGTCTGTCTCTGTCTCTGTCTGTCTCTGTCTCTGTCTTTCTTTGTCTCTGTCTCTATCTCTTTCTGTCTCTCTCTGTCTCTCTCTCTCTCTCTCTCTCTCTCTCTCTCACACACACACACACACACACACACACACACACACACACACACACTCGCTTGGAAGCCTGGGCCACAGAACAAACAGTAACTCCACACACTAAGTCATTTGGTATCAATTAAACTGTTCTCTTTAAAGAAATGGCATCTAGTTAGTTTGAGCCAACACCCCAATACCATTCAAGCAAACTTTCAAAGAATTATAAAGTGTTTATTAATATTAACCTTGACTTTAATTTTAAACCAATTAGACACTTTGTTCTGGCTGATTCTTTGAGCTTACAAAAGTTTCTATTGTAGGATATAAAGTTCTGATTATGTTTGACATGACGCCATGGTTTTAAACTCTATCCATTTGTTTTCTCAGGCTAAAATAATAATCAGAATACTGGCTCAATATAGTTCTTCATATTTACTCTTTTTTTTTTCCAATTGAAGTTTCTAGCTCTGGAAGGGAGGAGAGAAAAGAGAAAGAAAGGCTCAGGAGAAATCTATTCTGTTATTCTAGTTTGAAATATTCATTCTGTTCATGTGGCTTTCAATCAATTAAGGACAAAATTCGATAGCTCCCTGGGGAGCTTAAATGAGAGTCACAGACAAACACCTCACTTGGAAGCCATCGCACAGGAAGACTTATGGACACACTTCTTGGTCTCGGCTGGATTTTTTTTTAGCTCACCTGTCTTTACAACATTTTCTCCATGTTGAGAAGACAAAAGGCTCTGGTGTTCCTGACCTACTGTAGGCATCTGCTAGTTCTGCTTCCTCGTCTCATATGACCTGCTTCTCCAGCCTGACTTTGTTATTTTTCTGACCTCACATCCCCCTTTCACACTAACTTCCTAAAATAAAGACCTTGCAGAGTTGGAGCAAGAGATCCAAGGGAAGGCTATATCACACCACCAGTTTCCCAACGTGTTGCCTCAGTTTCAGTTGCTGGATGCTTATAAAGCTACTGCTGACTCTCCTCATTAAATACAATGAGAAAGATACTTTGAAACACTGTGCTCAAGACTACCATACAGAACATTCTGTACTTCGCTTCTGTTCACGTGATATGAACATGATTAGCATTTAGATTTCATACTAAAGTATAATCTGGCTAGAACATGTGATAATACAGAGGGGAAATAGAGATGTGTGAGAAGCAGTCACTCCCTCATTTCTGCCAGTTAATATCTAAAACCCAACAGTTAATCAGTAAACATCATCACATCTTCATTTATTAAACATTTACGTCCCTTTGAGATGCATGTATGCCAATGGATAAGACATTTTGACACCCACGCCCAAAGTGATATTTGCTATAGTTCAGATTTGGAGTCTTATTTTGTTTTTAAAGCTTTTGTTTTGTTTTTGTTGCATTCTGTCTTCACTGTTGTGTTAAATGAATCAAACTGAATAGATAAAGTGCCAGGTGATTATGAATTGAAAATTTTGTAAATCCAATGGAATAGAAAGATTGAATGATTGGTATACTAGAGTCAACTATTTATTTACTCAACACTTAAGGAAAAGAACTGAATTAATAGACTGGCACTATCAGCCAGCCATTGGACTGAGCCTGGGGACCCCAATAAAAGAGTTAGGGAAGGTCTGAAGGAGTTGAGGGGGTGCAACCCCATAGGAAGAACAACAGTATCAACTCACTGGACCACCCAGAGCTCCCAGAGACTAAACCACCAAACAAAGAGTAGACATGAAGTAAGCCATGGCCCCAACCGCATATGTAGCAGAGCATATGTAGCAAAGCATATGTAGCCTTATCTGACATCAATGGGAAGGGAGGCCCTTGGTTCTGAGGAGGCTTGTTGCCCCAGCAAAGGGGGATTGGTAAAGGAGTACCCTCTTAGAGGCAAAAGGGAGTGTGGATAGGATGGGGGATTGCAGATAGGAGACAGGGGAGGGGGACAACATTTAAAATGTAAATAAATAAAATAATTAATTAAAAAATTAAACATTAAAAGCATAAGAAGAATGCAAGGAAGTTACAAAGACCATTTTTAAAAAGACATTTGCTTAGGCACTCTGTGACTGCTATTTAAACCTCGAAAACTTGACAACTCTCCATTTTGTTTTTATTTTCATACATTATAGAGTCTTGGCTTGTTTTCAGGATCACCAATATGTAAACAAAGACATGAACACTGAGTCTTTGGAAGAGGAACTTTGAGATCAGATGGCTCTTGGTTGATCCTTGGTCCTCTAGATAACCCAGACTACTGGTTGTTCTGTAGTATCAGTTCCCTCATCTAGAAAAACAAGGTCATCAAATCTGTTTTCTTAAGAGTTGTTTGTGAGGGAAATAGATGTCACATTTTTGGATGTGAAAAGACCTTTTCATGATAAATGACCTATAATGGGATTTTGTGACTAGGCTTCTGAATACAGACACTCAATAAACTGGAATATACGCACTGAATGCAAGAAATATACCTATGTTAATCCGGTAAGGCAGGAGACAAAGAGATTGGTGTGAATTTAAAAAGAGGAGGCTCACACTCTGTTAACTACCATGCCAACATCCTAAGGAAGTTCACAAACAGCACAGACACCACTGTGAATACGAAGTCACACACACACACACACACACACACACACACACACACGGTCATGTGTTTAAGGCATGATGTAATGTCTAGAGGTGTTAAAGCATTTGGAACTGCAGCATAGCTAGGAGTTGCTGGTGGGTCTTAAAGATCATATCTATGTCTGGTTCTAGTCATGTCTGTGTCCTGATCTCGAAGGTATGACTGAGTCATGCTACATATTTCCTCCACCACAGACCAACATGCCCCAGCTTCCATGTTCTCCTCAGCAGGATGGACTAATATCACCTGAACCATGAGCCCAAAGAAATCTTCCACCCTCAGGTTACCAATGGTCAGCAATAAACATAACTAATACATGTGTATCCTGGATCCCATGACCTATAAATCCATAGAGGTATTCTATATTAGTCAGAGTTCTCCAGAGAAACTGAACCAACAAGATATGCACACACAAACAGAGATTTAGTTCCACAAATCTGTTTATGAGCTTATGATGTGTGACAAGGCCAAATTCTATATAGAAAGGCAAAGTAGAAATTCAAGGAAGAACTAAGGCCAATGGTTAGGTCAGAGGATTTCCTGCTAGAGAATTCCAACAGTCTTTTTTCTAATAAAACCTCTACCTGATTGGGTGAGGCCCAGCCACATTGAGGTGTGGGAGGGTGATCTGCTTTTCTTGATATAAACTTATTCAAATGTCAGTCTCTAAAAATAGTCTTAGATAATCAATTAAAATAATGGTTGAGCAAACACTTAAGCACAATGGCTTAGCCCCACTGTAGTGTGTGAATACTTAAGGCTCACTTGGTTTTGTATGTTAACTTGACACAAGAGGGGGAGGGAAAGGACCCTCAGTTGAGGAAAAGCCTTCATGAGATCCAGCTGTAGGACATTTTTCAATTAGTGATCAATAGGGGAGGCCATAGCCCATTGTGAGTGGTGATACTGGGTTCTATAAGAAAGTCATAGGAAGCAATCTAGTAACCAGCACTCTTCTATATCCCTTGCATCAGCACCTGCCTCAAAGATAGTGTGACTTTCTATCCCAACTTGCTTCAGTAGTTAAAGGAAATATGGAAGTATAAGCTAAATAAATTCTGTCCTCCCCAACATGCCTTTTGGCCATGGTGCTTTGCCATAGCAATAGAACCTCTAAGACACTCACTGACATACAAAGCTAGCCATCACATAATCTGTTGCATCCACTAACAGATAACAAAGAATACCATGGTCAGGATTTTGAGTTTCAGAAGGAGGCAGAAATATGTTCAAACCCTTCCACACAGCCAATCTATGGAGACTGTATGAACTTTCAGATATTTATAAATGGAATCAAGAGATGGAAGTAAAAGACTGGAGGATTGCGGATAGAAGAGCATCAGTGATTGCAGATGAGGTCCCAACCCTGAATCATAATTGTCAGGTAATGTGCATACAGTAAACTGAAGCATCCTTTCTTCCTGAAAACAAAGGAGTCCAGTTGAAAAAGGATGAGGGCAGAAGGCTGACACATGGCTTGTCTCAAATTGGATTTCCTTTAAGAAATAGATTTAAAAAAAAATGTTGTCAAAATGAAATAAATAAAAGACTCCATTTGTGTCCTTTGAAACCATGCATCCCACCCAGTTCCTCTTCCTGGGCCTTTTGCCTCTTGCCTGTCACAGATTGCTATTTTCTTTTGCACATTTTTTTGTCACATTGAATTGCCAGGTGTAGGGCAGTCGATGTCACAGGCATAACAAAGAACAGGAAAAGCTTTCTGTGCTTCTATTCCTGTAAGCACAGAAATTACTCAGTGTTTTTTCCCTCCCAGAAAGGGATCAAGTAAGTGAGCTGTGCAATTGAACCACTCTCCAAGTAGAACTGTGATGGGAGTGCTGGTTAAAGTATTTGAACAGAGACAGATTAGTGAAGCTTTCCAGAGGACAATGGCTGTGCTCTGCACATGAGCTCCACTGAGCCTCTAGATGCACACACATATATGCACAAGTCATGCAACCGCTGCAGAATATCCTAAGTGTGTCATGATTCTACAAAACTATGTCAACTGCTCTCATTGGCACATACAAATCACCATCTGCTGTAGACATCATTGATCCCAATCTGGGGTTTCCATCCTGCCTTGATCATTCAGTTCCCGGATAAAAGACAAACGACTTTTATTATTTATAATAATCCTGAAACAGCACAAGAGTTGGGCAGATATCTGCCCTCTATGCTACTATAATCTACTTTCCTACTAATAACACCAGTTATTACTTACTGTGTTTCATCTGCTCTTAACTCCAACTGGCCAGCCCTTGGGCCATGTTTTCTTGACTCCTAAGCCATGGCAGCAACTTTCTCTTCCTACTCACTTTCTTCTACCCTCATGGTTCTCTTCAACCTTCCACTCCCAGGCCTTGGAACCCTAAAATCCACCCATGTCTCTTTTGCCTAGCTATTGGCTGTTGACATCTTTATTCATTAATCAGAAGTAACTTGGGGGAACGGTCACATAGTGTCACTTGGATCTGCCTGCAGGCTCTCTCCTCTCTGGGGCAACCAAGTTTTGAGGAACCAGTATTAGCATTAGAATACAAGCAGCATCAAGTCAACCTACTACACCATGCATCCCAATCAACACCCTTAGAAAATCAGCAACATGTGAAGGACAACCATGCACAGAACAAGTTAACTTTAACCTTAGCTCAAGTTTGCTATAATTTCATACGAACGTGAACATCACTTCTAGATGAAATAGGTCAACAAACAAATCATGGTCATTCTCATTAACTCTGAAGCATGAAATAGTTGCATCTCCTACATCAACAACAAAGTTTACCAGAAAAATGTCAAAATTTAAAAAACCATATCAAACAGTACTTGCACAGTACTTGAGCTGAAAGGTATCTGGGTAAGATGTGAGTCTTCGTGCTTTATCCTCCTTTTGCTCTTAATTGAAAATAAGTGGGTTGAGTTTCCCAGGGCTCATTATTCATCCTGGTGTCAGGATCCTTGCCCCCATGATTTGGAAGCACTTTGCACAATTCAACTTAGGCAGACAGCACTGACAATAGAAGCTACCGCATACTGTGAACTTGGTTAGTAGTTAGGGTTAGTGTGTTTTCCCTGTGATTCTTGCTTTATTTCCACGTGAGGGAGGGTGGAATTACTTTGTTTCTATAACTGGACAAAATTGAGATAAAGCAGTTAAACAGTCTCAAAGTCATGCTAGTCACTAAACTCAGACTTCAAACCCAGGCATGCCAATTCCCGGAGTCCTTTACTAATCTCTACCATTTCCAGGTTTACAGCTTAAGGAATTGTTGAATTTGAAAAGTCCACCTTGGCTCATTGTCAGAGACTGAAATCGAGGGTATAATGTTATCATCAAAATTGTAGAAACAATATTGTTTTTTTAAAAATCCATGTCACGAGTTTCTTCTCTGTGGAGAGCAACGGCCATGAAAATAACTCTTAGTGACATGTCAATAAGAGTGAAGAGTGAGATTTCGATAGGAATAGTGTGTGGGGAAGATTATAGGGCAATGGGGGACAGGAGAGAATAAAGATAAGGATAGGATAAAGAACGTTGTGGAGAAGAAGATTTTATTTCTTTTAGTCTGCATTTTCCCTATTGTATGCCAGAAGTTTCTGAGGCTAGTCCTAGAACTCAATACGTAGAAGAAGCCACTGTCAGCCCATACTGAAGTTGGCATCTATATTTCTGGCTGATAGAAATTATCTGGCAGAACACAGTCAACTACTTCATGCTTAGATTAAGAAATGGCCCTTTGCTTTTCTTCCTGGATATACTGTTCTTCATCTTTTCTATATTAACCTGCTACCACAGATATAATGAAAAACACTGAATATTAATGAGGCAGTATTCTTGATGTATTAAAAAAAATCCAATGACAAAACTTGCATGTAGAGAATTGTTGGATCTTAGAACGTATAAACTGATTGGAATATTTTTCATTTCATTTCCTGTTTGCTTTATGTAGTATTAGGGATAGAATCCATGGCTTTGTATATGTTAAGCAAGTACTCTGTGGCTGAAATGTCAAGGATGAACCTTTTATATTGTGAATAAACCCAGTGTAGGGGAATGCCAGGATAGGGAAGCAGGAGTAGGTAGGTTAGTGATCAGGTGAGGTGGGATGGGATAGGGGGTTTTCACAGGGGAAACAAAGAAAGGGGATAACATTTGAAATGTAAATAAAGAAAATATCTAATAAAGTTAAAAAAAAAAGAAAAGGAAAAAAGAAAAGGTAGCCAGACAGGAGGAATTAAATACACAAGGGAATTAAATATAAAAAGGTTTGTATTCTAGCATGTTCTAGATTCATCTGATGGGGTGCTCTATCCATCTGCGGAAAAACTCTACCAGAAGACTTAAGATCTCCACTTTAAAATGTAGAGTCGGACACGGTGGTGTCTGCCAATAATTCTAACTACAGAGGAGGCTGAGGTATAGGATTTCAAAATCAAGACCATATGAAAACAACTTCCACATGCAGGGTCTTGTCTTTGATCCCTAGCACCACACATACAAACAAACAAATAAACAAAAGACTTAAAATGATCAGCTGTCTCTTAATGTTAGACAAATCAGCCCAGCTGGTGCTTTGACCATTTTGGAATTCATTTTGAAAATTTCTATAGTCTTAAAAAAAAAAAAAAGTAACTCAAAAAAAAAAAAAAGAAAGAAATGCCTAATTCATTTTTAAAACTCGGGACAGAGATGATCTGACTGATATATTGTTTTATTTGTAGAGGAAGAAAAATTAAATCACTTACAATATAAAAACGTTTACAAATTTCTCTGTCAAGCATAAATCCTGAGAAAAATAAAGAGCTCGGGTCCGAATCATTGAAGAACTCAGGGTTGTTTTTTTTTTTTTTTTTTTTAAAAAAAATTACATCTTTTTAGTTCTAGTCCCTAAAACAGGTCAGTTACTTCATGCTTAGATTAAATATGCATTGCACTCAACATTTCCACGATTTCACACATATACACGGAAGCAATAATGCTCTCAAAAGTTTCCTTCTGTTGCAGAATTCAATTTTTTTTTAACTATATTTGTCACCGGACCATGGTGACCAGAAACTGAGTTTAAGTCAAACTGACCCAAGTCTGTAATGGAATATCTTCTGAGAGGAAGGGAAGAGTGTGGCAATCATTAGGACCATTTCACCAAGAATAGCCGAGCTGCGTTTATCATCTTTCTAACAGGGAGTCATTCAGTGAACCGTGGTCTTGATTTCACCACTCCCCAGGGAAAGATTTCCACATGGTCACATCTGCAGTTCTGTCAAACTGACAGGTCCAATGCCAGCAAAAATGCATCATATAAATGAAAATAGCTACTTTATTAAATTCCTAGTATGGATAGGCAGTCACATATATCGTCCCATGTAATCTTCATAAGACTTTAGGAAGAAATCATCCTCTCTTCATTGTGCCGAAGAGTGAACTGAGGTTTTGTGAATCTCTGCATAACTTGCTTAAAGTGGATGTGTGCATCATGCTGATTACAGATGCCATTCCTGTATTTGAAAGTGAACTGGCTTCAACCTGGAAGTATGTCATAGCATAAAAGTTAGAAGCTCACTGTGTCTCACCATGGGCTACCTCGACAAACTGATATGTCCATGCTTATCTGTGATTTTGAAGAAGGGGAAACATAGTTCTGATAAACTAGACATGACATTTAGCCTTTCAAACATATACTTTGATATTTTGGCCAGGAATGTTGAGACTGTAAAAATACGCTTTAAAGAAAACTTTCCACAAGTGATGTAAATATTGAACTAAGATTTGAACCTTTGTAATCATTAAATGATCACGATTTATTTGATGTAAAAGAGAGACATAAGTAAGCTTGTTCCTCAATCAGAATTAAATGATTAAGCAGACCTCACAATAGTAGGGATTTGCTATTCACAGAAAGCCAGACAGGTTACTACTGCATAATGAAATTTGTGCCCAAGATGTAATTCAGCTGCTTAGAGTTCTTATGTGGCAAACCTCCATGCTTTTCCCATGAGTCCTGTAACAAAATGGACTATCTCAACTCTGAGAAAGCCAAGGGGATATAAGCATGTAAATGTACTGATTTCCAATGAACCGAGTGTTGTTTAAAAACAACATTCTCGGCCAGTTTGACATGATATATGACATCTCGCGTGTGCCCTTCCCAGTGAACAGCACACCACCATCTATCCATCACCTGCTTGGATCCATTCATTTCTTCCTTTTTCTCCACAGCCTTTGTGTCAAGCCTCGAAATGTGTCAAATTGGTCCCACAAGAGTCATCAGGTACAGGGGTATTTTTCTTTTATATATGAATTATTTAAATAAAACATTTAAAAGCTAAAACATGTTTTCAAAATCCTAAAATAAAAATACTATTCACATACACACAAGGATGCAAAATGCAAACGAAAAAGACCTTAATCAGACTCATGCTGAGATGGGTACAAATTGTTAGGCTGAGAAGAGACTATTTTTCTAAATTTTATCTAATGCTTTTTATGAAAAGCTTTTGAAAGACTCATTATTTCTAAATCCAAAGAATGAATAATTACATAATTTTTGAGAACATGTAACTCAAACACACAAATCAGTTCAAAGATTTTAAAACAATCGAAACATTTTTTTCTGTTCCTAGGATATCTCCCAAACCCAATGTAAAAATACTTTTTAGTGTCTTATATTTGAAGGTTTGATTTACTATTGCAGCTTCTGAAAATGAAACATAGCCTTTAAATCTTAGTCCAAAATTGAGAAATTATTCTGAAATACAGTAAGTATAACAGTGTCAGGTAAGTTTATTCATATCCAATAACAGCATCTCACAGTGAGGAGTGTATGGGCAGGGAAATAGTTTTAAATGTCTCATATACCTGCCTTAAAATTTGAGATTCCTTCATTATTTTCATTTTAATTTAAACAAGTGTACCCTGGCGTACCACAGACCTCAGACAGCACACCACTATTTGGTGGGATAGATGTTACGGAATTTACATAATGTCTTTCAGGTTTCCATTATGAAAGGTTTCTAGAAAGAGAGCTTTGGTCAAACCAGCCACATCTGTATTTAACCCTTTCCACTGTGGGAGAATCATTTGCATTTGTGCACTTATCTGACCATCTTATCAAAATTTTAAAAGCCTTTTTAATTTTTTATTTTAAATTTTTGCTCGTACAATATATTTTGATCAGTCTTTTCCCACCCCCAAGCCCTCCCAGATCCTCCTCTCCAGGTCCCTTCCCATCCAAATTTATGCTTCTCATCAGATTCTTCATCAGAGGAAATTGACTTTTCCCTTTCACAGCAGGTATCAATTACAAATTGCATCTTGTTTAAGGATGGGACTACATGTCTCCTTCCCTTTATCAGTGCTAGGATTTTGTCTGGTTTGAACCTGTATGGATCATGTGATTACGGTCACAGTCTCTCTGTGTTTGTTCATATATGCATGAGCCCAGTTGTGTCTGGCTCATGCTGGTTTCTTAGAATCCTCCACCACCTCTGGCTCTTCATAATCTACCTTTTCTCCTTCTCAGATCCCTGAACCTTGAGGAGAGAGGTTTAATAAGTCACCCAATTTAAGGCTGAGTTAAACTCCAGATTTTAAAACTACCCCATTTGACTATCCTGTTATTTTTAAAAACACATTCATACCATTAGAAACTTAGAATCATCAAGATTTTTGAGCTCCACTTAGACATAATTGGCAAATACATAAGCCAGTCTGTTATAAAACCATCATAAAGCAAAGACTTCATATGACTTTCTTTCTAGATCCTAAACAAGCAAGAACCAGAAATGGCTGGCTACTACTAGACTAAGCTTCAAGTGGATCCATTCCATAAAAAAGCCTAGGTGGCTTCTGCGTGTTCTAAGAAGGTCAAATGGGTCATACTCTCAGTGTCAAGGACCAGTGCCCACTAGATGCCTCACAGACCATAAGTGCAAGGAAGCAATCATACCACACTTCCTAAGATGGAATTCTGATGAGATTACTGAATTGATTGGATATTTGTCATGGTCATTTGGTATTGTTGCTTACTTAGCCTGGCCTATCTAGTTCCTGAATGCAAAGAATTTTTAGAGACACAGTGACTCATTCAAGTAAGAAAGTACTGTAAAAGGAAAATACCAGCACTGATCTAAAAATACCATCTGGGTTTGAGCTTCATGCCATAAACAGCCTTAGTTCCTATCCTTGATCTCTGAGAACAGAGAGAAGGACCTCAGCCTTAGCATTCAAAAGGTTTTTCCAAAATATCAGCTACTTATCTTTAGAGTCACTTACTCTGAAATATTCTGTGATGTTTATTATTTTCATGAAGCAAATAGAGTGAGTTTCTGGACCTAGAATATGTGTAAAAAACAAAAGCTAGAAGTTTCCAAAGGAAACATGCCACTTTCAACTCGGCTGTGGTCATCATTAAATGTCTAATTTTTCAGGCTTGCTATATGTTATTCTGGGCATCTTGATATGTTTTAGTTGAGAACATATACTATAGATCCTTGAGCTAAGTTCTAAAATTTTCTCAAGAAAGGAAAAAATTTTATATATATATATATATATATATATATATATATATATATATATATATATATATACATATATATATATATATATATATATATATATATATATAATGCATTATACCCAAGATTCAGAAATCAGTTGAGAAATAAAAAGTTATGGTCAGACCTATCACAATACCCCACTCCTGGTATTAACTTCTGTCTTAGGGTTTCTTTCCATTGCTGTGAGGAGACACCATGACCAAGACAACTCTTATAAAGGACAACATTTAAATGGGGCTTCTTTACAGGTTCAGAGGTTCAGTCCATTATCATCAAGGCAGGAGCATTGCAGTTTCTAGGTAGGCAAGGCACAGGAGGAGCAGAGAGTTATACCTCTTCATTCAAAGGAAGCTAGGAACAGACTATCTTTCAGACAGCTAGGAGGAGGGTCTCAAAGGCCAGCCCCACAGTGGAACACTTCCCCCAACAGGGCCACACGTCCTAATTCCACTCCCTGGGCCAAGCATATTCAAACCACCACAGATACTTTTGGTATCCCTGCACCTAGAACTAGGCATCCAAATTAAATTCAAAGGAGAAACAGAAAAAGTCAGCCTTACTTTCTAATATCTAGGAACAGAGTGATAAAGATTATAATGGAAAATAAAAGAGGAAAAGTTTATGTTCTCATTGATTACAAGTTAACTTTGAAACTATTAATTTTCACAGGGAATTTTAAGAAAGGTAAAAAGCACAAAAAAGTCTTCTATGTATTAGGAAGGAAGTAAATTTTTCCAAGTTCCATATATATCAGGTGCTGTTGAGGTAAATGCATTATAAAACACTTGCCTACTACATGCTAAAAACCTGGACTCAATCCTACAGTGTATTCTTGCCTTCTATTTTTTAATAAGAGAACCTGTATTGAAAGACCTCTTATGAATGAAATGAGATGGCAGGCAGGGAAACTTCTTTGCACAATGCAGATTTTCTCCTTCAGAAAGCATAGGTGACATTGAAGAATTTATAAATCATTGAAATATAAGGAGCTGACATTGTGCTCAATAACTAAAATTAATATCATAAAGGATGGTTGTTAGACAAGAAATGTTAAAATATTACAACAGTTTCACTATCCACCCCCAAAATTCAGCTATTCATTTATTTTAGGAGAGATAATCTATATTGATTGGAAAAATTATAGGTAATTCCACATTGGTCTACATTTTGGAAAACATTACTCTTTTAGATCTTCTAATTCCTAGCAAGAAGTTAACTATAGACAATAAGAATGCTAGTATTATATGTAGCATTTCTAACTGTATTTATGCTTTATGCTTTTTGCCAATGAATGACTTTTTCAAATGTAGAGATAAGAATATAACTCCCACAATTCATTAATTTCTCTATGTGCTATTCTGGATCTTGCTTGATATTTGTTCTTTAAAAATAACTTTAAAAAGATACTTACTATATTTTTTTGCTTTTTATAAATATAGTTTTAGTTTCCAAAAACTAAAACTATGATGGGTGGTAGTTTGTTTTCAGCATTGTGATATATATATATATATAATATATATATATATATATATTATATATATATATATACACAGATATATACACACACATATATATATCACTAATATAGATATATAGATATATACTGCATACATATCTATACCTATACAAACACCTATACCTATAGCTATACCTATATATATATATGTAAGTAGATAAATATTATGATGGATAATAGATATAGATAGATATATATGATAGATGATAGATAAAAGAGAGGGATAGAGAGGGAGAGAGAGAATTGATACTCTGAAACTGTTGGCAATACTGAGAACTAAAGCACATCTTATTTTAACATATAAAGCATGTACAATGATACTGAGGTCACAGCCTAGGAGTGAGAGTTAGAAATATATCTGAATCTTCAAGATTACATATTATCTTCATGTAATTTTCATTCACCCTAGGTTCTTATTATCCCCAGCCTTTGCAACCCACAAAATCTCTAAAAGCTTTCCTTACTGGAATCGCTAAAAGTCTTGGAAAGAACAGGAATTCAAGGCCCATACCTAAACATCATTAAAGCAATATACAGCAAACCAGTAGCCAACATCAAACTAAATGGAGAGAAACTTGAAGCAATCCCACTAAAATCAGGGACTAGACAAGGCTGTCCTCTCTCTCCATATCTTTTCAATATAGTACTGGAAGTTCTAGCTAAAGCAATTAGACAACATAAGGAGGTCAAGGGGATACAAATTGGAAAGGAAGAAGTCAAATTATCACTACTTGCAGATGACATGATAGTCTACTTAAGTGACCCGAAAACCTCCCCCAGAGAACTCCAACAGCTGATAAACAACTTCAGCAAAGTGGCTGGTTATAAAATCAACTCAAGCAAATCAGTTGCCTTCCTATACTCAAAGGATAAGCAGGCTGAGAAAGAAGTTAGGGAAATGACACCCTTCACAATAGCCACAAACAATATAAAGTATCTTGGTGTGACTCTAACCAAACAAGTGAAAGATCTATACGACAAAAACTTCAGGTCTCTGAAGAAGGAAATCGAAGAAGACCTCAGAAAATGGAAAAATCTGCCATGCTCGTGGATTGGCAGGATTAATATAGTTAAAATGCCCATCTTGCCAAAAGCGATCTACAGATTCAGCGCAATCCCCATCAAAATCCCAACTCAGTTCTTCACAGAGTTAGAAAAAGCAATTCTCAAATTCATCTGGAATAACAAAAAACCCAGGATAGCTAAAACTATTCTCAACAACAAAAGAAATTCTGGGGGAATCAGTATCCCTGACTTCAAGCAATACTACAGAGCAATAGAGTTAAAAACTGCATGGTATTGGCACAGTGACAGACAAGTGGACCAATGGAATAGAAATGAAGATCCAGAAATGAATCCACACACCTACGGTCACTTGATCTTCAACAAAGGAGCTGAAAACATCCAGTGGAAAAAAGATAGCCTTTTCAACAAATGGTGCTGGTTCAATTGGAGGTCAGCATGCAGAAGAATGTGAATTGATCCATTCTTATCTCCATGTACTAAACTTCACTCCAAGTGGATCAAGGACCTCCATGTAAAACCAGACACACTGAAACTAATAGAAAAGAAACTGGGGAAGACCATTGAGGACATGGGCACAGGGGAAAAGTTCCTGAACAGAACACCAATAGCTTATGCTCTAAGATCAAGAATTGACAAATGGGACCTCATAAAATTACAAAGTCTCTGTAAGGCAAAGGACATTGTTAAAAGGACAAAATGGCAACCATCAAATTGGGAAAGGATATTCACCAACCCTACATCTGATAGAAGGCTAATATCCAATATATACAAAGAACTCAAGAAGTTAGACCCCAGGGAACCAAATAACCCTATTAAAAATGGGGTACAGATCTAAACAAAGAATTTTCACCTGAAGAAATTCAGATGGCCGAGAGGCACCTTAAGAAGTGCTCAACATCATTAGTCATTAGGGAAATGCAAATCAAAACAACCCTGAGATTTCACCTCACACCAGTCAGAATGGCTAAGGTCAAAAACTCAGGAGACAGCAGGTGTTGGCAAGGATGTGGAGAAAGAGGAATACTCCTCCACTGCTGGTGGGACTGTAAGATGGTACAACCACTTTGGAAATCAGTCTGGCGGTTCCTCAGAAAACTGGACATGACACTTCTGGAGGACCCTGCTATACCTCTCCTGGGCATATACCCAAAGGGTTCCCCGGCATGCAATAAAAACACATGCTCCATTATGTTCATAGCAGCCTTATTTATAATAGCCAGAAGCTAGAAAAAGCCCAGATGGCCCTCAGGAGGAATGGATACAGAAAATGTGGTATATTTATACAATGGAATTACTCAGCAGTTAGAAACAATGAATTCACAAAATTTTTAGGTAAATGGTTTGATCTGGAAAAATATCATCCTAAGTGAGGTAACCCAATCACAGAAGAATACACATGGAATGCAATCTCTGATAAGTGGATATTAATTAGCCCAGAAGCTCTGAATACCCAAGGCACAAATTGTATAATAAATGACTCCCATGAAGAAGTGTGAAGAGGGTCCTGATCCTGGAAAGGATTGATCTAGCATTGGAGAGGAATATAAGGACAGAGAAAAAGGAGGGAGGTGATTGGAGAATGGATGGAGAGAAGAAGGTTTATGGGACATATGGGGAAGGGGGAATCTGGGAAAGGGGAAATCATTTGGAGTGTAAACAAAGAATATAGAAAATAAAAATATTAAAAAAAAGCTTTTCTTACTGGAATCAAATACAAACAACCATGCTAAAAACATAATGGCTAACCATGTTTTTCCCTTCTAGGTGAGTTGAAAAATAAATCTCACACACAGAAAAATCTTCACAATAGATAGTAAGAACATTCCAATTTAGGATAGAAATTGATGTATAATGAAATATACTTAGCTCTGATAGTTTTGAAGAGCCATAATTATCAACATATCATAAGTAGATAAGACATTGTTCTAAGGTTTCCAGCTGTCTAAAATACGTTTTCCTTAACACTGGAACTACTGGTAATGCTATTGGTTGCATTTAAGTGAGTGACATAACTACAGATGCATAGATAGATAGATGATAGATAGATAGATAGATAGATAGATAGATAGATAGATAGATAGATAGATAAACAGGCAGACAGACAGATAGATAGATAGATAGATAGATAGATAGATAGATAGATAGATGGTAGATAGATGATAAATAATAGATGGATGGATAAATGGAGAGGGGGTATCACAATGTCCTTCAAGTGCTAAAACAGACACAAAAATTAGTGGCTGTTGTTCCAAGCACAAGGTACTAATTAAACCTTCCAATCAGCACATTAGTACTAGTGTTCTCATGGAAACATACACAATACCAAAAGAGACCCAGGGAGAACAATAAAGTCACTCTGGAAGATTATACAGAGAATGGGGGGCTTGGGAACTGAGCCTTGTGGAGCTAGTAAAAGCTTAACAGAAAAACCAGGAATGGACAAAGAAGTACAAGGCAGGAAGTGGAGATCATGCCTACAGGCAGTCTTAAAACTGCTTTTTGGGGGAGAGAGCTAGCCTCCCAGGAGTGAAGACAAGTCTTTGAGCACAGGTAAGAACACTATTGCTTCAACACCCCACTCTCATCAATGGACAGATCATGAAAACACAGACTAAACAGAGACACACTGAACTAACAGAAGTTATGGACCAAATGGATTTAACAGATATCTATAGAACATTTTATCCTAAATCAAAAGAATATACCTTCTTCTCAGCATGTCATGTTACCTTCTCCAAAACTGAGCATATTATTGGTTACAAAACAGACCTCAACAGATGCAAGATTGAAATAATCCCATGCATCCTATCAGATCACTATGGATTAAGGATTGTCTTCAATAACAAAAAAAAAAAAAAATAGAAAGCTCACATACACAAGGAAGCTGAACAATGCTCTATAATGATAAATTGATCAAGAGAGAAATACAGGAAGAAATTAAAGACTTTTTAGAATTTAATTAAAATGAAGCCACAACATACCCAAACTTATGGGACACAATGAAAGCAGTGCTAGCAGGAAAACTCATTGCTCTGAGTGCTTCCAAAAAAGAAATTGGAGAAAGCATTCACAACACACCTGAAAGCTCTAGAACAAAAAGAAGCAAATACACCCAAGAGGAGTAGAAAGCAGGAAATAATCAAACTCAGAGCCAAAATGAACCAAGTGGAAACAAAAAGAACTATACAAAGAATCAACAAAATCAGGAGCTGGTTCTTTGAGAAAATGAACTAGATAAACTAGCCAGAATAACCAGGGGTCACAGAGACAGTACCCAAATTAACAAAATCAGAAATGAAAAGGGAGATATAACAACAGAAACTGAGGAAATTAAAAAAATCATCAGATTCTACTACAAAAGCCTATACTCAACACAATTAGAAAATCTGGATGAAATGAACAATTTTCTATACAGATACCATATACAAAAGTTAAATCAGGATTAGATAAACCATCTAAACACTCCCATAACCCCTAAAGAAATAGAAGCAGTCATTAAGTCCCCCCCCCCAAAAAAAAAGCTCAGGACCAGATGGTTTTAGTGCAGAATTCTATCAGACCTTCAAAGAAGAACTAATACTAATACTCTTCAAACTATTCCACAAAATAGAAACAGAAGGAACATGACCCAACCTATGAAGCCTCAATTATGCTGATACCAAAACCACACAAATATCCAACAAAGAAAGAGAACTTCGGACCAATTTTCCTTATGAATATCAATGCAAAAATACTCAAAAAAATTCTTGCCAACAAATTCCAAGAACACATCAAAATGATCATTCACCACAATCAAATAGGCTTTACCCTAGGGATGCAGGGAGGGTTCAATATATGAAAATCCATCAATGTAATCCACTACATAAACAAACTCAAAGAAAAAACACATGGTCATTTCATTAGATGCTGAAAAAACATTTGACAAAATTCAGCATCCCTTCATGGTAAAAAATCTTAGAAATATCAGGAATTCAAGGCCCACACCTAAACATAATAAAAGATAGTAAACATACTGGTTTGCAATATACAGCAAACAAGTGGCCAACATCAAGCTAAATGGAGAGAAATTTCAAGCAATCCCACTAAAATCAGGGACTAGACAAGGCTGCCCTCGCTTTCCATATTTATTCAATACAGTACTTGAAGTTCTAGCTAGAGCAATTACACAACATAAGAAGGTCAAAGGGATATAAATTGGAAAAGAAGAAGTCAAACTATCACTATTTGCAGATGATATGATAGTATACTTAAGTGACCCAAAAAACTCCACCAGAGAACTCCTAAAGCTGATAAACAACTTCAGCAAAATGGCTGGATATAAAATTAATTCAAGCAAATAAGTAGCCTTTCTATACTCAAAGGATAAACAGTCTGAAAAAGAAATTAGAGAAATGACACCCTTCACAATAGCCACAAACAATATAAAGTATCTTGGTGTGACTCTAACCAAACAAATGAAAGATTTGTATGACAAGAACTTCACATCTCTGAAGAAAGAAATAGAAGATCTCAGAAGATAGAAAGATCTCCCATGCTCGAGGATTGGTAGGATTAATATAGTAAAACTGGCCATCATGTTGAAAGCAATTTGCAGATTCAATTCAATCCCCATCAAAATTCCAACTCAATTCTTCAAGGAGTTAGAAAGAGCAATTCTCCAGTTCTTTTGGAATACCAAAAAATCCAGGATAGCAAAACCTTTTTTCAGCAATAAAAGAACTTCTGGAGGAATAACAATCCCTGACTTCAAGCTATACTACAGAGCAATAGTGATTAAAACTGCATGGTATTGTTACAGTTATAGGCAGGTAGATCAATGGAATAGAATTGAAGACCTAGAAATGAACCTTCACACTTATGCTCACTTGATCTTTGATAAAGGAGCTAAAACCATTCAGTAGAAAAAAAGACAGCATTTAAAACAAATGGTGCTGGTTTAACTGGTGATCAACATGGAGAAGAATGCAAATTAATCCATTTGTATCTCCCTGTACAAAGCTCAAGTCCAAGTGGATCAAGGATCTCCATATAAAACCAGGTATACTGAATGTAATAGAAAAGAAATTGGGGAATAATCTCGAACACATGGGCACAGGGAAAATTTCCTAAACAAAACACCATTGGCTTATGCTTTAAGACCAAGAATCAATAAATGGAACCTCATAAAATTACAAAGCTTCTGGAAGGCAAAGGACACTGTCAATAGGACAAAACAGCAACAAACAGATTGGGAAAGATCTTTACCAATCTCACATCTGATAGAGGGCTAGTATCCAATATATACAAAGAACTCAAGAAGTTAGATTCCAAAGAACCAAATAACCCTATTAAAAATGGGGAACAGAGTTAAACTGAGAATTTTCAGCTGAGGAAACTTGAAGGGCTGAGAAGCACCTAAAGAAAAGTTCAACATCCTTAGTCATCAGGGAAATGCAAATCAAAACAACCCTGAAATTCCACCTTGCACTGGTCAGAATGGCTAAGATGAAAAGCTCAGGTGACAGCAGATGCTGCCGAGGATGTAGAGAAAGAGGAACACTCTTCCACTGCTAGTGGGATTGCAAGCTGGTACAAACACTCTGGAAATCAGTCTGGTGTTTCCTCATAAAACTAGACATAATACTACTTGAGGACCCAGCTATACCACTCCTGGGTATATACCCAGAGGAGTCCCCAGGATGTAATAAGGACACACGCTCCACTATGTTCATAGCCGCCATATTTATAATAACAAGAAGATGGAAACAACCCAGATGCCCCTCAACAGAGGAACAGATACAGAAAATGTGGTATATTACACAATAGAAGACTACTCAGCTATTAAAAACAATAAATTAATGAAATTCACAGGCAGATAGATGGAACTTGAAAATATCATCCTGAGTGAATTAACTCAGTCACAAAAGAACACACATGGTATGTACTCACAGATAAGTGGATGCTAGCCCAAAAGTTCAGAATCCCCAAGATTCAATTCACAGACCATATGAAGCCTAAGAAGAAGGAAGACCAAAATGTGCTTCTTAGAAGGGTAGACAAAATACTCACAGGAGGAAATATGGAGACAAAGGGTGGAGCAGAGTCTGAAGGGAAGACCATTCGGATACTGCCCCACCTGGGGGTCCATCCCATATATAGCCACCAAACCTGGATGTTATCATAGATGCCGAGAAGTGCTTGCTAATGGAACCCTGACATGGCTGTCTCCTGATAGGTTTTGCCAGTGCCTGTCAAATACAGAGGCAGATATTGGCAGCCAGCTATTGGACTGAGTGCAGTTGTCCCCAATGGAAGAGTTTGAGAAGGGGACTGAGGGAGCTGAGGGGGTTTGCAGCCCCATGAATGGAGCAACAATGCCAACAGGCCAGCTCCTGGGGACTGAACTACCAACCAAAGAATACACATGGAGGGACCCATGGTGCTGGCAGAGGATGGCCTTGTTGTACATCAGTGAAAGGAGAGAGTCTTGGGCCTGAGGGTATCCAATGCCCCAGTGTAGGGGAATGCCAAGGTGAGAAGATGGGAGTGGGTGGGTGGGGGAGCACCCTCATAGAGGCAGGGGGAGGAGAAATGGGATAGAGGGTTTCCAAAGGGGAGATCTGGAAAGGGAAAAACATTTGAATTAAAGAAAAAAATTATCTCAAAATATCTGCATCTGCTATTTAGTAGTCTACTTCTAAAATATAGTAGATCTATGAATAAACATATTTGCATAGTAAAAAAAAATCTCTGCATTTGGCACCACTCTCCCTCATAACCTCTATTTCTTTTCCCATTAAAGAAAGTATCAAACTAAGAACAGTGAGAAAAGAACATCTAACAATATCTATGGCTACAAAAAGCATATATAGTCACTCTGCTAGTTTGAGTCAGTTTTCCTATATGTGTACTACAGATTTCATCCAAGCACAACCTTGTAATACCTCCAACTCAGAAGGCTGAGGCAGGAGGACCATTAGTTCAAGAGCAGCCTGAGCTCACATCTAAGACCCAAAACTAAATAAAACTAAAGCAAATTTAAAAAAAAATCCTACCAACCACAACCCACATTGGTTTACATTCTCTCCAATAAGCCATGAAATATCAAGTCCAGAGATAGAAGCCCTTGGCTTCCTGAAACATCAGGTTAACTATGTAGGAGTAATTATGGGAAACATTTGAATGTAAGCAAAGAAAACTGTTTCTTATGAACACCACTTATTCATGCTCTCATGGAACTTGTTTTAAGATTTCTAAACTTTACCTTGGCTTGAGGGGAAGAATAATCCCCATGTACTTGTGTTAGTGGCTTGTTCTAATTCAGACCAACTTATATCAACTTAAAACTTACAGGATGTCTTCATGCCCTATGAATCTGACTTTTCCCACCTGATACTGACATATCCTGAAACAGCCACCCAAGTATGACATTCCAGAGAACTTCATACCATGTAATAGGCTTTCAGTTACAATTGTCCATTGTGTGTATTACAAAACAAATACCATAGCATTATATTTATACACAAATCACAAAGTATCCAGACATCAGGCTTGGATAGAAGGTTGAAACAGCGCAAATGGCAGAAATTGGATTGCCACAGCCTTCTTTCAGAATTATTTAAGAATAAACAATGTTGTGCATTATTAAGGCTTATACATATGAGTTGTTTCATACACAGAAAATGAACCATCAGATTGCTTCTAAAACGATTACATCTGTAAGTCAATCAAAAGAGCATGTGGAGCAAGCAAGATGGCTGAGAGGGTAAAAGCACTTGTTGACAAACCTGACAACTGAGCTTAATCTTGAGGCCCAATAATGGCCTGGCTCACTCCTCTAATCCTAGCACTCCAATGGCAAGATGGGGAGCAGAGGCAGAATTGTCCAGAGGCTCATAAGCCAGCTAACCTGGACCATATGGCACAGTCCAACAGAAACACAACAGACTTGCCTTAAAAAACAAGGAGGGGTGGTAGAAGAAGAGAACTGACTCCTAAAAGTAGTCCGCTGTTCTCCATACATGTACCACAATGTGCATGTGTGTACATATATGTACACATACACATACACAGGCATGCACATGTGTGTGCATGTATGCACATACATATACACACATATACACACATGCATGCACATACATAATACACACATACACACATGCACACACTGAGAGGCTCGAGTGAGCACATAAAAGCATGTATGCACATGTGCACATACATGATTTTAATAAATTTTAAAAATAACAAAAATATTAAAAACCATCTAGATTTAAGACTAGAAATTAAAATATAGTAATTCAGGTGAAGATTTTATTAAAATTGTCCTCTAATCAAATAAGTAGATAAGTAAAAGGATATCTTAAACTTAGTAAACTCCAGTGGCTAACCTTGGGATATAAATGTTCTTCTTCATTAAAAGTGCTCAGTGTTGATTGAGAGTTGAGTAGAAGGAAAGCCATTTTACTTGCATCATCTTGGGGTTTAGTAAACAAGAGGCCTGTTCCCCTACTCAGTCAGAGCAGCTTGTCACAAGAAACTGGACAGAAACAGAAGCAGTCATGAGTGCCGAAAAGTCACTGTGACTTGGACATCATGACTACACATGCCTCCTTTTTCCTCCTTTTTAGCTGCTGCCTCACTTCCTCACAAACTGCTCATCTGGAGATTTTGGCCAAATGACAAGAGGCAATTGCAAAACAAGATACTGAGTAAACGTTGAAAATTAATTAGGAAACTTAGCATACTTTTCTAAAATACTTTGTAATGAAAATACAGAATGTGAAGGCTTAAAAATTGAGGCAGTTTTATTTTTTTAATTAATTTATTTTTGATTAAATATCATCTTCATTTACATTGCCAATGGTAAAATCTATCCCGATATCCCCCTCCCCTAAGACCCCCAACCCCTCCCCTTCCTCCTTCCCCCACCTCCACATGTATGCCTCTCCACCCAACACACTCCCTCCTCCCCCCACCTCAGTTTCCCTTTGTTCTGGCCTCTGTTGAGCCTTTACCTGACCAAAGGCCATTCCTCCCACTGATGGCCAACAAGGCCTTTTGAGGCAGTTTTAAATGGGAAAATAATCATAGAAATTGAGATTTTTTTTTTTAACAAAATCAGTTTTTAGAATTGCAAAACCCATGGACACGCAATCAAGTGTCTCTGTGGTTAGCACAAAGGTAGCTTTGCTTCCTTTACCACACTTACACGTATCATTTCTTCACTTTTCAAGTTTTCTCTACAATAGAAGGTGAGAGCAGAGCGATTCCTCCCATGTGTATGGCTGCTGTTGACACTGAGTTAATCTGCAAGAATTACAGAATACAGATGTTAACCTGATTTAAAACCAAATGTGCCATGAGCATACTATTTCTCAAGGTGATTACCTCCATATTACCTCTGTAGTCTCTGAAATGTTGTGGAATATTTTGCCTATGTGTTGCTATCATTCCAGATTTATAGATGAGAACCCAGAAATTCAGAAAGTGATTTATGCCAACTTTCTGTGCTGGCTTCTGAATTCAGATTCTGTCCCAGCTCATCCATATCTCAGGGCCTTCTCGGTGTCCGTATATAAGAGCAATTCTATGACCCTGCTTCTTGAACCATGCTTGTGTGTCTGTGAGAAATATTTAAAATACACAAGCTAAACTTCAGAATCACTTTTCATATTCCCAAAATGAACTGTTTTCCCTTCACAAAGTTTGCAAAATCCAAAATAAGCCAAGAATCCTTTTCAAGGTTGTTTCCAAGGGAACATTTTATGAATACATAGTTCAATAAAACAAAACCAAATTTACACAAAATTAACTTTATGATAATCTGCTATCATTCAATCGCCTAATAGTGAGATTGATATAAACCTTCCTATTGAATTCAAAAGGACAGGCACCCTACATGGCCGTTTTTGGTGTAGTAGGCACTAACTATGCATATGTAGTTACTTGAATTTACTTTTTCTGGTTGGGCATGATAAGGAAAGTCTATAATCTCAGTATCTGTGGGGTTGATTCAGGAGGATCCATAGTTAGAAGTTATCCTTGGGCTTCTTGGCAAGACCCAGGCCAGGCTGAGTTATGTGAGACCATTTCAAAAATTACTTAGTTAATTTTAAACAGCCTTTATCTACCAAGTGAAAGCAGCTGTCCTTTCAAATGAACCATGTTCAAGGGCTTTATAGTAACATGACCTAGTAACTGATAAACTGGGTACCCCCAAATCCACCATAAGTACCTCATTACAGAGAGCTGCACTGAACAAGGCTGATCTAATCCATCTTCTGGGGTAACATCAAAGGTATATACAAATGAACCCTAACTCTATCTCATGAGAAAAGCCTGGGTCCTTCTCTGTCTGCTACAGATAGCCAGGAGTTCTTATACTAGGAAGCATGCTAATCTGAAAAGACCGTGGGTTTGGGAAGCTAAGCATGCTCAGGTCGAATCCCCTTCTACTCAGTAACTAACTACCTTCCTCACTTGGCTGCCATATTTAAGCTCTAGAAGCCATAGAGCCAAATATTCCCCCCTTTAATTGAAACTAGATTATTTTTCTCACATAATATATATATATATATATATATATATATATATATATATATATATATATATATATAATATACTATATAAGCTATATATATACTAGATATATATACTATATAAATTATATATATATACTGCATAAAAATACATACTAGATTATTTTTCTCACAATATATATATAGGGTTATGGGTTAATGATGGGGGCATGTGCCCACTTCCCCTTTCAGTTCTAGGACCCAATATAGCAAATTCATGCACACCTTATACATGGTGCCATGGTCTCTGTGAGTTCCTATGTGTACTGATCCTGTTGACTAGAAGGCCTTGCCCCCTTGGTCTCCTCAGTCCCCTATGGGTCTTGCACTCGTTCCTTTTCCTTTTCCTTAGAGTTCACTGAGCCCTGCAGACATGACGATGGAGACATCCCATCTCTAGGACTGAGTGTTCCAAGATCTCTCAATCTCTGAACATTGGGTGTCTGGGTGTGGGTCTCTGCCTTTGTTCCTATCTGCTACAGGAGGAAGTGTCTCTGATAATAGGCCAACTATTCTATTTGCCAAGAAGTTAACCATGTCAAAAACCTGATTTTGAGGTAGATCGCTGATGATAGGTTTAAAAAAATAAAAACCTCAAGCATGTAAGTTATTATCACAGAATTCTATGGATGCATCAATAAGTTTATGAACAAGAAAAGCATTGGTCCTGAGGAGGCGTCTGTCCTGTTCGGAAGAAAAACAAAGCCTCCATCATATTGCCTATAGGAAAATCTATAGGGCATTTTCTTGATTGATGATTGGTATTGGAGGACCCAGACCACTTTACTGTATAGGAAAGAAAACTGACCGAGCCCGGGATAAAGCCAATAAGCACTGCTCCTGTAGCCTCTGCTTCAGTTCCTGCCTAAAGGTTCCTGCCATGCACTTCTGACCTGATTCCCCTCAGTGATAGAGTATGACCTGGGGGTTATAAAGTGGAATAAACTCTTTACTCCCTATTGGTTTAGGTCATGGTGTTTTATCACAAAAGTAAAAAACCTCTTCACTCCCCTCTTGCTCACTCAGACGTCTAAACACCCCTTCTTTTGAAACTCTGTCTTCTGAGGTTGATTCTCAGAAAATAGCAATTTACTCTTTTTCTTGTAGACAGGCTGAGTCCAGGGCTCCTTCTCTGGAAGCATGAAATTCTAGGAGTGGAGGGAAGCTCTCACTCTTGTGCCCAACTATGCTCTATTTAATTTTGTATGAGCAAAAAAAAATAGTGAAAAGAGTTCACTCATTCCTCTCACCATTGGCTACTGACACTTCTTGACCCTGGATTGACCCTTCTATTCACACTTCCTGAGTCTGGTAAGAGGTTTGCAGGCTAAGGTTAAGATAGGCATATTTTCCATGGAACTGCTAGAGACTAAGCAGTTATGGTAAAAAATAAATAAATAAATAAATAAATAAATAAATAAATAAATAAATAAATAAAGCCTAAGGCCTTTCTCTATAGCCAGCACTCCCTTTACACATCTTACCATTGACTGTACTAACCAGGAGCTGAGACAGTGCAGCCTCTCACTGACATTCAGAGGAAAGATATGGGCTTACGTGGTCTGTGAATTTTATCTTGGGTATTCTGACATTCTGGGCTAATATCCACTTATCAGTGACTGCATTCCATGTGTGTTCTTTAGTGATTGGGTTGTCTCACTCAGAATGATATTTTCTAGTTCCATCCATTTGCCTAAGAATTTCACGAATTCATTGTTTTTCATTGCTGAGTAGTATTCCATTGTGCCTGACAAATATAGAAGTGGATGCTCACAGCCAAACAATGGGCTGAGCACAGGGTCCCCCATGGAGGAGCTAGAGAAAGGACCCAAGGAGCTGAAGGGGTTTGCAGTGCCACAGGAGGAACAACAATATAAACCAATCAGTATCGCCAGAGCTCCCAGGGACTAAACCACCAACCAAAGAGTACAAATGGAGGGACCCATGACTCCAGCCCCATTTGTAGCAGAGAATGGCCTGATCAGACATCAGTGTGCTGAGGGGCCCTTCGTTCTGTGAAGGCCTGATGCTCCAGTGTAGGGGAATGCCAGGACAGGGAATTGAAAGTGCTTGGGTTAGTAAGCAGGGAAAGTGGGGGTGGGATAAAGGGTTTTTGGATGGGAAATGAGGAAAGGGGATAAAATTTGAAATGTAAATAAAGAAAATATCTAATTAAAAAAAAAGACATAGGCATATAACAGAGATCAGTAGATGTCCACCTATAGAACAAACCTGGCCTATAGCTGTGTTTTGTTTAACAGTGTTTTGTTTTCACAGATGGGGGGATTAAACACATGATTTCATTCATTCTTCCATGTGGCTTTCCCCATAGTCCTTTCATGTTTTGCTTTTCAACTTTTTATTTTTGACATATAGTCTGACTAAGTTGCCCAGTCTGGCCCTGATCTCTCTCTATATCTATATATAGTCTTTGAAGAGTTATAGGCCTATGGCCCAAGACAAGCATGCTTTTGTATGTATAAAGTTTTATTGCAGCAGAGCCATGTCTACTTATTTTAATTTTTTGACTTTGTCTGAGGTTCCAATGATCCTGGAAGATTTAAAAAACGGTTGCAACAGAAACCCACAAAGCATAAAATATTTGCCATCTATCTTTCTGTAGATAGAGAACAGAAGCTGGGCAGTATAAAACAGAGCCATATATAAGAAGCAGTTATCATTTTGTTTTGCTCTATCAATATGTATGCGGCATGTATAAAGCATGGAGTTCTGTGGCCAGAGCAAAAACAATTGAACAGATTCCTTTGCCTCAAAAAACTTACAAATACTTGTTCTGGCTTCACCACAATGGTTGTGGCTCAACTTTCCACAGTTGCATGGCGGAGTGTAGAAACCATATAAGGTGTCAGCAGGCCTAGGATGAAACAGGTAGCCTACCCCATTATATTTAGTAAATACATTCTAAATTGAAAGTACAGCCAATGACAGCATCAGATGCAGTCTTATTACCTTCTCACTGAATACAGAGAGGAGCAACAAGAGTTCAACAGATTTACTATTTACTTATTTATTTAATTTTTCAGTGTAGGGGATTAAACAAAGGCCTTAGTTCTCAATCTTCCTCATGCCTTGACCCTTTAATCCCTAACCATAAAATATTTTCCTTGATATTGTTTAACTGGTATTTTGCTACTCGTATTAATCATGATGTAAATATCTGATGGGAACCCCCTTTCAAGGGGCCATTCAACCCCCAAATTTGTCATGACCCACAAGTTGAGACCTGCTAAACTGAAGACGTTGCATACTGTATGCAAGCACTCTGTCCCTGTGTTGTGTCCCAGTCTTTCGATGGCCTTATTTGTATCCCACTCTAGTGGTAGAGATGATACAGGCAACAGGCTATAATTATCAGTAAGGGATCATTTTTATTTGGAAAATATATATATCAAGCAATTAAAAATTCTGCTAATAATAGTGATCATTGAGCCTGGTGGCACACAACTTTAAACCCAGCAGAGAGACAGAGGTACATGGATATCTGTAAGTTTAAGATGAGCGAGCATAGTCTACATAGTGAATTCCAGGCCAGCAGGGGCTACATAGATGCTAATAACACTCGATTATTCTTCCTGATAATAATTATCTAACAACAAGTAACATACATGGGAAAAAAGAGGCAAAACTTTCCTCCTGTTTCTAAAAGAAGGAGAGAGAAGGAAATTTTTTATCCAGTGCACAAAGGAAAACACTAGATTGAATAATTCATAAGTGGTAAAGAATATGAGAAGCATTCATGTGTACAAGTATGTTCCTCAAGCCAGAAATGCCTGGCTTAACCAACCCAGGTTCTTCGTCTTATAATAGCAAGAAAGGAAGATGAAGAAAGAAAATATGGCAGGAGTTGAACTTACCATTTACACATGGAGTGTTCACAAAAAACAGATGGCAACCGCTCTTGATGTGCCTGCAGGTGTGATTCCATGGTGGAACACTTGCCTAGCATGAGAAGGACCATAGGTCAAATCCCTCCTGGGTGGGTGGATGGATGGATGGATGGATGGATGGATGGATGGATAGATAGATAGATAGATAGATAGATAGATAGATAGATAGATAGATAGGCAGACAGACAGACAGACAGACAGACAGGAAGAGAAAGAATGTGGAAAGAGGAAGTGAAAGAGGAAGAAAAGACTTTCTGAGGCATGACAGTCATACCCAACCGAGGGACAGAAAGGCATGGATTTGCCATCTAAAACTGATACAAGTAGCATCGTAATAATTAGGCGAATATTTCTTTGCATTGTTAGTACATAGACAAACACAGAAACAAGATTTGTTATGGAAGTTTGAGAAATCAAATCTGGACCGTATTAGCTAAACTTTAATCAGTCATTCAGCTTAAATATAAATGAGAAGAGACTGTTTTCAGGTCACTCCTGGAGGACTTTCATATCTTCAGTTTGTCGAAGTAGTCATCTACATAATTCTCTTCCCAACCATTTGTTTCCTAAGAAGGATTTTCTGATTTGTCACACATGTCCTCATTCATTGGTGCGGTGCCCTGGCAGACCAGAGATCCCCAACTTGTCCAGGAAAGGCTTTCATAATTCATCATGCACAGCACTCAGCTTGGCACCAAGAGCCCTGGCTCTATCCAAGCTCATGTTCGTGGGCATTCACGGTTGACTAAAGGGACCAGATTTCTGATGAACTAATGTAGGACAAAGGGGAAGAGGTTGAGTAACACTGGCCCTGTGGTTGATCAGGACAGAAAGAAAAAAAAAGGGAAGAGAGAATATGAGAATGGGTAAGAAAGGATGAAGCCAGGAATAAGTGAGGGATGCACCTCTTGATGGTGTCCCGGGAGAAAAACTTGTGTGGTTATGCTAGGTGAAAAAAGGCTGCTGCTCCCTCCAGTGAGAAAAGATTCTGCCAAAAGAGTGCTGAGAGGCTTGTGAGGGAAGAAGGAAGGAGGACAGGAAAGGGGGGGAAGGAGAGCCTGGTGAGAGAACAAATGTGCCAGAGCCGATCTTTTTTTGAAAGCATGCTACCAGCCAGAGAACACAGGAAGTTCATGTTGAGGGCCATCCTTGAAGTAGGGCATGTGCTGACCTGGGCATTGGCAAGGCTGAGGTAGGCAGAGAAGGAATGCAGTGGACAGACAGGGGACGGTGCTTGGACTCAGGCTATGCCAATGCTCTTTGCAAGGGCCAATTTGTCTAAGGAGACAAAAAAAAAAATATTCTAAAAAGTTTTCCTGTTTCCACTGTGGTCATAATGACTTCAGCAGTATGCCCTCTGGATTTAAAATTGAGATTTTTCTCTGCTGAAGTGTTTTACCTGACAAAGATAGAGAAAGGAGTGTGCCTGACTATTGTTACAGTCTAAGCGTTCAGTCAGCCTTCTTCTCCGGCTGAATATTCAAATTGGAAGACTAAGCAGGACAAAGAGAAAAATAAATGCATTTCTGATTAGAAAATGCAAATGAGTGCCTGCTTTCTGCCTAAATCCCTCCAGCACACCCTTTAGTTCTGCGCTTTCATTATCATCTAAGTAGGAACTTATGTATTTTTTGTGTGTCTCTTCAATTTTTCTTATTTAAAAAAAAAAAAAAAAAAAAAAAAAAACAAGCCTGAAGGTGAGAGAAATGCAAATGAAAGCTACAAGATAACAAAGGGTCTATGGGCAGAAATCCAAAAACAGCAACAATGTTTCAAGTTGACCAAATGGTAACAGAATAGGAACCCTGCCGTCCCGATGGCCTTGTAACGAAACACCAAACTTTAGGAGGAAAACTTGGAAATTAATTATCCCAAGTATTTTAACTTATTGGCCATAGACCACTTAGATAGATGTGCAAATGATCAAACACATTTGAATAAAAATATCACTATCATATTTTGTATCAGGGCAAAGAACAGAGAATGATTAAAATGGCCACTGTCAGAGACCTGGCTTGTTAAATTAAGGTCCATCTTTTCAACAAAAACACCCAGCAGCCCTTAAAGAACTGGTACACATGTGGCACCCAGCACACATCCCCTCAGTATTATTAGATAGTCATAGGCTAGAACGATAATGCCTTTATTATAAAACATTTTAGTCAAAGTATCAATGATAAACTAGATGCCAGTGATATTTTATAAGGATTATCTGTGCAAGGACAACATTTGAAGAGGATCATAGCAAATTGTAAGCTGTGGGCATTCCCCGGAGAGTGGCAGAAATGGGAGACTTCTGCATTTTTTTAAAGAACAAAAAAGTTCTGGTATTTTATTGAAGAGTAGGGTGATTCCAAGTAAAACTAAGGCACTGCACATTTTAAAAAGATAGAAGAAATCATTTTGGAAGGATTTTCGATAAAGAAACAACAACTGAAAATACAGATAAGCTTAGCCTGGTCTAAGCATTATACAGTGAGCACGTGTACTTGAATATCTTGTTGCTTATCACCATATTCAATTTTTAGGTTTTACCAATTTAAAATGAATTCAAATAAAATAAAAACACTGACTAATGAAGATACCACACTATTCAAATACACTTGACCTGTGTATGAAAGTAGTTCATATGAACAAGTTTATATTTTCCTCTAGTGTATAAAGCGTGAAACTTAATTTTTTTACTTTTTATTTTATTAGATATTTGCTTATTTACATTTCAAATCCCCTTTCCTCTTTACCCCTGCCAAGCCCCCTATCCAATACCCCCTTACCCTGCTTACCCACCTCCCCACTCCCACTTCCCTGACCTGGCATTCCCCTAAGTTACACGTTTAGCTTGTGTAAATGGAACACATTTTTCTGTATCTATTCCTCTGTTGAGGGACATCTGGGTTCTTTCCAGCTTCTGTCTATTATAAATAAGGCTGACATGAACATAGTGGAGCATGTGTCTTTATTACATGTAGGAGCATCTTCTGGGTATTTGCCCAGGAGTGGTATAGATGGGTCCTTAGGTAGTACTATGTCCAATTTTCTGAGGAACTGCCAAACTGATTTCCAGAGTGGTTTTACCAAGTTACAATCCCGTCAGCAATGGAGGAGTGTTCCTCTTTCTCCACATCCTCTCCAGCATCTGCTGTCCCCTGAGCAAAACAGAGTTCTTAATGAAGGCTACTATTGTGGGGTCAAATTGGTTTGTGGTTCAGGATTTTGTTTTTTAACTGTCATGTTGAGCAAAGTAGGCAGATATTTGTCCTTTGCTGTAAAAGGCTTTGACTTTGTTTCCTTTGTTCCATATTTAGTTGCTTCTGGGAGGTATTCCTCTTTCTCCACATCCTCTCCATCATCTGCTGTCCCCTGAGGTTTTGAATCTTAGACATTCAGAATCTTAGATATTCTGATTTGTGTGAGGTGGAATCTCAGAGTTGTTTTGATTTGCATTCCCCTGAAGATTAAGGATGTTGAACATTTCTTTAGGTGTTTCTCAACTATCCAGTATTCCTCAGTTGAGAATTCTTTGTTTAACTCTGTACCCCATTTTTAATAGGGTTAGTTGGTTCTCTGGAGTCTAACTTCTTGAGTTCTTTATTTTGTTTTTTTGTTTTTTTTTTTCAAAGAACCAACTCCTGGTTTGGTTGATTCTTTGTATAGTTCCTTTTGTTTCTACTTGGTTGATTTCAGCCCTGAGTTTGATTATTTCCTGCAGTCTACGACTCTTGGGTGCATTTGTTTCTTTTTGTTCTTTTTCTTCCTACTGCATTTTTTTTAATTTTTTTATTCGATATAATTTATTTACATTTCAAATGATTTCCCCTTTTCTAGCCCCCCACTCCCCGAAAGTCCCGTAAGCCCCCTTCTCTTCCCCTGTCCTCCCACACACCCCTTCCCACTTCCCCGTTCTGGTTTTGTCGAATACTGCTTCACTGAGTCTTTCCAGAACCAGGGGCCACTCCTCCTTTCTTCTTGTATCTCATTTGATGTGTGGATTATGTTTTGGGTATTCCAGTTTTCTAGGTTAATATCCACTTATTAGTGAGTGCATACCATGATTCACCTTTTGAGTCTGGGTTACCTCACTTAGTATGATGTTCTCTAGCTCCATCCATTTGCCTAAGAATTTCATGAATTCGTTGTTTCTAATGGCTGAATAGTACTCCATTGTGTAGATATACCACATTTTTTGCATCCACTCTTCTGTTGAGGGATACCTGGGTTCTTTCCAGCATCTGGAAATTATAAATAGGGATGCTATGAACATAGTAGAGCATGTATCCTTATTACATGGTGGGGAATCCTCTGGGTATATGCCCAGGAGTGGTATAGCAGGATGTTCTTTCATAATGCAATCGTATTTACTCTGACATTTCCATTTGTACCTTCTCTAGAAATGTATGGGTTGCAGTTTCTTGCTGTTGGGTATATCAAGTCTGTAATCTTTCCGTTCTAAGCTGATGCTACCATTCGGTATCAGGGGTTGTCACCCAAGGTTCCCGAATATTCCTGGAGTGTAGGGACTCTGCCTGCACCGTTCTCATTCTGCTGTTGCCTTCTCTCTGCATCCACAGTCAAGCTCCAGGGGACTCACACAAGAAGCAGAAAAAGCAAAACTTCTGTTGTCTTTTTGAAAATGCTCACCATGGCAAAACTGCAAGTTTTATGTTAAATAACAAATTCAGTTACCATTATAATGATGACCAAGGGAGAATCATTGCATCTTACAAAGGTAGAGGAAGATAATGAAAATTGAGCTGGGTTTTTCTCAATCCTCACTGCCCAGTGGAATGCCCTGAAGAACTGTGTGTGTGTGCAGAGTTTCCAAGGCTGCCTTTTGCCGTTCTGAAACCAAGTCTTCTTTTGAAAAGTTGCCATGCCTGACAACTTTTCTAAGTCTTATCAGGCAGACGAAAACACTGTGTACCAGAGATCAAAGATTTGCCAAAGGTCATTCATTCACGTACAGGTTAGAAGATGTGTTACTCAGAAGATTTTTTTTTTTACTTGTTTGTATAGTCTGCATGGTACTGAATAACTCAGAGCCAATTATGCATAAAATTAATTTGTTATTAAAGCTCAAATGTGATCTTAGCCTCTGAAAACAGAAGATGTTTTTCCATTTCAAGTCTTATCTTTCCTAAGAAGTAACATTACTAATGACATTTCCTGTTGCTCCAGGATGAGGATGCTGGGTCTCCTGCTGCCTCAACCGTCAGAAGATGGTCCCTAAGAACATTGTGTCTGGCATACCTTAATTGCCTTAACTGCTTACATCATAACTCATCAGTTCAGCAAACAGAAATAGGACAACTCAGCAGAGGATCCAAAGGCCTTCATAACTGACTAACGATTCGAGTTATCTCTGCAGAGAGCTCAGTTTGAAGTCCAGCACACATATCATCATTAAAATCTCCCTCTTATGTTTAAATCCAAGACATCTCAAAGGAATATCTAAGTTAGGGTTACCATTGCTGTGATAAAGCACCATGACCAAAGCAACTTGGGAAGGAAAGGGTTTATTTGGCTTATACTTCCATATCACTGTTCATCATCAAAGGAAGTCAGAACAGGAACTCAAACAGGGCAGGAACCTGGAAGCAGGAGCTGATGAAGAAGCCATGGAAGAGAACTGTTTACTGGCTTGTTCCACATGGGCTGCCCAGACTGCTTTCTTATAGAACCCAGGACCACCAGCCCAAGTATACCACCATCCAGAGTGAACTGGGCTCTTCCACATAAATCATTAATTAAGAAAATATTCTATGGGCTTGCCTTAAGCCCCACCTTATGAAGGCCTTTTATCAATTGGGATTTTCTCTGCTCGGGTGATTCTAAACTGAGTCAAGCTGATGTAAAATTACCCAGCATGTGAATTAATACACAAACATTGACTTTTGAAATGATCTATAAATAAATAAATGCCAGGTCAGGTCTGATTAATATGGATGCTCTTAATTATTTTTTAAACGTTCCTAAAATATATTGCTATTGTGTGACAGTATCTATGGTGTGTGCCTGTGAGAACATGTATAGAGGTCAAAGAACACCTTTTGGGAGTTGGCTCTCTCCCTCCATTGTGGGTTCCAGGAACTCAAACTGAGTTAATAAGGCTTCTAGTCTTAGTCTTAGACAAAAGGCAAAAAGCTTGGGAATCTGAAAACTCCATGGCGGAGTCCTGAGTTTAGGCCCAGAGCACAAAGCTCTGCAACTACTCCCTTGCCTTTGCCTTAATCTGTGTCAATCTGTGTCGCTCTCAGTGTTAAAACAAGAAAAAAGAAAAGGCTCTGTTAATGCTTTTGAGTTATTGTTTAATTGTTTTGGTTTTCCCAGAAAAAAAAATTATCAATCCTAGGGATGTTTTTTAAAAATCCTCTATGAACTATGGAGATGAAGCTACATTCCAACTTCAGCGATAATTCCACATAATGTGCTTCCTTTGAATGGGGATGTTTTAGTCTATGCCCTGGAGAACCTATTACTATGTTGTTGTCTCATTTTGCTTTTCATTTGTGGTTTTATTTATCTTCATTTATTTTAGTTTATTGTATTTCCACATGAGGAAATAGTTCATTTGAAGATAAACTTGCATTGTTGTATTTGGAAAAGCCTCATTAAATCTTTCAAAATACTAAATGCTTCATCTTTCATTTGTCCCTTCCATGATGGGAGGAATCCTGTGGGTCTTTGTGTGAACTTGACAGTGTGGGATCTGCTCATTCATTCAGAATTATTTTCATCACTAACCTAAACAAGCTCATTTCTAAATGCCTGAATAGCACTGTCTTAACGAATCACACTCTCATTGCTGCACAGTCATCACATTCAACAGTTGCATTCAACTGGACTCCCTGTTTTCTGAGCATGTTATATGTGATTACATGCTCGGGATTCCTCCAGTTGGGCCCCAGCTTCTGGAAAACTATGAGGCCTCCTTGGCAGCTACTGATCATGCTTAGCCATAGCTCTCCTCTTGTCTGTTTTTCTCCCACTCTGACTCCTTGAAGATGGTACTTAGGAGGAACGAACTGGTTAGGAGACCCACCCATGCCCAGTGCAAATCTCTATGGCTAAAGGTTCAAAATGGTCAAGGTTTCACCACATGTAAAGGTTCTGTGAACCACTGAATTTGTGTTTTCTGTGCTTCCCCTTCCCAAGTCCCTTAGAACATTGACAGTGTGTGTGTGTAAACTTACATGGACCTATTGACTGGTGTTTCGACTCTTAGATACACCAGAGAGTGTACCCACTAAATTGATATCTTGAAATCCTAATCCTGTCTCAAAGATGACTATATTTGAAATTAAGCCTTTTAAAAAGAGGTTAAAGGTACAAAAGGGAATTCCTCTAAACCAAATGGAAGGGTCTACTCAATAGTATGGACAGAATCTTTGTGAAATGATATTTGGGTGCTTTAAATGTACAAACAAGGGCTATAGATGTAGTTCAATACTAGAATACTTCTCTTAGAAGTGAGAAACTATGTTTAAGCCTCAGAACTAAAGGGGAAAAAACAAAACTATCTAGGCCTTATCTCTAAAAATGGCATATGTAATCTATTCTGCTATTTAGGATAAATAAACAATTAAAGTTTAATTCATCAAACAAATGCATACAGTTTTGCATTTTCACTGGAAAATAGACTGACCAGTCTCTGACAAATGGCCTATACATCTTACCTACATATTAGCATTACCTTGTAAAGTTGACTACTTGGAGAACAAATGATAATCTCTTCACATCTTACACTTGAGATCATCTAAAAATATGTTTTCCCCGGAGTGTGATATTTAAGGACTCACATCATTATGCTATGTTGCTGTACAGCGTTATAAAATAGTAGGTCAGAAGATTTTTTTTGCCATAGGCATTAGGTACCATTAGCCTTACACCCTCAATCACTGATAATTCACAAGTGAACACTAAAAACGCAGTTTGTGCTACCCTATGAATTTTCTTTCTCACATCACAATTCTCTAGTGAATATGAGACCTTAAGTAGGTCATCATAATAGCAGAGATGATCATTTTCTTGGCAGTGTGGCCTGGGAAGTCAGGTCTGCACAACTGGCAAGTTTTCAGCAGGCTCACCGAAGAGTAACCATCATACAATTGGGTTTTTCCTTGAAAATGTGCAGGGCTAGCCAGAATCAAGTCTCCACGTTTTGTTGAAATATTGTCAGCATGTTTTAAATGGTCCTAAAGATATGTCCAACATTGCCCTCCAACCTTGAAAATATATAGACACAGAAACACATGTGTCATTCACTCTCTCTCTCTCTCTTTCTCTCTCTCTCTCTCTCTCTCTCTCTCTCTCACACACACACACACACACACACACCATTACACACACATTTTTAAAATGAGCTCTTATAACTTAGGGAGATACCCAAAATGTGACTTCTGATGACTCTGTAAAATGTTAATAAAATAACATTAGAGGAAGACGCAAACAAAATGGAAAGGAGACTGGGGGGTAAATAACTAAGAATCATTCATAATTTGATCTCTCTGTTCATAGCCTCAGTGAGACTGTTATTATATATTGCCAAATATTTTCAAACACAAAAGTTTCAGATCAATCATATTTTGTTAATTCTATCACATTAAATGTTATGCAAATTATGCAGGACCTGATTATAAGAGGATTCAAAGTTATGAGCTTATGAACATTTCACATTTCTCTCTCACTTTCTGTAAATGTATAAATTAAACAACATAAAAATATATTTTGAAATATGATATTTTGACAGTCTTTCTTCATTGAATGAAAGGATGCTCATTTAAAAAAAAATGCAGCAAAAGTTGGGTTTCTGCTGAACTAGCTGAGATCCCAGGTGCTCTAGGCTAGAAGCCAAAGTTTGGAAAACATTCAACCTGCTGACTTTTATCCACTTTTTCAGATGAGAGGCCTATGAGTGATTTGGGCTGTTGGCTAAGGCACACGGACAGATCTGCCTGCATTATTAGTGAACACTTGATGGACTGTGGTAACAGAGACTTTAATTTCTCTGCAAAAAGGACCAAAAGGAGATTTCTTCAGACAGAGAAAGTCAAATAAACACAAATATTAAAAACAACAACTAAAGGCTGAAGAGAAGGCTCCAGGGTTAAAAGCCCTGCCTGCTCTTCAAGAAGACCCATGTTCAATTCCCAGCACCCACATGGCAGCTGACAACACCTGTAAATTCAATGACAGATGTGTAAGTCTCTCCTGACCTTTGAGGTTACTGCATAGATGTGATGGATTTCATCCACGCAGGCAACACACCCCTACACACAAAGCAAAAATAAACAAGATTTATAGATTGATCATGGTGCCTTAGGTATGGTATCAAGTAATTTAGGGGGTACGTGTGCTTGTATATTTACAATAGGCTTACGATGTAAATAGAAATGTCACTCTGTTTTGGAGATGAAAACATCAAGCCTTGAAGAAGTCAAGTTCAACACTAGGAATGGGAGGTAATGAAATGTTCATAGACTAATTCATCATCGTGCTGAGATTATATTCCAGATGTGAACAAGTTGCAGAGGGAGGACCAGGAAATAAGACCATCTAGTCAATTGAGGACCAGCTCTCTCTGGCACCAGCCATACTTCCATTCATATCATTAGGAATGAGAACATCTGGCCAATGGAGACAAAGGCAAAGGATGTCTATACATTTATCCTCTTGTTCATATAAACAGCATCCAGATGCCACTTACACTTCGACTATTACAAATTGTTGTAAGCCTAAAAGGAGGGTTTTCTTAGTCATGACTAGAGAAGGAAGCAGGGAGAAGGGAACTGCAGAGTGTTTCCAACATGATAATTAATTCTCTGCAGGAAGGCCAGATTTTTCCATAAGAGGGTGAGTCTTCCAACCTTTCAAATTACTTTTTCCCAAAGTAGATTGCAAACTACTAGTTTAGGTAAACTACTGAGTAAGTAAAACTTCAAACATTGGAAAAGTTGTCAACTTGACCACTGCCCTTGGTGAAATCATGATAGGACTTGTTTTGCCATATTTTGCCAAAAGATGGAAATAAATCTCTTTAACACAGATGATGCGTGGGAAAGCAAAGATGGATTTAGATGATCCTAAATAAAAAGACATTAACTAGTGTTTGTCATTCTTAGATGATAGGTGAATATTTTGCAAGTCAGAGCTCAGTGACCTTGCTCATCCCACTGGCTTTAAATAAAATTTATTATTTACCATTTTTATATGTTCTTATGAAAAGAAAGCATTACTACATGGTGTTCAGAAATTGCAGGCCCACTTGTTTCCTTTCTTAGTGATAGCCTTAACACTTTACAAGCTTCTAAATTTTCTCCTGCTAGGTGTATAGAAACAGTTAGAAGCCAGGACCTCCCAGAAGCAACTAAATATGGAACAAGGGAAACAAAGTCAAAGCCTTTTACAGCAAAGGACAAATATCTGCCTACTTTGCTCAACATGACAGTTAAAAACAAAATCCTGAACCACAAACCAATTTGATCCCACAACAGTAGCCTTCATTGAGAACTCTGTTTTGCTCAGGGGACAGCAGATGCTGGAGAGGATGTGGAGAAAGAGGAACACTCTTCCATTGCTGATGGGATTGTAACTTGGTAAAACCACTCTGGAAATCAGTTTGGCAGTTCCTCAGAAAATTGGACATAGTACTACCTAAGGACCAAGCTATACCACTCCTGGGCAAATACCCAGAAGATGTTCCAACATGTAATAAGGACACATGCTCCACTATGTTCATAGCAGCCTTATTTATAATAGACAGAAGCTGGAAAGAACCCAGATGTCTCTCAACAGAGGAATAGATACAGAAAATGTGGTCCATTTATACAATGGAGTACTACTGCTCAGCTATTAAAAACAATGAATTGATGAAATTCTTAGGCAAATGGATGGAACTAGAAAATATCATCCTGGGTGAGGTAACCCAATCACAAAAGAACACATAAGGTATGGCCTCGCTGATAAGTGGATATTAGCCAAAAAGCTTGAAATACCCAAGATACAACTCACAGACCATGTGAAGCTACAGAAGAAAAAAGACCAAAGTGTGGCTACTTTGATCCTTCTTAGAAGGTGGATCAAAATACCCATGGCTCACAGCCAACCAATAGACTGAGTATAGGGTCCCCAATGGAGGAGCTAGAGAAAGGACCCAACGAGCTGAAGATGTTTGTAGTCCCACACGGGAGGAACAATAATATGTACCAACCAGTAACTCCAGAGCTCCCAGGGACTAAACCACCAACCAGAGTACACATGGAGAGACCCAGGGCTCAAGCTTCACATGTAGCAGAGGATGGCTTTGTCAGACTTCAATGAGAGGAGAGACCATTGGTCCTGTGAAGGCTGGATGCCCCAGTGTCAGGGAATGCCAGGTCAGGGAAGTGGGAGGGGATGGTTGGTAAGCAGGGGAAGGGGGATGGGATAGGAGGTTTTCAGAGGGGTAGAGATACCATTTGAAATGTAAATAAAGCAAATATCCAATTAAATTAAAAATTATAAGTCAATAAAAAATGTAAAGTAAATTTAAAGTGCTGAATTTCATTTAAACAATTAACTACTTGAAGTAGCAAGTAACATCTGAATATTCAAAAATCTCCCTTGTGGCATGTCATTAAAAATATAAAAAGGGGATGTGTAGTATTGCTTTTGAATTAGACAGTAATACATTCTTTCTTATTAGATCAGAAATGAAAAAAAAAAAAGAACTCTGTTTGCCTTGTCAGAATAAGTAGGGTCCATCAATTTCATGCATTTTCTAGGTCAATATACAGACTCAGGATTGGAAAACAAACTTAAGTCCTAAGGGGTCAAGTATTTTCAAACAATCTGGAAGTGAATTTAAGTGTATCTGTTAGCATTTTGAGCCCTATTCGTCTTTGCACTGGTTTCAATGACTGTTTTCAATGACACAGGCTATCTTTTACAAATGCATGTAATATTTGTATTAATCCTTTGAAATTTTTATGCATGCACCTGATCTATATTCATATTCACCCCATACTTGTCACAGACTCACCCTTGACCATTGCTTCCCAGTCCCAAGTTTATCTCCTCCTTCTCTTTTTTTTAAAGGCTCACTGAGTATAGCCTGTGTTGCACAAATGATTCTGGGCATGGGGTTACACACTTACATACACCTGACTCACTCCCCAAAGCCATCAACTATCAATCAGTCCTGATGATCAGTAGTGATGAGGAGCTGATACTAGAATGTTACTGTATTGACAGTAACAGAGGTCTCAAGAGTTGGTGTGCAATTTGGGCAAACTTTATTCAAGAATCAGAGATACTCATATCTGACTCTCTACTTTTCCTAGATACCACCACCATCACCACCACCACCATCATCACTACCACCACCACCACCATCACCACCACAGCCACCACCATTACCACTACCACCACCACCACCACCACCACCACCACCATTACCACTACCACCACCACCACCACCACCACCACCACCATTACCACTACCTCTACCACTACCACCACCACCACCACCACCACGATTACCACCACCACCACTACCACCACCACCATCATCAATACCACCATTACCACTATCACCATCAACCACTACCACCACCACCACCCATTACCACTACTACCACCACCCATTACCACTACCACCACCACCACCATCACCACCATTACCATTACCACCACCACCATTACCACCCCCACCACCACCACCACCACCACCATTACAACTACCACCATTACCACCACCCCTTCACTTCCCTAGCAGCTCTGGATTTACTTCTTTCTTCTGTCATATTATCCATTTGAACCCAGAAAGAGCACTTGCAAAGCTAGAATAGCTACCCAGTGTGCTTAATTCCACATCTCTGGGATGATCCTTGCCAGAATTTGTCTTGAATGCCAGTTCGTATCCATGGGAGGGCTAGTTTACAGAAGATTACGGGGACATGTCACAAGTCACAATCATTTGTAGCTGCTCCTACTTTTTGTTATTTCTTTCCCCTCAGTTCTTTCTACTTTCATTTTTCCTTTATTTTACTTCTTTGGTTGTGAAAATGTACTTTGAAGAAGATGGCTAATTTGAGAGCCCCTTTGGTTTTCTGTTGTTACAGGTTTTGTTTTTTGTTGGGTATTTGGTTTTTTTGTTTTTTTGTTTGTTTATTTTAATGTTTTGTTTTGGTTAGGTTTTTCTTTTCTTACTTTAATGAAACTGGTAGATTATTTCCTCTTCAAGTAAATTTGCTAAGTGAACTACATGTCTGGAAATATTTTAATCAAAAAGGAAGGACAGAAACATGTAGCTCAGTTTATAAAGGGCAACTCTGATGCCCTACATACCTGTGGAGTGGGTTCAAACCCCAAACCACAAGAAGAAGCCAAAAGAAGAAAAGAAGGTAGTGACTCCAAACACATTTGAGAGTACATCAGACAGTGATGGAGAAGAAAAGTCAACAGGAACTTGACCAGAACACAAACCAAGTTTGAATTACTTCAAGATCTATGTTGATGTCCTAAAGGAGGATGACCGGTAAAATGTATGGATAACGGAAAAATGTACGGATAGCAGAAACATCACACACTGGGGAGTAGAGAGGGGAAACCAGTGGAGAATTTATCAAGGAATGGAACAAAATTAGTATAAAATGTTATCTAAGAGGAAGGTGTTTTCTGGTCTACAGCCATACTACCCTGATCTCAGGAGCTAAGTGAAATTGGACATGGTTACAATTTGGATGAAAGGAAAAGGTGTTGCCTGACTGCATAATAACCAACTCCTCTTTAAAAGAGAGTCTCTGACTTCTGAAGGTGACATATCTTCGGGTCATTCATTTGGAATTGGGCAAGGATGTTGAACACTACTGGAGAGGAGCAGTGAGCGATTTTAGAAATATTTGAAGAGACTGTCTTCTGGGATTTTACCTTGACTACCCCTCTCTCTTAATTATTTATTATGTAGAAAAATAATGTAAGGTATTTCGGCCACAACAGGTTTGAGGATAGTCAGGTCCGATAGCCGATAGCCAGCGGCAGCCACTTCTTGAGGTTTCTGGTTAGTTCATCAGTAGATGAGCAGGGTCTGACTGTTACACAAGATCCCTGCTGCTGAGTCATTTACAGATTAAAGACCACAGGGGAGGAGGTTGACAGAGACAACCTACTGATCAACCTGAACAAGAGTTTGTGTTCAATAATAATATGCACGCACCCGTGCATAAGCAAAAGGCAGATGCGCTCCGGGTGGGGTTGCAGATAGGAGACTAGCAGTTTCTTGTTTAGACAGAAACACCTGACAAGGAAGGGCTTATTAGAGCCTCTGGAGAATGGCTGACGGCTGGCGGAGGAGCTGACAGCTGTCGGGAGACCTTTGAAAATAGTTCTTGCTTTTTCAATTCAGATTTTCTGAATCGCCAGCAGGAATCCAAAATGACATTGTTTGCTCCCTTGCCTGATTCCTCAAATCTTCAGCACTAACAAGATTTTCCTAAAGCCTCAACTGTCTTCCAACCCTTTTTGCTTTGGAATGCATGCCCACAAACACAGGAATCCAATTTCACACACACACACACACACACACACACATATATGTGTGTGTGTATATATATACACATATATATACATATATGTATATATACATATATACATACATTATATACATATACATACATACATATATATGTATGTATGTGTATATATATATATGCATGCATGCATATCCTGGCTTCTATTCCAGTTAATTACTGTCAAGCCTTGCCTTGAAATATTCAGCTACTGACAAGAGACATGTGTCTATTCACACATACCCACACACGCACACACAAAGACTCACCTTCATTTTGTGACTCTGAGATGTTAAGGAGAATTTATTCAAGTAACATCTATTTCTATTCAAAAAACAAAACAAAAGTAAATGCTGCTACAGACACCTCCACACATACTCCAGCTGACATACTTTGATAAACTGCCTCTCAGGTGTCTTCTGTCATATATTAGAATATATTCTAATTTTGTTCTTGTTGTTGCTGTCTAGAATAACAATCTAACTCAAGAAACAGATTTCGGGCCACAGCAGCAGCACCCCGTAACCTTCCCTGGTGTTTTCCTGCCCTGACATAGCCACCAGGAGGATTGGCCTCTCTATGGGGCTACTCCAACCTCACACTTCTGTTTGCATTTTTGTCTTTCTCAACAGCCAACACCAGCATTTACCAGAAGGACCATAGTATTGTTACAGGTTTATGTATCACATTATTGGTGGAAAAGAAATCACTGGAAAGTCTTAGTGGAAAGGTGAAAGGATGATTATTTGAAATTGCAGTGGACTGGCTGAGAATGAATATCACTGATTCAAGGGAATGTAGTCAACAATACAGTTAAGATTCTTACTCAAAGTTGTACTAATGAGATACTGAATCATGATTATGGAAACACATCAGTGGCTCGCTCTGTTTTTGTCTGTGTCTGTTCTTGTGTGTGCTTGGCTGTCTGTTCATCTATCTATCTACCTGACTAGATATGGACCCTGACTACTAAGCTCAGAATACATCAGGAATCTCTCCTTGTAACTGCTTCAACTGCATGAAGTCCTTTAACAGAGTCACAAAACCTCTATCTCACCTTTGATTTGTTTACTATTTCGCTGTTTTGGCTGTATGATAGAGCTTGAGCCATTGCTTTTCCTGACACAAGTATGAGTACCAGCTCCATTTTACAGATGAGAAAATTAATGGTTAGTAGAGTTGTATATAGACAGGATAATACTCAATGTTTACTTATCTAAAACATCCTTGAGAGAAAGATGCCTTATCTTTTCAGAATTCCAATCTGTACGCAATAAAAGTTATTGACTTCAATTTTCCTAAATAACTACTCTCAGAATGCCTTCAGTGCTATTCTCTCTAAATAAAATAAGTACATTCCTGTACATTCTGATCTATATCAACCATAATCCTTGTAATAAAGTCTACCATCTTCAAAGCTTTAATAATTTTAATAGAATTACCCTTGCCCCAGAGATAAGGAAAGTACTAAGTTGGCCACACTGTAAACTTAACTTTTACTATCCTGTAGTAATTATTGTCTTTGAGGCTTACTGCCTCTGTCAGCTGACCTAGGCCTAGTCTTGGCAGCTCCTAGCCTTCATACAATCTAATCTAGGCCTAGAACGGCTTCAGCCTCTGATACTTACTGCTGAATAAGATCACCCTTTCTTGCTCTTTCTGAATGCTGGCTGGCTGGTTTAACTTAGTTGTTTGGGCTCAAACTCCTCTCCAAGCTGACAGATTCAATCCTGCTTCTCTCTCTGCCACTAACTGAATTGTTCTCCTTTTCCTCAAACTCTGGCAGTCTGTTCTAAACTTCTGGCTCCTTCTCATTCTTGGCTCATTCTGTGTTTACCTGTGTCTAGCTTATTTTTTCTTCAACCTATCTCTGAAAAATTGCCTCTTCTCTTTCTGTGCTGCCCCTTTTCTCTCTCTTTTCCCGTGAGGTGGGCATATCCTATTCTGCCAAATCTTTCTCTGATTCATCACTTTGTCTGCCACTCAATTAGAAATCAATTTCAAACAGGTGTGTTTCCTTCTACAAACTAAAATTACCATCATTGTTTGGGATTAAAGGTGTATCCTAAGGGTATATCTGTATTACAGAGAAAGGGTGTGTTGAGGGCTGAACCACACTTCAACTAGAAATGGGGTCTTTTCAGTAAATAACAAAATCTTGGGTTTGACAGTGTGATCAAATATTCTGCAACACTATACTAGGTAGAAAAGAAATAACAAAGGACTAACGACAGTGATCTCCTGCTGAGCTCAAAAAGACAAACAACTTAATGTTTTGACAATGGAACATGAGATGTGGGAGAGGAGTGTCCAGTAGTACTAGAGCTATAGAAGGGTACAGGCCTTTCTCTTGTTTTAAAGATTTATTTATATACATTAATGCTCTATTCACATGTATGCTTGCATGACAAAAGATGGCATCAAACAAAAGAAGACGTCAGATCCCATTATAGATGGTTGTGAGCCGCTGTGTGCTTGCTGGAATATGAACTCAGGGCCTCTGGAAGCGCAGCCATTGTGAGCCTTGAGAAAAGGCAAAGCACAGAAAAGAAAGATGAAATAAATGCAGAACTCTCTCCTCTCATTTTTTCACTCAACTTCTAGGTTTATCATTGTCTGGCTCTGACAAGGTGCTAAAGTACGAAGAAAATAAGATGAGGCAAGCCAGAGTCGAGTAAAATGTAGCTCTAGGGACCAACAGAGAGCTACTAAATGGTCCTTCAAATTTTCTCATCAAAGTTGTCTTCAAGAAAACATTTAGGGAATCTTTTACTAGTAATAGGAGCTTCCATCTTCAGAAAACATTTGGTCATTGAACCCAAAGCAGACTGTCAGAATCACAGAGAGACATTGGAGAGTGTTAGTGTGCTGAGCAGGGCAGATCTGTGAGGCCACTCTTATTGGGACATGGCTGATCATTGCCTATGCAAGTCAGGATTTATCATTGTCCTAAAATGCTGCCATGTCACACAGAGTTAAAGGTACAGCGACAGATAACCCATTTAATGAAAAGTAGCCAGAAACATAGCAAGGCTGATCCTCGAACACTATTTTTTATTGGTAAATTGGGTAGAACATAGGATTGAGTGAAATTCTATAAACTCACCTCCCTTGCTGTTTTCTCATTTACTACTAGGTTGGTTTTCAAAGCAATAGTTATTAATGCTTCTAAATTTGACCTCCAGTTACATGTTATTTTAATATCCTGACCCACAGATACAAAGATAACAGATAATTTTTGTGATATAGTTATCTCAATGGGTCTGATACTGCGGTGACCAAGCCTCACCCTGGGAATAGCTTGTTGCCATTAGAGTGTAATTAACATTTCAAAGCACCATGGCTCCATTTTATAAATTGGTTCTCCATGGTACATGACATGCTATGGAGCCACCAAAAAGAAAAAGAACAGTTTTGTAGCACTGAGTCATAAGAGAAAAATAATTGGACTCCAGGATAATAGAAGCTAAATAAGGATACAGGGCATAGAAGTAAATGTCAAGTCTTCTCAGGAGTAGAAGGGTTGGGGATATTATGCATATAGAATTTGCGTAATTTCTGTCATCAGAGCCACACTAGCTTATTATGACAGTATTGTCGGGTGTCATTTCCTCCATCTAGAAGACATTGCTTATGTAGTCCACACCAAGAAACATAGGACTGCATGTACCTTTCCAACCTAGTTCAATCTAAGTTTCTTTCGTAGTGATCCAGTGTAGTTCCCTACAGTAGCACCTTTACTGAGCCATCTTCAGTCAGGCTATATTTAGCAACAGTGTAAATGCTGACACCTTGGCATTTCTTTGGCACCATAGATCTAAGTGGACCACAGGCATTTCTTAGCTTCTCCTAAACATGCCACATAGACATAGCCATATCTATTTAAATAATGGCAGCAAATTAAACAGTCCACCATTCAGCTTTGAAACTATAAAACCCAACAAAAGAAAAACAAAACAAAATCAAACAATGACAAAATCATGACAAGCAGAAGTTCTCCCAATAATTTCCTGTTTATAAAAGCAAAATAAAAAACAGTGAGACATCTGAACTAAAAGACATGCTCGAGACATGCAATTAAAATCAGAAGGCCGATTCAAAGTTGAAGAACAGAAAGTCTGAACAAAAGAACATGCAAACTACTTTGAGAGGACAGGAACTCAAGAGGAAGCACATGTGAGCAGATAAAGCATCTTCAAGGCCAGTGATGGCAGAATTCTCAGGTACAGAATGTAAGATGGGCATGCTTGAAATATTTATGGTAATTAGGAATATAAAACCAATGTAAGCAAATCAAGAATATTTTTTGAAGGTTCTATAGAAAGAGCTTAAGATTTCTATTCTGAGAATCTTTTAACTACTTCTATCTGGTTATTTCCTAGAAACATTGAAGTTTCTATATGTCAGTTGCAAGGATGTGGTTCCACAGTGCACCTACTTTTCTCTAACTTCTCAAACATTTTGACATAACTTGTCTTCATATTTGCTGCATTGTGTTAGCATTATTTTCATGTGTAATATGATCTCTTCTTTTTTGTACTCAAAAATCACCAGTCTTGCTTTATTATTTTTCCCCTCCACCAAAACTCAAGAACCAAGAGTTTATTCCCTAGAAGCCTTGAGACTCATGAAAGGGAGTCTGCGACTGCCACTGTTAACGAGAGTCTGCTGTACTTACAGACAGGGGCCTAGTGTAACTGTCATCAAAGAGGTTTCACCCAGCAACTGATGGAAACAGATGCAGCTGCACACAGCCAAACATTAGGCAGAGCTTGAGGAATCTCACAGCAGAGGGGAAGGAAGGAGCCAGAGGGGTCAGGAGCACCACAAGAAAATCCATGTGATCAACTAACCTCAGCCCATAGAGACTCACAGAGCTAGAACAGTCAACCAGAGAGCATGCCGGGAACTGACCCTCTGCACATATGTAACAGTTGTGTAGCTGGGTCTTCAGGTGGGACTCCTAACAGCAGGTGCATTTGCCCAGAATGAACCAATGTGCCCCAATGTTAGGATATAAATCTATTTCCTTCCAGTTGAGCTGTGATGAATTCACCTCCTAGAGGTGCCATGCCTCCTTGTCAATAAGATTGTTAGCTTTTGCTCAATGGGAGGAATTGGAAAGAAATAATTGAAAGAAGAAGAGGAAGACAAAAAGGGAACTGCTAACTTATTTTGCAACAGATCACTCCATATGTCTGTCCCCTCACCCTGGGCACAATTATTGGGCACAGCTTCACCTTATCCAAGCAATCCTGCTGTCAGCCTTGTTGGGCCCTTTCATAGGCATCTGTCAGACTGTTGTCACAATGTACATGCCTGACAGTGACACAGAAACTCTTCCCAACTTCTGAGGTATTAGCACTCGCTCGGTAGAGCCCTGTCTTCAGAAAGCAAAGCTCCATTTTTCCAGGATATTCCTCAGAAGTCCTAAGGCACTGGCTAAAGACACATGAACATCACTCTCTGGAGCTTTGGAACTCTACATGGGAGGGTCCCTTCATGAACCCGGCTTGTGGTTCTTCACCAACTTCTTAATGAGATTCCTGATCTCAGCTGCATACTATGCCTCCATCCCTGAGGATACTCACTGTCTTCTGTCAGGATCACTTCTGCCTTCCCCAGGGCTTTCTTCAGTTTTCTCACCCATCAACAGATGCCCTATTAAAATGCTTAATGAAGTTCCATCTGCTGGATGGAGCTCAATGGATAGAAGCCTTTGGTTTATTCATTTTACTCTTGTTTCTTGTTGTAAACATTTGAAGATTATGGTCTGTTCTCTGTTGCCATTTCCTCGATAGCCTGTATAACAGGAGAAAATGTAGGAACCAAATCTCTCTCAATAACTTTCTTCAGTTTGCGTATGAATGAGAATTCCTTTCTCTAGCATAAGAACTGAAGCTATTACTAAATCAGAGACTAGATAGAAAATTCCATGGAACTCACCCATAGTCTTCTTATAACATGCTCAGCAGGTGTCTGATATTCTTAAGGGGTTCTAGGAATGCACCAAAGAATTCATTAGAATTCCTTTAAAAAAAATTATTAGTTTATTAAATGGCTGACCTAATTCTTGCCACTTTTTGTCTCATTTTTTTCTTTCTGATTAAATGTAATATTAAGATAGACAATTGACATCCATCTTCTGATTTCAATACTAGCCAGTCTTTTATGAAGGATAGGATTTCAAAAGGTAGCTATTGACAAGAAAAGATACTGAATACTTAGACAGTTTTCTTATTTTTTTATTGAATATAATCTTCATTTACATTTCAAATGGAAAAACCTTTCCCGGTTTCTGCCTCCCTGAAAACCCCCAACCCCTCCTCCCACCCCCTGCCTCCAAATATATGCCTTTCCACCTGACCCACTCCCACCCCCCTCAATTTCCCTTTGTTGGGGCATCTATTGAGTCTTCACCTGGCCAAGGACCACTCCTCCCCATTGATGCCTGACAGGACATTCCTCTGGGAGCCAATTAAAGAAAACCGTGATCTTAGTCTTTAAGACCACATACATAAATTTAAAAAGCAAAACAAAAACACAGCTAAAGATAAAGCACCCACTGATGAGCTTACAAATTCTCAGACAGTGACTCTAAACTGAGGCTGGTCCTCAGAGTAACTTCTTGGAGACCTGAGTCTCATTTTTAGAGCCTGCCAGAGGTTGAGTTTAGGTATGTATAAATCCTGAAAGCTCTCTGAAGTTTGAATATGTTTACGGCCTTCTTTTGAAACCACTGCTCTGGTTCTAAATGTTTAAATCATTGTGTGATCTCGTGTTCTTAATACTAATCCAACTTTCTCCCCCTGCGCTTGTTCCTGCTTCATGAACCTCAATATCAAAATAATCTTCCCCCATGAGTCATTTGTAAGCAAAGGCTTCAGGAAGTAAAAGCTAAAAAAACCTAGTGGCTGAAGTCATCCTCCTAAAACACTTCCCTTATTCTGCATATGAGGTTCCAGCCTGTGCTTTCCTCACGATGGTGATAATGGTAGCCTTCTGAAATCAACATGTTTGACCACGTACTTCTATTTTACAAATGCAGAGTAAGTCGGGGATGCCAAACGGCAGTGTCATAATCCTTCTGTTCTCTGCCAACCCATTGCCTTATGGACTCAAATCTGCTTCTCTCGAAACAGATGGCCCTCCCTGATCTCCAGGTTATTACATAAGGAGATGAGGGGCAGCTGACTGACTGTGCCTGATTTCCAGGGAGACAAGCACAAGCCACATGACAGGACCACAGGTGTAGAGAGCAAACTCGGTTTCAGAATCAGGCTTGCCTGAATTTCAACCTTGGCTCTGTGTCTTTCTGATCATGAACACAAGGCACCTCATTTGCCTTCTAGCTTTTATCTGTAGAATGATCAGAAGTATTATTTCCTTTACATGTTCATTAGAAATTATATATACATATATATATATATACACACAAATAAATGTGTGAATATATATGTATATATATATATGTGCATATATATGTGTGTGTATATATGTATTTCAGTTTATATATATATAAACTGAAAATACCCAATAGAAAATTTGTTTTCTTAGAAATTATATGTGAAAAAACAAGACTTTCCCAAACTTCCTTATCACTGGTATTCACTCTGAAGGGCCACAAGATAATGACTTGACATAAGCGAGAATGGCAATCCTTTTTTTTGGGAACTCACAACACCTGTAACAGAGTAACCAGCACAGACTTAGTTCTTAGTCTAGAGAAAAAAATTGTATTTACGATTTTGCTTCCTGAACAAGCTAGAATTTTTGCTGGTAGTCCAAACAATCCATTTAGATATTTGAAAGTGTGTGTATGTGTGTGTGTGTGTGTATGCATGCTGTGAATCTGGAAGAAGATTTTAAACTTTAACGTGATCTCAAAGTGATTTTAAGCGATGGTTGCACACGGGACTTCCTTCTTTGTATGCACCGTTTTCTCCGCAAATGTCTCCTGTTCCCAGTGATATCACCTATGTCTGGCTTTCAATCAGGCATGTTTTGGGCTAGGCTTTTGCTATGTTTGTACTTCGGGCCATTTCCACTGTTTTTCACAAAATAAAATGGCTTCTCCCTCAGGCAGCTTCAGTTATCTGATTTCTGATCACAACCTCTCAGGCATTCCTTCCTTGACCCACAGATGCAGCACTGGGGGAAGTGTGGGGCCTGGGGAATGCTTACTGTTCTTGGAGAGCACAGGAGCTGGGTTCCGAGGACCAAGGTTATGAAGGTCATAACCCCTACTGGTCTGATGCTTTCTGCGAGCCTCCTTGGGCACCTGCACTCACAGGCACATACCTACACACAGGCGTACATAAGCATGCAATTCACTCCAAAATAACAAAATCTTTAAAGAAAAAAGTTCACTTCGGAACTCAGGCCAGCTTGAGTTTCCATCTCAGCCCCACTTCCTACTGTCTGGGTGATACTGAAAGGATAGAAAATAATACAGCCTAACTCTAATGACTCCAAGAAGTCAGAAGTTTAAACTTTGTTAGAGACTAGGTAAAAGGTCACATTCCAGAGCCCGCCCTTTGTTTAGACCTAGCAGAAACGCCTTGAATAGGTGATCCTGGCCCCATAAGGTAACTGGAAATAGGCTAAGCTTATCTTGCTTCTGTAACCTTGCGCCCTTACCCCTATGCAGGAGTTCACACAGCTATAGACATTCAAGAAAATAGGAAACTAATTGGTCCACTGAGCAAGGACTCTGATAATTTAAACTGATTGGCCTAAAAACTATGGAGTGGTACAAATCAATTGGCTCGCATTTCACGGGCTCTCCATGCTAAGAAATGATTGGTTTGTGATTCGCAGGCTTTGTCGTAAACTTATAAAAGCTGTAGCAATTCGGCACTCGTGGTCCACAGTCCTCTAGAGGTGTATGGCTGTGGAACCCAGAATTCTGGAATAAAGAAATCCTCATGCTATTGCATCGAGACCATTTCTCGTGAGTGATTTGGGTGTCGCCTTCCGAGGCATGGGGTGCTAGGGCACCCTTGGTTTTTGGGGGGTCTTACACATGAAGGTATGGGGAGTATCTGATCATATTGCATCTTTAGTCAGGAACCTGATAGTAATGGATATGTTATGATATTTATATGATAAATAGATGGATGGATGAGTGGATGGAGGACAGACAGATGATATAGATATATAAATGATATAGATACATATCGGTTTAGGATCCCAGCCCATGGAACTGTATGACCTACATTTGAGATGTATACATAATGGATCTTTATAGATAGAGATAGTGATAGACACAGAGATAGAGATAGAGATAGAGACAGAGATAGAGATAGAGATAGATTAGACAAACAGACAGGTAGAGGGAAGAGCTAGATATAGATAGATATAGATGATATAGATAGAAATGATAAAGATATAGTTGATATAGATAATGATATAAATATAGATTATAATATAGATACAGATACAGATATTATAGATAAATACATAGAGATAGATAGAAGAGCTAGCTATATATAGATATAGATGATATAGATATAAACAATAAAGATATAGTTGATATATAGATGATATAGATATATATGATGACAAAAATATAGATGATAATATAGATATGGATACAGATGATACAGATATATCCAGGAATCTATCCTATGGAACAGCATTGCCATATTTGAGATGAGTATTCCCATAACAACTAATTTAATCTAAATAGTCCCTCACAGATATTCCCAGAGGCCTGTGTCTTTGGTGAGTCTAAATCCTGTCAAGTCAGTAATCCATATTAGCCCTCATCATCAGTAAAGTAAGCCTAATTCACTGTATCTTCACCAGATGACATTCTATTTTGGGACCACATGGAAATGATCTGCAGTGAGTCTTGGCTTTCCCCTCTGGAACTTTATGTATCTTCTAGATGCCGACACACTCTTCTTGAATCTGAGCTCTGCACCACCTAGTCCAGCCGGGACACTCTGGATTCAAAATCTATTTGTTCTACCCATCCACTATATATTTGAACAGTTCCCACAACAGTCAAGAGGAACCTGCAATGCCTGCGATTCTGATTGCTTTCTAATTGCTTCTACAACCTCATTCTTGGCTGTTCTGGGCTCCAGAAAACAGAGGTACATAGTACTTCACCAGCAAGTCAAGCCGACATTTTCTTCTCATCCTAAACTGTCCATCCTAAAAGTCTGGCAGAGAATCCCAAAGGCAGCATGAGAATGAACTTGGGGGTCTTTGTCCCTAACTCCTTCCTAGACTGATAGTACCTTTAGCAGTGACTCCACTGAAGTCCACAGCCTGTGTGGCCACATTCCTCTGCACAGCTATTCCCTCTAGGTTCCTGTAATTACCCTGTCCCTTCCCGTTCAAGTTTAGATTGCTGCTTTACTACCTCTGGGGTGTTTGGTTGGTATCTTTCTTCCTAAACCCTACTTACAACTTTATAACCAGTCCTGTGTTAAACTCCCACAGTGAACTCCCAAGATCCTAACTATGAAGTGAGAGGATTCAAACAGCCCAGCCTCCCAGGATGCCTGCAGGCAGGTACCAACAACAAGGCAGAGTTAAGGATAATTAAAACAATTCCCATTGAATTGCTCCGTGGTTATTTGCTTAGGAACTGGCATCAATATTCATTTCTAAGATATCTACACAAGTGATCACATACTGCTAAAATCTTCAAGAGCTGAATGTTAACAGATTGAAGATCTTCAATTAAAAGCCACTAAAACAAGTGACGACTTACATACGAGGAGTCATTTGTATCAGTGCTGAATGGCAAGGGTCATATCAAATTATTTATGTGTTTTCACCTTTAAGCTACTGTATGTGGTGTGTGTGTGTGTGTGTGTGTGTGTGTGTGTGCGCGCGGGTGTGTGTGTGTTTACCAATTGGCAGATCTGGAGCCAGGCTCAAACTCAGACACTTAGCGTCCCTTGATAAAGAAATGGCTATAACACAGCTATGCTTTGTTTATGCGAAAAGCATTTGCCAATTTGTATTTGTTGTAAGTAGGCAATTCCGAAAAGAAAGTAAACAAAGACCCGCAGGGGTTTCATTAATTCTAGACTTCGTAGTTGCTTTTGCAACTCATGGGAGTTGGAAGTATTGTAAAAGTTAATTGTGATGCACAAGCAAAAGCAATTACACATGTGTGTGCATGCACACACGTATGCACACACTAGCATGCAAAAAAAAGGCTTATACAGGAGTCCACCTCTGGTCTTCAGTTATTCTCTGCTGAGAAAGGGTTAATCTTATCCTCCTTATAAAACTCCTTATAAATAATGGTTGTGTTTACACAACCTGGAAATACTGAATTTTTCCCTGAATGAGCCGTTGTTTGGGCAGAGTGTAAACAGAGCCTGTGTTAGGAAGAGGGTGTCTTTGTCTGGCAAAGCTCTGAGCTCTTAAGCAGCTGCTTGGTTTCACTCCAGAGGTGTTTGCATTTCACTGACAGACGGAGTCATTTCCAAATTGTTTTCAATCAATACATACCAGACAAGTGGTGGAGAATCATCTCTTAAGGGGAAGAGGGGAAGAACACAATCAAGCCATTGTGTCACATTAAAAAAATAGAATAAAAATAAAAAACTTAATATTTTAGCATCTATTACTAACTGATTACCACAAAAGTCACTGCAGGCTGTGAGACTGTATGCAGTGTTCATGTTAAACGCTGCTATTTTTAATGGGATTGGGTGTTATTGGTGTGTTCTTGTTAGGTTTTCTTTCCCTTAAGAAAAAAAAAAAAGGCCCTCTGTGTGTGTGTGCACCATCGTTTTTGTACAAACTGATGCTCACATTACTTAGACTTTGGCCTCTCTAGGAGGCATAAAATTCCATGTGTAAGTGCTGGATATACTTTTATGTAGCAACAATATCTTAGATGTTTGCCTGAAATCTCCAAGACATCCTTAAGGCATCTTCTTGTGACAGTGTTCACATGAATTCAGGCACACACTGATCATATTCTCTAATTTTCACTTCTAGCATCCGTCTTAGCCTCACATCTTTCCGACTTGAAGTCTAATCCTTCAGGGATAGCTGCTTGAAAGGGAGGCTGCTGAAGATCACCTCTCTAATTTACTCATTCTTTTCTTCTGTCTTTTCTTTCACTTTCTTTGACTTTTGCCTAAAGATGATTTTGTTTCATACTCATTTCTAAAGATACTGAGTGAACAGGATGTGATCCCTCACTTCCTCCTAGCCTCCCTCCCTCCCTCTTTACCTCCCTCTCTCCAAGTTTCCCTCCCATTGCTATCTAGCAGTTGAATAGAGTACTAAAAGCCATAGATCCACCCAACTGTGGAATGTACCCTCTAAACAATGAACCTAAATAACTTTTGCTCCTTATCACTAAAACTAAATACCTGGGGTACAGAAATCGCTTGTCTTGTGACCAAGAAACAAAAAAGAAAAATGAGAGCAGGAGTTTCATGATCCTATTCAAGGACATGTTTCCAGTGACCTAAGACCCTCCCATGAGGTCTAGTCTTGTGAAGCCCATCATTTCCTGATAGTACCTCTCTGGGGACCAAGCCATGAGAAAACCTTCTGGCAAGTCCCTAGGAAATGGTTTTCTTCAGTGTATTTCTAGTGTTATTTGCTATTTCACCATATCTGCTTTCTGTTGACAGACCAATAATCTATCTAAGGGATATTGCTTGGAGATCACAGTGGATGCTCTGACACGCTGGGAGCATCGATATAGGGGATGGAAGGGTATGACTCTCAGACACCAAGACCGCTCTTAGCTGATGGCCCTTGGCTATCATTCTGACAAGTTACTCCTCTCAACAGAGAGACCTCCTTCCACCAAGGCCATGTCACATTCCTAAGGCAACCTGTATCTGAATACTTCTGACACAAACTAGATTACATGATAGATTATAAACTTGAGTGACTGACAGACAAGAAAGAGCTATCCTCTCTTCCAGAAGTACAGATGGAGAGGCTAATGGTATAAATGATCTTGCCATCTGAGTCATTTTCGCCAGCAGACCCCAAGGCATTAGATATATCATTGGTAGATCAGGGAGACACCCAAGAAGAAAACTAGGCTTTGTAAATCTAAGACAAGGCCATGTCCTCAGTGGCAAAAAATTTTACAATTTTCTAAGAACTGCTTAAGAGTCCTATTTACACCTATGAAAGATTAAGCAATTGACAATGAAGCACAGAGTGACCATGACATTCAAAGTTCTCCACTGGAACTATACTCTTGTCAACTGTACAAAGCTGGATGTTCCTAGAATCAATGCAATGGATGCCAGAAATGAAATATCTCAGATCAAACCCAAGCAGGAGTTTGCCCGGGTGGTTTAGGACCATAATACCAGCTAATTAAGGTGGTGCTGCTCAGATTAGTGCTGGAACTTTCCATTTTGGTTAAATCTCTTAAAAATCAAAACAAAACAAAACAAAAACAAACAAAAAACAAAAAAACCACCTCAGATCATGACCAGAGGTGTGTCTGGTGATCCCAAATACTGTTGAGTTGATGATGAAGACTAACTACACATAGACTGATGATCTAGTTCATGGTATACGTTGTCTCCACTGAACTTCTTTTCTAGAAGGAACAATAATTCCTTTTGTCTTGCCAACACATACTCAAGTGTGACTTTGATTTTCTGTCAATAGGATCTCCTACTTGCACAGTTACTTGAGCTTCAAAAACTTAAAACTCAAGGCAAGACAGGATTAGTGTGTGGTATTGCACAAGACCAGTGGACTTCCTTAATGGCTAGGGCCTTAGCATGCTGGGAAATGCCATTGAATCCCCTAACTTGTAACTTGAACCAGTGCTAAGTGGTCTGAAGATGGGAAGAGGCCAAGGATCTAAGAAAAGGAAGTTCAAAGAATCCATATCTGATTTCACAGGGCATGGATAAGGCTGTCAACAACATCAGAAAACATAAACATCCCAGAAGGTCTAGCTAATATAGTCTGTACAGATACAGCAAAGGCAAACGCTACTCAGAGGTAATAGCCCCCAAGCATGTGTATCCCAATGTCATGACTTTCCGGGAGGCTGAGGGGGTTCATACCTGAAAACAGCTCCCTCCTTACCCTCATAGGTTATTTGACTTTAAATGACTTTAAACTCTGAAAGGAACTACAAGTTTTAATTCCCCGTTGTGATTCAAGCCAGAAAAGAACATATTACCTTTCAATGACAGGTTTAAGAGGTTCTCAACCTCAGCAGAAACAGTGCCACTGGAGCTAAAAGCAGAACTCAGCCATAGAAAGTGTGAATCTGTATTTCTAAACAGCTGACGTGTGACTATTTCAAAAACCTTAAGCAGATAATCTTCTGTGTAGATGCCCTGACACGCTGCTCTCAGAACTTTCCAGAACTGACTCATAATTAGCTATCATGGTCTGTTCAATCAAGAAGGAGGGAATAACTTTACCTCACTTTAAAACTCTGAATTGATGTTCTTCCTTATCATGTAAATAAATGTCCTTTAATGAGTCACTTATTGATATAAACACTTTTGTGTGGTGTTCTTAGGATTTACCCAAACCCATCCTTACTTATTACTGGTTAGAATGTAAAATTGTTGAAACACTAGAGAAAAAACAAAGTTTCATGGTCCCTCACTAAAGTTAAACATGGAATTTTTTTTTTACCACGTGACCCACCAATTCCACTCCTAGGTACACACCAAAAATCATTGGAAACAGATGTTCAAATAAAACTTGGTGCACAAACAGCCATTACAGCAGCTTTCAGGGTAATAACCTGCAGGTGGAAACTACCCAAGTGCACATCAACAGATGAATGGATATTAAAAAAAAAAAAAGTGGCCTGCCCACACAGTAGAATATTATTCAACTATTAAAAGGAAGGAATGCATGAAGGGGGTGCATACCACAGCACAAATGAACCGGAACTCATGCTTCATGTGAATGAAGCAGACACAACAAGTTAGAAACTGTATAGTTTAATGTATTTGAAATTTTCGAAATAGGCAGATCTAGAAAGATGGCGAGATTAGGGGTTTCCAGGAACTAGGGTGAGGGAAGTTAGAATCGATTGCTTGGTGAATGGTGAGCTTTTCTTTGGACATAAATAAACCAGCAGTTTATCTCCCCCAAAGCAAGTGGGGGAGATAACACCACAATTCCCTGCGTGTGCTCATTGCCTCTGACTTCTTATGGTGAAAAATGACAAGCTTTACTGGTCATTTTATACGATGAATGGCTATCTGTCTGACTTCCCAAAACCGCTCTGGGGCCCATGGAAATTTTTCTGCAGTGCGAAGTGAAATGGGTCAACGGTTTTCCCTCATGGGAAGGAACCCAAGTCTCTGATTGCACCGAGCAAAACTGGTCAGCTGTTTTACAAGGAAAACAGCTGGCACTGAAGGCAGAGCTCTTTAAAGAACTGCTACGCGAGCCTCCTCCCCAGGGCAAACTCAAGCTGAAGAGCTGTGATTCTGAGCTTGCCAGGTTTGCGTGGGCCACACCCAGCTACTAATAAGTTGTTTCAAACTCTACATGCCCCGTCTTAATAACTAGCTCTTCTCCCACCTTGGAGGTTCCCATAATCATGTGGCCACTCAAAATGAGAAGGGCAGAAACCACTGACAATTTGGAGACGAGACAGAGTCCAGAAAAGGAAGCAAAGTCATGAAAATATAAATTTAGCTTGAGCTGTTCCATGCACACAAGGCAGAGGCTTAGAATTAGGGCTTGTTCTAAATGTCCAAACGGAGAGAATAGTGGTGTCTCTGGAGCAGAGCCATGTGGGTAAGGACATTTCTAGAGCAGAGGCCAGACTCTGGTGTCCTAGATGCATGGGAATTCATGACAACATTTAAAACTTTTGCAACTTATGAGGAGACTTTGGCCTAGCTGGTGACAACTAGTCAGAAGAGCTGTCTGTGGCCTAAAGCTGACAAAACAAGCTGCAAGTTGCAGGAGTTGGAAGTGATAGCTTCCTCTAGCCTGAAAATGCTACTTTAGGAATACTAGCTTGTAGGTGTTGGCGAGGATGTGGAGAAAGAGGAACACTCCTCCACTGCTGGTGGGATTGCAAGAGGGTACAACCACTATGGAAATCAGTCTAGTGATTCCTCAGAAAATTGGACATGACACTTCCAGAGGACCCTGCTATACCTCTCCTGGGCATATTCCCAGAGGATTCCCCAGCATGCAATAAAGACACTTGCTCCATTATGTTCATAGCAGCCTTATTTATAATAGCCAGAAGCTGGAAAGAACCCAGATGTCCCTCAATGGAGGAATGGATACAGAAAATGTGGTGTATTTACACAATGGAATACTACTCAGCAATTAAAAACAATGAATTCATGAAATTTTTAGGCAAGTGGATGGAACTGGAAAATATCATTCTAAGTGAGGTAACCCAATCACAACAGAATACACATGGAATGCAATCTCTGATAAGTGGATATTAATTAGCCCAGAAGCTCTGAATACCCAAGGCACAATTAGCATAACAAAAGACTCCCATGAAGAAGTAAGGAGAGGGTCCTGATCCTGGAAAGGCTTGATCTAGCATTGTAGGTGAGAACCAGGACAGAGAAAAAGGAGGGAGGTGATTGGAGAATGGGTGAAGAAAAGAAGGCTTATGGGACCTATGGGGAGGGGGGAACTGGGAAAGGGGAAATCATTTGGAATGTAAACAAAGAATATAGAAAAAATATATATATAAAGGAATATTAGCTTGTAAGGACAAAGATGGTCACGAGACACCAGGAGGAAAATAATAATAATAATTAATAATAATAATAATAATAACCCTCAAAGACTTGATGTGGCAGTTTTAAGCAGGAAAAAAATTACATTGTATTATTTAGGTTAATGAAATACTATTCTCTGGTGGCACTGCAGAAGATGGACAGACTGAAGGGACCTTGGAGCAAAAACAGGAACATTGCCAGGGCAACAGTGACTCTCAAATGTGGCTGGTTCAGACTAAGGAGGATAAGAATGGAATCTAGAAAATTCTGTTAGATGGAATGTAGGGAAGGGGAGAGAGTGGCAGAGTAAAGACTGACTTCAAGCAGAAGGAAGGTTGTAGTGTCCGCTATGTTCTGCTACAATAAACAAAGCCAGTGTACGCCCTGTAGAACTTCTAGTGAGGTTTGCCCAGCAATTGTCTCTAAGGTCGTGTTAACCAGTCCAGATGTGCTAGTGGCATGTATTCAGGTTATTTTTCCCTTTAAACATTTTCACATTTATTTTATCCAACATATAAAAGCATGCAGGAATGAGTTTCCACACTGCATTAATCCGTGCATGCACTGTGTAATGTTTAAACCAGTTTAAACGTGTCTTCTCAAACGCTGGTCATTTCTTTATGGTGAAAAAGCTTCAAACTTGCTTTGTGCAGCATTTTTAAGTGCTCAGCCCAGTGCGATCACAGCCACCCTCCCAAGTGGGTCTTACACCCATACAATTCACTGGAACATGGCTTTTCTATATCTTTGCCTATGTAAGAAGAGTAGGTAGCACACTTGATTGTGTGTCTTAATGGGCAGTGAGGTATAACATTTATTCTTATACGCATTGGCCCTTGTCTTCTGTAAGTGCACAGTGTGTGTCTGTCTTGCTGCTTTGTGAAGTCTAGTGAGTGACACCTGGAAAACTTTGGGCATCGTTCAGCATTCTTGGTCCTTGCTGTCTGTGCCTTGAACCACTCACTGCCTGATCCTACCTGCCCTTGGGGGTTGGAGGTGAAGTGGCCTAGAAACAAAGACACAGACTCCAAGAGAAGGTGAACAACGCTTGTCTGAACACTGCTGCAAGCTCCGTTAATACCCTCCATCTGCACCCCTTTGGTCCCAAGAAAGCATTTCTACTGAACAGCAGTTCTCAATTGGCTGATATCGTCTGCATCAGCAACTTTGTTCTCTCTCGAAGTCTTCAATTAGGTCCTCCTGTGGGAGATGTCTTTTCGGCTTCTCACCCCCCATCCCCCCACTCCACCCACCCCACCCCTTGTGTTTATGGAGAGGTGGCTACCACTGGTCCTTCTACAGCCATTGTCACCAGAGTTCCCGGAGTATGTGATCTCACACTCTCGCTCACTTGGCCTCCCCTGTGGCTGTCAACATGACAAGATCTAAAATCAAGTAGAGTATAGCACTCTGGGCCTGTGTATGAGAGAGCTTCTCCACTGGGTTAAATGATTGGGAAGACCCTCTGTGAATGTGGGAGGCCCCTTTCCTTTCTCTAGGCTGAGTTCAGGAGACGATGAGCTGAGCATCATTTGTCTCGCAAAGTGGGACCAGCTGCCTCACTCCTGCCCGATTCTCCTAGCATAACGGAATGCACTATCAAAGTGAGCAAGAATAAACTCTTCCTTGAGTTGTTTTATACATGAATGCTGCCACACTAGCATGCTCTCCATTCCCTGGCTCTCTGCCTTCTGCCCAATTTGTTTGCAAGTTCCTCCTCTCTTTTCCACAGTGCCCCAAGAGGTCTTTTCTATTTGCTATTCTGATTCAGCCCTAAGCATCCTAAAGTCTTGGTATCCAACTGTTGGATGTTCAAGTCAATGGTTCCAGTTATCTACGCTGTATTTTCTTGTCTACTTCTAGTAGTCACCTCCATGAAAGTATGTCTGACACAGAGAACCAGCCGTTCATTTCCCACAGCTATATTTGTCTCCGTGTTACTATTCCTACCAATAGAGGCAAACATCTGGGTCACTCAAGCTATATGTTCCTGGATTAATTTATTCATCTTTAGAAGGCATATTAATAGTGTCGGTTACATGAGAGAGCACACCAGATTTGTGCCAACTAGACCCTGTACTTCTCTCTCCTTAGCCTTGCACCCCACACAAGTCCTGTTGGTAAATTGTGTGGGACTGCTTATTGGGGGGGGGGACTTTCAAAGTTGTTATCACCTTCCTCTCCTGAGTCAGCTTCGCAGCTCCTGATTCTGTCAGTTGGCTATGTTTCATCCCTCGCCTCACTCAACTCCCAGTCCTCACGACTGATGGAGTAAATCGTCCCACAGCAAGGATCAGGTCATGTGGCTTCCCTCTCTAGAAACCTCTGTTTGTGTCCCTCTAGCCACAAATGCCTGCCCTTCTTCCAACACTCCACAGACTACATTGTTTGGTGTTACGTCAACTTGTGCTGGAGAGGCATGAACAAAATGTCTCTCCATGCCAAATAAGCTGATAATGACAATGACAACAACAACAATAATAGTAATAGTAATAAAGAAGTCTACTCAAGCCTAGCTCACCAAGCTGGGTTACATAGAGAAACATGGGTAAGAGAGTACCTATACTAACACTGGGTGAAGAGTCCTTTAGGAGCATAGCCATCTTATGGGTAGCTACAATACTGAAGAATTTTCCCCACCAGCAACCATTAATTGCTATACCCGCAGGGAGGGGTGGGGACCTCATGAGCACCTCCCTCCCCTCTGTGATGGAACGCTACTGGGCCCTCTGCAGACAAGCAAAAGCTGTTGAAAGAGGATAACGAGCGTATCATGAGGGGGGCAGACTTTCATAGCATTTGGCTTTCATTAGGAAACACATATGTTCGTGTGTATGTGGAGGATCAGAGGCTGGCATCAAGTGTCTTTCTCAAGTATTCTCTACCTTATTTGTAGAGAGACGGTCTCTCACTGAACTTTAGCTCCCTGATTTGGGTAGTTTGGCTGGCCAGCAAGCTGAAGGATGCCCTGCTTAGAGCATTTGTTACCAGGCATTTTTGAGCTTGGGTTCTCCTATCCACACACCAGGCATTCCCCCATCAGAGCCTTCTCCCAGGCCAGTCATCCTTTCCCCAGCATATGATAATCGTCCTACATCCCCACTAGTGTCTGCTGCAGGAAGTCTGTAGATCTCACAATCCTAATCCATGTGAAGTGGAAACCCATAGCAATTTCCAGCCACTTTCCAGATCAACTGGCAGTTCTGACCATCTAGCACGTGCTCACTGTCTGTTCGTGTATCTTATTTATGTGAAATGATTCTTCACATATTTTCTTTTGAATTTTTGGTCTTATTGATCTGTACAATTTTGGAATATATTCTGGTTATAAATCTCTCATGCAATGTATCTTTTTTTAAGTATTTTATCTGTGTTCTACCCTTTCATTTTTAATGTCTCTTATGATGAAAGTTTCAATTTGGACAAAGTCCAATTTATCCTCTTTATTTTCTTTTAACCCAAGTACTTTGTTGATCTGAAAATGACTCTTCTGTCCAAGTATGAAATGTGCTTGATGCTTTTAAAATAGAAACTCGCCGGTTGCTTTTAAAACATATAAAAATATGAAGGATATTTTAAAAATGGTATTAAAAATTATAAAGCAAATTCGAAGAATAAAGCTGCTTAATTTCAAGAGTTTCTACTAAAGAACCCTAAGAAGAGGTAAATACAGTAATTTTGTAGGAACTAACCAATAAATCAATAGACTGGAAGAGTACATATAAATAAATGTATACAAATAACATCAATTGATTTTTGTCAAGGTAACCAGGACTACTCAATACATAAAAGAAAGTCTATTAGCCAAATTGTTCTAGAATGTCAGTCAGATATATGTATATATATATTAAAAAAAAAATACATCAACTTAGCTGTGTGTTGTAGCACATACCTGTTACACCCTTGGGAATCAGTCAGCAGGATTATTGAAAATTTGAAACCAGTGTCATCAACAAAGTGAATCCCATCCCAGGTCTTTGAGTATTAAATAGAGAAACACATCTCACACAAAAAATAAATAAATAAAACAAGTTACCCATAAGTCAGTCTCTCTCTCTCTCTCTCTCTCTCTCTCTCTCTCTGTCTGTCTCTCTCTCCCTCCCTCCCTCTCTCCCTCTCTCCCTCTCTCCCTCTCTCCCTCTCTCCCTCTCTCCCTCTCTTCCTCTCTCCCTCTCCCTCTCTCTCTCTCCCTCTCTTTCTTTCTCTTTCTCTCTCTCTCTCTCTCTCTCTCTCTCTCTCTCTCTCTCTCTCACACACACACACACACACAATTTCTATTTGTTATATTGCTGGACATGAATGGCCACACAGCTTTTAATTTTTTTTCACTTGTTGGAGGGAGAGAGTGGGCAGAGGTGTTTAAGTGTGTGTATGCTGTGTCTGTGGAGGCCAGAGATTGACACTGAGGATGTCCCTTAATAGGTCTCACTGGACCTGAAACTTGGCCATTCAGCCAGACTAGCTGGCTAGGAATTCCTAGGGAGTCTAATGTGTCTCTCTCCCCAGCACTAAGATTACTTGTGTGTGTGTGTGTGTGTGTGTGTGGTGTGAATGATCAGGTTTTGGGTTTTATGTTGCTGATGGAGATTCAAAATTCAAGTCCTTAGGTGCTACCAATTTTGCCATTTTTAAAGCTTATTTTCTCCTAAATAGTTTTCCTCTTCACTGTTCTTTGGCACGTTAGTGTCCTTCGTGGTTAAAATAAAATGTTAGCTTCTTTCTAAAGCTCTTTGTGACCCCTTTACCATAGACTATTTTTCTGATACTTAGAGCACTTGCCTTCTACCACTTCAGACCCTGTACTGTGGTTAAGTGTGCATATGTGTGTGCATGTGTGCATCCTAAGCACCCTCCAAAATCATGTTTTCCTGGACCTGTTTCTGTTTGCCTGCCACAGAGTCCTGTGAGCCACATAATAAAGGGTGCACTGAACTTTGCAATCAAATGTGTTAAAGAGCCAGTGCACAGCAAAATATAATGTGCCACAGAAAACCAGTGAAAATGTACTTCATGCTTCATGCAGAAGTTCTGGGGGAAAAAGGAAGAAGAGAGAGGGAAAGGGCTGTTGGTTTCTAGAAGCGTGGACATAGAGACAAACCAGACACAAATGCATTTCAATGACTATGTCAACTAATAATTCCCAAGGAGGAAAAAAAATCCTTTAGTGAGGTTGGACAGGACATTTCTTGAGTAGCCAGGAAGCCCTTATCAAAAAACACTAAAAACTATAGTATTATTCTCCTGAATATTCACAAGTAACGTTCACAAGTAACACTAGAAAAATAATTGGCCGTTATATGACCTTCCCCTCAATATTTGTCTATGTCTGCCTATTTATCCCAAACATATGGAAGGCCAGTACTATATTCCTCTTCTCTTTGCCAAGGTAGACAATTTGGGTTTATTTTGCATTTATCGCTGTTAAACATTTCAGTTGAGTTTTACCCTAAACCCCATGTTATGACTCCCCTCACATTGTCTGAGACACAGCTCAGTCAAGAATGCAGATTCAGAAGCATGGAGCAGTTCTACAAAGCAAGATGAGATGGGAAGACAATAATGTTAAGAGATTTTTTTTTGAGTGTTCAGATTTTAATTTTGGTTGAACAACATAACAAAGCCCTATTAAGACCTCAGCTGATTTGTGAGACTGTTTCAATGGAGCTCTGTGGGTTTGAAATCATACCTTTGTTTCAAAGGCTGGATTGTTCTCCTTATTGCAGTATTTTAAGGTTGGCTTTTTCTCCTCCATGGAAATATATTGTGTTTGACAAAAAAATGGTTTTCAATGAATAAAAACAAAAAAGTAACACAAAAAGGGTGGTTGTTTTATTGCAGATGTGCATTTACTTTGAACTATATGCAGTCTCTAACACACTTAGATGAATAAAGCTATTACCCCTGTATTATTGCTATCTATCATCCCAACTGTTAATAAGAGTCCTTAGATATGCTGATCTAAAGAGCTAAGCCAAGGTTGAGGCTTTTCCTGTGATTCCACACTCAGCCTCCTCTAGGGCCAACCCCTCCTTCTCTTTCTCCTCAACTGCAGTTTCTCTCATTTGTGTACACAGGAAGAAGCAGGCTAAGTGATGGCAAATCCAGGGTTGGCTGTTCAACCCATCAGGGCTGGGTTTCCCAATCCTGGGAATCCTATAAATATCGGAACCATTCCCCTCTCCTTAGTCATCTCTTCCTCAGGCCGCAATGGCTGCCCACTTCCTTCTCCTTTGACACTAACATCCTTGGCTTCATCTTTGTGCATGATATACAGAGTACAAGGTTGAATTGTGTTTTGGTTTTTGGTTACATTCTGCCTCACACACACTAAATAAATGTCTCTCTATAACAGTTCAAGTGAACAAGAGTTGGGACTATGAGATGGCTCAACAGTTGACTGCAGTTGTTGCTCCTATAGAGGAGTGGCGTTTCCCTTACCCACATCAGATGGTAAAGCATCCTATAGCTCTGGCTCCAGGTGATCCTACATTCTCTTCTGGCTTCTAAGTACACACACATGCACACTTCACATATTCAGATGTGTACATACATGAATGATAAAATTCTTTTTAAATAACAGTTTTTATTCTGGTTCCATATGAATTGAACATTCTATTGATTCAAAAAGTTTATGTGTACTATTTCTCTTTAAATTCACATTTGTTTATTAATTTCTTTATTTCTTTATTTATTTCTGTGATAGAGTAAGGCATGACCCATGGCATACATGTGGCAGTCAGAGAACAACTCTTGGGAGTTCATTCTCTTGTTCAACTCTGTGGGCTTCAGGGTCAAACTCCTCTCCTCAGACCTAGCAACAAGCACCTTTATTCACTGGGACATTTCACTGTCCTTATTCTTGATGCTTTAGATAAAAGATTTTCATCTGTATATTCTTTGTTTTCCATTTAAATAGGAAAAATCCTTGTTTACATAAGCAAGAGGCAACTCAAAAATCATTGGCATAGGAAGCATTTCAGTGAGTATCAGATTATGACTAAGAAATGCCATTACAGATTACAACACAAGCCAATTTTTTGCAGATAAACTCAACTTCTCACACAATCAGGATGACATCACAAAATATGATACCAAGACTCACAAAATATGGGCCTGCTCTGAGATACTGCTATGGAAAAGTCAATGACTGCTTTTAAAACAAACATAATTCTAACTTTTGGAAAAAGCACATCTATCTTTAGGGACCTCTTTCTTTAAAGTAACTTCTAATAATTGGATATGATTATGTTTATTTCTTCAGCAAGGCACATGTATGTCTTCTTAATATTTGGTAGGAAAAAGATTGGTAAGTTAGAGGCGATGAGTAGAATTAGATTCAAAATTTGTTTCATTTCTCATTTTGGTTTTTGCTTTTGAGTAACACACATATGGAAATGGTGACATTTTTTTTCTGTTGAGGCTGATAGCATTGTAAAGCACAAACCTGGCCCTGAAGTAAATCCCAACGCTTCGATCTTGCACGTTTCAAATAATGAGGGACAAGAAAGATTTTTTTTTAAACACGTATTCTAAAAAAGCATCACTCATATGAATGAAGGAGCTAATGGTTTCATTACTGGTCTCATTGTTCATATAAGTAATTTCAAGTATTATTCTCTGTTAATGTCAGAAAAGGAAACCAGGAAATGATACCAAGACTCACAACATAAGAATTTTCCTCTCTTGTTTCTGAGTGACCATTTGGTTCATGATTCCAGCTAAGCCATAGGAAAAGTCTTGGCCTAAGCTGCACACTTCATAAGACCACATATGAAAGATATTCTTAAGCTGAAAGAAGCTGATGCTTTAGGCCTCTTAATATATTTCCTTCCAGATTTTATGTTACAGTTCCCAAGACTTTCGTATCCTATTTTGGAGTGCTGGAAATACCTTCAGCTTAGGGTTGTATTTTTGCCTGAGTCTGATAATTTATTCCTAACTATACATGCTTCTCTCTGGTTGTTTAAAAAATATTTTGATAAATGGATGTAGCAAAAAATAAAAATAGGGAAAGAGGAAAAAAATGCCTTATGTCTACAAGTAAGTCAAAGCGATGAATCTCCCAGATGATACAGTGACTAGCAGCTTGGGGCATGCAAGGGCCTTATTTTACGGAAATTCTCACTATTAGTTGTGTTTGGTGACTTCAGCACTGTGTCAAACTATATGTCATGACAAGGATGGCTTAGAATTTACGTGATTTGCTTCTAGAAGACAATGTACCTTACAAATAAAAGAAAATGATTCTACATCATCAGAATGTAAAGAGAGCTGGCCAAGGGAAAAGCACTCTCCTAGAACCCAAGGGAATATTTGCTAAGCCCAGAATAACCAAACTAAAACCTTTTTTTCCAAAGAGGTCAGAGTCCAGCGGAGAAATGGGAATGAATATAAATCATGATTATACAAAGCCTGGCTTATGTGGCAGAAACACGGTCTAAACAGTGATTCATTCTGACAGGGGTAGGGGTTGAGAAAAGCTTCCCAGAAGGAAGGAACATTGACTTTGGCCTCAGAGGATCAATTAAGCAGAGAGAAGAAAAGGACCCTGAAGGCTGGGACTGGTCCTTCCAATAAAGATGTAGACTCAGAAGGAAAAAGTCGGACAGTATTTAAATGGCAAAACTTTTTTTTTAAATGGGTGAAACATGGCAATGCAGAGGACATGTGCCCAAATTAAAGCAAATGGTGAGACAGGAACCGGAGAGGCTGAAATGGCAATAAAACTCTATTATTTAATAATAGATGCTGTAAGTGGGAAAACCAGTTTCTTTGTGTTTAGCTAGGATGTTTCTGGTGACAGTATCTAAGCACCAGAAGGCTAACTGGCTGCAGGCAAACCAGCGAGAACTTATTTGCAACTGTTCAGGGAAAAGGCAAATGAGAAAAGCAGGGCCTTGACTGTTCAAGAGACAGTGGGGAGAAAAGACAGCAAATTGCTCAAGGAATTTGGAGAAGTCTCACCTATGAGATTTACTGATGGATCTTTGTACTGGCTGGTTTTGTGTGTCAACTTGACACAGGCTAAAACTGTCACAGAGAGGGGAGCTTCAGTTGAGGAAATGCCTCCATGAGATCCAGCTGTAAGGCATTTTCTTAATTAGTGATCAAGAGGGGAGGGCCCATTGTAGGTGATGCCATCACTGGGCTGGTAGTCTTGGGTTCTGTAAGAAAGCAAGCTGAGCAAGCCAAAAGAAGCAAGCCAGTAAGTAGCATTGCTCCTTGGCCTCTGCATCAGCTCCTGCTTTCTGACCTGCTTGAGTTCCAGTCCTGACTTCCTTTGGTGGTGATGAACAGCTGTGTGGAAGTGTAAGCTTAATAAACCCTTTCCTCCCCAACTTGCTCCTTGGTCATGATGCTTGTGCAGGAATAGAAACCCTGACTAAGACAAACTTACAGAGGGAGAGAGGAAAAGATCAACTCTAAACCCTAAGAATGACCACAAGACATGAAAGTGGACAGAGAGGCTAATCATGAAAAAGACCAAAAGACCAGGTTAACGGAGATGGGATCGGGACAAGAGAGTGACTGAGATAATTATGATGAAAACACATATGCACATGGATGGCTGGATCATAATAAAACTCATTATGTATAATTAATAAATTCTAACAAAACACTAGTATGCATAATACAAGTATGTTTTGGAAGACTTACCTTCCATAGTTTCCTGGTTGACTGGCTGAATCTGGGGTAGACATGTTCACCATTGTGACTTAAAAAGTCCTTCTGTCTCTACCACCTATCTTTAGAAGTTCTAACCCTCTAACACTTGACAGACAGCCTTTTTGAGTTAAGAGAAACAATCTCTCCTGTGCACAGCACATCTGTAGCTGCCAGAGGTGTTTTCTGTACCACACCCACCATAGCAGACCTGAAGAACACTTGGCATTATCTGTTCAACTCTTCATCATGAGTTTAAGTAATATCTCTCACAAACATCCCGATGACATGCACTATCCATTCCTCCCTCTGTGGTCTCTTTTCTTGACCCAGATTTTATCATCCATGATATCTAGGTTGCTATAGAACTTATATAACTTAATATATAACTTATATAACTTAATAAACACAATGTTATTCAAAAGTGACTAATTAAACATAAAAGAAAATGAATTAAAATATTGCTAATAGCAGAATCTGGAGAAAATATGCAGAAGTTCATCTTGCTATTCTCTCTGCTCGTGTGCATATTTAAATATAAAATCGATGAAGAAAATAGGAATAAGAAAATTACTACATGGACAAGGTCAAATTCCATACTAAATCCAACAATAAATACCATTGAATCTATGTATTAAAATACATAGGTTGATTTTGACAAATATATTTTATACTTATTTGAGAATTTCATACAATCATATGATATGTTTGGTCAAATCTACTCCCTGTCTCACCTTACCATCTCCTCCACCAAGACTCTCTCCAGCTGCATATACTTGTTTGGTAGCCCAGAGTTCAATTACTGTTGCCAGGATATGCATGGGTATAGGACCATCCATTGGGAGCATGGGCAACTTACCATGGGCCACATCTCTGAAAAAAACTGATTACCCACCCCTCAACTATCAACCAGCAATAGATCCTGAGCTATGGGAAGGACTTCATATTCATCCCAGAATATGGCTGATTTGATCTTGTACAGATCTTATACATGCAACCTTAGCTGCTGGGGGAGGGGCCTTATTTGCATTGTTCATGTCATTATTTCTTAACAATGCCTCTTCCACAAAGATATCTGAGATTTACTGTCATTAATACTCCTCTTCTAAATTAATCCACTTAGTATCTCTACCAAACTCAGAGGATTCTATGGGCCACCCTCCCTACATCTATGTCATTGCTTATATCCAATAAATGCAGAACCTTTGCCTTCCTATACAAATCAGGTCATGAGCTCTGCTGCTCAAAAGTCTTTATTTCCTATTTCTCACATGGTAAAATTCAAATTTTTTATTTGGCAATAAAGATCCTATATTAACTATCTTCTTTGACTCTGAATTCATCTTTTCATATTCTCCTTTTTTTTCCCCTCTGCTCCTGCCACATTGGCCTCCCTATTTCTCCTCAGAATTGCAAATCTGGGCTTGGGTGAGGTCTTTGAGCGTCCTCTTAGCAAACTCTTGCTCCACTTGGCTAAGGATCCCACTTCCCTGCCTCTGCTCAGATAGCAGATGATGAGAGAAGCCCAGTGCTACAGACTAGGTGCTCTCCTACTCGCTTCTGCTTCACTTCTCTTTATGAATTTCATCACTAACAGATATGTTGGCTACCATTTTGTCTGTTTTCCCTGAATGGAATGCAGGTTCCTTTGGGACAAACTCATTGCCATGGTTTTGTTTACTGTGGGATCTCTGTCACCTATCATAGAGGGTGTGGTACATAGTGGGCATTGAATAGACCTTGAAAGAAAAGTCAGGTGATTCATAGTTCCACCTTACATTCTGGATTCAGAAATTCCAAGTCAACTTCCATCACCAATCAAAAGAAGTTGCAGATGCCTCTTGTCCAAAATAGTCACCAGGACTGAATGAAGAAGTAATGACTCTTGATTCACTTAATTCATAGAAATAAGATTAGCACACAGCAGAGACATAATTTTAAATGAGATATGGGCAGGTTCCATGGAACTTCCCATGGGTCCTGCTATCCTCTGGGCATATGATGCACAGGTTCCTGTGTAAGGAGAAATGATGGTGTAGGTGGATGGAGAGGGAAAACCCACATCGTTTCCCTACTGCAGTAATAAAGGCAAATTCCCGTTGTGGACCAAAGGAAAAATACTAGGAAAGCAACAGATTACTTCCTGTCACAATGGCAGTAATATGATGGCTGTAATAAGGAAGATAATAAGTTTGTTGCATTCCCAATTCTCCTCTAAGCCTATCCACAAGGAACTATCTTATGAAAAGGCAGTGAGAACTGTTTTATTTTCTTCTGCATGTAATAGAGTTTTTAATAATTGTGTTCTTGTCTAATACGCAAAGCAATGCACGCAAAGAGAACCTCCCACTTACTGCACTGAAGGGGATAGATAGTTCTGTTTTCTGAAAGCCCATAGATATCTGTGAGGATGGAGAGAGAATTTGTGAGAATAAGAGTATATTCTTGCAAATTTTTAGGACAAAGTCTGATTGAGCACTCAAGTTAATAACTGTACGACTTTGGACAACTAGCTTACCTTTTTAATGGTTTGAACAGGAAATGTCTCCTATAGTCTCAGGCACTTGAATGCTTGTGCCTCAGTGTGTGACACTATTTGGGCAGGCCAAGGAGCTTTGTCGGATGTAGTGTCCCACTGCGTGCAGGTACATTCTCAGCCCTTCAATGTCTGGGCTGAAAAACAGGAGCAATGATTACTTCATCAACATGGCTAAGCGCAGACTAGGCATTTTCATCTTCCAATGGAGATGGAAGGGATTTAAAAAAAAAAAAAAGTCTCACTGAAATGAGCTCTTGAGACATTAGCCAGGAGTTATTAGTGTTTTTAATGCCTATAATATTTTCCCTGTGGATAAAGGCTTTGCTAATACTATTATTAACTATTTTGTTTTCTTTAGCATACTTTATATCATTCTAGATGATATAATTATATATTTCTTTAATGCAATTAGCATGGACTATTTTTCCTTGGAATGATAGTAAATAAAAAATAATTGATAATTATTGTTTTAAAATAAATTATTCTTTAAAATAATTAATAAGAATAATTGATAATTATTCTTTAAAAATAAAGACTAATTTGTTGCATGACCCCTATCATCTCCCCTGAGGAGTCTTCACTAGCTATCCATGAAGAAAGACTAGGGCATTTGCTGCAATAAGTCTTCATTACAGATTTAGTCTACATTAACTTTTAAAGAAAACAAAGTATCTGAGTGAGAGAAAGGAGAGATAAGGCTCAAGCTATAATCCATACATGATTCCAGTCTTCAGTTGAACAGCTATTGGGTTACAATGTTCTTGTTTTGACCATTATAAAAAAATAATAAATAAAGAAGACACTAGACTCAAGAACACCACTTGTTAATTCTACAATAGAATATATCCTATTCAGCCTTTTCTTTAATGATTTGAAGAAAGACCAAATGACATGAAAACCTAATCTGCCAGCCCCAGTACAGACGGGGAAATGATGAACAGCACTCATGACCCACTTGGGAATTTAAAAAAAGCAAGGCAACCTCAATTGTTACTAAAACAGACTAACTGTACTAGAACATAAACTGTACTAGAACATGTTTATTACAATGTAAGATGGAAATAGCAAAACTCCATGCAGTACTTAGGTATTTGTTCCAGTCCTTCACTAGGAGGTATGGATATTTTAAAAATAAATTATATATTGTTTCCCAGTAATTCGACAAGGTTCATGTAGCTGAGGAGAGCCACAGGAAGAACAACGTGACTATGGGTATGTTCACACATGCACACATGTACACACACATACACACACACTTAACACACATACACACATTACAGTCACCCAGTGGAGATGTCAAATGAAAAACAAGCACATCCCACTGAAATGGGATCATGGCCTGAAGGTATGAGAAAGGTATAGAGATTAAAATTGGGATGAATGCTGAAATTGTAGGCACTATGATGCAGAGCTGGAAATGGTGAGAGTAGATACTAGAGAAACAAGAAGAAGAGTTATGGAGACGCTAACTTATATTGCGGCATCATGACTTCATCATCCAGACATGAGGAATGAATGCAGAGATTAAACCAGGGAGCAGCCTGCCTCTACGTGTGTTGCATGTTGGTTACTCTGGCAGTGACATAGAGGATAAATAGGAAAGGAAAGGAAAGATTGGAGGAAGTTTGGATTCAAGAGGCACACCTCTAAATAATGGCCAGAGATTCAAAGGTGTTCAGTGTCACTGTGGACACTCCAGGATTTAAGAACCAAAATGGAAAAAAGAAAACTCCATGAAGACCTAGGACAAGAAGATCAAAGAGAGTTCTACAGGAAATCATAAGAGCCCCAGGCTACAAAATCCACTGAAACTGAGATTCACAAAAGAAGTAATTTTCAGGATTGAATGCAACGTAGAGATCCGTTAAAATGAGGACTTTAAAATGATCCTCAAATTTTCACAGGCAGACTGATTATTCTGCTTAATGGATGCACCTTTAGTAGAGGGTCTGAGGTGGAAGACAAATTAGAGTGTACTTTAACAAGTAAATGAGAAATGAATATGCGTAGCATTGCTAGCTTCAAAAGTTTGGTAGGAAAGAAAAGAAACAGCAGTAACTAAAGTAATGGAAGGGATGTGGCTTGATTACAGGAAAAGAAGGAAGAAAGTAGAAGAGGGTAGAAATCTAGGTCTCAACAAAATCAGAATGGATTCCACTGGTGGAAAAGTTAACGTTGGTTGTTAAGTAGAAGGGCTGTGTATTGCATCTTATTAAAAAGTATATAGAGAAAATATAGGATGTGTGACTAAACGGGTGGATGAGGATGACAGAAACATCAAAGTTGAACAGTTCTTCAGTGAAATCTTCTTGTTGTCATGGTAGTTATCTAAGTCCCATATTTCTTATCCTACTATGTACATGAGGCAATTCATTAGCAGATCTGAGGATTCCTGCCCACAGAAAGCAACAGGAAGGGTCTGCTTCCTGTTGGTACTGTCACAGCCAAGGGAAGTAGCATCCTTGGTAACCAGATCTTCACATGAGAGCAGACAAAGGCTCAGGGAGCCGTTGGAACCCTAGAAGCAGAAGTCTCTGGCTTGTTTCCTCCTGTGTTCTGGGCTTGACATGAAGGTTGTGAGGTCAGCTCCTGATAAGGCCAACATGCTAGCATATATGGTAGATTAGTCTTAGTAAGCCTGCTCATCCCACTGGGCACATGACACAAACATATTCCAAGTGTCAGAGAGACCAGTGCTGTGGATGAACGTTTCACTGAAAGATGCAAAGATGTGGCAAATGTGTTCTTTCCTTCTGCTACTCATCTGAAATTGATGGCCTGTTCTTTCTACCTTCCTTTTCTTTGTCAGTGATATCTCTGCCAGTGGTCATCAGAAGAGATTCTCACCCCACTTCCTAATTTTTTTTCATTTTAAAGCATATTAATTCAAAATTCTTACTCAAAAGCTTACTTTTAAACCATGCTGGAGAACATAATTTGTGAAGAAAATTCTGAGGAGCCAAAAATATTATAGCAGTTTTAGCAATATAAACATAGCTCCATGGGGTAAACATTTAATGAACATTCTACCTACTATGTTCTGATCTAAAGAGATGCTTTGCAAGTATGTTGTGCAATAAGGTCAAGTTAAGGAGACTGTACAATCCCAGTTACCCACCTCATAAATCCAGGTGGAGAGGTTTGGTGACATGGGATTTAGGGGAAGAAACTGGAGATAAAGCTATTGGGAACACAAAGTGTTATATGAGCTCTATGCAGCAAAATTTGGATGCAACACAGGGTTGATTTTTAAAGACTAGAATCCTATTTGTGCAGTGGTCTGTAAGGGATCTACTACATCAAAGAAGATGTGGATATCTTTCTAATCCTAGGTTTTTATGATGCTTTGAGAATCTTTTATGTGTTTGCGATGAAACACAGAGCACATGCATCTTAGTATCTGATTCAATGTTGGACAAATTAAAACAGAAAAGGGAACTATGTTTAAGTTGTAAGGTCTATGCCGTAGTGGTTTGGCATTACATTTGAAAGCTGGCTTTGTTGCGGGAAATATTTAAAAAGTAGAGCTGGCACATTCCTGCACTTGTGCCTCTAACTCTCTGCTCTGGTGGCCTGGCTGGCCATGCATTGAAAATTTGTGGAGATTCACTGGCCTGGAGCTCCTGAAACATCTCCACCCTGCTCACTAGGTTCCCAGTGGTAGGTCACTACCACACCAACCCTGTGCTTCAAATCCCCCACGGCCTTTGTGGGGCATTTCAGGCAAACCCGGGCTTGGCCGACATACCTTTCTCTTTGAACCCAGACTAGCTGCCTCATGAAGGAGAACACAACACAAACTTAGTTCAGAAGCAATGGTAACTCAGTCTCTGGGTGCAACCACTAAAACCTAATCTTGTAAGCCTTATTAAAATCTGATCCCTTCAGTGGAAAATCCTTGAGGATCCCCCATCATACTAGGAAAATCTATCAGCTACATCTTACCTCTCTGCTGTCCAAACTCCAAAAATAATGAACTCTTTCTTCCTTCCTCTCTCCTTCCATCCAACCCGGAAGTCCCACCTCCTCACCCAGTAATTGGCTCTTTTATTCATTAGGGGACTGACTCACAAGAACAGTACCAGGCCCATCCATACAGCATGACTTAACTGTATAAGAATTACTAAGGCAATTTACTACTTAGAATAATGAATTTCGACCCATGGTAAAGATGTTTCCAGAAGATAGCTGGAAGATTTTTCAGAACTCAGATCTTGATGAAATATAAAAACATTGCTATTGAAGAGATGCATAAAGCAGTCCTGGAGGTGGGGAGGGCAGAGGCATATGTAAGTATGTAGTGTGTATGTAAGAAAGAGACAGGGGAGGAGAAAATAAGCAAATTCATGAGAGAGCATCCAATATCCAACCTTACCAACAAAAGGAAATAATAAGGAAATGTAGATGTCAGGATATAGTGGAACAAGGTAACAGGGAGAGTGGTCCACATGTACAAAATCTTACAGAGTGGTTGCCAAGAGACCCTACTGTCTGCTGTCAACCAAGGAGATACCTGACTATAATCACTGTAATAAGTGGATCTAGATTAAGTTCAAACATGGGAGTCAATGGCATAGATAGGAAGATATCTTAAGAAACAGAGCTTCAGGGGAGAATTTGAACCCCAAACTTGAATATTATTGAGACTATCACTTCTGATCATCCGCTTGTCCCTCAAATTCTGCTACTTCTGCCTCTGTGTACAACCTGAATGCTGTTAAAGATCCAGATTCTCTTCAAACAATAGTAGTTGACCTAATTCTTACCATAATCAATAATTCTCTGGCTAGACAGGCACAGGCTCCTTGATCTAAATGGCTATCAAGACTTCACTGCTGGTACCTAATGGATGGAGGTAGGAAGAGGCTTCTGACAGGACAGAGAAGGAGCAACAACAACAACAACAACAACAACAACAACAACTAAAATGATATGCACTCATCAGATGAGAATCCACGGAAGGCTGAGTATACTTCATGAGTCCTTATTCTCATTCAAGCAACAGAAAGCTACAGAATCAAGTAAGTGGCCGCCAATACCACAACACCATGGGAGTCCCCAGCTTCTACTTCTGACAAGTATTATCTTCAAAACTTGGGGCAGCCTGATCCCTCCATGGTATTTCTGCCAATCACTGAGAAGCACCAACTTCATTATGCATGGCAATAGTACCTAAGATTCTAGGCAGTGTTTGAGATGAAACATTTTCTAATCTTCTGAACTCAGGATGCCACAAGAGCTTGTGATTGTACCCCACTGGACTCTAGACAAGAATCCTTTTAGCCCCACTCCATTTGTCCCAACATAGCCGGGCAATGGTGGCACACGCCTTTGATCCCAGCACTTGGGTGGCGCACTTGGGAGGCAGAGGCAGGTAGATTTCTAAGTTTGAGGCCAGCCTGGTCTACAGAGTGAGTTCCAGGACAGCCGGAGCTACACAGAGAAACCCTGTCTCAAAACACACACACACACACGCACAACCACAAAAACCCAAAAAACAAACAAACAAACAAAAACCATTTGTCCCAACAGCAGAAAGAGTATGTCTGCTTACTCTTACACACATAAGCCAGCACACTCTAAGTCCTCATGTTTTAGGAGGTGGCTCTTAGGGACATGAGAGGCAGCTTTCATGCCTCCCTATATCTCTTATCCTCCTGTCCCGGATGTGACCATCTGAGAGTTCCAGTATCATTTAAGGAGCAATGTCCAGTCGTGGGAAAAGTCATCCTTGATTACATGGTGCTTATTTGTCAGGTCGTGTGGGGGCAGGGAACAGTGAAGTGCCTTCTACACTTGCAAATCAACTATGCTAATTGAAGCAAAGGATAAATGTTGCTTTTAGGATTTGCAGGTGGGTACCTTGGTGCTAGAGCACCACAGAAGAGCGCCATGGCATACTGACATGTGACATTTAACCTTTGTCACCTGAGTCACCAGGAGCACTTTGTAAAGTATAGATTGCTGTGCCTCATTCCTAGGGTTCCTAACTCTGTAAGTGAAGCCCAAGATCTGGCATTTCTAACAAACCCCCAGGTGAGGTCCATACCATACCAAGGAGGAAGTCCTTTGAAATCAATAACTTCGTAGAAGTTATTACATTTGATGTTGACCAGAACTCTGTGAGGGAAACCTTCTATTCATCTTCAGAGTAAAAAAGCAAAAGCACATAAGAATTTTAATATTTGTCATCAGCTTCAAACCCACAAAATTCTAGTCTGAAAAATTATTTTTATAGCACCAAGCTCTATGCCTTTCCCTTAGCTATTCGGGGTCATGTTAATGACCTATATTAATACCCTAGTGAAGGCGAGCATCACTAATTTCATCTGTGAAAGTATATGGAAAATGCTATACTTTCAAGCAGAAGAGGTATTACATTTTTATACTGGGGGAAAACATGAGAAGGATATTGTTTGTCTTCCCAAAAGACTCATGTGTTGAAAACTTGGTTCCCTGGTATTGAGAGATAGGTTTGGGAAAGTAATTGGTTCATGTAGGAACTGACCTAATCAGTGCAATATCCACTGGTGGCCTCCTAAATATAATGGTGCTAATGGAAGGTGCTAGAAACTATGGAAGGTAGATCTTGATTAGAGATTCTGGGTAGATGATAAAGCCTTGATGGGTCTATCCTGTTCTAGCATTCTTCTCTGTGTCTCTCTGGGGTTCTTTTGTGGCCTTGAGGGAACCAGGGTTTCACAAGCCTGCTTTTGCCTATGCTTGTGCCTCATTGCAGGCCTAGAAGCATCAGATCCAGCACACCAAAGACTGAGATCTATGAAACCACACGCTGAAGTCAATCTTTCCTCCATGAAGTTGTTTTTATCACAGTTACAAAAAATGACTAACATAGGCCCTTCAAAGCTTTTTAAATGGATTTATTCAGTACGCTTTTATATGAAAAGGTGCATGGTCCAAGTTTGAAAAGAATATTACAGCATTAGCAAGTGCCTTAAAAGATTAATTACATTTCCTGCAGCTGATGCTGATTTTTAAGGTTTTTTTAGCTACTTTTTACCTCTCCCTTGTATTAATAGCTGAAGTTCTATTGAAATGTTATTACATTTTTCCTAGATAAAAATTAGTTTCTCTGAAGAATTTCCCCCTTTGAAAAAACAATTTCTTCCTTATAGTCCTTCAAAAGTTAAAGCAAAATTATGAAGCAACCATTAAAAATTTCTGCCTGTTTTTCAAAAGTATTTTCTAGCTAAATATCAAAGCCAATTTTTCATAATTTTGTTAAAAATAATATCCTCTGCTCAATATCTGAATTTTATACACAAAATTTAAGAATAACAACATTATGATTCTAAGAACCTGCATTGATTTTTTTAAGTGTCTAAGTAGAAATAAAAGCTAAACGTTTTTATAAAAGTTTAAGTTCAAAAAATGTTGAATTTTCCAGGTGGTGGTGGCGCACACCTTTGATCCCAGCACTTGGGAGGCAGAAGCAGGCAGATTTCTGAGTTCGAGGCCAGCCTGGTCTACAGAGTGAGTTCCAGGACAGCCAAGGCTACACAGAGAAACCCTGTCTCGAAAAGCCAAAAAACGTTGAATTTGAGCTTCATGTTTTGTTTTGTTTTGTTTTGTCTTGTTTTGTTTTAAACTGCATTTAATCTGAAAGACTCTTCTCTGAGGACTACATTTCATGGCACCAGAAATTGTCAAGTAAGCTTCCAAGGGAGGGATGTAACCAAATAGTCCTACCCAACTGTGACACCTATGAACCACAACAATTAACAAACATGATACCATAACCCTAAGCATGAAATAGTGACACACATAATTTGAAAGAAACCAGATGTTCTTGAATTTATGAAAAGTATACCTGGTACTAGAAACATAGCCAAATACTCATGGCTAATGAAGTTATAGATCTTGGAGAAGAGTCTACCACTGCCACCTTACAAAATCAGTATATCCCAACTATATTCTAAATACTTGTCCTTATTTCACAGGTAAGTATAGCTCTCTCCTCCCATTAAAGAAACTTCTCTTTGCAATAGAAGAAAGCATTACATAAGACCACAACTGGTAAAAATAAAAAATACAGAGAACAATTGATGATGACGAGTCTCAACCGATGCATCTACAACTCCTGCACCCAAGGCCCAGGGATCAGCACAAAAGAGGGGCAGGAAGATTGTAATAACAGAAGGACTAGGAAGTTTCCTACAAGACTGTATCTCCTAGAAATGTCTGAGAAACTACACCATGGAGTCTCACCAACACAGCTGCCTAAACATGACCTGCACAAGAACCATGCCAGTAGACAGGCTAACATGGAAAGTGGAAAACTCATGAGGCCTCAGCATCAGACAAAGAATGACAGGCAATTAAGGAAGGTTGAGAGCAGGCAAAAGAGACTTCTCCAGGAATGAACCTCTCAGCTATTTTCAAGTGGCCAGCCCTGAAATCATATACAGACTAAGCAGGCTGTATTTATGTCTTTAAGAAAAGGGGTCATTAATCTGAAAAAGAATAAAGGGAGGACAATGTGGGGAGAAATAAAGGAAAAGAGAAGTTATGTAATTATATTTTAACTTCAAAAATAAAAATAATATGAAAAATTTAAAATAAAAGTAATTTGAGAAAGCATTTAACTCTGTTATGATGAGCATTTTTTGTAAGTACCTGTAGTGTCTTAAAGAGACATGTAATGTAAATAGTCCTAAAACACTAAAGGTAGTATATTCAGAGACGTTCTTGACCCTTACTAATTGTATTCTTGGAAAAGAGTCTACCACTGCCACCTTACGAAAGCAGTACATCCCAATTATATTCTAAATATTTGTCTTTATTTCACAGGTAAGTATAGTTCTCAGCATATTTTCATTCACCCAGTATTTTTTGACTCTTATTATCATACCATACCAAGAAGTTGGCCATCCCAAAGAGCAACAAAAAGTATAGAAACTTTGAGAAGATGAATCAGCATGGAGTAGGGCTTCCAAAGTAACAGCGTCCATTACTGGCCCTGAGATTTCCAAAGCCATTCTGATAGGGCGGGAAATGAAAAGCAGTGTTTTCTAACAGTAACTGAAAAGCACTGTTTTCTAACTGAAAAGCACTGTTTCTAACAGTGTTTCTGTGATATAATGATGGGACTAGGAGAGGGAGCAGAAGTGAAAACGAGATAGTAATGAAAAATAACTACTACCAAATATGGTCATACTTACTTCAATCAAAATGCAAACCAGAATATAGATGAGTTGTCCTCCTCTATGAGCATGTGTTTCTGAGGCACATAGGTGAGTTAAATGGAGAACGAGATTACACCTTAAGTCATTTTTTTCATTTAAATGCATACCTATAATAAAATTTGATTTACAAATTAAGAATAGTAAGAAACCAACAATAATAATAAAAATAGAAGCGTATACTGACTTAGTGTTCTATTGTTGTAAAGACACAACATGATCACAACAACCACTCTCATAAAGGCAATCAGTGCTGGTTTCCAGTTTCAGAGATTTAGTCCATTTTCATCACAGCAGGAAGCAAAATGACAACCTGACAGACATGGTGTTGGATAGGTAGCAAGAATTCTACAACCAGGTCTGCAAGAAGGGAGAAAGCCACTAACTAGGCCTTGCTTGGGCTTTTGGACATCTCAAAGTCTAGCCCCAGTGGCACATTTCCTCAAACAAGTCCACATCTCCTAATCCTTTTAAATAGTGCTATTCCCTGATGATCAGCATTCAAAACTATGAGCTTAGGAGGGTCATCGTCATCCAAAGCATCACATATACCAATATATTACAGTAAAGTTATATAAATGGGATATAGCATTCAAAATACATTTTAATTTCATATTCACCTTTACTTCACTAATAATGTGGATACAGTATCAAAATGTTCACATGAAGTTAGGGGAATAACATGAACATTGTTACACAATGTTAGGGAATTGCACAAGCAGTGCTTGAACACAAACATTGTGACACCACCACAGTTAGTCTGATAATCAAAGAGACTAACTAATGGGTAGGGTAATGCATGGATACTATGGACAAAGGAATGATTCGTGCCCGAAAGAGGACAGAGCAATTGGGCATGAGAGTTTATTACATTACTAGAAGCAAAGCACATTTTGAAACATAGGAATTGTTTCTTTCTGGAGTTTTTGGTGGTTTGTGAGATTTTTTAAAAATTAATAATACTTTTATTAAATGATATTTATAAACTAACATATAGTGAGTCTAAACTTAATTTTTAACTTCTTTATTTTTTCCAAAAATTCATACACACCAAATGTCAAACCTCCTTAATGGACCCTGAGCATAGACTGGTGTGCATGGAAGGCTTTTTCAGAACATTTTATAGCACACACTATAACTATATGATGTTTACATCATACCACAGTTAGAAAAGTGAGTTTTGAAAATATATTTTGCATGGGCTGAGTTATGTAAGAGAAGATAAATGTGAACAAAAGAACTTGAAGGCCCAGGAAATAAAAAATATAGGAATAGTGCTTCATTTAAGAGTGCAGGCCATGTTTTTACCACTACTTTGCATTTCATTATTATTTCTTTTCTTCTTTGTCTTAAAATATAATATATTAATTTGAGCATGAAGGAAGGAAAGTTAGTTGAAAGTTGGAAAGGAATATTATCCTAAAACAACTGTCTAGTAAACCATCAGATACTACAGGGAAACACCACCAATCCATTGCTTTCACAGGGATAAAGCTTTGATCCCATCCAGATGGATTATGAAGCAAGAACCATGAAGGGAAACCGAGATGTTCAACTGGCTGCTGCTTCTCTAATGTCAGATGACCTAATAGCTTCTTTTCCTTTTAGAATTTCATTTTATCCCCCACAGCAAGCAAGAATGGGGATCTTTGGAGAGTGTACACAAAAGCACAGTCATCCACCAAAGCCTGTAGTCCTGAGCCTATAACCCCCACAGAGCCTGCATTCCTACATAGCTCAGGCAATGTGGAACTTCCAAGCCCAGAGCATGAGCAAAAATTGGTCTGCAAATCTGGATATCATGATGTTGGCTGGCAGAAAGTAGATACCACTTACAACACTGTACTAACATGGTCCATTTCAAAGTCTACTCACAGCAGGAGGGAAATAGTGGAAATACTCAAAGGAGACCAAAGAGAAAGGATCAGAAGAGAAGCAACAATAAGAAATCATACTCAAAGAATATGCCTAGAGATTGTAATGGTAAATTGAAACATTGAAATGTTCAAGAAGATAAAAAACAGAAAAAAATAATATTAACCATATTAATTATTTCAAAAAGAAAGGCTAGGCAATTTTCAAAAAATGAAGTAGAGATTCTTAAAGCAAAAAATTAGAGTGGGCACAGCTAAAGAGAGAATATGTAAATATAGATCAAAGAAAATCACCCAGAATGCAGGTGAAATATTTAATGGAAACTTCAAATGATGGAAAAAAAATATTCCAAAGAAGCTTTTACAAGACTCGAATAACAGAATGAGTTACTCTAAAGAATATTTGGTAAGTGTTGCAGAGGATGGTAAAAGAGGAAATAATGAAATAATTGTGTTTGATAATTTGCTTCAATAAATAAATACGTGAGTATCCAGCTTAAAAGGCCTGCCAAATACCAAACAGAATAAATAGGTAAGTCTTCATATACTGGTGCTTAATATTCAAGTGAGGCTTAGCAGAGGATGCTAAACACTATTGGGAAGACGAGGGGGGCCATTCCAAGCAGAGGCAATCAAGTGGGCATCGGAGTCCATACTGCCAATGGTGAGCATCTCCTCCCAGCGAAACTGACACATGGGAATGGATGTGAATACAAAGTATGTCTTGCAAAGGCAAGCAGGTCACTACAACAGGTCAGCATATAGAATACGAAGATGCACATGTTGTCAGGAAAGGTATTGAACCCTGGGTATGAAAAGAAGAAGAAACAATTGTGAACAAATAAATTTATCTTTAAAAAGTGACATTTAGCATCAAACTATAATTATAGAAATGATTGTGGTCTGTAATACTTTTTCTATAATTTAACTTTATGGGTGTTTTTACATTAATAAGAATAAAGAATAGCAGTTGAATATTTATAGAAAGGTGCCACGTTCTAAGCACACCACAAACGTATTTGCATGGGTTGTCTCAGGTTTTTGGGGGTTTTTTGGAAGAAATGTTGACTTATTATTCCAATTTTGTATATCTAGCAAGTGAGGTGTTGAGCAGCAACTTCTTGCAGAGCCCTATAGTAAGAAAATAAGAGTAATGGATTTATGGATTCTAGGAAAAACCATAATCCAGTTTCTTAATTTATAAAATGAAGATACAAATATTTGCTCTGGCCGGCCATTCATAGTGGTTATATTAAAGACTACTAATATGTGTTATAGTGTGTTTAGAGTTACAAAATATTATACAACTCAAAATTATCCTAAAAGTAAAATAAACTACATATGTCAACCTTTAGAAAGAGAATTTTGTTAGCTGCTAAGAGATGGCCTTTTATATTTGCTCATTTTATTTTTTAGAAAAATGGCTTCAGTGAGTAACTTTAACCTATAAAATGTCTTTGTATGATTATTTCTGACCCAACTTCAAAAAATTCTCACAGAAGTATATAAAAATTTTAACATAATAGGGCATATATATATATATATATATATATATATATATATATATATATGCCTTAAATTTAGTTTGTAAAGGCATACATCCTCTGAGAAAGCTACTTGCTAATAATTTCTAATATTACTCATATCATGTATCTTCCATCAATGGTCCCATCTTTAAAAATGAATTTCAGAAGCAGGGAAAGTTGCTATTGTCTCTTTTGAAAAATGAAAGTGGCTAATTTTCAAACTCCTGTGGCACGGTTAAAGCTAATGATGTGCTAATGTGGTATCAGACTGGTAACTCCTGCAGATCCAATGGCCTCATCAGGAGGCTGACCTCACAATGGTGTTGCTAGCATGTTAGATTTGACCCAATTTCCATAAGTAAATGGAATCTGAGACTCATTGCATGTTAATCACATAGTTACTGTATCCTGTATTTATTTTGAATAAGCATTGCATTCTCAAATAAGAATTATGTGCAGGAAGACGGGCCAGGATTTGATGGAGACACCGGTGGGTACCCACTTCTTTTGGCTCCCATAATGAATAGAGATTTTGAAGCCTATAGAAAATGAGAGCAGATGTGGATAATGACATAATTTGTTATTTATGAATGCAGGTTTTCTCTGAAGATTGAGGAATTATCATGAAAACTATTCACTGAACCTCAAAAAAAATCAATAAATATTAATATCAGAATGCAAATGTTTTCACTATCATTTAAAATGTGAAGAGTATTTACCCATTTATGCCTCTGAACAATTCAGGGTGCCCTGAATGCGTATTGACTGTGTGTCTGAATGGTTCAGAGCAGTTCTCTGAACTGCTTAGAACTCTCAGCAAATCAGTAAAAGTACATTTGAAAAAGACAGAGCTGTACATTGTCCCCTAGTTCCTGTAGGTTATGGGAAGAGACCTGGAGTGCAATAGGGAAACCTGGGCTTCTACATTTAAGCTCCATGTGACTCCAAGTAGCTTTCTCAAATAGGAGCTACATTTTCCAAACCTATTAAATGAGAATAAAGGTACCACCCTCAAAGGGATATTTGAAGATAAGCTGACATCAGAACCCACAGTATACAATACTACCAATTTTAAACCTGATTTAGAATTGAGGATCTCCTATAAAAAGCAGTAATTATCAATACGATTATTTGAGAGTTCTTTTTTGATGGATATTTATCTGATGACATCATTCATATGAAAATGAAGTGGCAGGTTTTCTATATACATATATATCCCAATATTTGCAGTCATAATCATTATATAATTGTCTGGGGGTTGGGGAGAAATTGAAATGAATTTAAATTGATAAAGTATGCATGGAAATACCACAAAGAAATCTGTTATTCTGTGAACTCATTTAAAATTTTTAATTAAATTTGATAGATTCAAGAAATTCCTATAATATATTTCCAAATATTCATACATGTGTCTGTTACCTTAAAAATGAAAATGCCTCACCAAAAACAAAATGACAAATGGCCTATAAATGAAAATCAAAGGCCGAAGGACAAATTGATAATAACTGGGCAGAGCGAGGGCCTAGAAGGAGGAGCTGACTGGCTTTATTACTGTTGAAAGTCTTCACAAACTTCCCAGCAGTTGTGGTAAGGTTTAACATATACTCCCGTAATGAATCAAATCCATATTTAATGAGCATCTGGCTCCAACAGCAGTTGGTGCAAGCTTTGAACTGTGCAGCCTCAGGCCTTTCTCCCACTCTTTGTGCTAATGTTAGATATCACAGGAGTTCTGTGCACTGAGAAGACCACTACTACTTGTGATTATCTAGACAAATGATACATCTTCTGCCTGGAGAAGATCCAGGTTTCCCTAGAGTGTGTGTCGTTGGGTCGTCTTCTCCCTAAAGGACTTCCTTCAGTGTATTTTGTAATACAAGGACTTGTTTTTTGTTTGCTTCCAAAGTTTTTATTTGCACTTGGTTGTTGAATGATAACTTCTGTATCAAGAACTTTGCATTTGTGTCTAATCCCTTGGAATGTTAATGATGCTGTTGATTTATGTAAATGCAGCTAAGAGAAGTCTCTTCACTCCTATTTCTCACACATAGCCTTCCCCTGCCTTATAGCTTTCTACTGGTAATGCCTATTACATTTCCTAGACCACTTGATGTTGTCCCATGGCTACTCCATGCTCTTTATTTGTTCTGTCTTCTGGTGTTTCATTTCCCCCAATTTCTATCAACCTACTATAAAGCCCATTAAGCCTCTAGTCTATGTCAAGTCTACTGATAACTCTTCCAAGTCATCCTCCCTCTTTACCATGGTTTTCACCAGCACTGTGCGTGATTTCTCATAGAGTGCAAATCTTTCTAAGGAAATTCTTTAGCTGTTGATGATTTTTTTTTCTCAATTTCACTATAGCCTTTCACAAAATAATTGTAGCAAATTTTAGTTCCTTTTCTACTATTTCTAACAGCTCACCATATGTGATCTGTGGCTGCCCTATCTCTTAGTCATACATTGGGTTTATAATTTATTTTATGTCAACATGTTAAAGTTTAACAGGCCAGACATAAGGAGAGAAAATACTATTTATGGTGCAGATGGTTAAGGATATTATGTAAGGTTTTTGTGGATGAAGTAGGAGGGTGTGGGAGGGTCAGTAAGTCATTCTAGCTAGCCGAGCTGTGGTTTGGTGTGCTGTTGCTAAGACCGTACTCAGAACACCTACAGTTTCAAATTCCTTTAGCATCTCCTTAGTCTTAATGTAGTCTTTTAAGTGTCCCTCATCCACGTCCAGCTTTCTTTCTTTTTTTTTTTTTTTTTGTGATGATGTGCCTCAGGGAGGATCTTTCTCCATGTGCTTGTCACAACCACAGTGCTATACTGCTGTGACTTGTTACTAGGCACTTAGCTGATGTTTGAGTGACAGATTTAAATCTCATTCTGATTTACTGTTCATCTTAAGAAAGGGGTATGTGCCAAGCCTTTGAATGAACATGCTACTTTTTATTTCAACTCTTTTCCTCTAGTGGAAGTTCTTATATATATATTACATTCTTATATTATATATATATGTGTGTATATATATATATATATATACACACATATATATATTATATTTTTTTCTATATTCTTTGTTTACAATCCAAAAGCTTTCCCCTTTCCCAGTCCCCCCCCCCCATATGTCCCATAAGTCCTCTTCTCTCCATCCATTCTCCTATCTTTCCTCTCCCTTCTCTCTGTCCTGGTACTCCCCTACAATGCTGGATCAAGCCTTTCCAGGATTAGGGCCCTCTTCTTCCTTCTTCATGGGAATCATTTGATATGCTAATTGTATCTTCAGTATTCAGAGTTTCAGGGCTAATTAATATCCACTTATTAATGATTGCATTCCATGTGTATTCTTTTGTGATTGGGTTACCTCACTTAGGATGATATTTTCCAGTTCCAACCATTTGCCTAAAAAAATTCATGAATTCATTGTTTTTAATTGCTGAGTAGTACTCCATTGTGTATATATACCACATTTTCTGTATCCATTCCTCCATTGAGGGATATCTGGGTTCTTTCCAGCTTCTGGCCATTATAAATAAGGCTGCTATGAACATAGTGGAGCATGTGTCCTTATTGCATGCTGGGGAATTCTCTGGGTATATGCCCAGGAGTGATATAGTGGGGTCCTCCAGAAGTGTCATGTCCCGTTTTTTTAGGAACCACCAGACTGAATGATCTAGGTCCGGAATGGGCTCGTGTTCTTTTCTCTGTGCTGGGGGGACTGTTCTTGCTCTGATCCTCTCACCTGAAAAATGGAACATGTTTCTCTTCCCCCTAATCTACACCTCAGCTTCTCTTTCCCTAACTCTTTTCACATATTTGGAAGATTAATTTTCCTGTATTTTTTATTCTTCTTGGGAAGTTCTAATTTTGAAGGCTGACTTCAATTCTGTTTTTGTTGAGGATAGATATAACTACCCATCATTCTGTGCTCTAAGTAGACATTAGATGTGACTTTGATATAACTAAATGCACAGCCAATGAAGACATACATGTGCATATATACATGCACAAATGCATCTGTATAGATAGGTCATGAGTGAGAGATCATCTATGGCCCAAAATACTCCCGTCAAACTTATTGCCCCCAGCCTCAGTTTCTCAAATTCTGAGATTAAAAATGGGTCACCACACTTAACTTTAAATGTACCAAAGTCTAATCTTTTCCATATTTATTTGCACCCCAATTTTAAAAGATATGTCAGCAATTGATAGCACTACCATATCAGTTAATTTCAGTTATGTATTTGGCCAGTTGAAGAATATCCATGGTATGTTGTATCTATGCAGGTGTTTCTAGAGACTAGTATTTAAATCAATGGTATGTATGGAGCCCATAGTCCCTCATTCAATGACACTAGTCATCACTAAGTCGATTCTGGATATGAACACAATGAAAATGCAGAGGAAAAACATGCAGTCTCACTTTGGGTAAAGATAGTCAACTACATGATTTATTTCTAGTTCTGTAGGCTTCCGCCCTGTATTGAGCCCCCTTAGCAACTTCCCTAGCTTCTAGGTACCTTCTCATGGGAGATACCAGACTCTAAGATGTTATCAGGCAACTCAAATAGTAAATCCTCTTTTACATTTCGGTTCCTATTAGTTGCCTTTTTCTTCACTTGGGCAAAATGCCTGGCCAATGCTGCTTCAAGTAAGAAAGAGTTTTTCTGTTCCCATGGTTTCAGGAGCTCTCAGTCTATGCTAGTAAGACAGATACAGCAGCAGGCCTGATTCCTGTCCATGGACTTAAGGGCTGTAGATGGTTGGTCACATGATGGCAGCCAACCAGGAAGGGAAGCAAAGAGGGCTATTCAGGAACTGCAAATCACCCTCCTGTAACCCTCAAGAGCTGGTCACCCCTAGACTATGTCAAGTAACTAGGTTCCACTTCCTAAGTCCCTCTACCAACTGGAAAACAAGTCTTCAAACACACCATATCTCACTAACATTATAGCACCATGTAATCTTATGTGTACTCCATTGTACTGCTTCTCAAGGGAACCCTGTTAAACACAGTCCACAAAATAAAACCAACTTATTAGAGCCCTTAGCCTAGCTCAAACCTAATCAATTTTGTGCTTCATACTAGTGAAAATAACTGGAAAGAAAGGTTATATTCTTTCCTGAAAGAAACATGAAGCCCACTACATTCCTATTAGGCTAGTGAATGGGATTGCTAATTATATTTGTCTGTTGTTTTTGTGTTGAAGCCTCAGTTAGGAATATTCACTAAAAATACAGCATGTAATGGAGGGAGGATAAAATATTTTATTTAGGGGTCTGGAAAGAAGGCTTAGTGTGTAAGCACTTACTGATCTTATAAAGGACACAAAATAAATATTTTTAATATATTTTATTTAACAAACACATATTGAGAATATATTTTATAAGGATCTAGGCACAAAATGAAATGTGAGGCAGCCAGATGGTTCAGTGGATAAAGATACATACGGCAAGCCTATAACTTGAGTTGGGTCTTGTGGTTTTTGGAATGCGAATGACCCCATAGGCTCATATATTTGAATAGTTGGTTCCTTAGTGGTGAAACTGTTTAGGAAGGATTAAGAGGAATAACCTCGTTAGAAGAGGTATGTCACAAGGGGAGGACCTCAGTGTTCCAAAAGAATCATTTGAGTCCCAGTGTCCTCTCTCTGCCTTCTGGTTGTGGATCAAGATGTGAGCTCCCAACTGTTCCTTCACTGGCCTATCATGAACTATAACCCTCTGAAACTATATACCAAATTAAAATGTTCTTTTATAAGTTGCCTTGTCATGATGTATTTTTCCACAGCAATAGAAGAGAAACTCAGACAAGTAGGTCCCCAAAATTCACATTGTAGAAAGTGAATGGACGCCTATACATTGTCTTCTAACCTCCACACTTGCACTGCAGCCCCCTATGCACACGTGCATCCTTATACACACAGAGAATAGGTAAATAAGTATAATAAAAATTTAAACAAAAGAGAAAAGATTTATTTCTTACCTTCTAGAAACTCCTAATTATGTAAAGAAAACTAAAAGAAGGCAAATACATTGGATGTAATTGCTTTCTTATTAAATCAAAATGATTTAAATTATATAATTAAATAAAATTAGTTGATATAAACAAAAACACATTTTTCAAAACTGAAATAATTTATAGCCCTCAAGTTTTACTCAGAAATCCCATGTGTTAAGTGTACTAGTATAAATGAATTGCACTTAGAATTTCATTAGGAATTGGTCTTTTATTCATGCCATTTATTTCAAATAATTTTAAATCTATATTTAACATAAGATTTGGGTTGCAGATGCATAGACTGTTTATGTAATCTTTTATTTGATGAAACAGCTCTCAAAGATACAAGGTACCTGGAAATGTCTCAAACCAAATTAGATGCATACCCCATGAATACCGAGAGAACAAAATCCTGCAGAAGACAGAACCAGCAAGAACTGCCAGGTTTTGTGGATGGAGTACCACCTTGAATAGAAGTCTGACAGTTGTCACCCAGCCAAATGTACACTTGGATACTGTTGGTATTTATGTAAAGGAGTTTGAAAAGTCACCATGTGTTCATACATCAAACTATACCTGAATGTTTATCACAACTAAACTCATAATTGGCATAATGTGGAGGCAATAAAAGTGTCCTTCACTGGGTAAATGGATGAATGAGCTGTGGAGCAATGGGTAATGGATTCAGCACTGAAGGGAAATGAGCTAACATTTGCTGGGAGAATCTTAAATGGGAATTACTCCATAGAAGGCTCTTAAATTCATGCTGCTACACGAAATGACCTCATCTGAAATCGTTGCCATGGCTTGATTCTAACTACAAAGCCTTCTGGAAAAGACAAAAAAAAAAAAATTACTAATTTCCCAGAGTAACAGAAAGAGAGATTTTGAAGGCAATGAACTTGTTTTATACAGTGTAATCATGGGGGTTACATTAGCGGTTTAACCAAACTCACACTGCCAACCATATTCAAATAGAAAACTACCGACCTTGTAGACTTTCCCTGAGGGATAAATAGTGTATCTATGAAGAGCAGATGGTACCAGATGTACTTCTTGGGTGGAGGATGCTGCTGTGGAGGTGACTGTGTGAGCATGGGGATCTAAAGGTGCTCTTCATGCTTTCTGCTCCATTGTTCTGTGAATTTTTTAACTGCTCTGAAATTAAAGTAAGGAGATGGAAGGATTACAACAGCGAAGATTAAGAATTGAAATAACAGGGCAGGTAAGATGGCTCAGGAGATAAAGGTCTTCATCACCAACCTGAGTTCCACCTCTGGAGTCCACCTCATAGAAGGAGGGAACCAATTCCTCTGAGTAGTCCTCTGACCTCCACACAAGCATGGTGGTACAGGCCCCTGCTACATACACACGCTAAATATATAGATGTGACTGTTTAAGCAAAAAGTATCTGAAGGAACACTGGGACAAGCCCTTTATCTTGCCGCAATACGTGATAAAGAAGGAAAACTGTTGAGAAAACTGAAAATTATCTGAAGAAAGCCATAAAGCCAGGAAACATGTAACACACATGTGGAGAACATGGATGTGGGGTACATCAAGTACACAGGTATGTCCTGGGATCCAGAAAGGAGGGGCAGAGGGACTGAGAACTCACACCAGATACCCAGGCCTGCCAATCCAATGAGTGAATCTCCAGGACTAACTAACCAAGGAGAGGAAGGCAAGAAGAAGGCCAAGTGCGGGAGACACAGACGAAGTGACTCAGAAAATCTGTGGGGTGTCCTCTGACAGAGAGCAGAAATGTGGGGGCCTAGAGATCCTTACAGTACAGCCTGGGAGTAGGGAGTCCAAATCTGAAGTAGGAAGCTAGCAATGCAAACGGAATGTTAGGAGGCAGTGCAGACAAAGAACTTAGGGGTGAGATGACTGATCTGATCAGGGTGATGAGGGGAAGGCAGAAATCAAACATGCAGGGTTTCATGCTGGGCTAATAGTCCTGCAATTTTCTCATTAGTGTCTCCAATCCATCTTTTCCCAAGAGCCTTCTCTGTTCTGCTTTTAAACTTGCCCGTGCGCCAGAATTAGCATATCTATCTGAAAGGGAAAAAAAAAAGAAGGTGAAAACATTTATTCATAGAATGTTTTCGAAGTAAACTATTTCTGAAATAAGAATTTGTTTGCCAGCCAAAACTCACTTTATATTCAAACTGCAATTTAAACAGTCTGTCCAAACATGACAGATGTTGGAATCAATTGGTTTGTAGGTTTTATTCACCCTCTCCTTGGCTTCAATAAATAAAAATCTTTTTAATTTATCTTCTAGCAAATGTATTTACCAAACCCTTGTGATGCAGATAGACTTTTATAAAGTTAATTAAGAATAAAACTCTTGGCCTTGAAGAGAAAAAGAAAAAATAATAAGGACACATGCTTTTTAAATGGTTTAAACATACAGCAGCCTGCCAGGTAAAATATACACACATTACACAAGCACTTGTGAACATGGGACATGTGCACCCACACATGCAAACGTATGCACACATATATTCACACATTCACATTCATACAGACATGCACAAACATATATACCAGTTCACATACACTCATGTACACATATACAGATACACATATATGTACATACATACATATCCACATCTGCATACAGACATGTTTATACACACTGTCACACATATACATACACAATGAAAACAATTTTTTTCTTTAGGTCTCTAAATTTTACTAGCTTTGATACCTGAAGTTTCAAATAAATTTGAAAATAACTTCCATGAACGATGCTCTAAGGTTCAGCAATTTAAAATGTCTGCTAACATGCTATCCACACGGAAAGAGCATGAAAATGTTTCTGTGTGTTTTCATGAGCAATAAATATTCATTCATCTTCTCTTTCCTAGAAATAATAAGAACAGCAGACCCAATTCAATAAGTACAAAAGCAATTGAGACATAAATGGAGCTCTAATGTTGCCTAGCCTCTCTCAGCCTGCATAAACATCAAAACATTGTTCATGCTAGACATGTGCATTCCAGAACCTATAATATAGGACTTTGAAGATCAAATAATATGTGCAAGTACACAGCACATTGCCTGACACAAGGTAGTCAGTCAATACCTATCTGTTAGGGTGTATATATATATATATCCCCTCACCCCGAGTAGGTAATCATTTGCCTCTAACTCTTTAGTGTACATTAAACAGTGAAGAATAGAATGTTTCAGCCCTAAATTTAATTTGTCACAAAATGGCTTCCAATACTGTCCTATGTATTGTGTGTCTCTGCCCTTTCCTGTTCACTTCCACTAAGTTGAACCTGACTTGTTGCCCTTCAATAAATTCTAGAGTAGTGGTTCTCAACCTGTGGTTCTCCAACGACCCTTGCACAAGGGCCACTTAAGACCATCAGAAAAAAAAACACAGATATTTATATTACAGTTCATAACAGTGGCAAAAATACAGTTATGAAATAGCAGTAATAATAACCTAGGGTTGGGGGTCACTATACCCTGAGGAACTGTATTAAAGGGTCACAGCATTAGGAATGTTGAGGACCACCAATACAGAGGCAGAGGAAAGTCCAGCTACCAAGTTCTCAGCTCTGCCTTCCTTCTGTTGTGACACTGGCCACTTGGGTCTGAGCATTTGGTGGGGTTCACTCCTTGACATCAAAATTTCTCTTTCTCTTCCCACAGCCACTAAGGTTGCACTCTAAATTCCAGCTCTTGTGGTATGTTGCTCCTGTTCTCATATTTGTGATAAAATGCTTGCCCCTGACAAAAATCAGCACAAGGAATGGTTTACTTGGGCTTCAAGTTTGAAAATATAGTCCATCCTGGAGAGAAGGGCATGGCAGTGGAGCATGAGGTGGCCGGTTATACCTCATCCACAGCCAGGAGACAAAGAGAAGCAAAAGCTAGACCTCCGCTTGCCTCCTCGCCTTACCCCTCACTTGGATTCAGTCTGGGGCTCCAGTCCGTTGGCTTATCATCCATTTTTAGCACATCACTGAAAATGTGTCCCAGGACACTCCAAGAGGTGTCTTCCAGGTCATTCCAAATCCAGTCAAGTTTACAGAGAGAATGTGCCCTTATACTTGATTGTTTCTACTGACCATTTCACCAGGTGGCACGTGTGTGGTACCTAGGAGTGGCAATGGACACTACCACAGCTTCTAGTGCTTTGTCACCAAAGGTGCTTTGTCACCTTTTACAGGCACCATGTCTTCTGTACCGGGAGTCCATCAAACTCACAGCTGTGGGCAGGGGTTGCAGGGGGTTGGGGGGAGACTAGGTTAATTTAGACTGGAGACATCATCAAAGCCAAAGCAATGATCGAGTGCCTTTCTAAAACCCCCATCGTAAGCAACTCTTTCCAATTCTTCATCAGTTTTTCAATACTTTTATTAAATTCTTCTGTGTTTTATTTTCTATCACTTGAGTTGTGTTGAGTCTACCCTTACCAAATACAGTCTAACTGCATTGAAATACATCCATTCCAGGGGTGTGTGTGTTTGTAAGTGAAAATACGGGGATGAAATATTAAAAGCAGAAGACAATAAGTAGTGTCATTCCTCCAGTGCTATCTACTATTCCTTTTTGAGACAAAGTTTCTCTCTAGCCTGCAGCTTGCCACGTAGGCTAGTCTGACTGACCATCAAGCTTCAAGCTCTACTTATCTCCGCCTCTCATGTTCTAGAATCACAGATCAGACCATCAGAGGGTTCAGATAGCAAAACTATCCAAGGTACTTCAACACTAAAATACTAACTTTTCTGAAGCTGGAGACATGACTCCGTGGCTCAGAGAGGTTGCTTCTCTGACTAAAGATCCAGGTTTGAGTCCCAGCACCCACCTGCCAGCTCAAAGCTTCCTGGAACTTCAGTTCAAGCAGATCTGCCTGCTTCTGATCCCCCTCAGGTACCAGATATGCACATGGTGCACAAGGTTAGATGCAGGCAAGCATTTATACAGATAAAAAGTCAAAAGTAAATTTCAATAATATTATATTTCTTAGCATAAGATACTTCAAAAATATCAACGGCCAGAAAATGATTAACAAAAAAAAAAAGAATTTGGATTCTTTCTATAACATGCCTCTGGTTATTCAGTTCTAAAATACATACAAGGCAAATGTGAAGAAGCAAGCAGAAATATGACGTCTGAGAGGAAGAGGAGGTACTGTCACCATAAATGTGATTTTTCTTCTTTCCAGTGAGACTTTAAAAATAAATTTATGTTTTATCTCGTTAATAATACAAAGACTCCATAGTACTCAAATGTTTGCGAAATCATACATATACACACAAATATATATATATAATGCCTATACCATATAAGTAACAAAGAGAAAGAGACTTGTTAACTTTGTGCACAGTATAAGTATATTGCATAGAAGGCACCATATAGTAGGCAGCAAATAAGTTTTGAGTAGCTGAAAGAGTGTATATGTGCAGAGTTATAACAGGTGGCTCTGCTTCTGCAAAGTCAACATCAACATAGACAAAAGGATGAATAACCACTATCAGTTTGGCATTTACTGGATAGCAGTTTTCCCTCATTAAATCATTAATTGCTTATAAGGAACTCACAAAGTGAGTTTTAATACAAGAATCATGAACACCACTATAGTCTGTTCAGGATGAGTAACTGAGGCAGACCTAGAGCTTGCATGTAGCCACGCTGTTCTCAAGTGATACAGCCTACATTTGACTGACTTCAGCTTGCTTAATCTTCTTCATAATACCTGTCTCTAAGTGAGGCACCTGAAAATGTGTGGCATATTAAGCTAAATTATCCATGCACAAAGGTAGGACTGGAAAGATGGCTCTGTAGGGAAAGACACCTGTAACAAGTGTGAGGACATGAATTCTGATTCCAGTAACCCTGTAGAAAGCTGGTGTAGGTTACCATACAATTATAACTCTAGCATTGTGGGTAATGGAGACAGGAGGATTCCTGGGACTTGATAGACATGAGTCTAGGTTCAGTGAAAGGCCTGTCTCAAAAGAATATGGTGGAGAATGATAGAATACCAAATAACCTTCTCTGGCTAGTGCAAACATGCTCACAGAGCTATATATCCATAAGTACAAATGTATATACAATATGTGGACATACACACATGTATGTATGCATGCATGCATGTGTACATACACATACACACAAGTACAGGGGTAACTATGAATGAGATCCAAGTATTAAGAATAAAATCCATGGAAAGGAAATAGACTAGCCTTGTGGAGGAATTCAGATCTGAATTAATTCCTCAAGTCTATATATAAAGAGCAGAGGTCATGTCAGGAGAAGCAATTTCAAAATTCTCATCAAGACTATTTGAAGTCAAGAAAGTTTTAATGGCATTGGTTTCTTAGCACTACACATACTGAGGACTGAGAAATGGTTTACTCATGGGCCGTGTATCATGACACACCGGCATTATGTTGGCATATGAAGAATGAAATGCATATAATCATAACTTCTGCCTCTTAAGACTATCCTGAAAAATAATTAAGTAGAAAATGTTCATAATAGTCACACAGTTCTTTCCTAATCCAAATGATAATACTCAATATCAGAGGCTGTACCATGCCTAATGATGACTCCACAGAAAACCCTGAGGACCAATGACTTGTTCTGATCCTTACAAGGAGCGATCATGGTAATTTTGCCACTTGATGAGAAAGATGGTAGCTAATTGTTCAGTACAAAGTTGGCAGTGGCCTCTATGATGAGTCCAACTGACTAGACTCTCTAGCTTCAGATAAAATATAGGCTGTCCTTACTTTCTTTAAGCGAGCTTACTGACCTTCTGCTGATTCGAGGGACCCCATTCTGACTGTTAATGAAAACTTAATGGGGCTGACATAAGTAAGATGATCTGAGGCAGCCTCCCTCGCTAAATTGCTTTTCCTGTTGCCTTGCCGAGTGGTGGTGGGTCATTGAACACTAACATCATGCTGAGGTTTGGAAGGAAAACTGGAGAACAACAAGGAGAAAGAGAATGTCCAGACTCAAGTCAGACAGACAGCTCCTCGGCTAACAATGAAGCGGGGGTTGTGCTCCAGAGCTGGGGATCAGGTCAGGAAGAAGAGAGCCAGACTTAACTCTAAAGGAGCTCAGAAGGCTGTTTGGAGTCATGGAAGCATCTTTTCTTCCATTGCATTATCTCTTCCAAAATATTTTACATCTTGGTAGTGCTAGTTACTACAGAATACAGAGTTTTGTCGAAATCAAATACAATCATACAGTCAAGTATATTTTACTGTATATAAGTGATACCGAACAATGACGACTTTAAAGGAGGGGGTCCCCTGTGGTGTTCATCCATTTTGGAGTCAGAATTAGAATGCAAAGCTAAGGCATTCATTGGTTACCTAGCAAGGTAAATGAGAGAAACTAGCAAGAACCTAGTCTTTACTGAGATGCATTTTGCCCTGCATCCAGTGCAATACTTTGCCCTTTCTGATCTTATTCTAGGGGAAATGTTACCAGCCTCAATGACAGCATCACAAAAATGTGGGTTGGTGATATCTCAGGTAATAAGGTAACAGTGGCTTTGGCTATTTTGTGAGACCAATCTGAGCAATGCTTCTACTCTCTCTTAATTGGGGGCGACTCTGGTTAAAGGATTGCCATAGAGATGATATCACATAATATTTTTAAAGTGACCGTAAAATTCTACATGATCAATAAATTGTACCTGTGGGTACTGACTTCCTGAAATATGTATCAGACCTAGAGTTAGATTATAAATAACCCATCTTGTAAGGTAGGGGTAATGCCTTCGGGCTGTATTTACTTATTTCTGCTGCCAGTATTTCTGGGAGGGTTAACACTGCCAATTTAGCAAGATATAGAAGAAGCCAGGAGACAAACGTATGTATATATCTACCATCTATGGGAGAGTTTCTAGATTGGAATTGACCTAGCTGTGAAGACATAACCTAAATAAAGGTGGCACCATTCCATTGAATGAAAAGAACAGAACAAGTTGAACACCAGTATTCATAATTCTCTACTTCCTGGCTGTGGGTTCAAGGTGACCAGCTGCTTCCAGCTCTGTCCACCCTTCCCACTTGGTATACCCCCAAACTGTGACCCAAAATAAAGTCTGCCTTTCCGAAGTTATTTTTATTTCGTATTTTGCCATACTATCAGAAAGTTAGTAACGTGACTACTCAGTGCCTACAATATGCAAAGTACTGGCTTAGACGTCTATAATTAATCAAAAGAGAAAAGTTACTTTCCAGAAGAGGGAAATTAGAAATCAATAAGCTAATACATCTATAATATGCCAGATGGATATCCATTCCAACAGTAAATGGTAACAAAGAGCATGAGAGGATGGCCAGGAATGATGGAAAATCCCCTTTTATAGAGTGGCTTAGAAGCATCTGATCTACAAATATATACATGGCAGGCAAGGGAGAGTGAAATTATGCAGAGAAGTCATTGAGTAGGAAGCATTCCATTCAGAGGAAGAACAAGAAAAGACTTGGTAAAGAGACTACCACATGCGTTGGGGTATCAGCCACACCTGTGGAGCTGTGTGCATGCTTTTGTTGTTGTTGTTATCTGTTCCTTTATTTGTTTGTGAAACAGGGTCTTTCTATGGAAACCTGGCTGTCTCAAAACTCACTATGTAGACCAGGCTGTTGTTGAACTCAGAGATCAGCCTGCTTCTGCCTCCTGAGTGCTGAGATTAAAGGTGTGAAGAGTGTGTTCACTGCTTGCAAGACATAGAGAAATGTGATTATTTGTGCAGGTCGTGATGACCCACAAGTTACCAACTTTCAGAATGCTGGGGCCTCTGCCTCCCATCTTTGTAGCTGGGTTTCCTTACTATTAAAATAATACTGCATCTGCCTGCACTGTTCTGTAGATACACCAAGGAGGTAGATATGTATTGAAGAAGGTGGGAAGAGAGTAAAACGTCAGAGGACTGATAGCATACAAATAATCTGATAGGGGAAATGGGAAAGCGGTGAACTCCTGGGGAGTGGATGAATACAAAAGAAGATGCGAGGAGTTGAAAGGAAAATATCTAAGATACAAGTGCTCTGATGCAGTAAAGGGAGAGGCTTCTCGGGAAAGGGAAGGGGGTAAATACAGAGGAGGGTGGCAGAACAGTACAGAATAGCTGTATACAATTGATCTGATGGGGAAAGGGGGGTAGGAGGACTCATTAGGGAATTGAAAGGGAAGTAAATACAGGGGAGGGAGGGAAGTGGGTATGCTGATTTTACACTGGAGAAGAGGGGAGTGTTGGTTGGGAAAATGCATCTATAAGATTGGACCAGAGACAAGCCTTTACAGCAATGTCTTTATCAGTGATTAATATGGATGGGTCCAACCCGGTGTGAGTGGAGTCGTCCCTGTTCATTAGTTCTGTGTTCTATAAGAAAGCAGGCAAAAGAAGCCATTAGAGCAAGACAGTAAGTAACATCCCTCAGTGGCCTCTACATTAGCTCCGACCTACAAAGTCTAGCCCTGCTTGAGTCCCTGTCCTGACTTCCTTCCGTGATGGACTAAGATGGGAAAATATAAGCAGAATAAACCTTTTCCTTCCCAGCTTACTGTAATTTCAATGCTTAGCTAATGCCTTTGGATCCAGGAAGCAGTTTCACAATTACGTATATTTTATAAATTATAAAGTTTTATTAAAATAAAAACACCAATACTTATTCAGTTCCATTTCTCCTTTGCCTAAGAGAGGTGTAAATTTACATATCTTGTGGTATAAGAAGTATTAGAACTCTAAGGTACCATTTTCCTTTAACCCAGGAAATGTTTTCTCCTCCCATTATGCATTAGAAGGTTGGTTAAAAAAGATCTCTGTAATTGAGGACAGAAGTATCCCTACTACCATCTGTTCTTCTAAGTTTACAGAGTAGGGTAGAGAAAAACCATTGGCAGAGCTTCAGGTAGGCATCAAGACTGAGATTACCCACAAACACTGTTTCCTTGTGTGCTGTACTAAAATTTAAACAGAGTCCCTTCAGTAGCCAATACATTTTTTTTCTCACTCTGGGCACCTCTAGCCATCCAAGGTTTAGTTGCAAGAAAAGTCTTGAGAAGACAAAGACTGAAAAGGCTCCCTTATCTTTTGGAGCCAGGACAATCCAACTGAGCACTGGAGTACTTCAGTCAACTCTGTGACACAGAAGACAATCCCACAAAGCCTCGGGAGTTATGCCCGGATCTGTCTAGTCCTGTAATAGCCCAGCATGGTTAAGAAGTACGGGCCACATATTAACTGGCCCAACTCCCTTACCCCTTAAAAAATCACAAGAAACAGTTATGTTATCAGTGAGAGACATGGCAGAGGAAGACAAGACTGTGAGGCCCCACATAGGGAATCCCTACAGGTAGTCTTCCTTATTCTGTAGGAGAACACTTTGGTAAAAAGCCTCTTAAAGGGCTGAGAGAGCTTTAATTTAATGGCTACATGCCTTCCAGAGGCTCACCTCATTCACATTGGATAAGCTACATCTAAGCTCTGCTTTCAATGCTACAAACAGTGAGCATGAGTTGGGTTAATAAATGCTCTGAAGCAAACAGAATTGAGAAAGAATTCAGTGAAGGATATAAATCTTCTGTGGGAGAACCATTGAGTATTTTGTCAATTCAGCCCACTAGCCTAGACTAAACATTAAATAAACAGATTGTAGTTTATTTGGCTATTGCTGAGCCACAGAGACACCAAGTTGAAATCAAAACTTAATTTTAGACAAGCCTGAAGATAGGGAACTGCTTTCGGTTTCTGAGGTTTACAGCATGTCACCTACACTCATGCCACACATGGGGCCATTCATGGTGACCACATGCATCTCATAAGAGATGGCTAACAACAGCTGCTGCTGAATCTAGGTCAAGAGGAGGAAAAAATAACCTTAAACCAGAAACTCAGACGAAACAGAACTATCATAGGCTGCTTCCTACCTTTGGATGCTGTCACCTCTGTATGATAGAGATATAAAATAATAGAAAGCCTTGAATTTTAAATTTTTCATAACAATAACAATTTATAACAATAGATTGTATGGATAGATTTTTTATAAGTATTTCACTTATCTCTTATTTAAAATTGCCTATGTCTGTCAGTGTCATTGAGTTTTCCAGTGTTGCCAGAAATGGTTGCTCACAGAAAGCTCAAAAGATATATGTCATTATCCTTGGTTACTGCCGGCCGTTCTCCAGAGAAAATCAAGCCTCTCAAACGGTGGATTATTTCCCCTAATTTCTGCAGGCTAGCATCACTGGGGTTTGCAAAATGGCCTTTGACTTCAAAATCCCTTCCCATTGTTCCCATTCCGCTTTTTGTAGAAAAACCCCAAAGCATCATTTAAAATAAATATGAAAATACCAATGAATGAAGACTCTTCCCATATGTAAGGTATACCTCATGACCATAAATGCTAAATGCAAAATTGCAATTATCTTGAGTGAGAACTAATTCATTTTATCCCTTGTGCTTCTTTCTGCAAGTATCTCTACTTTTCAAAACTGCTTTTGTATCGTAGACCTACCTATGGCCATTGTCAAAATCCACTTGAAAACTATCAACATTAGAGAGTTTTGTGTTACCATACGTTGTGATCATAGATTTTCTGGTCTAAATAGTACATTTTTAAGATTGATTTTGTCCAACTAAAGACTACAGAGTCAACACTTATATTACTTTGAATATATTACTATTAAATATATCATATACATAACAAGCTGCCAGCTGTCTCTGAGCTATACATTATAAATTAAACAGAATCCTGCGCTGTCACTTCCACAGAGATAGCAGCCACAGCCTACTTGTACCACTTGGCGGTTGCCAACTAAAGAATGATATAGTAAAGCATTCTGAGACCAAGACCAAAGTACCAGAGTAGTGACGGACATGATGAACAGTGTCTGCCGTGGCTGAGTGAAGAGGGAGAGGTACCTATTTCCCATCTTGAAGTTATTACTTCTTGCCAGACTAAGAAATAAAATATTAAAATGCCTTTCATTAAAAATCAAATTCATAATTTACATGTCCGTCTAAAAAGAGAATTCCATACTTATTTCTAACTCTCTGGACTTTTGGATAGGTTCCCACGGATGGTTTCAATCAATGGTGTATTGGATGGGTAATTTTAGAGTCTCAGACAGCCCCTGTCTGGCATCTGACTGGGTGGGTTTCAGTTCTTCAATATGTCGGCAGTAAATCAGAGACATTGAGAAAGTGGAGAGGGAAAGAGAGGGATGGACTTTGGGACTGGTGTGCTAAGTACTGGCACTGCAATATAAAAGCCCAATGTATCTAGGAAGACCGAGTACTTAGAATCTCACTTCACTCCCATGTCTACCTCTACCATATCTGTCTCTGGCTCTCTCTCCCTAACTCAACCATGGGCCTGTTTGAACAGTAAGTGGACCGACCATCCAGAAGTTCTAACAATAATATTATAGTGTAAAACTGTTCAGTAAGTGTAAATTACAAAGAGCTCTCTTTATTTCTGTCCTCTTTTACATTAGATCCATCTGTTTGGGGGTTACTTTTGTATGTATATGTACAGTCAGACTTTACTTTTGCTATTGGTTTGGACAGGCAATTGGTTATTGGCTTATAATGGAACACGTAGATAAATAGCATAACTACAAGTTGAACAGATATGCAAGTTCTTCTTTTCAATTACCAAGAAAGTGCAAGAGCCTCTGCTCACCCTCATTTATGATTCACCAATAAAATCTGAATCCCCTTCATGAATTCATGTGAAATGAAATCACTGGACTGTACCTGACTCAAGCACTGTCTCAGAACTCTGGCCTCTTTTGATCATGGTGGTCTTCAAGATATGCTACAGATAGCGGAAGGAATATTCAGCAGACTGATACCATCAGTCCTGTTCATGAAGCTTCGGGAGGAAAAACAAGCTAAGTCTTCCTGCTGTAAACCAAGGATTGAAATATATTTGGCCAATGAAAATGTATGCCACAAAAGAAAACACAGTAGCCAAGGGATGTGTGTATATCTTGGCTGGAAAGGCACTGGGACATTAAAAGCCTGGAGTTAAGAGGAAATTTCAGGGCTGTCTCCTCTGATTAAATTCCAGGCAAACATTGTCCTTCCCCCTTCCCTAAGCCAGACAAGACTTTCCAGTGATTGTTCAGCATTCACAACCTTCTTCTCTTCCATAAACAATCATCGTCAAGAGACCAGAAATCCTGAGTCTTATGGGAAAGTGTAAATACAACAAAGCCTTGCCTTCACAAAGTGATCCCTTCTTATGGGATTCAGGAAATGCTATTATTTAGTCCCATCTCTATCCACATGACCCTTCCTCAGAGGAGCTTCCCATCATTCTCAGGTGATAACCCCTGACCCCTGCATCCTCTGCTGGATCATTTTTCTTCATTCTATCCATCAGTCTCCTCCAATGGAAAGCAAATTCTGTGGGGACCAAGATTGTATCTGCTGTGCTCAATGTCACCACCGGGTCCCCCATTCCTTCCTAAACAGAAGGAAGCACTGGATGAACATTGACAGGGTAGATGAATAGACAGAGGAAGGAGCTCTGCAGGCAGCTTACAAAGGGTGACTGACTCTTCGGTTCTGACTGATTTTTCAAGAGGGAAATGAACACATTTAGCTTGCCAGGAGAAAAGAGAAATTTTGAAACCAGTCCATTCAGAAAATATTTTGACTGTAACATTCTGTACAGGAATCTCTCTGCAAGTGAATGGACTGTTTGTGTCCAATGTGTCGTTTCACTAAAGCTTAGGCTAGAAGTTGATGCCAGGGCCTGCATGTTAGTTGATGCTGCAACTTCAAAGAAAGGGGAAATCTGGTCTGAAAAACAGCGAGACAAGTTGGTATGTAGGTACCAAGGGCAAGGTATAGGAGAGGTGAGAGGATTGAGAACAAGATGGAGGACTGTGGAGGTAGCTCAGGCCTTAACATGTTTGCAGCACAAAATTGAGGACCTGGGGCTGGAGAGATGGCTCAGTAGTTAAGAGCACTGACTGTTTTTCTAGAAGTCCTGAGTTCAATTCCCAGCAACCACATGGTGGCTCACAAACATCTGTAATGAGATCCGATGCACTCTTCTGATAGCTACAGTGTACTCATATATATATAATAAATCTTTAAAAATATTAAGGATCTGAGTTTAGTTACCAGCATGCTTGTGATCCCATGACTGGGAAAGAAGAGACATATGCATCCCTGGGGATTGCTACTCCCAAGGTCCCAGCCACCCCCCCACACACACACAAAAAAAAAACCAATAACAACAAACAAAACAGGCTACCTCTGACTGACGTGTAGTGAGACCCTAGGTTGGCCTCTGCCCTCTGAATGTACAGACAGACAGACAGACACACACACACACACACACACACACAGACATACCAAATATGCATACACACACTCACACACACAGTGAAAACAAGGAAGGAAAGTATAGATAAGGGGGAAGAAAGAGGGAGGGAGGAAGGGAAGAAGGGAGAGAGGGAGGGAGGGAGGGAGGGAGGGAGAGAGGGAGGGAAGGAGGGAGGGAGGGAGGGAGGGAGGGAGGGAGGGAGAGACGGAGAATTTAACTGGCAGTTACAGTGAGCTGTGTGATGTGATCCCTTCCTGTGGTATGGCTCCTCTTGATAATTCTCAGAAAAATCTACCCAACTGGAGAAATCTTTGGCACTGTGTTTTTCTGATAGGGCTACACTAACAAGATACCTATACAGAAGTGTATTGCTAGTTTTAGAGGCTACCAACTCAAGACCACATTATGGGAAAGATGGATTCTTCTGAGTTTCCTGAAGGGAGAACCTATTTGATATCTTCTCTTCTGGCTTCAGGCAGTTTTCTGGAATTTCTGACAGTCTTTAGTATATAAAATGTCACTGTCCTCTGGCCTCATCCTTATCTCTCCCTTTGTCTGTAACCAAGTTTCTCCCCCTTTTTGTTAGAGTCAAAGTCCTAATGAATCAGGTGCGACCTCCTCTACACTATTTGCATGGGAAACAGCCTTATTTCCACACCAGGTCACCTGGGGAATGAGCAGTTAGGATGTCACCTAACAGATTTTTGTGGTGTACTAAATAGTATGCCTTGTATTTCTGTAGTAATCTGCATGAAGGTTGTATAAAGGTTGCAGTCTTCACCTGAACTGACAAGTCAACAGCTATCACTTCATCTACCAGAACACTGGGATAGCGGGGCTGTGTGGAGAAAGTCTGGTGTAACCTAGAGCTTTTTGAACTTGAAAATGTAGAGGCAAGGAGGTCAGAGGGGTGGGAGTCACAAATAATATCGTGATGACAGTGTCTTGAAATGATGTGACTTCGAGGATCTTTTCAGTCGCTTCCCCTCTACTGTGATCTGAAGACATTCTCAGAATGATGCTCTCCCATCCTGCTCTCTCCAAAATAAAAACAATAATAATAATTAAAAAAGAAGTAATCACCTCTAATAAATCTTCAAGTGCACTGAGGAGACAGTATTTCTTCTACACCCTTCCTGTCCTTTAATGCACACACAGGGAAATATCTTCCTGAACACTGAGTTCCCTAAAGGCAATTCAGAATAACAACAGTACTTGTGAAAAGTTGCTATTTAAGGCTATGGCATTGTCATGGTTAAGTGACATTTCCCATGCTATCTGGATGTAAGTAAGACTGGCACGGGCTGGAGAGATGCCTCCGTAATTAAGAGCACCAAAGTTTAATTCCCAGTACCCACATCAGGTATCACAACTACCTATATAACTCCAGGTCCAAGGAAACCTTATACCTCTGGCCTTTGGGGGCACCTGCACTCATGTATGCTTAGGAACGCATTCATATACAGATTAAAAAATAATGAAACTAAACAAACAAAAAAGAAAGTCTGGCAGTAAACAGGTTGCAGTGTCATCGAGTTAGATATTTCCTTCAAGTTCAACTCAGTCACTTTGTAGTTTTATTGACTCTGGGCAACCCATTTAATTTTTCTCTGCCTCAGTTCCCACATCTATAAAACAGGATAATAATAGATAATAATAGATCTCATCTTAATGGAGCCTTATGAAACACACATGAGCCAAACAAAGTGAAACACACAGAACGTTAGTACTCATTCAGTAAAATCTTGATAAATAGCAGCAATTACGGCCACCGCCGCAACTTCCTTTCACACGGTCAAGGTATGACGTAACTGGAACAGTTAGAAGAAATGATGGAGTTAGCTATGGCACTCAGAATTAAGGAGAGCGGAGAAAATGGCCTGTTTGCAAGACTTGGCCGAACTGTTGAGTGAAACTTAATTCAACCAGGGGCCAAATATTGTTTACCACATACTTAGCCCATCGTATGCATTTCAGGTAGAAACTTACTGCATGCACCCAGTATCTACATCATCAGAAGCTTCACAATCATCATCAAAAATTAAAAGAAAAATACTTGACTTGACTCAGATCTCTGGTTTGATTGTCTTTAGTCCATTAACATCATCAAATGCACAATAGGGAGAACTAAAAAAATTAAAATAATCCTAGGCCAAATTTCAGATTAGCTGTCTTTTTTTTTTTTTTACTCTGTTTCAAAATGTCTCAGAGGTGTAGAGGGATGGCTCAACAGGTACAGTGTTTGGCAAAAGGAGTGTAGTTTGGATCCCTGAACCCACAAAGAGGCTGGATAGACATGGTGTTGTCATATCCTGTGGAAAGTGAAGACCAGGAATGCCATGAGCAAGCGAACAAACTAGACCAGCAGACAGTGGAGGCAGTGAGCTCCAGGTTTATGGAGGGGTTCTGCCTCGTTGAATGAGATGGAAAGAGATTAAGACAAGCATCCAACATTGAATCAAGACCTCCATATCTACACACAGGTCCATGCATGTGCACCCCCACACCTGAGCATGCCTAAACACACACCACACACTTGTATACCACACATGCAAAGACAGCATGTGCCAGAGTCCTGGGATGGTAGCCTAGTTTGGTAGTGTTTTCCTAGCAGATGTGAAGCTTCCCCTCCCCCCCACCTTCAGCATAATAATCCCAGCACCCAGGAGGACCAAAATTTCAAGACTGTCCTTCATCTGAGAGCCAGAGAGAGATACAGGAAACATTGTCATTATATCAGGAACCTTTTTTCTCAGAGCCAGAAATGGTGCCACATGGCTAGAACCCCAACATCTGGGAGGCTGAGGCAGGATGATTAAAAATTCAATCCCAGATTGAACTATATAATATGTCTCAGAAAGAAATGGGTGGGGGGAAATTAACCAAATTTTATAAACACTAGATATTGTGAAGTATTTGGATGAATGAAAAATTAACTCTGGCTGCTTTTATATAGCGTAGAAAACGCTAAAGATTGACTAGTAGCTAAGTTAGGCTCAGATGAAGGCTACCCCAAGATGCCAGTATCCCTTCTTGGGACAATATGTCCCTGTTCTCAGCCTCATGGACCCCTTGCCCCTCTTCATTTGAAGGTACCGAAGGTTCTTCAAGTGCAAGGTGAGAAAGTATAATACTTTTCCGAGCATTGGTAGAGAAGCCAATGAGAGAATATATTCAAAGGTAGAATGAGTACAGTGAAATGTGTATACAGTAGATATTATATTATAAAGGGAATCATCATTTCTAAAGTACTAGCAACTATTAAATTAAAAGAAAAAACCAAAGTGAAGGTCTTGGTGATGGCTGCTATAATCTCAGAACTCAGGAGCCAGAGGCAGGAGGATTCGAAGCTAATTGCCAGCATGAGCTAGTCTGTGAGGCAAAATTTTAAAACTAAAACACAAAATGAAGGAATCGAGGAAAGTGTTCAAAAATAGTGCTATTAATACGTCACCCGGTACTTTGTGGAGAAATTGTGTATTTATTGCACCTACGCCTTCTCATAAACACCGTTGAGAAAGGCAGGTAGCCATACGTGTTATCCGTTTACTAAGAATAATGCCTAATCTCAAAGAAGCAAACAGAAATATCTAGGTTGTAATTAAAATATTTCTTATCCACTCTCAGATCTTGGTCCCATCCTTTTATGCTTCTTTGCTGTAAGGAATGCATAGGATTTCCTTCCTTTGACAAAAATGTCTTTCTATTACCAGTAAAATAAAAACAATATAAGCTAACTCCTTCCCATAACTCAAAATAATGGAAGAAATTGAGCCTATAAGGTTTTCCCAGGATAACTGACCTGTCTTGCAGGTAGAACCCCAACTGGAATCATTTAATGGGTATAGCTCTGCATTCAGAAGGCTCTGCACTGCAGAACACAGTATCGAAATGAAGTGGTTTTGCTGGGCACTTTCTGCTCCTTGGAAGCCCATAGGACATCTGAAAAGATTAGTTATCAGCTCACTTTGGGTGTCTGCGCTTAGAGATACATTGAAGGATAGCTTCTATAGACTTGTCTAGCTTGGCTTCCATTGAGACAGTGTTCATCACATTTTTTATCCTTTACCTTCTGAAAGATAATCCCCACCTTTCCCCTTTCTCCCCTGAGAGAGAGAAAGAGTCTGTGTAGTGTTGGCTGTCCTGTAACTGCTCTGTAGACCAGGCTGTCCTCAAACTCACAGAGATCCACAGAGATGCCTCTGCCTCCCAAGTGCTGGAATTAAAGGTGTGTGCCACCACTGCCTGGCTTCACAGCTTGTTCTTATGACAGTGTCAGGAGTCTGAGACCTTAAAACTGACTTTTTCTCCCTTCTGATGAAGTCTATTGGACCCAGCAAGTCATGCAACTAACCCAGAGACCCAGGGACTGAAGAATGGAATACCATCTGTTTTTATAAGCTAAGTATCTATGTAACAAAAGGAGTGGATGGATAGAAAGAGTTGGAAGACTGAGTCAACTTGGCAAGCTTTCCATCCTGACTCTAAATGTGTTAGGTCATAAAGAGGGACAGGCAAGCATACGAACGTGCACACATTACACACTGCATTGATTGTAGCATGTTACTTTGAAGCATGTTACTCAAGAAAGTGGTTCTGTGATAAATTATAATAATTTACACATCTTCTCCCAGCGTTTGAAATTGCATCACCCAAATTGTAGGTATTCTATAAAATAATTAATAATGATAAAAGAGCTGGTAGAGGGAAAATTACTGCAGTAGAAGTATGAGACATAGCTGAAGTGCAGTTTAATCACTCAAAATTACCCGTACAACTCCAGCAGGGAGCAAGCCAACCTCCCTACGGGTTTTACAAGAGACTTAGACTGGTTGTTCCCAAAGGTTTTATTTTGTTTGTTTTAAAATATGAAAGCTATGAAAATTTGGGGAATTACAAAGCTGCAATCAACTCATGATAGGGATGGTAAGACTAAATGAAGCTGGCAAAGTCTTAAAATCAGTGAGGAACCAGACCTCACATCCAGCTCAGCCCCATGTTGTGTAACACTCTAAGGCAGTAGCTCATAACCTTCCTAATGCTGCGACCCTTATAATGCAGTTCCTCATGTTCTGGTGACCCCCAACCATAAAATTATTTTTGTTGCTACCTCATAACTTTAATTTGTCTACTGTTATCACATAAATATCTAATATTCAGGATAACTGATATTTGACCACCCCATCAAAAAGGGTCTCAACCTATATATAGGTCAAGAGGACTGCTACAAGGTATTGTTGTCAGAGTGTATTGCATGTATTGAGTTTACTAGGGGATTGGTAAATGTTAAACTTTAGACCATATCCCAAGTCTTCTGGGTCAGTTTGGAGTTTTAACAAGCTCTCCAGGTAATGAAATGTATCTGGAAGTTGGAGATCTAGACAGTGGGTAGTAAAATGTATGGTATTAAAGTGGAAGGAAGAAATGCTAGGTAGGGGGTAAAAGTTTAAGGAGTAATGAAACAAGATAATAGAGCAGAGAAAGGATGGAGTGGACTAACCAAAACAAAGGACAGAATTTTTTTCAAAGCCTTATGAAAGCCCACTGTTTTGTAAAGTGATTAATTTAAAACTATAGTTTTTAGAAAGAAATAGCTTAAGCTGGAGAGATAGATCAGCCATTAAAGGCTAGGCTCACAACCAAATACATAAATACAAGATGGAGTTTGAATGGAGGTAAGCTATAGGAGTGGACCATAAATAATTGTCCACAAAAAGACATGGATTATTAAACAAAAATCCCAGTGTTGGGTATAGGATACCTCCCTGTGAGTTGTTGATGAGAGAGCCTCCACCAGCACACAAAACAGCACAAGCTATTGGCATTGCTCTTGGTTGTTTACAACAACTAGATGGTAATACCATCCTGCTGAAGATAACACACACTTTGGTCATAGGACTGAGAGAAATCAAGCTGAAATCTCTTCCCTGATGTCTTAGTTTGGGTTTTGCTGCTGTGAACAGACACCATGACCAAGGCAAGTCTTATAAGAAGAACATTTAACTGGGGCTGGCTTACAGGTTCAGAGGTTCAGTCCATTATCATCAAGGCAGGAAGCATGGCAGCATCCAATCCAGGAAGGCATGGCACAGGAGGAGTTGAGACTTCTCCATCTTCATCTGAAGGCTGCTTGAAGAATACTGACTTCCAGGTAGCTAGAATGAGGGTCTTATAGTCTACATCCACAGTGCCACACCTACTCCAACAAGGCCACACCTCCAAATAGTGCCACTCTCTGGGCCAAGCAAATTCAAACCACCACACCTGATAACAGCTTTCATAGTGTCATAAGATGCCACACAGGCTGCTGGGGGAGAATTAGCAGCAGCAGCCTTACTCTGTTGCTTACTCTGGTACCAACCTGCCAGGCAAGACACCCACAGTGGTGGCATACTTGCATGATTATTGTAGGGTCAACCAATCACTTTCTGATTAGCTTGGAGGCCAGATCCACAGGAGGGTTTGTATCTGGAAGTATAAACCTGCTCAAAAAAAACAGTGGCTGGGAAAGTCATAAGGTGAACATACTTCCTGTTATTTGATAAAAGAGCATGAAGAGTTTGGTGGATATCCAGGTACACTGTGTGCATGGATGAAATGGTCAAGGAAGACATTTAAAATGTTCTTTAAAGATAATAAATTAATGTTTTCTTTAAGTTTTTAAAAGTAGTAAATCTAGGCTTCCTACTAAAGTTTCAGTGGCTGAAGAAACTAGAATAATTGAGCCAGGCATGGTAGTGCACACCTGTAATCCTACCACATTAGAGAGGCTGATTACAATGATTACAAATTCCAGGCCACACTCAGCCCCTTAGTGAGACGCTGTCTCAAACACCAGGGAACAATCTCCCTGGTTGAAGTAGCATTCCTCCCATATCTTAAGGCTGAGAGCCTGCTTCTTTTCACTAACTCAACTAACAAATGTGTCTCCAGGACTCATTTCAGGCAAGGTGCTACAGGAACACAGACAGCAGACCTCGCCCCTGCAATCATGTCAGGAAGAGCCAAGGCTCCTTCCCCAAGTCCCTCCTGCCTCTGTGTGCCTTCTTTTTGGCCATCCTTCCTCAACCTCATTCTTTTCCTATCTCTGTGACGCCACGGCTAAGATTTCATTTGTGTCGGTTTTAAGAGCAAAGTATCTTACTCATTTGAAATTCCACTTCCCACAGAGATTTAAACACAGAGAAAACACAGAGGAAAAACACAGAGTTGGTTCTTTTCCAAGTAGCCTACATTATAACGTCAACGTGGCCCTAACACTGCTCAAAGATGACGAGGGTGTTTGGAACATGTTGTAGGCAACTCTATATGAACATAGCACGACTTTGTCATATTTTTCTCTTCTTCCTGATGCCATGTTTTCTCAAAGGAAATTTAAGGCTAGAAATCTGAAAAGGTGAAACAAAAAATAGAAAGTTTTTTTTTTCTCAAATATTCAGAGGCAGAACATTCGTAATACATTTAATTGCAATAAGACATTAATTCCTTTCCAGGACTTAGTATGAGACAGAGAAGGTGAAATAGCAGTCTAAAAATCTGACGTTCTGATGAGTGGCCCAGGACGGAGAGCCTACATTAAGAACTGGATTGCACACTGCAGTTTGGGCATATTGCTCAGTCGCTCTGGGGCTCATGTGCCTCGGATCTTAAGTCCCGAGATTTGAGAATGCCACATTCTCTTTGTTCACACCCCCTCATAGTTCTGAGAAGCTCTGAGCTCCTTCCATTCATCTTCTCTCCCTTCAAAGATATTCCATGATGATCCTGCTTTTCAAAAATCAAGACTGCTTGATGTTCAGCTGAGAATAATGAAATCTCAATCCCCCACACAATAGCAGCTCCGGGTTCTTTTCTTCACTCCTGGCAGAGTCGGAAGAGCGAGTGCCCAGTGTGAACAATAGGATTCCCTTTCAGTTCTGAGACACTGGCTGCTGTATAGACTGCATGGAAATAGTCCTTGATGATCCCCTGGGTGACATTTCTTACCCCTTATCACCCACGCCTCACACAGCCAGAACTTGATAAGACACTCAGAGAGAAGATAATGCCTGCTATCAAGCTGTCTAGGTAGAAATAATAATAATCATCTGTTTATAGGAAAGCAGCTGCCCCATTGTTTGAGACTCATGAAATCTCAGACAGCTATTTTCTCTCATGCAGGCCTGTGCTTCTTCTTCATGTCCATCCAATCACTTCAGGGTTTTAATGATGGGCATTTGACCCACGCCCTTTGGAAACAATGGACAGAGTTTCTGGCAAATATTCCAAATCATATGCAGTCTCAGGATACACTTTAAAAACTAGGGATGAGATGTTTTGTTAAATCATGTAGCAGCTAAGAAGACACCAAAATGAATATAAGAGTCTACTATTCTTCTTTAAAATATGCAAAGAAGCCAGAATTAGTACCGTTAGTCCTGGAATGTTTTCAGTCTGAGATCCTAAACCCCTAAATGTCAAAGACAGGCCTTTCTTTTTCAGAGTGACATTCCAAGGAACTGAGGTAGGGTGGCTGGCTGTCCAGGACCCAGATCACATCCACGTAAATTGCCTTTCATCTGTCCAGAACAGAACAGCAAGGCTTAGAAGCAGCCTGGTGGGAAGATCACTGTCCTCTTGCTTTTGAGCCAGATTCCTTCCTTGGCTACAGAAGGGTTCCCTGCTCACAGAATGCTGCATTGACCAATGTTAGCAGAGAGTGACCCTTTCCTTAGAATGGGCTAATACGGGGATTCTCAAACCATCCTAACACTACAAGTCTTTAATACAGTTCACTGTATTGTAGGGACCCAACAACCATAAACCTATTTCATAGCTACTTCATAACTATAACTTTGCTACTGTTATGGATCATAATGTAAATAGCTGATATATAGGATATCTGGGATTCCCCATAAGGGTCGCAACCCTAAGGATGAGAACCCCTGGGCTAAGATGTGATACATTTCTTTCTTGTATGATTATTTGTTTATCGGGGAAACACACTAACCAGCTGTGTCTTCAAGGTCAAACAAAAAGGGAAACGATGGAATCCTTGCTTCTTGGCCCTCTACCCAAGGCCTTTTCACATCCAGAGGGCAGACATCTCATCTCTGAAATAGCCTATAGACTCTTATCGTTTCAATGAATGGAGGTTTCGGGGTGTTTTTGCATCTGCAGTGACTTCCCTAGACGTCATCATTGCATCTACTTAAGATGACTATCATTTTGGGGCTTTCCTTTTAGCACAGCATAGCAGTGATCCAAAGGATATCAATGACATGTAACATGAAGATAAGGTAATTAGAGACAGTCTTGATGGATCCCCCACCTACTCATCCCTCCCATTCTGTGTAATAGAATTAGCCCTGAGTCAGAAATGCCTAAGCCCAGCTTTTCTACTGCACAGCACACACATAGACAGTGGCTAAAGGATCTCCCCTCTGCCACTGCTTCACAAGTGTCTGCACCAGGGAGACACAGATCGAGCACTACATTCTACCCACGCTCTCCCACCTTCTTTGAATTCTGTAGAGTACCTACTTCGCTCCAACCAGATTATAATTTTGCAAGAAAGGACATTAACATCACTTTACATTTTTGCTCATCTTTAGGAAGGAAACTTAGCAGTCGCGCCTTGGATCCGTGACACGGTTGGCCACGGATCTTAACTCTGACAACTGACAACCTGTGGTCCCCTGAACTGGGAGGAAGTAAACTGCCTAGGCATGTACTGTACCGCTTAATCACACTTGCAGGCCTAGGAACAAATTTATTAATAGGAAAAATGAGGTCATTTTATGAATTGTTTTTAAAGATTAAATGAAGGTTTGGTGTGAATTAGCTCTCAACAAAGGTAGGTTTAATGATCGTAGTTAACTTGAGAAATTCATCTACTCCAAAGATTCATATGTGTATGTGTGTATAAACACACATATAAACATCATATACATATACACATATACATATGAGAAATGCCACACAGATACATAGTATATATGCCCATAGTATACAGGCATATACTAGATATTCTGCTTACATGTTATATCACCCTCTCAGTGGGAGCAGCACTGTGCTCCCCTTATCTGAGATCTGAGACTGTTGACCTGCAAACAATGTGTGAGGAAGAGAACATAACTTAGCACGAGAATTTTTCTGGCTTGTTTCATTTTGTTTCCAGCAGCCTTGCTATGAAAGGGTAACCTTAACGAACCCACAGAGTTTCCCCTGTGGATGCAGAATTTGATGATTCCCTCTGTCCTGGAGGATTCCCTCTGACTGGAAGGGGACACTACACTTAGGGGAGGCAAGAAAGGGTGGCTACTGCTACATCATCAATGCCCACAAAGGGAGGGCAGAGGCCAGGGATGGGGTCTGTACAGTCTACTTGGAAGAATGGGGCGTGACCACAACCAAGGCAGGGCAGTGGGGTTTTTAACATGCCTGTTCCTCTGTCAGTACCCACTACAAAAACATGAGTTCTCACACCACGAGAGAAATGGAAATGTCTGGAACTTGGTCTTTCTTCCCTAAGACACTCGAGGGGTTAATGTCTGGGCAGTAATCAGAGTCTGGCAGTGCCCACCCCACACATAATAGGCATTGTTGTTCTTGAGAGTTTGTCTGTTTTTTCTGGCAGGCTTGACTACGTGGAACAGATTCTAAGAGAGGAAAGGGGAAAGTCAGTCTGCTTTTCTACTTTTTCCTTTCTTTCTTTCTTTTGTTTTTAATGTGCACGTTCAACAAAAACATGAGGACTGTCGTAGAAATGTTATTTGCTTAGATTTCCAGGAAACTTGGTGGAGGTGATAACTTATCCGTTTAAAATGCATTTACCTCAAAAGGGAATGATCATTCACGTGTGCACAGGAGGCATCTGCAGTATCCGAAAGTGGCTGCCTTCCCTCAGATTTGAAACCACACATTACAACTGTACGAGCTGATGAGAGAGCTGGGGCTGGCCCATTATCTGCATAGAAAATCCGTTAGCATGACGTTATTAATGTGGTTGTTCATCAACCTTCCCCGGTCATTTGCAACCTCACGACAACGTGTTTGTCGTTCGCACCTGATAGGGCTCCAGATGTTTCCATCTGCAAGCACTGAGCATGCCTTACTAAGTTACTGGGACAGCAAAATCCCATGACAGAGTATCAGATCCTGGTCCAGTGGGGAATGAATGACCGACCAGGCTTTATGCTTTACTTTTTAGTTGCTTTTTGTTTGATTGAGTGATTTTTTTTATTTCCAATCTACCTGAGATTGTTTTGTTTTTCATGAGGCAAATAATGAACTTAGCTTTCGATGGCTGATATTTGCAGCTGTTTCCAAATATTTAGTCTTCCTTCCTGCAGGTTCCCTGTCGCAGACCGGTGACGAGGGGATCGCTCTGCGCCATGGAACATGCTGGAATGGACCCAGGCTGAAGAGTGGAGCAGCCATCTCCAGGCTTCACAAGTCGCCCTGTCTGTTACACTGTCTGTTACACTGGAGTCCATATAAAAACATGCCACAAGCTAGACCCAGCTCACGGGCTAGGGTTTGCCCATCCCAGGATGCTACTGCTGCTGAACGTAGATAATTATAATGGCAGCCAGCACTGACTGGCCAGCTACTCGGCCAGTCCTTCCTTCCTGTTGTCGCACTGTATTCACAGATTGGATAATATTGTTTGAATTCCGCAGATTACAAAAGATGCAATGTAAGAAAATTAAGAACTTATTTTTATTCAGTTTAAAACATGAAAGAGGGTCCTGAATCAAAACAACAGTCTCTGGACTCAGATTATATGGGGTGTGTGTGTATGTGCGTGTGTGTGTGTGTGTGTGTGTGTGTGTGTGTGTGTGTGTGTGTATGTATGTGTATGTGTGTGTGAGTGTATGTGTGAGTGTGTGTATGTGTGTGTGAGTGTGTGTGTGAGTGTGTGTGAGAGTGTGTGTGAGAGTGTGTATGTGTATATGTGTGTGAGTGTGTGTATGAGTGTGTGTGTATGTGTGTGAGTGTGTGTGTGTATGTGTGTGTCTGTGTGTATGTGTGTGTATGTGTGTGTATGTGTGTGTATGTGTATGTGTGTGTGAGTGTGTGTGTGAGTGTGTGTATGTGTATGAGTGTGTGTGTGTATGTGTGTGTGTATGTGTGTGTATGTGTGTGTGAGTATGTGTGTATGTGTGTGTGAGTGTGTGTGTATGTGTGAGTATGTATATGTGTGTATGTATGTGTGTGAGTGTATGTATGTGTGTATGTGTGTGTGTGAGTGTGTATGTGTGTGTGTCTGTGTGTATGTGTGTGTGAGTGTGTGTGTTTGTGTGTGTATATGTGTGTGTGTATATGTGTGTGTATATGTGTGTGTGAGTGTGTGTGTGTATGTGTGTGTGAGTGTGTATGTATGTGTGTGTGTTGTGTAGATTATCTCATGGTTGTGCAGCACATACTTTCCTGACTGAGCCATCCTCCCAGTCCTTGCTCCTTTATTTTCCCAGTTACTTTCCTCTGTTATGCAGGAGAGCACTGACTGGGAAAACATCTTTTTATGCTACGAATCCATCCCGAGTGCCAGGCTCTGAGTTTTTAGAAAGTATTCCACAGAGAGGAAAACACAGAGATACTCACACTCAAGGACAGTGAGCATTAGCTTCAGAGTCGGTGTGAACAATAATAAACACAAATACAGAGGAAAGACGGGTGTGGCTGCCCACGCGGGACAGCAGTGTGTAGGAGAGTCAGCAGGCTGTCCTCTAAAATAGCCGAGAATGGGAGCAATGTTCACCATCAGCAAAATGCGACCACAACACCGCCACCCAAACAGCAAAGCCTGAGGTTGTTTGGTTCTCTTGTTGCAACAAGGAGCTTTCCGTCCACGAAAGGAAACACAGGATGTCTTGTGTCGTGTGTCGGGCGTTCTGTTTAAGTGCATAAAAAGTATTGTTATTCTTTCAAAGCCATTCTGCCCTTCCCTTCCTCTTGCTGGGTGAAAATGCAGAGGGCTTGGCAGCTGGAACAATGCAGGGATGGGAGAGGGGAGAGGACAGAAACACAGCTTCGTGGGAGACTGAAGGAGGGTGAAGCTGCAGCCCCGCCCCCTGGGTCCCTGGATAGCCCCGCCCCCTGGGTCCCTGGATAGCCCCGCCCCTTAGGTCCCCCGGACAGCCCTGCTCCCTCCTGGGTCTCCTACTGAAGGGAAGGAAGAGGAAGAGTCTGATGACCAGACACTGTCTCCCCCTCTGAGAATGGAGATGACTTTTCTCAGGAGCTAATGATGTGTTACTATAGATTAGGGTTGCTCTCAGATTCAAAAGGAGAGCAAGGCGTTCTTCAAAAGTGAAGTATTTCTAGACTTTTAGAAAACAAAAATATGCCATCCACATAAAGACTAACTACTGTTTTACATATAAAACTGACATCCTTCCTGGGTGTTCCAGAAGCAACGTAATAACAAGAAGCATCGCTACACAGGTTTTCTGTGAACACTGATTGGTTTTAAGAGCTTTAAAAAAAAATGATTTCGACAAACTAAGAAAAAACGCTTCCGTTAATGCACTATGAAAATAGGCAGAAATGAAATCTGGTTCTTCATAATATATTATTAATTTAAGATATCCTTAAGCAACAAATTCCTTCAAAGCATTATGTAAGCTTAGTGTTAGGTTAGGAGGGCTAATGAAAACAATCCCTACCTAAGACCAGAAGAGGTGGCGAGTACAGCGTGCTTGCCTTCCTGGAAAGGAGAGCAGACCGTTCCCACATTCTGCTCCCAGGAAACAATGACATAATTGTCTCGGATGAGTCATGCTTCTAGCTACTGTGCAGTGCCTTTCCAGAAAGAACCTGTGCAAACCTTTGCCATATGGGAGGGAGACTATTCTATTCTTATTCAATAGATAAGAAGAATGATCAGTCATGAAGTGATTTATGCAGGACAAGTAAGGCTGGATTTGAAAGCATATGTCTGTCTATCCTCCAATCCCCAGCACTTTCTCCCTTACTTTTCCTGTATGTTCCTTTCTCCGTAGTCTCCTCAAGGAGTATGTACTTGTCTCATGACAGAATAGTTCTTTTGTAGAATATGGACATTGTATATTCACTGCACTTAATTGATTACCTAAGCAACTTATTCTGTAATTCTCAGAATAAAGTCCCCTAAGAACTATGAGGCAGTCTGAGTCCTGGGGGTCTGTGCTACCTTCCTTGAATAAACGAGGCTGGTGTGCATCTATTAGTCAAGCAGTAGGAACTAAATCTCCTCTTCACTCTGCCTCATACCCACCCCTCTTAAGAGTTCTCTGAAATATATGGGTGGGGGAAATCAAAAGGGCAAAGTCACAGCTGGCATTTGGTAAACTCTAGGGAATTAGGGATGAGAACTTACCAACTTCTTTTACTCTATTCTGACTTTGATAGTCCTTTAGGAAAACAGAGGAGATGGAGCAGTTAGAGTTTGGGGGAAATGTTTTCCTCCTATGTGTGCATTAGAATGTTTAAATGAGTATGTATTGTGCATAATCATATTAGTAACATCTAGAGTTATAAGACAAATTCATTGGAGAACAGCAATTATTTGTTACATTGAAAGATTTTTTTTTTCACCTTAAAATGTCTATCTGTACTGCATTCCTTTGTAACGTAACTTGCCTGAGACTGTGGGATACCATTTTTTTCCTGTCCAAACCAGAGAAGACAAGTACTGGGAAACCCAGCACACAAGTGCACAGGGTCAGAATAGTCTGAGCATTCAGGTCAGGCCTTCCCAAGACCTCTTTCCCAAAATAGCATCTCCTTTTATATAAACTAAATGTGCTCACTTTTTAAAAGATATGCATGGTATTGACTTTTCCGTTGATGGGATAAAAGCATCACAATCAAAACCAAGTTATAGAAGAAGGTTTGTTTTGTAATTAGAATTCCAGAGTGGGATTCTATAACAGAAATGAGGGCAGGTTAGCAGGAGTTAAGGAGCAGGAAGCTGTCTGGTCACATTTTCACCCACACATAGCAAACAGAGCAAGAACTGGAAACAGGGTAAAGCTATAAACTCTGAGAAGCTGCTCCCAATTTTGTGCTTCCTCCAGGAAAGGCTACACATCCTAAAGGTTCCAGAATATCCCTAAGCAATGCCACCTACTGGGTACCAAGTATTTAAGTATATAAGCCGATGGGGGACATGTCTCAAACCACGCCATGCATCATGTACAACAAATCTTTCCAGATAGCAATCTTGAACATCTGTGTTTCTGGGAAGAGCATTAATCCATGGGTGTTCTTTGGTATGTGGCAGAAATACTTGGAGAAGCTCTTGACTTGTGTACTTTGGGCACCACTACTGGAAGCTCTCAGTCATTATCCAGGGGAAATTCCCAGCATCTAAATGTTAATCAGTCCTCTAGATATCCTGTGAGCTCACACAGGTGTGTATACGCCATTGTCAAACACACCTAACTCTGAAAACCCCTGAACTATTCATTGGAAAATGATAGTTTCGCCAAGTTGAAGGAGACAAGAAAAATCCTTCCCAGAACAACTTGGATACCAGAGAATCATTCGTGGCCTTCTTTAAGATGCAAATTGAGAAGGTGTCTCCTGCCTTCTAAAGACAAACTGGGGCTGTAGCTTTTTAATACGTGTGGTTTGCAAGATGCATTAAAGTCAAGTGGCCCACTGAAGCCCATCCCTTGGAAACATCTGTCACATCATGTTGGGCCCTGAGCTGGCACTCCCTCCTTCCAGCATCCTCCTCATTTACACACCGCAGTTTCTAAAATGTAATTCCAGATAAAGTTGGTGCACCATCGGATGTCTGGTACTCATATGACTCTGTTTTCTGTGGCTCAAACAGAAAACACTTATTTTCTATAATGTTTGAAGCTAGAAATTCAGTTCCGCGGTAAGAGTTTTCCTCACTTCCCTCTCACTGTGCACTGCCAAGGTGAGAATGGGAAATGCAGGTGTGGTACTATAAAGAAAAAGGAGAAGAAACCAGGAGGAGAAGGGAGAGAGATCCTCATGTAGAATCCGTGATCTCTTCCCTATTCTCATAAGCAGTCAATCCCATCCCACCATGGAGGGCTGTCCCACGTATTCCCACCTAAATCTAATTAATTCCAAGTGTCTCGTTTCAAAATATCATCACAGTGGGGTTATGACTTTAAAATACTAACGGAGAGTAATGGACACAAGTATTCAGTCTGTGATCTGCACAATTCTCACAGAAAAGGCCATAAATATCTCCCTACACAGCAATTCCAGGTCACCACTTCCCTCAGAGGGAACACTGGGAGGGAGAAAGTCAATGCATTCGGGGGAAGGCGAGTCGATATTTTATCAAAAGCTGCTGATGTCATTTTGCCACTTTATCAATATTCAAGAAATTGTAGGAACATAAAATGAAGGCTAAACTCCAAGAATCTAACGTGAGATCTATAATTTCACTTGATAGAGACAGCTTGGTCAGTGATATGAACTGTTCAAAATGAAATAGCAAAGAAAATGAAGCCATCCATCTACCTCTTAATTCCAGAACTCTATCCATGAATTATCCATTTTACGTCACATAACTGTCACTTGGAAGATATGTAATCTTTTCAATTTCATTTCTTTCTCTTGGTTCAGACAGACTACAGTCTGTCTTTCATAAAAGTGCAGTAGAAGCTAGTTAAGTCTGAAAGGTACTTCTATTTAGATATGCCAAGGATGGGAAATTTTCCTTTTTCTCCCTTATTTCCATCGGTTAATATTTTAAAGGACTGGTTAACCAGCATATGCCCCATACCTTCATTATCCTCTTGCCCTACCAGCCATCAAGGGGAAGATCCTAGCAGACATGTCATCAGATCTGTACTCCTGGAAATAAGGAGTTTGTGCAGTGAATAGCAGTTACATTCTAATTATATTAATTCAGACTGCAATTTCATTGAAATATAAAGGACCTGCTGTCGGGGTGGCGTGGACAATGGAGGCTGAACACGTCAGAGACATGACAAATTCCTCGCACAGAATGCCAGAAGTATTGTTGCCTGGGATCCTTTTCTGAGAGGAAATTCAGCAAGCACTATCAGTGTCAACCCTAGAGTAAGGAAGCGGCTCATTTGTTATCTTTCCAAGTTCCAGGTACATCTGCCAGAAGTGTCTGCCAACAGATGAATTGGTAATTAAAATCATTTCCGTGGTTGGAGGGAGCAATTCAGAAATGGGCTCCTCTTTTATCCCTTCCTTTCTTCCAGTAGAAGAAAGGATGCGTCTCTGAATACTGATGAGGCTCTGCTGTGGATGGTATTAGAACCGTGGACTCAGGGATGCCTTGCTATTTACTTCAGTAGTGGGCCACCTTCATGACGATTTTACCTTTGAGTCTTTCTCACATAGAAAGTTCCCCATTTGCTCATAACATATCTCCTTTTGTGTCCTACACGCTCTTTACAGCAAAACCTAATATGGGTCAAATATACGCCTGACCATGCACTTATTATGAGAGTGAGATGCACCACTACTCTCAGCCAGCTACTGTACCAGAAGAACTGTTTAATTCTGGAGATGGCCCCTTTCTTCTTCCTTTTACATCCGACAACTGAAAAGTAATGAGGGGTCTAGAACTATCTCTGTCAATAAATGATAAAAGAAATCATTGATTACTGTCTGCCATTTTGCATTTGTCATGTCCCCCAGAATTGCCACCTCTAAAAGCGAGCCTGGTAAGATGATGGACAGACAGTAATAACTGTGTCAAAAGAAGATTATTGGCATGGCAAATTAGTATACTGCTCTAGAGAAGGTTACCCATGAGGAAAGAAAATGGCTGAGGACAGGTGTGGAGCACAGATCAGAATTTCACCTTCTTTTTCATTCAATTTTGCTATAAGCCTAAAACTGACCTTAAAAAAAAAAATACAAAATCAACATATCATCACTTTGCAGTAACTTATGAATTAATACATCCAGGTAAAAATCTTTAATATTTGGATTCTACACGCACACACACACACACACACACACATCTACTTATGGAAATGTCACTACTTTACATATGGGGAGTTAATATTGCCAAAAGTGGAAAGCAGAATCTTATAATTAAAAAAAAAAAAAAAATAGTGCCAGCTCTAACTGAATTTACCAAAACTACAAAAAAAAAAAAAAAAAAAAAAAAAAAAAAAAAAAACCAAAAACAAGATGATGAAAATGTTTGAAACCCTTGGGAAATGATTGGTTAAAAAAATTTTTTTTCAGATTATCAGAAAGTGTTGTGGAGAAAACGAATCCCATTTCTTCAACCAAACATTTTAAGAAGGCACCAAGAGTAAAGAAGAAACATTCCCATTGGAGGAAACCCTACACACACATCAAGGAACCAAACACAGTTTCCTAAAATGATAAGTTGTAAGGCACACAGTAATGTTGGCTAACTGGATGATTAGATGTCGATACAGGAAAAACTGGTGATGGGTTTTACGTTTGGTAAAAATGAGGTTATGTTTTTTTAAAGAATCATTATGTTGAGAGACATAGAAACTGATGAAATAAAATAATTCTCATGTTTGCGTCTGACTAATGGGGAGGAGCAGGTTTTGATTAACCAGACTGGCTCTGAATAAGCAAATAGGATCGAGGGCTCTCCATACTTTTCATTTCTTTTCAATCCATTTCAGATGTTTTGTAACAAAATCTGATACAACTTGAACACGTACAAAACTCTCCTAACCCTCAGTATTTTTCCTTGTAAAGCAGAAATAGCAATATCTACAGTAGAGATATTAATACCTTATAAGTTTGGGGGAACATTTAAATAGAGTACTTAGTGTACCGGGCGCACAGTAAATGTTAGGTATTTTTATTAATTTATTTAAGTAACATATTTATTCATTTAAATAGACATATGGGTGCTTACCTGCATGTGTGTCTGTGTACCATGTGGGTAACTGGTACTCACAGAGGCCATAGAGGGCTTTGGATCCACAGGAACTGGAGTCCCTGGCATTTCTGAGCCACCATGAGAGTTAATTTCATCGAGCTCTTGGATCACATTGCTATTTTTAGATTTGCTGATCCCGGAAAGTACATGAGGGCACCTGGTTTTCTTAAATAGTTACTCAGTCCCAGGAAATTCCTGGTGACAGTGAAGTGTAAACAAACAATATCAGAGCCGTTGACTCCAGCCACCTCCTCATCCCAAAGTTTTTTTGGTGTTTTGTTTTGTTTTGTTTTGGAGGGGTGGGAAGGAGGGGGAAGGAAGGTCTCTCTTATGCAATATCAAAACTATCAGATTATGTTCAAATGTAAATAATTCTAAGCCCAGCCATCAATCTCTCCAACTTCCCCAACCATTGAGTCTCTCCTTTTTATCTTCTCTGCACCCCTCCCCCCACTACTTCAAAACATCTATGCTTAAGTTTAATGGGGGATTGGGGGACACCATTTTAAGTAAAGCATTAGCAGAAAAAAAGGGGGGTTTTCAGAAACACGGTCCACTCTAGGAAGTGAGAAGGCTAAGTGGAGTAAGAGTGTCTCTGCTTGGCTTTTCAGTAGCTGACCATGTTTGGAACTCCGAGTCCTGCTGCAGACGCCAGTTTGTGAAGAACTAAGGCTGGAACTCTGCCAGCTCCTGCCTGCATGTCAGTTCGTCTAATTTCTAATAAAGCCAATTCTTTTTCTAACTGGCTTCCAATTCTCAAATGTAGCTCCAAAGCAAACAGAAAGCAATTAAAATGTCAACACTTCCCTGAGAAAGCACATAAACTCTCTTTGGATTTTCTTCCCACTAGAAATGTTGATTTTTCTCCACGGTTCATTGTCCCATGCATGGCAACTAGTGGTCGCCAGTCACCCACAGCAGAGCTGGCCTGTCATGCAATGCCACAAATCCCCTGGCCTTTACCTTGAGTGTGCTTCTTACCCACCCTTAACATTTTCCAAATGGAGAGGTTCCATAAGCAAAGTACTTGAAGTTCTCCCTTATAATAATGGACTAATAGGAACCCTATCTTAATATGTCCATATCTTATGCAATGGGAGAAATAAGCTTCAGCAGCAATAAAAGTAATGTGAGAGTAAACAGGTTATTATGCAGTTCTGTGTGATAAATTAGCTGATACCATTCTGCATAATGAGGACTTCATTATTCCTTGTTCCTTATTTAAATTGGTATGGGCGGATTACGACTCTTCATTAATCGGGTTTGTGTGAAGCAACTTTTGCTTTTAAAGTCTTACATTAAAGAATGGATTAAGAAGGAGAAAACACATTCTATCCTTTTTGTGATTTGTGCTTAGAAGGGTGGTCCTTCTGAAGGTAACTCTTAAGAAAGAGGAAAAAAAATAATCACAACTGTTGGGTAGGAATTGTTGAACCAAAGAGAGGCAAATGCCCCTGATTCTCCAGTCCCCCAATTACTTTCTTCCCATGAATTCTCGGCATCTCCTTTACTTGATTTTATAAAGTCGAGACATCCTTTGGGATCCCACAGAGAGTGGGTTCCAGTTCCCCAGCTCAAGTCCTTATGTAAAATGTTATGGAATTCATATTTAACCCTCATAGCTGACCCATGTAACATAAGTGCTACATAAACAGCTGCTGAGATGGTCCTGTTGTCATGGGTCTGGTGACAAGGAATGTTCCATCTGTACAACACCGATGCAAGTTTTCTTGCAACGTTCTATATCTATGGTTGGTTGCATGCCACAGCTGTAGAGCCTGCAGGTAAGTAGCCATGGTGTGCTGTAAGTAAAACTCAATTCTTTCCTTCTGTCACTTCCTCTACCGGGCTATCACCCCTTTCATACCCAGCTCATTGACTCTACCATGCACATCAGTCTAACAGGTGCTATAGATCCATGCGTGTGAAGCCAGGTACATCATTGGTCTCCATGATGCATCATTATGGATGCCAAGTAGGCACAAGTCATAGCCATTGATTTGGAGTTCTGAGAAAGACCTGCGTATCAGCACTCTGATTTTCCAAGTAGAAAAGACTCTGATCAACATTAATACCTTGCTGAATTTACACATGAAGTGAACAGATTGATTCGCCCAAACTTCAAAACCAATGCAACAAGTTACATTCTCTGCTAGAAGGAAAGGCTGTTAGAAAACTTTCGATTCTGTATTCTTGTCAAGGAAAAATGAATTAAAAATGCTGCTCTGTTAGAGAGTACAGATGCTTGTGGTTATAGAAATGGAGATACTTTTATAGTGCTCAAATGATAAGCACATAACACTTACACCTTTTACACAGACTTTTGCGTTTCCTTTATGAATTATAAACTGCTTAAGGCCAGGACACTTATTTCTACACAACTGGGCATCAGTAAAATGTAACATCAAAGCAATAAAACCAAAGGTTCTCACTTTAACAATCCATACAGTAACTATAGTGAAAACTCTAGGCTGATCAACACAAATATATTCCATAGTGCTATAAGGGATTCGATGGAGTAAATTATATAAACAAATAGATAATGCAACTAATTAATGCTTTCTTCCTCCCCCTCCCCCTTCTCCTCCCCTCTTCCTCTTCCTTCTCTTCTCTGTCTCCTCTCCCTCACTACTTCCAGTTTCTAACATCAGGGTTTTTTGTCATGCATAAAACTCCAAAATGAATACAACACAGACAAAAAATGTTGTGAATAAGAGACCTTGATTGAAATCCTTCTTGCAATATGGTCTCTAACAGTTGATTATACATTGTCACACTCATTGACCATTTTCCCGAAATATACTTGTAAATGATTGCTTCTCTTCTAAAATCTCTAATAACAAAGAAGATGGAGGTGACTGGCATTTGTCCGTTTTGTTTTTGTTTTTTTTCTTTTTCTAACCCTTCTTGTGGCTCACCTCTGTTCTTCAGGTTGTGACAGCAACTGCTGCTGCTAATTAAGGGAGGATTTGGATCAAGCTCAAAGGGACTGATTAAAAACTTTCTCTCCTGAAGCTTCTTCTCCTGTAAAACTTTCACTTAAGAGCAGGAAAAGAAAATTCAAAAGGTAGGGATTGCAATTTTGTTTTAACTTAAGGAGAAATGGGAGAAAAGCATAAATTCTAAAGCAGAGCTTTAGAGTTGAAAGATAAATAGGGAGGGGTGGGTGACATTTTCTTTTAAAAGGAGCAACATTTTGGGATACCTAAGTAAAATGTTTGATAACAAAGTATTATACGTAATCCTTAATAGTACAAGTTTATTTCAGAGGTTATTTTCTATATCCTCCCTGCAGAGAACATGAAATATGTTACACATTTTCAAGAGTTAGAATGAGACAGTATTTGGGTCGATAGAAAAGCAGTACAGAACAATTAAATAAAGTTGGACAGTATCAGAAGACTTAAAATATGGAACTGAGAAAGTGAAGGAATTGTAAAATAAGAAAACAATAAAATCTCTATCCCACTCAGCTGTTTTCTTGGTGACAGGAACTTTGCACTTGAATGTCCCTTGCCTTAGCCAAAGTGAGTCAGTGCCCAGCTGGATGTGGAAGGTAGTTTTATCCTAGAAATCTAGGGCTCTAAATGATACACAAGGGCTGGATAAGTAACAAAGACATGCGTGTGTGTGTGTGTGTGTGTGTGTGTGTGTGTGTGCCTCATACTGTATTTCACAGAGTTGTAGAATATGTATCAAGTCAAGAAGAAGGAAAAGGAGGAGGGGGGAGAAGAGGAGAAAGAGGAGGAGGAAAAAGAGGAGAAGGAGAAGAGGAAGAAGAAGGGAAGAAGGGAGAAGAGGAGGAAGAGGGTGAGAAAAGAATGAAGACCAGTTTCAGAATAGGAAAAACTTCCCAAAGCTAGTTCCATAGCGTAGGAGCACAGGCAGAAGGCAGTCCAGATAAATGGAGAAGGTGAGATGGGGGTAAGATCAGGCTCCCATTTTGCACCTAATATTGTGTCAAAGAGTTAACTGTCCCTTGTACAAGCAAGCATTCCAACCCCCTAAGAGGCAGTTAACAATGAGCTGTGGGTCCTCCTTAATAGGGGAAGTGAAGCTTGTTCTTGTGCTTCCTTATGGAATTTCCCTCGATACACAGAACCTAGAATGCTCAGCACTTCAGTTCTTAGTTGCCAGTTACTCCTACTTGAATGAAAAGCAGAAATGAATAGGAATGTTTATCCCTTTATATACACTACTGCCTCCTAAACACTGCAATGGGTGGCACAGAGTCGCTTCTCAATCAATAACTATTGGGTTAACTAATTAATTAATGATTAATATGCCACAAAGCAGCTTCTCACCTTCAACACTATTGTTACGTGGGGACAGAAAGTGATACATTTGAAGGTGCTATTCCACACCTCGTGTCTGAAAGGCCCTCCTGGCAGCTGCATTTACATCCTGTGGCAAAAATCATCCTGGACTGTGAATCTTGGCCACAGATAAAGTGCCAGCATGATAGATTTTACCTGGGCATTGTGGTTTCACACTATAATCCCAGACTATACAGGCTACGTAGTCTGAGGCAGAAGGCTTGTCATGAGTTACAACTCAACCGGTGTCAAAATAAAATAGATAGGGTAGTTTTTACTGTTACTATGAAGATGATAGAATGCAAAATTTAAGTAGTACATCGTCACTAAATTCACCCACAAGTGACTTAATTTGCAATAGAAAAAATACTGTATCTGTGACAGTGTTGGTTTAAAAACAAAAACACAACTCACATTTTTAAAAATTATTTTACCAATAAACTTGTTTTAAAAGAAAGAGCTTATAAATTAAGTAAGTGCCTGCCTAGCTTCTTTCGTGGTGGTTGAACGTGAGGCGCCATCTTTGCTGTCCCTTCTCTGGACAAACAATAATATCAAGAGCAGTGGATCCTGCCTATGGTACCTTGCTTTATCAAAGCTGGAAAATGTATGTTAGATCATCCATGGGCAGATGCTCTGAGGATGTTGAGATGTTTCTGTCTCCGCCTTCTAGTTAGTAAGGGATGGTAACCACTGAATAGTAAGCGATGACTCGGAGCCATGGGTACCACTTTATGGTAAACGATGGTGCAGAGCCACAGGAACCACCTCATAGTAAATGATGATAAGGAGTCAGAGGTACCTCTGTGAGCTTTCTCTGAAAGCACAAATTCCATTAGATCTTGCTTTACCACTATCTTCTTCTGCTTTGTGCTATGGTGGCTAACACTGACCTGAGACACATGAGGATCTCATAAATGAAGAATGTCTGAGAAATTACTTTGGGAAACATGAAAGAAAGGAAGTCATTTTTTAAAACTCCAGAAATACTTTGGCCCTATGTTCTCCCCTTAAGATCAAACACCGCCAACTAGTGAATAGTCTTCTGACCAATGGGAAAGTCTGGGTTGGGACAGCCATCTGGACAGAATATTTCCTAAGATTCCCAGCTGAAGCATGATGCTCCTATATCCTAATTAGTAGCGGCTCCTTTTCCTCTTTCAGAATCTAGATGTGAATGATAAATAAGTAAGGCCTGATGGTGACCTTACTGAGGGCTCCCTAGCACCAAACTGCCTGTACAAGAGCAAAGAAAATGTAAAGAAATTGTTACGAACCGCCTCTCTGCCTTCCTATCTCTGATGCTCCTAACAGTAGGACAAGCACAAAGATGAACTATTTGTAAGTTAATAAATAAATCAGTCTTCTGCCTGAAGTATTGATCTGTATGTCATTTCGCTCACCACTCCCAAGAAAGATGAGACGTTGATTAGGTGTTCATGTCACAAAATTTGGCTTGTGTGGGTTTTCCCAAGGCATTGGGATTCCCAGAAGCCAGCGGTATGAGAGTTGAGCCTTGATAGGAGGTCTAACTTCGGGGCAGGCAGAAAGGGCTTCCCACAGTGCACATGCTGGCCAGGAAAAAAAAAACAACTTTGATAAAAAGCCCCTGTGCTCTATAACCCAACACCCCTCAGATTAGTTTAGGAGTGATAGAGACGGCCCGCTGACCAAGAATGGCCTTCCCTATTACTAGTGAGATAAGCTTTTCTTTTTTTAAAAAAAACCAAAAATACATTTCGAGAGATTACACGGGATCAGGGCTGAGCCACGTAAACCATCTGCCCACTCCTATCAGAAACCAAGGGTGTCTGCAGCGTAGCACAGCTTTTGTTCCCAAATCGAGAGACAGAGATTTCATTGATCCCTAAAACAGGTCCTGAGATTAGGCAGCCTGTGGTAGACGGGCCCCCGCCCCCAGCCCAGCGCAATGCCAGGATAGATGCTCACCACTGACCTCTTCACATTGTGGAATGGGTTGCCTTTGTTTTCTTTCTGTCACAGCTCACCATCTCAGTACCAGAACATCCATGATGGGTGCACACTCTAATTAGCCCTTGGTTCTCCATGTGGGTGAGTGTGACACGGCCTCTGGAGAGGCCTACATCCTACTTTGCCCTACTCCAAATTAGAGTTAAGGTCCCTTCCTCAAATACCCTGTCAGCTGTAAAAAGGATTTGCCACACTTGATGGTGATGGTATTTATTTAGCGCACCCTCTACCAATCTATAACAAGCTCAAAATAACGCCATGGTACCTGGTTCTTTGCTCTTCATTTTCCCCCTGAGTGATATACACAATGCCTGGTAGGTTCTAGGTTCTCAAAAGTACCTATGTAATGGCTACATGAGAGAGGGGCCCGATAGCAAGATGTGTAGAGAGGTAAGAGCCCTTCTCAAATGCGTCACCTCCTGTTTGCCTTAGAAAATGCACATATTTGATATCTGATAAATAGTGTTTGATATTACCCATATTAAGATTTACTGTGACTACGGGATGTAAATATTTTTATATGCCTGTTAATGGGATGAGAAGCCTCAGAAATGCTAAAATAATCTGGGAAAAAATGATGAAGAGAGTCTAGATAATAACCAACTCTAAAACCAAAGCGACTTCCTGAAAGAGATGGAAAAAGGAATGAAGAAGGAAGAGAGGGAGGGAACAGGAATCAGGAGGAAATAAACAAGGAAGGAGAGTTGAGATTATTGTGTTTCTTCCTCCCCCTAAATCGTTGTAAAATTCTTGCCAAGGCAGTGGTGGTACATGCCTCTTCAAGACAGGGTTTTTCTGTGTAGTCCTGGCTGTCCTGGAACTCATTGTGTAGACCAGGTTGGCCTCGAACTCAGAAACCCACCTGCTTCTGCTTCCATTGTGAAATTTTTGAAGCACGTGGCTTTCCCTAAAGTACCCAACTTCACCTGTTAAAAGGTACCCTCAGTTTTTAGCCAGTATTGGAATCTCAGCTACAAGGAAGCTGCCGCCTCTCTTGGACTTCATACATCAGAACCTGGAGGGACCAAAGCTCTGTCCACACTCTCCCTCCCCATGCAGTGACTTTCAGTGGGCAGACCCCAACATCCACAAGTATTATCTGGATTCTTGGCTTGCCCTGATTCTGATTTTTGTGGCATAGGAGGGGCCAAAACATCTGGTAAGTAATCTCCCGCATTGAGGTTGAGGATTGTTAATTACAGAGTCAAGGAGGTTTGCATAGAACAGGCAGAAGCCAAGGTAGCCACTTGACCCTGGCTTATAAGGAGTCTTTGCTACATGTAATGCAATATAAGTAACTGCTGTCTGAAGATGACCCTGCCAAATCAATGCCTCTTTCACTTTCCTCTGTAAGGGGAAAATCCAATATCAAAAAATATTTTTTTTCTATCTGCAACATAAGCCAAAGAACTCAGGGAGACTTGGTGTGAGCCCCAGATTTTCTTTATGAAAATTACTTGGATGATCATGAGACAGTATCTAGCCTCTGCTGTACAAGCGTCCTGACCGGCCAATTCCTCTCGATTTCTTCCTTCACTAAACACAGACGGAGAAGAAAGTCTGCATGCTAAAGTTTAAGACTAAATTATGACAGAAAGGAATGATCCTTGCCTCCTGGAAATGAAATAATGAAAGAAATATATGGATGAATAAAAACTAAAATTCTCTTAAAATATGTATAGATGGTACCCTGCCTTTTGGTAAAGAAACATAATTTAAATTTTGGCTATAATAACCCAAAAGGTTGCCAGCAATTTCCCCAAAATGATAGAACTTGCTATGCTAATGAAGGAAAAAAACCTAGCTCTCAGTAACTACAAGGTCCTTAAGACAAGCTACCTTCATATGCATTGATTTCAGAGAAGACAATACTGTAGCTCATTCTGATGGAGACAGATGGCTACTAACCACGATGTTGTAAGCATCAGTGAAGTAGAAACACAGGTTTTGTCGGAAAGAACTGTGAAACTTACGGACTGGGAAGGGGTTTTGTAATGAAGTCTCATTCTCTCATTTTCAGAAGAGGAAAGAGAGACAGATGGCTTGCACAATATCACACTAATGCTCACAGAAAAACTGGAAGGGGGACTTATGTTTCCCAGCTCAAAACTTCCTCTTAAATGCATGGCACTGAGCACTGGCTGGTCTATAGTCTTAAATATGAGAAAGTTCCTAAAAGGTTGGAAAGTTCTTGTTTTGATAGGTCTCGTGCATGTCAGGAAATGCTACCACTGCGCTAATTCCCCAACTCTGTGTGTGTGTGTGTGTGTGTGTGTGTGTCATACACATATGTATATAAAGAGAATGCATTTATGATTAATGCATTCTGTAGTAATAACTATACATGATAGATGTACGAACACAGACCTTGTTACATAGGGCTACATTCTGAAAACTGTTGTTAGGTAATTTTGTCACACAAGCCCCACAAACTGAACAATGAGAGAGATGGCATCATTAAGCAATGTACAGAGCCCCCATCACAGACAGTCCGTACACACTGTTACAAGTCACATTGCTACACCCAGCTTCCATTGTTCTACCATTGTACTATACGGCAGAAAATTAAAAATAAGTAAAAACAAAATCTGTCCTTTGTTAATTCAACCCTGAACCAAAAGGAAAAAAAAAAAACCTTCAGAAAAAGCCCAGTCAGGTTACTCAAGATGGTTTGCTTGCACTAGAGACTATTTGCTTTCATACAGGAAAGAGTTCAGTGTTTAAACAAAAAGTGTGAGTGGGACCAGTCCAGAACTCTTTCAAGGACTCAAAAGTAAATAGTGCATTATTATACTTGGACTTTGGTAAGAATCAATTTCCCAAGGTGCCCCTGAAACTCTTGCCATAGTTCAGTCACCCAGGGACTTGCGCCAGGAGCATCCTGTACTCCAGACACTCACGTAGCACATGCTTACCTACAGTGGATGGAGAAAAATGGACAACTAGCAAAAGGAAATGTAAGTGTAAACTCGTCCAAAAGTAAGGCAGAAATCTGATACATACTATCTGTCTTCTGGAGCCAAGACCATGCATAGATCTCTGAGGTTTGGCATTGTCTCAGCCTAAATCATCTGACTCACAGCAGTGACTAGAATTGTCTTTAAGGTCTTCTCCCACCCATGACACATATTCTTTATACTGCTCTGTGTTGGAGCTAATCAGCTGTGAGAATGTAACCAATCATTTCCTCTTCTGCACCTAAAATGTTCTCACAAAAAAAAAAAAAAAAACAAAAACAAAAAAAAAAAAAAAACATGAAAAGCTTGGCATGAACGTCTAGTACATTCCTTTCAAGGGCAAAATACCCTGGGCCATTTTATTGCTCCATATTTGTTTGTACTCAGAACTGAAAAAGAGCCAATACATGTCCCAGGGACAGAGAGATCTGACCTGGCAATAATGCACACAGCAAAGGATATAAAAATACAAGTCAAATATAAAGATACTCGTGAACCACTCATGTATGTACATGAATCACAGTTGTTGAGCAAGACAGCAACAATCTCACTGACAACACACAATCAGACAGATCTTGAGAAGTTGGAATAAGCATCCTCCCAATGAACAGCCTGCAAGCTGTCAGAAATACTAACGCAGAACGATCCTTCTCTTTAGCAAAATTTTGCCCACCTCTCCTGTATCAGCAATGAAATTAGAACTGGAAACTTGGAGACAAGTTTGGGCAAAGTAAGTCACCAATTCTTTAGTCTATGAACACTACATTGCCTCAAAAAAAAAGAATACATGTATTTTACTTTGTACTGTGCAAGGATGCTAACTCTAACCTTAACCTTAATGCACAAAAGAACAGAAAGAACATTTTATAGATCAAATGAAGTTCTTAGATCTGACATTATAAGTTCAAAAGGAGAAGTCCATGACAAAACTCAGTAGTTCTCACCAACAGGTAAAACAGTTTACCTTTAAGAACTCAGGAATAGGCAGGTCTGATAGCACACACTTGTAATTTCAGAATTCAGGAAGCTGAGACAGGAGGATTAAGAGTTTCAAACTACACAGCAAGAAATCCCTGACTCATAAATCAAATAAAATGAATGCAGGAACCCGTCTTAAAATAGCACATTTGATAGAAAACATAATATTTTTCCAGGCATAGAGTGATACATGCCTGTGATCCCAGTATAGAGGAAGAGAAGGCAGGAGCCTTCTTACAAGATTTCATCATAGAACTTCCTAATACAATATTAGTTAATCTTTGTGCTGGTTAAAATGTCAAGAAATTTAGTAATGCTATTCCAGAAAATGTTGTGGCTGTCCATTAAAAATGTGGGAAAATATCTACTTCTCTGGTGAGAATTATAAAACCCTTTTGAAGTGAGGCCATTTAAAGAAACTTGTTTTGGACAATACTACTTCCATAATGGGTCCTGGCTCTCCTTCACACCATCAAAACTTCTCAGACGCCGCTAGGACCAGTGCAATTTGTCCTGGTGATGCATTCTTTGCCACTGAACAGAGTTATATACAAGAAACGAACATCAGAGTTAGAATTTAACTGTTGGTTTGGTGTGTGTGTGTGTGTGTGTATGTGTGTGTGTGTGTGTGTGTGTGTATGTTTGTGTTTGTGTGTATATCTCTGTGTCTCTGGGTTAATTTGAACCTACCATAAAAGAGCCTTCAAGAAGGCTAGAGAGATGGCTCAGCAGTTAAGAGCACTGACTGCCCTTCCAAAGGTACTGAGTTCAATTCCCAGCAACCACACGGTAGCTCACAACCATTTGTAATGGGATCCAATGCCTTCTTCTGGTGTGTCTGAAGACGGCTACAGTGTACTTTCTCTCTCTCTCTCTCTCTCTCTCTCTCTCTCTCTCTCTCTCTCTCTCTCTCTCCCCATGTGTGTGTGTGTGTGTGTGTGTGTGTGTGTGTGTGTGTGTGTATATATATATATATATATATATATATATATATATATATATATATAATCTTTTAAAAAAGAAAAAAGAACCTTCAGGATAGATTTGCTAGATGAAGAGAGGAGAAAAAGTTTTTGATTTGTTTGTTTTTAATACAAACTGAGGATGTGAGGGCACAGTATGCATCTAAAATTCCAGCACTCAAAAGTCTGAGGTAGGAGTTTGTAAGTTTACATCCTGTCCTCAAAAGAAAGGAAGAAAGGGATGAAGATAGGAAGATAGGGGTTCAGAGAGAAAATAAAAAGGAAAAAAAGAATATCAAAATATAATATTCTTTGCAACAAGAGACAATTTTAGACAAATTGGTAAAGTAATATTACGATTGTGAGTCTGTCTGTCTGTCCAGAAAGGAGCAAAAGGCAGACTGAACAAATGTCTTTACCTATCTTAATTACTCTGATGCAATCACACAGATTCACAATAGGATTGGAAATCAGGAATGGTGTTAACAATATAGAGGTGTTGGGAAAAAAATGTCATAAAACCAACTGGGAAGGCAGAGTTGTGAGACACAGGAACCAACACAGACAGAGAGAGCGTAGGTAAGTAGCTTGGACTGAATGGATGGTAAGGGAGCTTCAGGCAGGAAGGTCAAGGACAAATTCTATCTAGGACTAATTGACACTATGCCTTTAGAGTGAGCGTGCTGGTCTACCAAATGGCCCCTCCATGGACTGAGGAAAGTGAGAAAAAGAACGGCAGTGAGCCCAGAAATGACTGCACTTAACTGTAGCTCAGAGCAAGTAGACAACAGAAGAAAACCTGTTTGGTGGTAAAGGAATTGCCTAACGTGCAAAAGGAATTGGGTTCCATCTCCAGCACTGCAAGAAGAAAAGATAAGAAAACTGCACGTAGAGAACAATGTTAGCTAGTGCTAAATATCCAGGAAACATGAATCAGATGTTAGATGCTTTTTGAGTACAAATATAAGAAGGGATTCTTTCTGTAGGAGGAGAGACTTTTTAAAAGGAATCACAACCTTGTGGAAATGAAACAAGAGTTAGATGAGAGACTGAGGAGATGCCTCAGTCAGAAAAAAAACAAAACAAAACAGTATGATGACCCAAGTTTTGGTTTCTAGCACCCCACATAAACAATTGAGGTCTTTACCCTAGTTCTGGGGAAGAAGGAACAAAAGGGTCCCTAGAGCTGGATGAACAGACACACAGACACCTATACATACAGACACACACATACACACACAAACAGACACACACACACACACACACACACATAGACACACAGACATACACAAAGACACAGACACAGATACAAACACAAATTATATACAAAGCACAAACACACACAATAGATACACACGCATATAGACACACATAGGCACAAACATTCACAATCACACACACAGGAACACACACAGTCAGAATCACACAGAGAGATACACAAACTGAACAACCCCCAACACACAAACACATGAAAATTAGAAGAAAATGATAAAGAAATTGAAAAGATGTCAGAAGGAAGAAAGACTAAATTCAAGAGGCCAAAGACACAAATAGTTGTTTCATATAAAATATAAACAGAAGTGGGGAAACACCAATGAAGTCATATTAAAAAAATGCACTGCAAATGAAAGATTACACAGAAAATAGAGAAAAAGCAAACCTTAAGAATAGCCAGAAATATCCTTGGAGTAACTCCGTGCAATTTTTTTGAAACTGAGTTTCGTTGATAAAGAAATTACAAACGCTTGCTGAATAAAGTTAGTCACAAGTCCGAATGCTTTATCACAAGCTAAATGCTAAATCACTAGCAGCAGTTTTCCTGCAGTGAGGATCTAATCAGTCACGAGACCCCACCAGGCCATGAATGAGCTGCTCTTTCTGATGCTTCTTCCTGCTAGAGGAGGAGAGCAAAGGGCTCAAAGCTCTTCTAATGCCCCAGACATCAGATGTCTGAAAGCTCATGCCTGCCAAGACGCTACCAGCTCGAGGCTCGAACACTGTAAAGAATTCATTTCTCCCTCTGTCCAGTGTTTATCCAGGACAAAAAAAAAAATTGAATAGTTTTAGGCAAACGCTACCCACCACAGTAGCAGGCTTGTTTCTAAGCATGTGCCCAGAGCTTCTCACGTGAACATACAAAGGAAACAGAACTGTTGGATTACAGGGCAGAGAAGAGAACAAAACCATTGATTGGATGATTTAAAACATTTATAAATGGAATTTCTCAAAAATACACACACACACATATATATATATACACTAACAACATAGACGCCATTTATGAGCCTCATTAATTAGAAGTCCCAAGTTCATTATGTTTTATTTCCAACATTATCTAGTTCCTTCCCCTCCACATAACTAGATGATATTGAAGTTAAACAAGGACTTTGCATCATTATACAGACACACAAACAAGATGTGTAAATACACATACATACATTCATGAAAGGGAAAAGTTTTCTTTAAATAGATCCACGATTCACTGTCATCACCATAAATAATGAACAGTAAGACAAAACACCAATAACTATGCAGTCCCCTAATAGGTTCTTGGTCCCCTTATCATCTAAATTCGCTTTGATTTTAAGAAAGGTCTTTGCTCGCTGGGTGCCCATGGTGACCTGTGTAGGAAAGGGAACGCATAGTGAGTCTTTCCTCCTTCATTTCTGGAGTCTACACCTGTGAGTTGCTTACCTGACAGCACCTAAAGATCATCAACAGTCAGGTTTGGAAGGGTTGGGTTAGGTGTGTGTGTGTGTGTGTGTGTGTGTGTGTGTGTGTGTGTGTGTGTGTGTGTGTGTTTTAACATCTATGGATTTAAACACATTTGTCATTCTTCAGTTCCTCACCATTATTACATTACTGCATATTAAATGTCCAGTCTACCTAAAATCAGACTTTCCCAGTCAGCTCAGGTACAGATCTAACCTACACGTTATTCATCACCTCTCTACCCTTGCTATGATGGACTGATGATTCCAAGTCCCTGCTCCATAACTCCAGCCTCCATATCTGTGAACAGTCCTGTACCGAGCAACTCTGGACCCTCTGAGTGGGGAACTCAGTACAGACTCCAGTCAGCACTAGGTTCTGACCCTTGTAAATGAGCAAACACTAAGGGCCTCTCATCTCAGCTGCCTGTTGTGATTTCAAAAATCCCCTCTGTGGGAAGGTCTAGGGATTCCATATCTTTCTGGATTAAGATCTGTCACAATGACACTTAGTAATGACTAGTACACTGCAAACCCCCAACATGCAGGATTTGACTCAGGCTTTTTGGTCTTAAATCTTCTATGCCAAAATTCCTAGTTCATCTGTTTTATCCCATAGCATGCCAGCAGTCAGAAAGAGTGAGACAGAGGGAGGGAGACAGGAAGGAAAGAAGAAAAGATGGAAGTGGATAGGAAGGCCGAAAGATCTCCTTAAATTCTCTTCCTCTTAGGACAAATAACTAAACATATTTATGGTGCAAACAACTCAGAATAAGTGGCAAGCCTTTCACACAACCCCCCCCCCCAACATTTCTGTTTTCTTGTGAGGAGCACATTCAAAACTCTCTCTCCTAAAAGAAAACCAGCTGGAACAGGAGAGTGGCTGACAGTATAGTGTTGGGGTACATATATATGAGAGTGCTGACCTAAAATTAATATTATTTAACAATTTTTTTCATTTAGATATTTCAGAATATACAATAAGCCATTGTGGTCTATTGGAACCGTACTAGACAACAGAACAATTGAACTTACTCCTATTTTATTTATTTATTTATTTATTTATTTATTTATTCATTCATTCATTCATTCATTCATTTAATGTGAGTCACCATTGCTGTCTTCAGACACCCCAGAAGAGGGCTTCGGATTCCATTACAGATGGTTGTTAGCCACCATGTGGCTGCTGGGAATCAAACTAGGACCTCTGGAAGAGCGACCATTGCTCTTAACCGCTGAGCCATCTCTCCATTATTCCTATACAGCTGTAATTTTCCCATTCGTCTCTTCTTTTGCGGTTCCCGTCCTGATAACCCCAACTCTACTTGTTTTTTTCCGTGAATCAGTTCAGTGAATAAAATTCTGTGAATCAAACTTGCCTTGGAGTGTGACTATAGGACTTCTGTCTTTCTATGCCCAGCTTCTTTTGCTTAACATTACATATATATATGTGTGTGTGTGTGTGTGTGTGTGTATTATATATGTATATATGTGTATATATATAATGTATATATGTATATATAATGTATATATAGTATATATAATGTATATATAGTATATATAATGTATATAGTATATATATAATGTATATATAGTATATATAATGTATATAGTATATATATAATGTGTGTATATATATATAGTGTGTGTGTGTGTGTGTGTGTGTATATATATATATATATATATATATATATATATATATATATATATATATATAATTCAAGCTCATTCACAAGGCCACAAGTGACAGGATTGTGTCCTTTTTAAGGCTGAAGCATTTATACCAGTGTGTATACGTGCTACATCTTTATCTCTGTGACAGACAACAAGGTCAACTCTGAATCTTGCAATTGCGAATGGCAGGAGAATGAACACAAGGGAGCTAGGTTTATTTGATATGATAATTTTCCTTCCTTTGGGTACAAGGCAGTCATGAGATTGCAGGACCAAGTGCTAGTTCTCCTTGTGGTCTTGTAAGGAACTTCACGCTGTTCTTTCATACTGGTTATACTACTTCACATTGCTGTAACAATTAACGATATTTTTGCCCTTAGGTGGTCTCTATAGACTGTGTTATCACAGTAACTCCTTTCTGTGATTGTGACACCAATTTGAGATTCTGTTCCCCATTGAGTCTTTCAGCTTTCAATTTTTTTAAAGACAGCTTTGCTTTACGCTTAATTTTTTATAATCACATTAAACATCTATGGGTGTTTGAATTCAAAATGAAAACAAAATAATCAGACTCTGGTTTCTAATTCTGTCTCTTCTCCTCCACTTCCTCACTCTCCCATAAATAAGCTTTCCCTACAGTATTTTTATTTAAAACATTTATATTCTGATTACTTTTTTCTTAGATGCAGATTGGCATATCAGATACATTTTTTCCACCATAATTTCTTTTAGCTAAACAATAAATCCCAGACATCTTGGCATACACTGACTAATTTTTGTTTTTCTTCCAAGCCCCAATGAGTATCTTTGGACCATCAGCAGGCAGTTCCTGGGAGGAAACATGAAAGATTTCATCAATTTACAAAAAAAAAAAAAAAAAGCAGATTAGGAATTCTGTAGTAAACCTTCTTAAAATGAGTCACCAAGTTCACACAGCCTGCCAGCCTCGTGCTGGGAAAATTTCGAGTAGGTGGCTACACTTTGGAGAGATGTGCACAGTATACAATCTTACCAGGAAAAAAAAAGAAAAAAAAAAGGGAAAAAAAAACCACTTCACTTTGCTACTACAATTTTCCTTTGCTTTTTGGAAACTAATGTTCCTTCCTATTTTAGCAGCACCATTTGCATTCCTATTATTCACACTGAGCTGTTATTTTCACTTTTATCTTCCCTTTGTTTTGTGTTCCTCCTCTAAGTTCACCTTGCCTTCATCAGGTCCTGAGACCTCATCCTAGGGAACAGCTAAGATGTGAGGCCTTAATGCTTGTTCATTTAAGGGTCTGAACCCAGAGCAGTCTGGAGTCCTGACTGTGTCCCCTGCTCAAAGGGAACAGCAGAATGCTGGGAACAGCACCATAGACTTACAAGCCATGGTGCAGGCTTCTTCCCTGTGAAATTACAGAAGTTCCCTTGAACCCTTGCCAACAAAGCAAGAGCATCCCACACACATTTGCTATGGAAACACCTTCATGACTAATAGGCTCTCAAAAGAAAGCATTTTAAAACTGAAGCTAGAAGTGCTTTCCTTCTTTCCTTTCCTTTCCTTTTTTTTTTAAGTCTATCCTACAGTGAAGGAAAAATAAGAACAATTCCCTCAAAATTGCAAGTTGTTATATTATTCTGGAGTGCTTGTCTGTAAAGCGGATTCCTTTTTTTTTATTCGATATAGTTTTTATTTTCATTTCAAATGATTTCCCCTTTCCTGGCTCCCCACTCCCCGAAAGTCCCATAAGCCCTCTTCCCTCCCCCTGTTCCCCCATTCACCCCTTCCCACTTCCCTGTTCTGGTATTGTCCTATACTGCTGCACTGAGCCTTTCCAGAACCAGGGGCCACTCCTCCGTTCTTCTTGGACATCATTTGATATGAGGATTATGACTTGGGTAATACAAGTTTCTAGGCCAATATCCACTTATTAGTGAGTGCATACCATGATTGATCTTTTGAGACTGGGTTACCTCACTTAGTATGATGTTCTCCAGCTCCATCCATTTGTCAAAGAATTTCATGAATTCATTGTTTCTAATGGCTGAATAGTACTCCATTGTGTATATATACCACATTTTTTGTATCCATTCCTCCATTGAGGGACACCTGGGTTCTTTCCAGTAAAGCAAATTCCTATAGCCTAAAGCTCAACCCCAGGCGTCAGGAAAGCCTGACTTGCCCCACCCCACCCCCACCCTAACCTAGTGCTTTAATTCTGAGAAGCTTGTTCTCTGCTGTTATGTGTTTATGAGTTCGGGGTTTCAGGCTGAGTACAGTTTTGTTTTGTTTTTTTTTTCCTCAAAATGAAAGGTAAAACATTTCTTTCTCGTTTCTCTCCTTCTCTTGAGACCTTGAGACAGGGTACCCTCAAGTTAACTACACAGCTGAGGATGACTTTGAACTTCTAATCCTGTTGCTTCAACTTCCTCAAAGGGAACAGCAGAACAGTGGGAACAGCACCGTGGACTTATGAGCTCTGGTGCCAGGCCTCCTCCTGGTGAAACGATAGAAGTGCTGGGCTTTCAGAGGTACCCATGCCAGATGGAGAACAAACCCAGGAGTGTGTATACACTATCCTAGCACTCTCTAGGCTGGGATCTAGTCCCCAAAGCCGAGACATTTAAGATCATGCATGATTGGAAGCTGATCATGAGTTCACACCACATCATGTCTCCCTTTCAGCCGACACTAGGCAATTACAAACTTATGCAGATGCACCAGGCCTGAAAGTGCCTTAGTTCAAACTAGTTCCCTGTTCTACCAAGACCATCTCACGACCACCCCCCTCTATGACCCCTGCACAGGTTCCACCTTCTCTAGGAAGATTTCCTAGCATGTCTTCTATCCGGAGAGAGCTAGTCCGTTTCCTCACTTGTGTGTTTATGAAGTCAAGACCATCTCCAGGACAAACAATGTGTTCTGATTATTTGTTCCACACCACCTGGCCCCATGCCTGACAAGAATTGGCATTGCCCCAGACCTCATTGTTAGTTGAATGACTCAGAGTGAATAGGCATTGGATGGGCCTAGCAGGTGAAAGGAGGAGACAATGTACTACCTGCATGAGTGGTGTGTTTTAGTATCTATATTCCCATCTTTTTCTCCTGCTCCATCACTGAAAGAAATGATAGGCTTTTACAGAGCATTGAATCTTGACCACTACCACACACACATGGCGGATGCCTATAGATGGAGATTTCTGGTTTTGTTTTTAATCTGAAGGGTCTAAAGTGGGCTCTGCAGTTCTCTTCTTTTAACAACCCAGTCTTCAAGACTGGGACAAACATCTCCAGAATCTTCTTTAGCATCTGCCAGGACTTCCGCGTCGATGCATCAATGTGGGACCACATCCACCCAGACTTATTTCTATCGTATGTGTCCAATCTCCACTTCCCGTATCACATCCCTCTCCATGGTTGAGAACTGACCTGCCTGGGAGACGTGCCGACACATCCCAAGAGCCAACGTTGCTTCAGGAGGGAGGACGCGAGCTGTTACCTCCCTGGTTGGTTGTTTGGGTGCTGGGACTGAAGCTCAGAGAGAGCAGCAAGGGTTATTAAGTGCTGAGCTACTCCTCCCTCTGCCCCAAGCACTGTCCTACAGTGTGGAAGCGCGCTTCAGAACACGGTGTCAGTCACAGCCATGAGACATGCAAGACATGCGCCGTGCTTCCTAAAAGACCGCATCAAAAACATCTCTCTCCTGTTACTCGGTTCCTGGGACTTTTGCAATGGAATGAAGCAAACAGAAAGGAAACACTTTGTGTTCTTGGGACCCACAGAAGTCGTTCTTCATCTCCCTGCCTATTCCAGATCTCAGATGCAATGAACTAATATTAGATTGGCTCCCTGAGTGTGGGAGCGAGATTTTATTCTTTTTTTTTATTATTCTTTTTGTTTGCTTGTTTGTTTTTTGTTTTTTGGATTTGGTTTTTCGAGACAGGGTTTCTCTGTATAGCCTTGGCTGTCCTGGAACTCACTCTGTAGACCAGGCTGGCCTCGAACTCAGAAATCTGCCTACCTCTGCCTCCCAGAGTGCTGGGATTACAGGCGTGCGGCACCACCGCCCTCTAAGATTTTATTCTTTATCAGGTGTATCTATGTCCTTGGAAGAACTATATTTGTAGACAGAGCTCACTGAAAAGCTAATGAACTGCCTAAAAGCCACTTGCACACTCTTCTCCTTTATCCTGTGAAGAGGACAGTCAGCTCTCAGAAATCAGAGAGGTCGGCTGCTTCACTTATATTGACTGTTTTTGAAGACTGTTTGCACACCTGCCCCCAGTCTTACCACGCCTCTTTACCTAACCCCACAGGTCCACATATCAGCTGCCTTCTATGCAAAGCCTGTGACTTTCGTTTGTCTGTGTTTGAACCCTTCCAATTCACCAGTACTTTTGGGACTCCAAGGAAAATCTTACTCTCTCAAAACATCCCCCAAGGATTTAAACAAAAGGCCTTTGAGAGGGTCAAAGAAGGTGGCAGGTGACCTGTTTCCTGGGTCTCACGGAGCTGAGCTGCACCTTCTGGGGAGGAGCTCCGCTGTGGCAGGCAGTGGAGGGTTGTTATCTACCACATCACAGTTGTTGGGTGTCATGGGTGCACAGCTGGCCTCCCAGCTGGAGCCAGAACCTCAGTTCCCAGGCTAGTGTTTACCTTCTTCTCTTCCATTTTCAAGACAGAACTCTGTGCTCTATAAAACAGGCACACACCCAGGGAGGGACCGGGGGTCAAGCTCATGTCTCTTGTTTGCACTTTATCACAAAAATAAAAGCCTCCTCGCTCTGGTTTATAGGCCACACTGTTGTCCCCAAGCCTGCTCTTCTGAGTCCCCAGACTAGCGACTGGTAGTAAAGATGGGCTTTCCTCCTCCTTAGGTAGTACGTATCCTGAGAATGCAGAAGCCACCGAGGAATCTTGTGTTTAAAATGCCTGCTACTCAGAATGTAGACAGGGCAGGGAGGACTGCTGGGGAAGAAGGGGCAGAGAGGACTCGGCCCCCAAAGACTGACTATGCTTAGCAATAAACCATTTGGGATCAGCAGTGCAGCTGTTTGTCAACTGCTGTTGAAAACTGAAAAAAGAGAGTCCGTTTTCTTTAAGAGTGTAGCCCCCTGCCCCCATCCCCCACCCCTGTAAAGAAATCCACTCTCCAGTGGCAACTCTCCAGGACTACGTGGACAGCACAAATTAGTCCTGATAGATTTTTTTAATTGACCAAAAAGGTCGGTGGGTAGGGAATGGGGGATGGGGCTGGAAGGAGATAGGTGAACAGCTGAATAGATCAACATGCATTTTGAAAAACCCTCAAAGAATTAATTTAAATTTTTGTCGGTAGACCTTCAAGCTATGCAAGTTGCCGGCTGCTATGGAACAGCCTGTCTTGGTTGACACCTACAGGCTGAGCCCAGAGTTTTAGCATAAAACATTGATGAGTTTGAGACTTAGATCTGCTAGTCCTCATAGTAGGACCTCCATGCACGTGTCTGCACTTTCCTGAATGGCTTTCATTCTTTAAAAGGAGTTTTGTAAAACTTAAACAAGAAGGTGATCTATCACTCAGGGTAGTAATCAGGGTGAGAGGGGCTGTAACGGAAACAGACCCAGCTCAAACTGTCTGCAACCAAGAAATGACTGCTACACGTTAGGTGCAAACGCCAGAAACGAGTTGAATTTAGCCACCCGTAGATCTGGAACTTTACATGGAGTCTCGGGACTGGGTGCTCACCCCATGTACACTGGTTCCTACCTTTCACCTTGTGGCTCTGTTTGGCTGTTTTCGCCTCATTCTACAACAGGTTCCGGAACAATCCTAGCAGTACATTCTCACAGATGTGAAATCTGCCTCTCTCCAAAGCTCCCGTAGGATGGAGCTAACCCTGAATCAATCACTATGGACGAGAAGGAGCTGGGAAGGGACCAAGCAAGAGACAGAGAGATGGAGAGACATCCTGGGACTGGAGCCCGGCTGAAGCCACAGAAAGTGGGACACCGGACACTTCCCACAGGAAGACACAACCTGATATCCTCTTTCTTCTCTTCTCTTCTCTTTTCAGAAAGTGGCTATGTGCCTGAGCAGATAGCCCTGCAATCCAATATTATCTCGTTCTTTTCTAAAAGTGAGGGAATGGAGAGCCTTTCCCTAGCCTTCTTTAAAGGAACAGCAGCAGTGTCCAAACCACAGTGCCTGGTGACACTGAGTTTTAAAAGTAACCTTTACTATATAGACTAAAGTGAAATACTGCTGATCCTCGGGTAACACTAGAGACAACCTGCGGGCCGACTCTTGTTGTTGGAGTGTGTGGTTTTGACACCTAGAAATTTGCTCTCATTTGCCTGAATCGTTTAAGCTTGTTGTCTCTGTGTTTCAAGTCATGCAAGGGAAGTACCTGTTCAAGTCTACCACGGTATGAAAACATTGGGTTTCCTGGCATGTTTCCGGGGTTGGCTTCTCAAAGTTCTCTGAGAGCTCCTTCCAGCTGGAATTTCAAAGGCCACGAATTTGCACCTTCCTTGCAAATGAGACCATAGACAAATGTGGAAAAACACTCAGATACATTCCACAGTCTGCTTAATTAAAATCTTCTTGAGGCTATCAAGGTCCACACAGGGGGCAAGCTAGTAAAAACAGTGAACTGTAGATCCGGCATTTAAACCTTGACCTTATAACTATTTCCCTATCATCCTGGCAGAAATGGCATTGCAGGAAGTTGTTACAGAGAGGAATACCACAGCCTTGCAAATTGCCACAGCTCACAACACACTGATTTTTACCCCCATAGAACCCTCCTGTCTTGACTCTCCCTCCACATTAAGCCCCAGAAGCAAGCAGCCTGTGGGAGGAAACCCAGCAGGCAGCAGGTAGAGCAAGCCCGGAAGGGAAGGAGAGCATTTCTAGGCGTGCCCTGGCCCCAAGCCCCGCCCTCCACAGTGGGCCAGAGTTGTAGCGCTTGTGTTTACATTTGTACAAGCTGCTAGGACAGGCCCAGGCAGGACTAAAGCGTGCATCCATCACACGCTGAGCAGAGAATGAATCTCTTTGGGGAAACAGTGATTCTGAGCGTTGGGACCCTGCCAGTGGGAAATTCACATACGTGAAGGGACTGGTTCACGCTGGTAGTTTGAAACAAGGGAAGGAAATAGAAGGGAGGGAACAAAGGAAAACAGGAGGAGGAAAAACTCGCTCGGCCTCACCATTTCGCTCAGGTGGATGAAAAAGCTGAACAGGGGTTTGAACACACAGGAATCAGAAGTTAATCTATTTTCTGTCGTGGAAATGTTTGCATCGGAGGTTAAGAGGTTTTGTCATCCCTCATAAACTCGCGATAGTTTCTGGGAGTATTTCTAAAGGCACGGCAGCTCTGGGAGGTCTGGGGCCATCTGGACCCAGACAGGACAAAGCCATAGTGTGCTAACTTCTGTACCTTCCAGGACTGACTGTGTGCCTTCCCGTGTTTACTCTGGGCCAAATTCAGCATAAGGCCAGAACCCCCAAGGGAAGCTGGCCCTCCGGAAAGAAGGACAGCGCGGATCATTTAACCTTTGGGTTGTATGGTCCCTTCACTCATGATGTTCTCCCAATCTCTGGTTGTTTCGTTTTGGTAGTCCAGGCTGGTATGTATAAAAGATGAATCTATATGTATAGATTCTCCTTCCTCCACAGCCTGAGTATAGGAATTAAATAGCATTAAAGGCACACAGGACCACGTTCACTTCATTCAAGCTAAGGTAAGCAAGCACTCTGTGTATTCAGCCACATCCCCAGCATCTCAGTCTTGGGTTAAAAAAACAAAAGCAGTACCCACAAGCCACCTGAGCAGTCACCTGCAAACTCCTGAAATAGCAGGAATGTCTCCTCCTCCTCCCCTTCCTTGCTATCTTGCCACAGAAACCACCTACTATCTTTCTAGCCTTTTTTTTTTAGAAGAGCTCTCAAGCCAGAGCCTCCCTTATCCTGCCCAATAGCTCTTCCCTAGGAAGCCTCGTCTGCATATCTACACTTTCACCCACAGAAAAGCTAAATACAAAAGCATCACATGCTTTTCTCAGATGACCTAGTAAATCACCCACCGAACACATGACCTCTGACTGATGTGAATGCTCCGGCTGATACCCACCCCCATACCCCACCCTCACCCCCTCCATTCCCCCTCCATCCCCACCCCCAGTATAGAAAAATAAAGGAAATTATTCACTGGCCCCCAAGACCCCTGGGGCTGTGGTAAAGGCAGTGATTGCAGGCAGATCCTCATTAAGGAGAGCTAAATCTGGCCTGACAGAGTCTTCATTAGATCTCGGGATCCTGCCCATTGTGGCTCTGTTTTTCCTAATTACTAAAGAGTCTGTAGGATGGTCATTTCAGAAAAACTGTCCATAGAGCACTGACAGAATGACCATTACCCAGTGTGAGACAGGGGTACAAGATCGGGAAGGCAAAGCAAAACTACACAGTGTCACATAGATTTATCCTGTTCAGAGAAACACTCTTTCTCACAGGGACTAGAAGGAGACCAAAGAAAAACCAAATCACCTAAACAAAATGTCTTGGGATGCCATGAAAGGCTCTCTTTTGAAATTGGATTCCAGGGCAGTTAAACTTCCATTTCATAGATTTTACTCTTTTTTTTTTTCCAGTCTGGGAATAAAAGAAAAAGAAAAAAAGAAAAGCCATTTTCTAGATCTTAAAAAAAAAGAAAGTTCATCTCACTAAAGACAAGCTGTTTTCTTTCTTTCTTTCTTTCTTTCTTTCTTTCTTTCTTTCTTTCTTTCTTTCTTTCTTTTGCAATGGAATCAAATTCTGTCACTTTTTTCAAAGGTGGTGCCCGCCAGACCAGCCGTTCAGATAAGTAGTCAATGACCATTGAGCTAATGAGAGCTGAGAAGGGGGCCAAAAAGCCCGCTTGCCAAGGTGCCAGGACTCCACCATTAAACTCACTCCGATGAATGAGGCATCACATTTCCAAAATGCTCCAGTCACAAATACTAATGCAGACCTAGCCCAGGACCCAGGCCATCACAGCCACTCCATGTATATGCAGCAAATGAAAGAATGATTGTTGCCTCGAAGGATAATAAGCTATGATTATATTGGTGAGAGCTGATGCCAAAAGTCTGTAAGTATCTGGACCACATTAACTCATTTACTCCTGCTACACATGATCGTGAAGTAAGTTCTCGGCTGGCCATCCGCCAGTGAGCTGCAGCCAGCTCTTAAGAAATGGAATGTGGGAAACAGGGCTGGACAGAGGCAATGGGATAGGAGAACCAGGGTCTGGAATATCCGGAGGTGTTGCAGAGGCAGAAGAAACTCAAGAAGTTCATGTGGCTTTGGCAGCCAATCTCCAGAGGCCGGGAGGAAGATTCTCCCATGTGCAGGCTGTCCCAACTAGTGATCAGCCAAGTTCAGGAGTTCAAATCCCTGTTCTCCCACTGTCTTGTTGCATAAACTTACTGAAGAGTGTTATATTGATACTTCTGTCTTAGGTGCTATTGCCCTAAAATAAGTGTAATAATGACTTTTTCTGGGCTTTAGAGATGATTTTAAAAGATATTATAAATACTCATTGGCTTTTACTAGGCTTATTCCCTGATTTGAAATTTTCAAAAATATTATACGTTGAATTACTTTTAATAGATCATAGCTCAGCGTCACTTACTTGAAACATGCCAAGAAAACATACAATAGTCAATAGCTAGGCTCAGTCATCTAAAACAAAGCCTATTTTATACTAAAGTGTGAAAATAGCATATGATTGACCAATAGCCAGCCAACACTGGCAACTCTACATACTGTAGATCATTGTCTCCTCCCTTGTGATCGCATAGCTGACTGGGAGTCCTGTGTAGCTTGCTGTGCTCAACATTACCAGAGATGATCATGCCATATGGCTAACCTGTTGAAATATGAAAATTTAAAATCCAAAGTTTAGGGCTGGAGACAGCTCAAATGGTAAAAGGCTTACTCTGAGTTCAGTCCTAGCACTGCATAAAAGGCGCCTAGTGACACATGCTTGTATCCATATCTGACTTAAGGCAGATCAGAACTTCAAGGCTGAGATGGATTACAGATGATGACAGTTAGAGAGATGGCTGGGTCAGTCATTATGGGCACATCCTGCTCTTGCAACTTCCTACAATTCCAGAATGTCTGACACTTTCTTCTGTTTGCCAAGGGTACCTGCACACTCAGGTACAAGTCTATAAACACACATACACACACACCAGTGCACACACAGATTCACATATATACATGCACAAAGCATAAAATAAATTGTATTTGTTTTGTTTTGTTTTGTTTTGTTTTGTTTTGTTTTGTTTTGTTTTCCAGACAGGGTTTCTCTGTATAGCCCCTGTCTGTCCTGGAACTCTCTATGTAGACCAGACTGTCCTCAAACTCAAGAGATCTACCTGCTTCTGCCTCCCTAGCGCTGGGATTAAAGGAGTGCGCTAGTAGCCAATCAGCGTTTCCCGTGAGCCCAACACCCAATGGAGGCGAAGGGTAAAATGTGCCTCCCATTTTGTCTGCCTGAGCAGAGTTCAGACACTCCAGTGGCAAGACAGAACTCTAAAACTCGGAACCACAGTATCTCATGTCTGTAACCCCAGTGGTAGAGGTAGGGAGACCAGAAGTTCAAGGTTATCCTTAATTACATAGGAAGTTAAAGGCTATCTTGAGCTAAAATCTGTCATTATACACTTAGAGAAGAGTTAGATACTAACCCTGATGTGGATTCTAGGACAGTCCCGATGGAGACTGAGCTTCCTCGTTGTCTTCCTATCTTTTATGTGTGTTCTGTTTTATGGCTTCAATAATTTTCAGCGTAAAGAAAAATCTGGAAGGTGTGGAATTTTCCCAAAGTGGCTTTTTCCCCACAGTACATCTTTCAACTGGGACCCGTAGTGAGGTTCAAGTTCTCACCAAAACTGCTGGGAATGGTAAGGACTCGGGACAAGCCAGGGCTCTGAGAAGGAGGTGCCCTTACATGTGCTGCCTAAGCTAAGGTGCAGGGAGGAGGCAGCAGGAGAGGTGCTGAGCTTGTGAAGGGGAGGAGGTGATCACTGAATTAGTAGGCTAGCTCCCTGTGTGACTCTGCATCAGCCTACAGTCAGTCTCTCAACAACTCTTTCACCACACGCTCTCCCACTGGGGAAGGACTTCAGAGTCTGTAAGACAGACTGCCTGCTTCCAAAGCTGTGTTAAAACAGAGACAGGGAGGCAGGTACAGCAGAGGCAACAAGTTGGGAGTCGCTTTCTCCCAAATTTTAAAATCTAACTTCCCCATGAAGACAACGCTAAGTTTAAAAAATTCTGCCTCAGGAAATGCGACTTCAGAGAATAAATCATCATAGCCTACTTTTACCAAAGAGGGCAGTGGCGATGCTTCCCAACCTGACCTAGGATCCCCAGCAGCCATGTAAAAGGTGAGCACATGTCTATAATTCCAGTGCTGGGACACAGAGAATTTATTCTAAATTGACCTCTGGCCACGTATGCATGTATGGGTGCGTATACCTACACATATGTTCATAGGTGCTTGCACAACACACACACACACACAGACAGAAATTCATTTCTGGCCACATAGAATGTACCCAGTTGATTTGCAGTCCAACTGCCTCAGCCAGGGCCACCTGTGCTTGGAACATGTGTGTGAATGAATGCATGAGCATACAGTTCCCACTTTAACACAGCACAGTCCCTGAGTTTGGGATGTGGCAGCCTGTGTATTATCGGGAGTTTCTGCTCATTGATATGCAAATCGTAAAGCAGTACTCTGCTGTGTTTAAAGAATCCCATGACTGAGCCAACCACAAGCAGGTTATTAAAGTAAAACAAGGCTATTTTGTCCCTTGTGAAAAGCAACGGCCTTGCCCAGTGAGTGGCACGTTCAGGGCTATTTACATTCCAACCAACAACCGACAATAAAGTCAAAATAAATACTCCTTCTAATGCATTTTTTTGTCTTTGGAGAACAACAGCTGTTCCCAATCATGGGACTGCCTGAGAATCACAATCAGGCAGGAATAATGTTTAAAACCTAGCATTCAGTCAATTCAGTTCAGGATGTCATTGAAGCAAGCGTAAGAAAAAGTTCTAGATCAACAGTTCTCAACCTGTGGGTCCCCTGCCCCTTTAGGTTCCAAGGATGCTGTCACGGGGGTTGCACATCAGATGTCTCACATATCATGTATTTACATTAAAATTCACAATAATAGCAAAACTACAGTCAGGAAGTAGAAATGAAAATATTTTATTTGGTTGGGCGTTGCGGCAACATGAGGAACTGTAGGAAGGGGTCTCAGCATTAGGAAGGTTGAGAACTACCGTCCTAGATGGAGTTAAGAGAAACCTCATCTTAAAAGCTCAGAAACAGAGAGCCAACTGTGCTACAGAAGCTGATAGCTGCATGACATCACCCTGTCACCTCTCTGCTATTTACTGTGTGATAGAAAATGAGGTTACCGAGACAGGTATGCTACATGTGGTGCATCATTTAATAGCCATGTGTAGCATCATTGTGTAATGCACTTACCATGTAATATTATTGACAACCGGGAAGTGGCTCAGCCAGATGAAGGCACTCGTTGCCAAGCCCGATTACCTGATTTGATTGTGGGGACCCACGTGTTAGGAGAAAACAGACCTCTACAAGTTCTGCCTTTCACATTTGTGCTGTGGCAGCACACACAGCTGAGCAAACACACAATGAATGAATGATTTCAAGAAAAATACATTACTGTGATAGGCAAAAAATACCCTATGAAGCAGACAGTATCATAATTCTCACTTTAGAGATTAGGACAGTGCAGGTAAAGTCAGGAGATTTCTACCCCAAGCCAGGAACCTGAGCGAGGACTCAGGAGATTGCTTCTTTTCCAAGACTGGGCCTGCAGGACAGTGACATGCGTAACCACCACACACAAACCCATTCAGCAGAGACTCCGTGGCAGAGACAAGATAGCCGCACCCTGGAGTTTCAGGACACTTTGCTCAAGTTGAATCAAGCACGGACCACTGTAGTTCATTTTGTGAGACCTCTTGACTCTCATTTGAAAATCATCCTGAGAGACTACATTATCAGCTGGACGTGATGATCCGTATCTATCATTGTAGCCTTGGGAAGTAGAGGCAGGAGGACCAGGTGTTCAGCATCAGTATCGGATACATAGTGAGCAGTGTGAGATCAGGCTGTGCATAAAATCTTGTCTCAAAAAAGAAGTGGGAGGAAGAAGAAAGGAAGGAAGAAGGGAGAGAGGGAGGGAAAGAAGGAAGTAAGGAAAGAAGGAAGGAAGGAAAGAAGGAAGGAAGGAAGGAAAGAAGGGAGGGAGGGAAGGAGCGAGGGAAAGGAAGAAAGAAAGAAAGAAAGAAAGAAAGAAAGAAAGAAAGAAAGAAGAAAGAAAGAAAGAAAGAAAGAAAGAAAGAAAGAAAGAAAGAAAGAAAGAAAAAGAAAGAAAGAGGGAGAGAGAAATGGGAAGAGGGAAGAGAAGAAAGATGGAAAGAAGGAGGTAGGAAAGAAAAAAGGGAGGAAGGGAAAGAAGAAAGAAGGAAGGAAATAAGAAAGGAAGGAAAGAGGAAAAGATGGAGGGAAGAAGGGAGGGGGAGGAGGGAGGGAAGAAAGAAAGGAAGGAGGGAGGGAAGGCGGGCAGAAGGGCGGGCCTACGCTGTCTACAATGGTTACTTTCAATATACTGTACTGCTCATTCACTTTGCACTCAGTCCATATTTACTGAACAGTTAGGAGGCGAGGCTCACGGCAGAACCTTGTTTTAAAGCACTGAACTTAGTAGATAAGGCCCGGCTTCCACTGGACATTCAGACAGAAAGAGGGATGTTAAAAATAATCATTCGCTATTATGGTGACTAGGAGAAAAAAACTCCTCAATGCAAGCAAACCAGGAGGGCGGCCCAATCTCACCTGAAAGCCATTAGGAAACCTCTCGAAGGAAAGTACATTTAGGAAGACTGGGGGATGGCTTAGGTACAGGCAGGCTTGTGAGGGACAAGAGCTGTGTGGAGATGCTTCTCTTTGTCTCCAAGCACAGCAACACCAAGAAAAATGCTTAAAATAATTTTTTAAAAATGTATTTATTTGGCCGGGCGGTGGTGGCACACGCCTGTAATCCCAGCACTCTAGGAGGCAGAGGCAGGTGGATTTCTGAATTCAAGGCCAGCCTGGTCTACAGAGTGAGTTCCTGGACAGCCAGGGCTATACAGAGAAACCCTATCTCGAAAAAACCAAATCCACAAAAACAAAAACAAACAAACAAACAAACAAAAGGATTTATTTCTTGGTTACTCAGATCTAACACCTGAAAATGTAGTTTGATCAAGGTTCTGGCTTTGTTTCTAAGAGATTCAAATTGTCTTTCCAGATTATATACTGTCTTTTTTGCCTCTGAGCCTCTCTCATAATCCTGTCCGACAACAGATAGAGTTCACTCAAGCTTAGAAGGAGAAAGAGAGGCAGTTTTATGCTGACTAAGTCAAGCCAAGCCAGACTTCATAACCATTAGATTCCAGAACCAACCACCATGGCCGAAAGGGTGGAGCTGTGTCCCTTTAGATTGCAGGCTGCATCCCTTCCATGTAAACCCTGTGGCTGTTGAGCATGGGTGGGATACACAAATAGGAAACAGCTGTGTATCACTCTTCAGTCTGAGAGAAAGCTACTCTGAAAAATAAGAAAAATGTGTGAAAACCCCCAGGAAGTAATGTTAGATGTTTTTGGAACTAATGCAAATCCAATATGAAGAATGGAAAATGGAAGGAACAACTTGAGACTTGTCACCCATTCAGGAGGGAAGCAAGCAGGTCTGACTGGATCTTGAAGGCTCTGTTAAGATGGGGCATTGCTCTTTTAGTCAAACTCCCAGCATGGCTTCAATAAAACCAGAATCACCAAAGAATGCAGTTTGGGTCATCATTATGAATTACTCTAAGCAACTGGACAATGACAATGACTTTTACAGCCACAGTGTATGTGTGTGTGTGTGTGACATCACTACTCTTCCAAGCAAGAAGCTCTAGACCAAGGCAGCAGACTGCCTCACATCTGCTGAAGCTGAGGCAGAGACTGGGTGGGGGTGGGGGGAGCATAACTATCAAACTGTGGGACTAGCAAGACTAGAAATCAGGGAGAGACTATTAAGTCCCTAAGGTGTCAGCAGAAAATCACAGGGGTGGTTTCGATTGCATGCAATATCAAGGAAATGCTAAGGCTTCTGGGGTCTCTACCCTGATGATCATGGAGCCTACAGAGTAGTGGATTTCCAAACACCACATGGAGCTGTTTAAATCTTCTCTGCTGCCCTGTAATGCTTTTAATGAACCCAAGTAACAACAACAACAAAAGGTAGGGTGTTATTCCTTTTGAGCCCTTAGGGCAGAGCTAATGGAGAGCTTCTGTCTTACACATCCTATATACAAAACACATCATGGTTACCAAAAAAAATGTATCTACAAAAATGATTTTTGAAAGTTATCCATTTGATTATAAACACGGTTTATGGTGTGTTGAAAGAAAGTGGCCCCCATAGGCTCATAGAGTATGACATTGTAAGAGGTGTGGTCTTTCTGCAGTAGGTGTGGCCTTGTTGGAGAAAGTGTGTCACTGGGGGCGGGCTTTGAAATCTCAGATGCTAAAGCCAGGCCCAGTGTGTCACTCTCCGTCCTGCGGTCTGCTTATTCCAGAACTCTCTGCTTCTTCTCCAGCACCATGTCTGCCTGCACGCTGCCTTGCTTCCCGCCGTGAAGATAATGGACTGGACCTCTGAGCCTGTAAGCCAGCCCCTAATTCAATGTTTTCCTTTATAAGACTTGTCCTGGTCATAGTGTCTCTTCACAGCAATACAACCCCTAACACTTGGTCGCATCTAAGAAGAGGGCCTTAGGGACTAGCAGCTGGCTCAAGAAATCTATTTTTCATTGCATACACTTTTCTATTTGTTTTATTTTTAAGTAATAGGCACTCACTTTTAATGATAAGAAGAGTAAACAGCAAGTCAGACTATCTGTATCCACCATTTGGGAAAGAAGGGGAGGTGGGAAAGAGGGCAGGGAGCCTCCTACAGCCAGCCAAGCAAGAGATGGTGTTGGCAGAGCTGTGAATGGAACAGAAACTGGGTCTGAGCCCAGGTCATCTGAGCAGCAGTTTCAGTGCTCCGGCATTATATCCTCCAGCTAAGCTTGCGATTCTAGGAAGGCTCCCAGAGGTGGGGCAAGACCTGCTGCAGAACCAACTCATCTGTTTTTCCCTTTTCTCTGACATGTGAGATCACATGTATTTGCCACTCACGACATGATGATTTGCCGCACGTGCTCAGCACAGAAGAATTCACCTAGCTGCCGAGATGTTCTTCTGTGAAGGAAGCCCAGCATCGACTCTATTTTTTTTTTATCACAGCAAAGGAGCATTAACTAATACACAGTTATTACTGGGTGTTTTATTGAACTGCAAACAAGACAAGAAAATAACAATATGAGTAGAGGTTCATAGGTGGAGTATATCCAAGTTGACCCTTAAAGATAAGGCCTTGGGCCACACAGCTTTGTTGAGCCTGGTGTTGATGTGTACATATGGAATCCCCATCTCCTTCATGGCAATTTTCTCTATTTCTTTGAGTTCCTGAGGGCCACACTTCTTAAAGCCCACTCCATGGATGTGCTTGTGAATGTTGATGGTATATTCTTGGGTCACTACCTTGTTGATGGCAAAACCTCCTCCTCCTCTTTCTTCTTCCTCTTCTCCTTTCTTCTCCTTCTCCTTTTCTTTCTTCTCCTTCATGCCACCCTTCTTTTCAGGAGTCATTCTGTTAGGCTCAAGTTGGAAAGGATAGGACACCAGGTATTCACCACGTATTTCACCAATGGTATGGGTTGAGAGTCTGGTCAGTGTCTCCCACGAGAAACACTGCAGTTGAGATGTCTATCAAGGTGACCGCCATCTCAAGGCTGACCTGGGGGTGGACCCATACCGTGTCTCACCTGTGTCAGTGTGGATACATGCCACTTACTCGCGAGATCCTGCCTTGACTCACCAGTTCTCTACCTCAGAGCAGTCAGAGCACTGCAGCAGCTTCTCCAAGGAGCAAAGGCTGAGAAAGATTAAGGACAGAAGTCAGTGCCTTTCTGGAATGTAGCTCATCACTTTATAACTTTCAGTAATGACAGCTCATCACCTCTGCTGTAGTCTGTCCGAGGTGAGTCCATATTCCCATCCTGAACTCAAGAAGAGCAGATGATGGTGCACGCACATGAACAGCAGGCCATGTGGCCATGGCAACCCATCAGAGGCCCCCACCCACTCAGAGAAGGAACTCAGTAAGCAAGCATTTATAAATGATGACTCTATTACCGACAATGCTTCCAACTCTAAAGAAGGGTCTGGAGGTGAGACAGGTACAGAGAAACAGTATTGAAGAGACATATTCATTTCAGTATTCATTTAGTAAGCACTGACTGACCCCAGTTAGAGTCTAAAGATTTAAAGATGCTAAGATTCAAACTTCAAGTAGGGGCTAGATAAGCTCTATGCCAATGTACCCACAAAATAAATGGGTACACTGAGTAACAGAGCAGAAAGTAGAGTTGTCCCAATCACAGGGCCACACAGATAGTACTGGTTCAAATGTCCTGACTCAATTCCCCCTCCTTCCCGAATGGAAATGTAGGCTCTCTGTCCGACTTTCCACTTCAACTATACTCCACATTTATTTCTATAAATTAAACCATAGAGAAAAACTGAAGTCCTAGGTCATTTAGTTCCTTTAGGTACCTTTGATTTTACTAATTCTTTTAGTAGTAGTAGTAGTAGTAGTAGTATCAATCATTTATATTAGAACATCCTGTAAGTGAAGAGAAAATCTAATCCCTCAAATTCCATACTTCCTAACATAGATCTTTTACTGGCTCTACTGTTTGTCCCCCGTGGTATTGCTTATCCTGCTGTTTTATTTTGGCTTTTATACACACTGGAAAGGCACACAATGTTAGACATCTCTTGCACTGAACAACTCTATAGATAGCAGGTACCTTTCTGCGAGAGACACAAAAGAGACGCACCTTGCCTTCAAACCATCCACGTTGCCTCTTGTTATTGTTTTTGTTTTGTTTCTTCCCTATTGCTTCTTTGTCATTCCACTTTGCTACATAAACTTTTATAAAAAAAATTTTTAAAAAGCTTTCTGGCAATTTCCCCTCATGGAAAATAAAATAATCCCTGCCCTCTTTGTGCCTGGAAATGGGATACACTTCAAGAGGCAAATACATGAATTTCATGAGATATAAATAGGCCCCATTCATTCAAGGAGTGGGTGTGGGAACAGAAACCTTGACAGGTAATTATCAAAAGCCCCTTAGAAAAGCAACTTTCTGTGGAAGAGAGTCACAATTTATTATTATTATTGTTGCTGGCCTCCCTGATGGTCTCCATTTATGATTCTGGTAATCTTGTCTCTTTTGATGAATCTACCTTTTGTTTTTCATTAAGGTGTCAGTGTGTTAGACAAAAGGCTTGCTGAGTACAACACAATCTGAGTGCCTCACAGAGGGAATGCACAACTTTGCACTTGTAAGCCAAAACAGCATTGTCCTTGATGGAGGAAACGCACACGTGCAAAGACATATAGGAAGCATGCATAGTGTGTGTGTGTGTCTGTCTGTCTGTCTGTCTGTCTGTCTCTGTCTCTCTATCTCTGTCTCTATCTCTGTGCCTGTCTGTCTCTTTCTGTGTATGTCTCTTTAAGTCTGTCTGTCTGTCTGTCTTCCTGTCTCTCTTTCTCTCCCTGGCTGTTGAGTGTCTGTCTGTCTGCTGTCTCTGTTTCTTTCCCGATGTGTGCATATATGTATCTGTCTATCTCTGTCTCTCTGTCTCTGTCTCTGTCTCTCTCCATCTTGGTGTGTTTCTCTGTCCGTCTCTGTCTCTTTTCTGTGTGTGTGTGTGTGTGTGTGTCTGTCTCTGTTTCTCTGTCTCTATCTCCGTGTCTCTTTCTCTCTGTGTCTCTTTCTATGTCTGTCTGTCTGCCTGTCTCTCTTTCTCTCCCTGTCTGCTGGGTGTGTCTGTCTGTCTGCTGTCTCTGTCTCTTTCCCGATGTGTGCATATGTATCGTATCTGTCTATCTCTGTCTCTCTATCTCTGTCTCCCTTTGTCTCTGTCTCTCTCCATCTGGGTGTGTCTCTGTCGGTCTGTCTTGGTCTCTTTTCTGTATGTGTGTCTGTCTCTCTCTCTCTCTCTCTCTCTCTCTCTCTCACACACACACACACACACACACACATAGTCATACATACTTATTTCATAGTCATGGACCTTCTTTAGGAAGTTTTTAGCCAGGTTAATATAGAATATGTCTCGGTTGACCATTCTAGACCACGCCTAAGGGAGACTAGTAAACTCCTGCTCCTGCTGGTAATCATGCCTGTTTCACCATGGACCTGATACGTTTGAACACTGATCAAGAATCTCTCCCAAACTTGCTCAAGCCCCTCCCCAGCCCACCTCCTAAGGATGGTCTGTTCTTAGGAGCATCACTTCCCTGCTGCTGTCTGCTCCAAGACCAGAGCAGCAACCTTGTAAATCCATCCTCAGCCCTGTGGGTGAGACAGAGCCTGGGAGCCACTCAATGGAGCCTGAGGTGGAACATCCTGCGACGGATCCAGAGCCACCCGGATGTCTGGGAGCCTCTCTGAGAGGCTCCTCAGAATAGGCCTACTCCTTCTGAGACACGTGGGATTTTGTCAGTGTGCCGTCCCAGGCCGGTGACACAATCTTGGAGACCTGTCAAGACTAATGACCTGTCACCACAACACTTTCAAAGAGGAAGGAGGAATGGAACTTCTCCAGCTCTGAAGGCCAAATGCCTAGGGGTTGGGGTAGGGGTAAGGGATCAAACAGCAATGCACAGAACACTTAAAATTAGGAAAAAAAGAGATCAATGTAAATTAAACTCCTTTCACACTCAAGATAGAAGAAAATGTTAATTCTATGTATTCCAGAAAGAAACCTGAGAAAAAAAGTTGAGGAGGAGGCAGGTTTTAAGCCATAGAAAAAGCTATTTTTTATTTGTCAGAAACCAAAAGTATGTGTGTGTGTATATATTCTGGAAACAGATTTTGCTACCAAACCATAAATAGTCATGGGATCTGCTCTCCATATTTATGCAGCCCTTTGAAACCAATAGGGAAGTAGCAGATAGACTTTAAAAAATAAAATAAGACCAAAAGAAATGATTTTTCTCTACTCAATAAAAGCAAGCACTTAAGAACAGAGCTAGAAAGGACTTCCCCTGTGACCCTGCAGCCTCGCCTCAGTGATGCCTCTGTGCTCATTCATTGCTTCCTAAGCATTCTGAAGAAGCTTCCTTCTCTTTGGGCTAAGCGAAGACTATATGAGGAAGTGACAACCAAGAGTCCCCTGCAAGAGGTGGTCAGTCCTCAATGAGAGGGCTACAGACATGAAGAGAGTGGTCTTCTCCAGGGACACACAACACAAGCTAGAGGCACAGCATCACAGAATGACCAAAGGCTGAGAGGTTTGGCTGGTCTCTAAAGGAGATGAGTTGTTGAAGGTAAACGAGAATGATGTTGGGCAAGGTAGGGCCTTCACAGAAGTTGAGAAAATGAGACATGTTTGGATGGAAGAGATCACACATGGGAATGGATGAATTGATGGGGAAAGACGGGGGCCTAGCTTTAAACTGATTATATGTCAGTCAATGCTAAAACATCTGAACTTGGCTCCATATGCTGTAGAAGGCCTCTGGGGGTCTAAAAAGAAAAAAAAAGATGTTTCTTTCAATAATTCAGGTGATATAATAACACAGAGTAGAGATGAGAGCATCCATTAAGCACTAATATTTAGTATCTAAAATGCTGTTGACATGACTGTCTCTACTTACTTCACAAGCTGAAGACTGTACATTACTTATATCACTATTTCTCCTCCTTTTTATCATTGTCATCTTATTTGCTTTTATTTATCTCCTACTAATGATGCAGTCATCATTCTGTCACTGAACGATACATATTGAAATCTTACTAAATGTCACACTCGGGTAAGGGCTGGAGACCTCATGACAGACAAAGAAGATGGAGTCTGGACCTTGACAAAGCCATGAGAATCCATCAGGGCTGACAACACAATACAATGCAATGAAGTGAAGCCAAGGGAAAGAGTAGGGCCGTCCCTCAGGAAGTGGCAGTTGGGTTGTGACCTAAGCGGTGAGTAAGATTGTGACAAAATGCATGTATTGAAAATGCAAAGAGGAAGAGATTGACCTTGTCCAACAGGTGGGAAACAACGGTAGGCAGGAGAGGAAGTGAGACTATCTCACAGACCTGCAGAGTAGAACAGGCTACAAGTGGGCTTAGGTAGAGCGCACAGAGCTGTGGTATCTATGTGCACTGAATAAATAGTCCAAATGGTAATATAGAAATAAAATTCTAAAGCTTCGTGAATTAAGCAGAAAACATTGATCTATCTGTTGAACAAACTCTAACCCAGATCAGATGACTTTGTGCCGATGGTCTCTATGGAGTACCTATGACATGAACGATCCTATCATTTAATGCTAGCTTCTCAGTGTATGGCTTATAGGATGACTACAACAGCAGGAAACAGAATGTGGAGATGGTCCTCCCCTCTCACATACTTACTGGTGGATCTGCCTAACCACACAGACTCAAGTAAGTTCAGAAGAGGCTAGAAACAGTAGGTCACTTGGGATGCAGTCATATCTCTGTCAAGGCCTACAAGAACACCAGACTTTGCCCTAAGAGTAGATGTTATGATTAATCTTGATTGTCAATTTGATCGGATTGAAAAATGGTTGGGAAATTAGTTGAAACACACGGCTGAATGTGTCTTCAAGGATAGCTCCAGATACTATTAAGTTATGAGGCCATGACCTAATAAATAAATTCTTTGGATTTGCAATGCGATAACATCATTTGGCAGGTGACAAAAAGTAGGAAGTGAGTGACCTCATTGAAAGTGAAGGAAAATGGTCTCTGGAGGCATGTGTCTGAAGACTATATTATCCTGGATTCTTTCTCTATGCTCCTTATCCTGCCTTCTGCCTGACATGTTCTAAGATGATTGTACACACTCTTTCTGCCATAGTAAATTGAGCCCTCTGAAACAATGGGCCAGAATAAATCTTTCCTTCTTTAAATTGGTTCTTTCAGACATTTGATCACAGCCACAGAAATGTAATTAATATAGTCACAAAGAATGACAACCAGAGGACAGACAGGGGTCAAATTTATGTTGTAAAAATTACCTTGGCTTGCAATGGTTATGACTCAGGAGGACAACAATACTTCATGAGAAATATGTTGACTGGACAAGTTGAAACCAATTACAAGTTTCCTCAAAGATTCAAGTATAAGTCAATGCTCACTTGAAACAGTGTCTGCTTAATTAAAATATGTCTGGATATGTTTATTAAAATTCAAACAAGCAATTCATTAAGCCTGTACTTGCAACAAAGGAAGGCTTTTATTAAGGATAACACTGACAGAACTTAATAACAATTGGCTGAATTTGCTTAGGGCTTCAACATTATAGGAGGTGAATTTCCACCCCTCCAAGAACAAGGGAGAGGGAACCCTGGATGGTGATGTTTCCTAGGGCTCTTTCGATGAAAGGGTAAAACAAGTCAAGGAAATGCTGTACTACCAAACAGGATATGTTAGAGGTGAAGCTAATGCTGAGACATGGAAAGAACTGACATTCAAGTGGAAAAGTTGGGTAATAGAAAGACGATTTTTTTTAAGGAACTAAAGGAAATGAGACAAAGCCAGAACAGAGGAACATAAGAACTGGCAAATGATTTCAGGAAGCTGTGTGCAAGGGCAAGGGTAGAATCCCCCGGGGTGTTCTTACATGGGTTTCATGACCTAAAGACATGGGTCCAGCTGTGAGCACAGACCTGGGGGTAATGTGAAGAGTGAACACGCTTCTCCATAAATCATCCACTGACCAAGCAAGGCAGAGCTCTTGATTTACACATAGCTCCACTCTTCTCTATTTCGATAAAGCACGGCTGCCTGGCAGCAATAAGTGCTTGTTCATTCTTTTCACCCTCACGCCCAATCCATCAGCACGTCCCTTTACTGCACTCTGAAATACGGGTTCACTTTATCTTTTCGTCACTGACAGACACCACAGTTCAAGCCATACCGTCGCTTGTCTTGAAAGAACTGGCTCCATCTTTCGTTTAACTGCCCGCCATCTTCTGCTCCTGCTTTCTCTAGTACATTCTCACAGTGACCAGCTTGATCCTTCTGAAGTGCAAATATAATCACATGACTCTCAAAACTACAGCAAATCCTTGACCTATAAAGCCCTTCAGGATGTGGCCTCTGCCTCCCTTTGTGAGCACGTTTCCCTTTGACATCGCCCTAGCTTCTTTTCGTTGCCCAATGTTCCAAACTCATCTTGGGGCTGCTACACTATTCATTCTGCTTTCTGTCTCTTTCTCCCCATCCTCACCTGACTGACTCCCTCCTGTCCCATAGTCCACAGCTTACATATTGGTGCTTCAGACAGGACAGTCTGCAGACTGCAGTCACATGACAGTGAGTTGATTTCAGTGTTCTATATACAACATCTTGCTCTCTGAAGCTTTCTTTCTAAGTTTCTTTCCTGGTGTCATGCCTGTGTCTTTCTTTTTTAGATAAAAGTAGTTCATTTTGGCTCACGGTTCCAGGTTGCAGTCCAATATCCCAGATAAGCCATGGCAGCAGGAGCTTGAGGCAGCTGGCCACATTATATCCACAGTTGAAAAGCACGGAAGGATAAATGCTAGTACCCAGCTCACTTTGCCACTGTTTTTATAGTTCAGGATCCCTAGCAACAGGAATTACCACCTCAGTTAACCTAATGGGGATAATCTTCCACTGGAATCCCAGAGACATTCTCCATCTTATCAAGATGACCATTGAGAATAGCCATCACACCATCAAAGAGTTGCTAAAACCCTGAAGGTTTACTTGAATCTTGTAATAGAGTTCTAGATCCTAGCACTGATCTAACAGCAACATGAGACTCTAGGGTCTCAGCCTTTTCCTATCGTTCATCAAACTATGTTGGTACAAGCTTGTAATCCTGGAACTCTAGTGATGAAGACAAATAAAAAAAAAATATCAAGAATTCAATGTTAGGGTTGGTTGGCAAGGTGACTTAGGTGACAGTGCTTGGCACGCAAGCCTGGTGGCATGCATTTGTTTTGTGTTGTTCTTTAGCATCTATTTTCCCCGGCTGCAATCTTTCCTCTCCTGAAAGTGTGACTTAATCATGCCATCAGTGTGTAGAGTAGTTCTGAGTGCACAGTAGACATCATATCTCTAGGATGTTGAAGAAACCCGTGAAGAAGGGCACAGATGAGTGAAATAATCTCTTCTTTCTTACATCTATTGCCTCTCCTTTCTCGTTGTCCAAACCCCCTGCATCCTTTAGCAAGTAGCATCCTCCTGTGGCCCTTCCTGGCTTCGTTCCATGTCTTCTCCCTCCATGTTTCTTCATGTTGTACTCTCATCAACCTTCTGGGCTTTTTCCTCCCATGAAAAGGGTTGAAGTTGAACAAGCCAAAGACCTCTTAGCCCATGGCTGCTGGTCAGCTCTAGCTTCACTGTGCCTTGCAGCCACATGGAGGGATGCTTTACCGTTTCCTCAAGTCTTGCCTCTCTCCTCCCATGCTTTCTTCCTACTTGTACCTCTGGTTCTTCTCTGAATCTGTTTCCTTAAAAATGTTTCCTCTGCTTTATCTACACTATTTTAATCTCCCCTCAGCTCTCTACTGTGTGTTCTTATTCTCTTCATGTTCAGTTTTGCTTTCTGAAGCAAGGTCTTCCTATAAAGCCTGTGTGTCAAAGGCTGGTCTCAAACAAGCAACAGTCTTCCTGTTTATTCTCCTATGTATTGTGATGGCTGCTTGTGAGCCAGCAAACCTCATTCCATCTGTACCTCACCCTGTAGTTTTTGCCCTCCACTTGCCTGACTTGCTAAATGCCGTTCTGAATACCTGTTTCACTGCCTTGCCCTTCCTACCATCTCCTGATTAAATCCGCCCTCCCTTAGGTACTCAAATACCCTCTCAACCCAAATGATGTAAAACTGCCTCTCACATCTAGACTTTCTTGTCCTAGTCTGTGAAGATTTAGGCTGCCAAGAATCATCTCTAATTCAGCATGTTTCTCTAGAACAGCATGGCTCCAGTACACAACTGGCCCCAACACACCAAAAGAGAGACCCTAAAGAGGCTACCTGAGGAAGGCTGGCAGATAAGGACAATTCATTGGAAGGACTTGTTAATGGAAGTAGAGTTGTTGACTTCATCAAGACCAACTAAGCAGATTCTTGCAATATGGGACAGAAAAGGGAGGGTATGATACTGATTAGGAAGAGAGCAACTTCATCCTAGCTAGAATGGACCTGGCTGAACTTAATATCAAAACATCAGACACTTTTCTGAAGCCAGGATCATGTTGCGAAGCTCCTCAATACTCTAGTGCTGCCTCTATTTATAAATTTCTGGAATTCTATGCAAGAAAAGGCACTTGGGTTACTCTGGGCCAACCATGGTAATTATAACTTAAGATGGCTAAAGGCACGTCAAGTTGAATCCATATAATGTCCAGATATATTTTACAAGTTCTATTTTACAATAAGAACATGGGACACATTTACTGGGAAACAGAGGCTAGACAGTTTACTTAATGCTTATCTAAATGAATAGTGGAACTGAACTTAAAATAGAATCACTGTAGATAGCAATGCCCATGTTTTTCCCCCTAGACCTTGAGTTATCCTAGTAGAGTGAGTGCTGAACACTGCCAATATGTCTTTCTACAGATTAGTTTCACATAGTTGTAGAATGGCCAAAAAAAATGAGATTTTATGCTGTTATTAGAATACGTAGAAGTATGTTTAATGGCTGGTGGCATATGGTAATTATTTTAAATGAGACATAAAACTATATATAGAAAAATGTTAAACTGTTTTTCACAGTTATGATGTAAATAAAGTCTGGTAAGAAAACTAAGAACACCGAATATTATCACTGCATGGAGGCATTATTGTGGTTTAAATAACTGTCTTTATTTTCCTGTCCCAACATACATTCTTGCTCCACACAAAGACCCCCAGGTTCCTTTGGGGGAGTGTCTTCTGCATCTCAATGAGATGGGCTTCCTTATCTCCTTTTAGAGAGATTGGAGAGGATCACTGGGCTTCCTTAGCCAGGTTCCTCTGTTTGTTTGTTTGTTTGTTTGTTTGTTTGTTTGTTTGTAGGAGCCAAGGAGCTTGGTGCAGCTAAAGAAGAACTAGTTGGTTAAGAACCATCTTTTACCATGTTATGGTGAGATATAAGAATGACAGATCTTGTCCAGTCTTAGGATAGTGCCTGTACTGTACAACCAAGTCCCATATTATCTCTAGAGTTGTCCTTCTTCCTGTCCTATTGCTTAAATTGGTTCTCTGTCCTCCTATCTGTTCTGGAAGCTTTCTTATATTCTTTCAATATATGCTCTTTTTATTAAATTTCTTCTTATTCGTTTTTGCTCCTTATAACCTATGAAACACTAATGAGTATATATTTATATTTTCTATCTGTTCTACCCTATACATGTTTTGTATTACATTCAAAGATAGAGAAATGAAAACAAAGACCTAGTCCTAAAGCAGGAAAAAAGTTATCTGTCTGAAATGAATATGCTTATATGAAGCCAGAATTAAATCTGTGGTTTGATCTCGCCCAATTCCTGAATTGTTCCAATGTGTGGCCATGCTTCAAGCTGTCATCTCATTCTGACAGAAGATCAATGGTTTTACCTTTATATACAAACAGGAATGTTTTAGTGTAGCTAAGTTTAAGCTATAGTTACTGTTAAATGAAGAGCCCCAATCTTCATTTCCTTTACAATTACATCTAACAAAATATAAGTAAATTTATAATTTAATGGTAAATTCCTTTAGGACATATAGTAATAGATTTACCTTAAATCTATTTTACCAAAATAAAAGAAAATCAGTCAGTTATGGCTGCTTCTTGCCCGTAATCCCAGCACTAGAAGGCTGAGGGCAGTGGGGTTGGGATGAGTTAAAGATCAAGTTGACTACAAAGTGAGTCCCAGATCAGTTTGGGGTATACAACAAGACACTATCTCAAAAACAAATAAATAAGTAACAAATAAATATCCGCCACAATGGTCAGGAATAAAAAGGAAGGGAAAGAAGAAGGGAGGAGGGGAGAAAAAGGGAGATGGGTGTGGGGAAAGAGAAGAGAAGCAATCCACCTGCTCTTTGCATTGTCCTTTCTTATATGAAACTTCTCTGAAATCCAGTCTACCGTTCTAAGTATCAAAGATCCTAAGAGATGACTTAGAACCCCCCCACTGATGGACCCATCCTGATTCTATGTTGAGAACACTTAGGTAGGACAGACAGATTTCTTTCAAAATTATCTTCACACCATTCCATACCTGCTATGGATTCCTTTCTTACAAGACATGATCTGCTCACAGTTGTCCACGCCAGTGTGTTGGCAGAAGCAGTGACACACATGACTGCTGACCCTGGTTAAAGGGTTCCCACTGAAGGGGAAGTAAGGTCTTCTAGAGAAAACAGCCCAACCGTTCCGAAGAAGAATGACGACACTGTCGGAAAATTTGGAGATTGATATAGCAAACAAATAAAAACTCTTGTTCTAATCCAGCGGTTCTAATCTAGAGGTTCTGATGTAGGACCTTAGGGCAATAAATACATCCATAGGAAATGCAACCATATTTTTAAAAATTAAGGATTTTAAATCCTTTCTTGGAAGAAAAAAAACATTGAGGACAAAGTTTAGATTCCTAACGAGTGATTAACTAAGTAAGGGACCTAACTTTCAGTATATATAAATAAACTCCAAGTGACCATTGAACCCAGTTACATAGATACACAGGTGCTCAGAGGCAGGCCATGCGTGAAGTTATTTCGGTTTGATGTTTATTTTCCTAGACTCTATTCTTCCGAAGAAGGCTTTACCCTCATGGGAACAATTAAGTAATGATAGATAATCAGCTTTGGCATCAGTCTGCTTGAAAGTAGACCCTGACTTCATAAGTAGACACTGCCTCTTACAAACACTGTGATATTAGAGTTACTCAGCATTGCTGGACCTCCGTCTCCCAACCTAAACAATCCCTTCTTCCTTGAGGTGTTCTTTGGGCTGTAAATGGTGCCATAGAACATCTATCTGACTCACAGAGATGATCGGTGATAGGAGCAATGAGTATACTTGGGAGTCATGCTTTTGCTGGCAGAGCAACACACCCAGCCTGCCCTTCTCCCAAAATAAGGCATGATTCAAAAGGATTACTTCTTTTCCCTTCCACCCCAAGCAAACAAGCCAATATGCCCACACCCTTGCGACAGCCCTCCATAAACAAATTCATGCCAAACAATGGCTCTGTGCTACAGGGTAGCCCTGAGAAAATGCCTGGAGAACAAACTCTTGAGTTTGCAAGAGTGTCCATTGTACCCTGATGTTCTACCACAACCAAGGTTCTGAAACACACAAAACTGCCACCTGTCAATAGCACTACATGCCGCTGTATTTAAGCTTCAGAGGAAGGAGGGAAAGAGCTGGGTCTCAAGTCTGACCATGTTTTTGTGACAAAATGCTTGACCAAAGCAACTTCGGGGAGAAAGACTTCATTTGGCTTTGAGGGAGACTGTCTATAATGTCAGGGAGGGCGTGGCAACAGTCAGGGAAGGCCTGGTGGCAGGAACAGGAAGCAGAAAGAGGACAAGAAGAAGAGCTGGGTCGTAAAGACTCAAGGCCTTTTCCTAGGGCTACAGCCTTCCCAAATGGCACAAGGAGCTGGAGAGCAATTGGTCAAGTCACATGAGCCTGTGGGGGAAATTTCACACTCAAATCGTACTGCCTTACACAATACCACTCTGTGTCCCATGAGCCTATGGGGATATTACACACTCAAGTCACACTACCATACACACCACCACCCTGATGCATGTATATGTATATGTATATGTATATGTATATGTATATGTATATGTATATGTATATGTATATGTATATATCTTTGCAATAGCAGCAAGTGTTCTTAACCACTTCAGTATCTATAGAGGATCATACAAATAAGGATTTCTCTATAGACTCTGTGTACTGATTGCAAAATCCATAAAGATGAGACCAGATGCCCACACTTAGCACTCTAAAGATCAAATACCACTAAAGGTATCCATATATACAGACATACATACAAATACACACACATACACACAGGTGCACTCACGCGTGCGTGCGCATGCACACACACACACACACATACACACGTGCACATGCACACGCACACATATCCCATACACCAGCACATATCATACACACAAGAATGCACACAATAGTAACAAAACCTTTACTTTTTTTTAAGGAACAAGAAATATCAAAATAGTATGAAGACCAGAAAAAATATGATTTGAGAAACTGCAACAATAAAGAAACGGTGTCTTTAATGTCAGCACATCTTAACATGGAGACTGCGTGAGCACTAATCACGTCTTAACATGGAGACTGAGTAATCTTTGTTGGGGGAAGAGTGGGAACGTTCCTGTGTAAATCAGGATAGCACTAGCAGTCCACTGCTCCAATATTCCCTGGGGAACAAAGTCACCAGGGTTTAAGAACTCTAACGTCACAGCGACAGCCATGAGTAAACAGGCCAGCACACAATGCCTCACAGCTCTGACCTGCTAGTTCTGCCTCCTCCTCTCCTGCTTCAAGAAGCACTGCAGAGGAAGTGGGGGTGTCCAGGTAACCGTGCCACAGTGAGAAAGTGGAAGCGAGCTCCAGTAAGAGAACTGTTCCTACCCAGAGACCTGGATTTTTCCTGTGTTTTTCCACAGCCTGCTGTGAGCAGTTAGTCATCCTGACTGCTACTCCTCGCTGATGTCACCAGGGAACTGGCAGGATTCAGACTCGCAACGCTTTGGAAACTCACAGAAAGGTGCTATGCAAGCAACTCTTTACACCAAGATTGAGTTCAAGGTGCCCCTGGCTAAAACCTCCAGTGTCGTTTTCTAAATTTAGTGTGGTGCCAGGGAAAAACAGGGTGGAGGGGAGCCATGCTATGGGAACCAGGAAACATGGTTTCTGGTCCCAGCTCTTTCCAAACTACCTATGTGGCTTTCAGCAAATCACTTCAGCGGATCAGGTCCAGGAGTAATTTCCGGTCCAATGCAGGGAATAGAACCGGTCACTGTAGCTGTACTTACAGTCACTCTGGGTCCGCTGCCCAAGAGGCACTTTTTGCTGTCATCCAAAATCCAAACCCTACCTTGCCTCCAAAATCCAACCAACCTATTGGCTTTCGTTTTTTTCACAACAATAATGAGGCTGTAGCTATGTGGGAGAAAATCCTTATTCATACGAAACATGTTATGAAGTGTTAAGTAATGAGCTACAGGACAGTCTTATTTAAAAACAGTGAAATAGTGTCTTCAATTCATGGCTCCAAAATATGATATCCATAATATATACATATATAGATATGCATATATTATATATGACCATTATATGCAGGTGAGAAAATGTGTGTGTGTGTATACAGACACACACACACACACACACAAATATATATGTATATGTATTTAGAGAGAGAAAGAGAAAGGGAGAGAGAATTTAGGTGTCCATTTTGCAATTTCATTAGCCAGATTTAAAAAAAAAAAATCTGGAGTCTCATCTCCTCCAGAAAGCACAGGAGAACTCCCTAATTCCCTAGAATTCCCACAGCACCGACTCCTGTATTCCATCTCCTTGCTCCTCCTCCTCCTCGTGCTGAAGTTATTTAAGTGCTGGCATGGTGACATGGTAAAGTCACTTAAGCAGTCCTCATCACTCAGAGAGTGATTTTTTTTTTCCCTAAAGCTGTGTCCACAGCCACTCCACCTCTCCTTATATGACCTGCTGGAAGCACGGGGGTGTGGGGTGTCTGGAGGGGGTGTGGGGTGTCTCCTAATCCCAGACTGCTCATGCTAGCAGTTGTATTAGGGCAGTTAGTCCCAACTGGATGAAAACCAGGACCTAACTATCCCTACTCCTCATCCCCAGAGCAGCATCTGAGCACAGCAGACAGACAGGCTACCCTCAGGGGGTGGGGATGGGGTGTCACCCAGACCACACTTGTTACACAGCACACATAGTGCTATGGTCCCCAAGTTTGCTTCAGTGTTACAGGAGCAACTGGAGGACACCAGAGCACATCATTCCAGGGTCTTCTGAGCAGCCCGGCCACTGCTTTCTATATACTGGAGTATCATGGATGTCAGCATCTGTTGTTCTACTGGTCTATCACTAGTGCCTCCATGTTGGGGCTTCTGCTACCACTGCTCACCGGTGTGTCACCAAATGATAAATGATAATTTGGTGCCTACTGTGCACCAAGGAGGCCCTCCCTGTGTCAAGCCCTTGACTTAGACAACCTCACTGGATCCTTAGCACAACCAGAAGAATCGCCACTATAACTGACTTAGAGTGAGGACGCTTTCTGACCTCCTCAATTGCCTGATGGTCAAATCAGCTTTTCTTTGAACCCTCTGCAGCCCTGGAGAGCACTGGTTTTCCTGTCAGGTTCAGAGTTCCCATCTTGTGTTAATCCCACGTCACTTCCCCAACAGACACACGTATTTTTCTCCAGCCACATTACGCTTTGTCTTCTATGTGTTTTTAACGATCCCATTTAAAAAATAATAATAAAATCGCTATTTGCATTCCCTCCCATCTCCTTTGTTTCTTCAAAATCCATCCCAACATTCACCCCAAATTGGGAGCCGAACTTGACAGAGTTGGCCACATGGTTCTGACTTTTGAGTCATAAAGGTCACAGGAGTAAAGGGTTTTTTGCGGACTCTTCCTCTGCAGTCCAGAAGAGTTGCTGAGACCAGGCATGTGGCAGGGACGTCCTTGCATGGAGACCTTAAAAGACCATTGGGTGAAGATGTAAAAGAGAAGCTTTAATTATGCCGGAGACCCCAAGATATTGGAGATGCCAGAACCATGAGATATCTTCCAAGAAACGCTGCATGGAGGACGTGAACCGAGAATGAGATGTCGCATGCAGTCAGCCGAGCCAGGAGGATGAGGCGTCTAGGTCCTCTGACATCAGGGTTGAAGGTTCCCAGCTGTGTTTCCGTCTTGCTTTGGTCCACTATTTCCTCACTATGCCAACTATCTTTTAATCATCTCATAAAAAGTTGCAGTTAAGAGATTGCTTTGTGTTTCAGAGAGACTTTGAACTTTGGATTTTTGAGCAGTCTTGAAACTGAAAGACTGTTGCGACTTTTGAAGTTGGACTAACTGTATTTTGCCCTATGATATGGTCAGGAGCCTATGGAGTCTGAGGAGGTGGAATGTGGTGTTTTGAATGAGCATGTCTTTGAGGATTCAAAATACTGGAGCTACTACTTCCAGTGTGCTCTCTGTCCCCTGCTTACAGATCAAGATTCAAGGCCCCAGCTGTCTCTATTGCTGTACCTTGGCTCTGCATCATGGACTCTAACCCTCTGAGACTGTAAATCCAACAAAATGCTTTCTTGAATGTAAAAAAAATAAAATAAAATAAAATTTAAAAAATATCCCATGCCAGGCGATGGTGGCACACGCCTGTAATCCCAGAACTCTGGGAGGCAGAGGCAGGCGAATTTCTGAGTTCGAGACCAGCCTGGTCTACAAAGTGAGTTCCAAGACAGCCAGGGCTATACAGAGAACCCTGTCTCGAAAAAACCAAATCCAGAATGTTGGTATTCTGTCTAAGCTCCACCCGACACTTACCTGGCAACAGCCAGGTATGCCCCGCCCCATAGACCTGGCCCACTATAAAAGGGGCTACTTGCCCCTCCTCTCTCTCTTTCTCTCTCTCCTCACTCTCTCATCACTCTCTCTCACACTCTCACCTCTCTGCCCCTCTTGGGCTCTCCTTCCCTCCCCCCTCTCTCCACATGATCATGGCTGGCCTCGACTACTCTCTCTCTCTGTCTGTCTCTCTCTGTCTCTCTCTGTCTCTCTGTCTCTGTCTCTGTCTCTGTCTCTGTCTCTGTCTCTGTCTCTCTCTCTCTCTCTCTCTGGCTTTCTCTACTTCCACTATACCACTAACTTCAAACCTCTACCCTGAATAAACTCTATTCTATACCATGCCTGTGTGTGTGTGGTCCCTTAGGGGGAAGAGGTGCCTGGACAAGGGCCTGCCTGGGCACTCCCTTCCCCCACACCGCCATACCACATTTCTCTGAATCCCCAATCCTCTCTTTTTAAGCCCCTTCACAGAAGGAGCAGTGCTGTTACTAAAACAGGAAGCTTTCTTTCACATCAGCCTTGTGCCACCCATGTCTCGGGTCCTAGACAGACAGTGCTGAGGAACAAGAAGGTTTGCTACAGTGATGTGAACTCTAGTCTACTGGTGACCCCCCTATTCCAGAAAGAAACAGTCTCCCCCTTGTGCTTCCTTCCAAATGTAAGTAAGATCTCCCTGGCCCTGTCTAATTAACATTCATCAAGTGAGATCTGGGAGGTCCATCACCCCAGGATTCTTTGATTAAGGCTAAGTGGCAACAAGACCAGCTAATTTAACAGTCCGAATCAGTCCTCCATGCCAGGTACCCTACAACATCATTCCTATTTCGCACAATGGCGTCAACTGAAAAGGATGATTTTCTGTTTGCTGATGTGGCGGTTTGGATGAGAATGGCCTCGTATGTTAGAATACTTGGTGCCCAGTTGGTAGAACTGTCATGAGGAGCAGATTTTAGGGCTTCAAAAGTTTCCTCCATTCCCAATGCCCTCTCCCCCAGCTCTCTCTGTCCTCTCCTCCCCTTCCTCCCTCTCTCCTTCCATCCATCACTCCTGCTGTTTGCAGTGTGTAAGCTCTCAACTGTTTCTGCCACCATATCTTTGCTCTCTCAAAATGGACTCTAACCCTCTGGAATGGCTAGTTACATACTTTCTTTTATAAGTAGCCTTGGCCGGAGGTGCTTTATCATAGCAATAGAATAACAACTACGACCATAACCAAGCAGTTAAGTCTCAGAGGTCATGAGTAACCTCCCCAAGACCTTATAGTGAGTAAATGACTGTGGGTGTGAGAACCTGGTTCCCTGCTCTCTAGGCTGCCTTCAGTGTGTACCAGATTAATCAGATGCCTTGCTGACCTCGACATGGAGTGCATGACTAGTCAGGGAACAGGGAGGAGATGTCAAGGGGAAGAATAAACAAGGTTCTGCAATAAGACAAGCCTGCATTCGGTAAATAAGTCGAGCTTCTTAACGCTTGTACGGCTGTGGGCAAATTCCTACACTTTTTGGTACCTCAGTGGTCTCCCTTTAAAGCCCAAACCTCAAAAAATAAATCTATAAACCCACTTCTCTCAGAGAGTGTCTGTGAGGATTAAATGCAATGGTAGAGAACAAGAAAGGCGGTGTAAGGTACAGGGCAGGCATTTCGCCAAACAGAGCTGCGCCTATCCTTTGTTGATGCAAATCATCGAGAAGTTCCCCCACCTACTTTCCTGTTGCTCATATAAAGTTCTAAGTCGGGTGCAGAGACACACCTGCAGAGGGGCCTTTCAAGCACCTGCTATCGTACTAAAGAGGCAAACGCTGGCATTGCTCAGAGAGATGAAGGCCATTGAGGAGAGAGGGAAAAGCCCTCCAGAAGCCAGGCTTTGGGAGGTGGCTTAACAGTTCCCTTAGGTAGGAAATCTTTTCCAAAACGGAGCCCCTGATGCCTTTGTGTACTGGTTTTGTGTTTACATGGTTTCCTGCCTGCACACATATGTAACTGCTTCTGTGACAAAGATGTGTCAGTTTATCAAATAAATGCTGACATTCAGTCAGCCTGAAGCCCACATTTTTTTCTTTCTGTATGCTGGCCAGGACATGTCTAGCTAGGTGCCGGCAGAAAGGGCCATGTTTACCTCACCTTCATTAAACATTTCCACCAATTCCCTATACTCATCATTTCGTTAATCCTCAATGAAAGTCTTTTGAGGGCTGGGGATATAATCCATTTGCCAAGAATCCACAAGGCCCTGGACTCAATTCCCAGTACTACAATAGAAGACAAAAGCCTTTATGGAAAAAAAAAAAAAAAGATGATTATTTGTTTTAACGCAAAGAACTGAGATTGAAAACATTAAATGTCAGTACAATATCACATAGCAGGAGATATTGCTACGATTACAACTGATTTTCTTTTTCATTCATTCAAGAGCATATTTACTGAGCATATTTTCTCTGCTTCTAAATCTAAGTGTTCTTTTTGTACCTAATTTTTCCTTGTTAGATCAGTAACAACAAATTCGTTAATTTTGTAATATTCTCTCAGATTCTGGAAGCTGTTTGACTGTAACAAGAGGTACTCACTCGTGACTCTAAGAAGATAATGGGGCTAGTAGTGGGTATGACCAGCGAGGTGTCCACATGCCTCCATCTCAAAGCTGGATGCTTTTGTGAAGAAAGGCTCCACACCCAGGCGTGCCTCTCTCAAGTACTGTAGGCAGTCAGTTGTGTTTGGCTGTTTATGAAACTTGACAATGATATACCTGAGAAGACTCATTAAAAAGTAGGAAAGAAATTTGCCAGGAGCCAACCAGCTAATAACTAACAGGTGATCTTCCTGAAACTGAGAATAGAAAGAAGACTCTGCAGGGGAAGTTAAGTTCACTGCCTACACTGACAGGAAAAAGCCTCAACTTCAAAAATGCCTTGCTGTTAGATGGGGCATGGTCCTTTCCAGTGTGCTGGCACTTAGGTGACACCTTTCTTAATCTCTACAACTTGGAAGCAGATGGTAAATGGGTGAATACCTTATCCATTGTTGTGACCAAATATGTCTGACAAGAATCAGCTTATGTGGAAGGGTTTATTTTGCCTTCCATTCAAGAACAAATAGAGTCCATCATGGCCAGAAAGTTGTGGAGGCCGGGGTACAAGGTTCCTAATCCCATCGCTTCTATAGCCCGGAAGCTCTGAACAGGCAGTGGACCCCAGCTACCAAACTTCAAGGCCTGTTCCCAGTTATCTCTTCCTCTAGTAAGGTTAGCCCCCTGAAGAGTCTAAGAGAGCCACCAGCTGGGAACCAAGTGTCTAAACACGTATGTCTGTGGGGGACACACTTAAACCATAATAGTTCTATTATCTTCAATATGCCCATGTGGAAATCAGTTTAAATTGTAGAGTTCAATAGGGCTTTAGAAATGCCCAAAGCTGAATGGGGCAGGGACGCACTCCTGACATCTCAACACTCAGCAGGATGGCTGCAAGTATGAGGCCAGCTAGAGCTGAGAGTGAGTGCAAGTCAGCAGGTACCGTGTGGCCTTGTAACAAAAGAGACACTATCTCGAAGGAAAAGGAAGAAAGGAAGGAAGGAAGGAAGGAAGGAAGGAAGGAAGGAAGGAAGGAAGGAAGGAAGGAAGGAAGGTGAAAATGAAGGAATAATGGAAGTCAGAAAAGAAGAAAGAAAGAAAGAAAGAAAGAAAGAAAGAAAGAAAGAAAGAAAGAAAGAAAGAAAGAAAGAAAGAAAGAAAGAAAGAAAGAAAGAAAGAAAGGAAGGAAGGAAGGAAGGAAAGGAGGAAAGAATAAAAGAACAAAAGAACGAAAGGGGAAGGGAAGGGAAGGGAAGGGAAGGGAAGGGAAAGGAAGGGAAGAAAAATCCAGTGACCAAGTTCACATCAATGATGATTGACAGAATTACCCTTTGAGCCTGGCTTGTCTTTTGAGCCTGGCTTTCTTAGCCTTTGAGCCTGGCTTCCTTGTCCTTTGAGCCTGGCTTTCTTGTCTGTCTTTGCTGTGTACACTCTGGGTTAGTCAAGATGAGCAACGGTTTCTTACCATAACAAACAGTCCTCAGATCCCCAGGCTCCCAATAAGAAAGCTCAAATTCCAGCGGTGAGGGAGGAGAACGGTTGGGAGCAAGGTCTAATGGCATAGATGTAAGAGATGCTGTGATGAAGCCCTGTACGTGCATGCTAGCCTATATACTTAGTAATTGAAAAGTAAGTGAGTACAATCTCTGCGGCGACTGCACCGCACTTTGTGAAATTTACTTCAGAACATCCCCTCCCCCCAGCAGTCTGCAAGCGGCATCAGGACCATCGCCAAGTCCAACCCACCCACCTCTCTGCCCCTATGCCATCTGAGAGATGGTGGCTTTCTCTCTCAGCTCATCATTCAAAGCCAGTTGCACAGCCTTGTCCACATAAAATAGGGCAAGGTGAGTTGTCCTTCCACAGGGAGGAGCCCACTGAGGAGACAAGGCTTTTAATTACATCACTGTGATAATGTATAACCAGGCTGTGAGCTTTCTTTCCTTGTACCTTGCACCGATTAAGCAAGGTTTCTTATGTGATCAGACAAGTGGTCATCTTAAATAATGTAAGCATTAAATGATTAAGTAACTTCACCAGTCAAAAAAAGGAGCCGTTTTTGAATTATGCCTGGTGAATAGTAAGCCTTCTGCATATGCAAAGAAAGCAACTTTTATTCTGGAAATAAACTCTCCGTTTCTGGCAGGAGACGTGGATAGCAATGCCGCCGCGCTCAGTGAATGGGTGTCAGGGTGTCATATTTGAATGTGTAATGAGTAAACATTGGCAGAAACTCCCTTTACCACGTGACTTCAAAACAAACAGCAGGCAGCGGGGAACTACCAGCTGTGTGTGCAGCAAAAAAAAAAAAAAAAAAAAAAAAAAGAGGCATTTAGACACACTCCCTTCTTGAAGCAAAAAAGTCCCTGTCTGCCATCACCTCCTCCCTCAAAACATGCAGGGCATAAAGCGCTTGTCACAAGGACTCAAGTACAAAGCCCCACCCCTGGAAAGTCCTGGCAAGGCCATTTAAACACAGTTCATGGGAACACAGAAGTAAGACATGAAATAGAGCCCAGGCATTTACAGAATCTTGCTTTCCCTTAAATCAACTGGTAGTTTTCGGGGTGGGTGGAGAGAGCATTTAGCAAGATGTTTCAAGCAGAGGTTTCTAACATAGGCTGCTGTGACACCCTATGCCATTCTGAGACATTCCGATGACGAGGAAAAGCAAACACATTTTTCTTAAGTACAAAAAGAAAGAGAAAGGCGGTATACTTCATACAGTAAACCTCCACCGCACACAGCCTCTTCTCCCATTCCTGCGGACGTCAAAGAACACAATTGTTCTAGGAGCAAGAAACTTGCCTCCTGCTACAAAGTCTGCACCTGGAATTCAATTCCTTAAAACTTTCTGGCCCTGCCTTGGGTCCAGATTTATAGAGGGGAGAGCTAGGGAGAAAGCTCTCCCTTAGACGCTGAAAAGATTTCACGCAGGAGGGAAAACCCATAAACCAGCAATACCCTTCAGTCATGAGCGCATGAAACATGTCCCAGGATAAGGAAGGATCTCTGCCAAACATTACATTTCACATTAAAGTATTAAATGGTTCCATTCTGAGCCACTGGCGACTATAACAGTATTCAAGTTTAACAAAACAAAACAAAACACAAAACAAAAAGAGCAGCCAGGGTGAATAGCAACTATCACTGAGTAAGTCTTTGCTTTTTTTGTTCTTGCTTATCTTCTCTGATAAACAGTGTGGCTTGCCGCTGCCTTCTCTAGCTACTTATTATAGAAAGAGTACGTGGCCAGAGTACACGTGGAGACGTGTGGAATCTGTAGAGCGTAATAACACAAACACATTTATCTAAAGGCCATGGGTGCTGAGCAGGGGGAGATATCACCACTGGCAAACACACTGCTTCGTTTTTGAGGAACATGTGTCTGGTATTCTGTACGTGTTCAGAATGCTTAGAAGGAAGGTTTGGAGATCCATGATTAACTTGAAATCTATCCTAGAACAGAGCTCTCCTCTCATCCACTACCTTTTGGCTCCTTTGGCTGCAGAATCAAATGGTAAACAGAGGCCTGGAACCAGCAGAAGTCAGTGGAAGTGCATAAAAAAAAAAGAGTGCATATATTTGCAAGCATTATATTCACACATACAGGTACATGTGGAGGTATAGACATCATATGTGGCTAAACAGACGTGTGTGGGAAGACAGAAAACTATACATTCAAAAAGAACTCAGTTTCCCCATGCTTCTTAGCCTGCACTACATAAATTGTATACAAATAAAGAAAAATAGATGTTCATGCATAACTAAGAAAAATTTAACTGCCAAAATTACTTTAGAAAGTCATTTAGTCGTATACATTTTTTTAAAAAAAATTAGAGATTGCATGGGGTTTTTCATCCTGTAATTTCTCTCCCTGGCAACTCTCACAAGCCAACGGTATGTAAGGCATTGATAAAAGGACACTGATGTGAGACATTCATTTGACAAAACAAAAAAGGAGAAGAGAGGAGAGGAGAGCAGACGTCAGCCTGTGGTAAATGTGGGAGCAGGCTATAGCTGCTCCTCTTCGCAGCATATAATCAGGGCTGGGCTCTGCTGAGAGAAATGGCCGCGTTCGAGGTCGTTTCTGTTACGTTCACTTTTGAGTGATAATAAAAGGAGACACTGAAAATGTATGTTACTCATAAAATAACCAGGAACAACCTTCCCCCATCCGCGTACGTGGATGTACAACTGTGTTATAATAGAAGCAAGGTGGGGTGGGGAGGGGGATACAGAAGTACATCTAAGGTCGCCAACTAGACGCACACCTCAGGGGAGAGCAAATGAAAAGGGGAAAGGGGGGAGTGCAAGCCAAGCAAAGAACTAAAGACCCGCTTCTCCAAATAACAAAAACATATACGTATTTATACACCACTACACATATATATATATATGTGTGTATACATTCCAAAAGCTAGCTCAAATCATGACTTCAGTATTAATAAAAATATCACAGATGCCCTACCCGAAGCCATATTATCCAACCATCCAATGTTGGTGCAAGTCCCTAAGTCAGGGGTAATTGTCTTCAAAGCAGCCTAACATCCATTTGCTCAATAAGAAATGGTTGAACTCCTCCTGTTCTGTGCTAGGAACTGTGGAAATTTGTGGGTGGCCATAGCAACCTCCTAATAGTCGATAGATTGGAGTGCGCTGGTCATCCACATTGTAGCAGTGTATTCTGATTTCATATTCTAAAATTTAGATGGGGCTGACCTATTTTTAACAAGACCATTTGTGGGGGGAGATTATGATCCTGCCAAAAACCAGGAGGGCCTTCCAGGGACCCAGAAATTCTCTCTGACCACTTCGTTAGAGGAAGGGAATGATGAATGAAAGGGCCCTAAAGCATCCTTCCCCCAACCAGCACATAGCAAAGCAAATTGTTTCTCATTACTATTTGAGGTAGAAGCTATGGCTAATTTGCTTCTCTTCTGTCTTCATACTTAGCTGGAACATTCTTTGATGGCCAACATCTATAAAGAAATGCCATGCACAGGGTGTTTTATGTTCCAACACCATGAACCACCACTGCCCCCAGCCACCCATCCCCACCCCAAAGATTTCTCTTCATCCACTTCCAAAACCCACTGCATGGCTCTCCCCTAGAAGGTCAAGATGGTTGAAAGAGAGGCAGTGATTGAGGCGAGGCTGTAGCCAGTCACCGACAGGCTTACTAAGTAAATACCATGGAGAAAACACAGAGCACCATCCACTGCTGTGAGTTTGGATCCTGAGTCTGTAAATATACACAGGGAGAAAGAACTTCGGTGTCTGTGCAGGATGCTTTCTGTGCAGGAGCCAAGACGTGCACATGTGTTTTTGCAGACTCCTGGCTTGTATTTCTCTTCCTTATTCTGGCTGCCCCCTCCAACCCCCCTCCCTTGGCAAGCCTCACTCTGGAAAGGTCTGAAAAAGTTTCCATCTAGGCGATTCCTTTGGTTAATCATTAGCAGCTCTGGTAAAAGCTGTTGGTGAGCCGGTTGGGTTAGAAAGAACTAACTGGGGGTAGGGGAGCAGAATCTCAGAGTTCATTCATTTGAGAGACTTAAGAAGCCTTATCCTGGTATACTGAGATTCCTGTGGGCACTAGTGGGACACTACACTAAGAAATGATAACACATCTCTGTATCTAATAGAGGCTTGTGACATTGGTCAAAGGGAGAGAAGGTCATTGGTAAATACACAGGTTAGAAACACTTCATCTTAACAGACAATCTAGGTGTTTTCATCTCCCCTTCTACAATGTCAGACTTGAAACCCAAAGCCATTCAACTTTTAGAGCATCTTTTCTTAAGTAAACAAGGAGTGTCAATTTATTGTTCTCCACAAAGCTTTTCTCAGTCTGTTAGTCTGTGAATCACGTAACCCATCAAGAAGCCAACAACCTCTCTTACAGTTTCCGCACAACTTTCGTCTTCTTGGCCAGGATTTCACAATGAACTTCGGGGACCTATAAACAAGGCTGTCTTCTGCGCACAAAGATGACAGAGCCGTTGTTCACTCATTAGCTGTCAATAAAACAAGGCTCTCATTCCCCCGTAGCCGTGGCCTCACCCTTGTTTAGATTGCTAGGTTCCGTCAGTTTAGAGGACATTAAAAAGCAGAACTCCTGGCTGTTTTACGTTGATGGTGAACTTTATGCCTTAGTTATGTTGCAACCCCAGAGTTTACTCAATTCCACCTGGCAATTCAATTCTTTGAGATAAAGGAAGTTTCTCTGGGGGAAGCCAGTAACAGTTTCTCTTCTGGGTCTCTTGTTGGCAGACAGCTGGTGGCACATTTAATATAGTCATATGACCGAGTGTGTGTGTGTGTGTGTGTGTGTGTGTGTGTGTGTGTAACTTTTTAACAGTTAAAAACAAAACTAGTGAAACCCAAAAGAAGCTATTTCCATGTCAGAGAACCTAGGGCAACTTCTTCAGGACTTTGTAAGGATGTCTTTTAGGAAATCATTCCTTGGGGGGTGAGGGAGACGGGGCAGGGCAGGGTGGGGCGAGTACTTGTGCTCTCCTGCAGGTTTTAGAACTGTCATAAAGAATCCTGAAATAACCAATGAAAACTCCAGGTATCTCCTATTTTCTCACTCTCACTAACACTGTCAGCTTTGAATCCAATTCTCATGACTGAAATGAGAGTTGCGTTTTTCAAGCTCCGTATATAGCTGTTCACTTTTAGAAAACTACACTGAACATAACAAACTAATCTTAGTAATAACGATACATGGAAACAGTGCATGCAAGGCACGTGAAGGAAAACGGCAAAAGACCCTTCAATGAGAATGCCAAGAGAGGAAAACTTCATGCGGTGGCCTGTAGTCCTAACCAAACAGAAACCATTTTCATAGTCACATCTGAGTACAGGAATAAAAAAAATCACTAAAGGCCTCTTTTTTTTAGCTCCAGCCTACACTATGGTGATAACCTTAATTTTACAAGCTGTGGAATTAACTTTACTTAGATTAAACCACCCATACAAGAGATTAGCTGATGGTGAGACCATTAAGGCAAATCCTGGTCCTCTCATACATAGAGCTTGGGGAATCAGTGGGGAGGAAAACATGCACATGCACAGACAGAATCCCAAGTGAGGATGAAGGTAGACATTGGAAAGACAGATCTGTGAACCAAAGAAACCCTAACATTGACAACAAACCACCAGAAGCCAGAAGGGAAAGATGGGACTCTGATTCTTATAGGGTTTAGGAAGAAACACTCTGCCAGATTTGACAGTTGAGCTAATCTTGGATGGATGGTCTCCAGCCCATGATGGGCTTCTGTTGTTTAAGCTGACAGGCTGATGATATTTTGCTACTGCAGTCCCAGAAGATGTGTTATAGTTTGTAGATGCTCAGCCCTGGTAGTGGCACTATTAGAAGGTGTGGCTCTATTGGAGTAGGTGTGGCCTTGGAGTAGGTGTGTCACTGTGGGTGTGGTCTTTAAGACCCTCATCCTAGCTACCTGGAAGTCAGTATTTTGCTAGCAACTTTCAGATAAAGATGTAGAACTCTCTGTTCCTCCTGCACCATGCCTGCCTGCATGCTGCCATGCCTTGATGATAATGGACTGAACCTCTCCTAACCTGTAAGCCAGCCCCAATCAAATGTTGTCCTTTATAAGAGTTGCTTCGGTCATGGTGTCTGCTCACAGCAGTAAAACCCTGACTAAGACGAGGCTGATACACATAGTTTTCCTCCAGGTCAGCTCCTGGGTGCACCCTTTGCTTCTCTTGCTCCTTACGCATGAAAAGAAACATTCAAGTAGGGCCCAAGGTTCCCTCTGCTTTCTGTGTCTATAACCCTGTCTTTTCTAATTTTTCTAATTAAAAAGAAAAAATATAAAAAGAAAAAAGTGACTGATTCTTCCTGTTGGCCAAATAGAAAAATCAAAAAAAAAATTTTTTTAATTTAATTGAAAACAAGCAAACAAACAAAAACTGTTGACTTGATCTAGGACCAGAGTTCAAGGGCTTGAATTGAAAATTCTGCCTAGACAGCCCTTGAACACCTGGAGAAGGAGATTGCACCTCCACAGGACCCTTCAGTTCAAAGCCAATGTCAAGTATCCTCATTACATCTGATACTCAGGCAGCACTGGCTTTTGTTTTGGTGTCTGGGGTTTTTGGTCTTGTTTTTCTTTTATTCCTTTATTCTTTGACACTTTCAAATGTGTATGTAATGCATTTTCCTTCATTGCTCCCATTATTCTCTCTTATGCATCTCACACTGAGACCCTTCCTCATCCTAAGGCACCCCTCCCCCACCTCTCCCTCCCCTCCCCCTCCATCTCCTCCTTCCCCTTCTCTTCCTCTACCTCCCCCTCTTCTCCCCACACCTCTCCCTCCCCCTCCCCCACCTCTCCCTCCCCTCCCCCTCCATCTTCCCCTTCCCCTTCCCTTCCCCTATCTCCTCCTCTTCTCCCCACACCTCTCCCTCCCCCTTCCCCACCTCTCACTCTCCTCCCCCTCTATCTCCTCCTTCCCCTCTCCTTCCCCACCTCCCCCTCTCTTCCCCCCACCTCACCCTCCCTCATCCCCTACCTCTCCCTCCCCCTTCATCTCCTCCTCCCCCCTTCTCCCTCTTCCCCTTCCCCTCCCCCTCCCCCTCATCACACACTGTTTCCATGCTTTTGTGGGTTAGGTTTCGTGTGGCCCATGGAGTTTAATTAGGGTGGCTTGCACAAACATGGATGCAAGGCTATTTACTGGACTTTGGGAAACTCTCCAGTTGTCTACCACTGAAGAAAATGACACCCATCCCCAAAAACCACCAACCAATAATTGCTGATATTTCCTCTGGAAAGGACAGAGCCTCATGGGCCCCTCCCCCACGTCTGATGAAGTGGAGCCCAGTCTTGAGCAGAGCTTTTGCAGGTAACCATGGCACAGTCTTTCAACAGCTGGCTCAGCCCAGTTTAATGGGTTTGTTTTACTGTTGTTACTTCCTCTTGGAGAAGAGCAAAAGGCTTAGGTGCCTGGAAGTACCTGAACTTGGATTGGAGCTATCAATTACATACAAGGCAAGAGGACAGATGTTCAGAGTTGCATTTCTCTGTCATTTTTCCCCCAAACATACATGAACTGTCTCAGGACATCTCTGTTCACCCCCAATAAGAGAACAACCAAGAATGAGTGAGACTCCTCCACTCTAGTCCGACAAGCAGTGGCCATGAGGGACCTGATGTTTGGAGACTCCCAGGCAGCTGAGTCATGGCGGAGCCACCTCAGCATGGCCGGCCGACAACTCACAAAAGCTACATTTCTAGAGCCTCCTTGCAGGCACCTCCATTTACTTCAAACCTGATGAGCTGGGTTCAGTCCTCCATCTGTGAGTGGGATCACTGTTTACCGCTTTATATATACCTGGGGAGGAGCATGGTGAACCCTGTTCCTTACTGAATTCTTTGCATCTTGATAACCCCATGAACTCCATGAGATTCATACAGTTCTTAAACTTCCCAAGTCTTTTTAGCCTCTCTCTCTCTTCTTCCCAAAAGGGATGTTTTTTGATTCTGGGCAAACAGCGACACAAAAGTGCATCTTAGCATTAATTTAGGAAGGGGACAGTAAAAGGAAGCATCTGAGAGGTGAGGAACTGAAGCCCATGCTGGGAGATCCAGGTAAAGACTTTATCCCTAGAAATCACAGATGGACGGAATGCTTCTGAGTCCAGGTCATGGAAGAATAGGCAGCTTCTGATAGGATATATTAAAGAGGAATGAATTTCATATAAACAAATGACAATTTATTTTCCCTATCTCTTGCTCAATTTCCTAAGAGACTTTTTCTTAATTATAATTCTCGATTTGTGATTTCAAATATGATCGTGGGACCACATTGGCACACCATATTGATAAGCTTTGGAAACATATTAGGAATCTAAGACAATCATCGAAACTGTAGAAGTCTTTTTTTCCTAACTGTGACAATGTCACAGCAAAGACTTATTACACAGGCATAGTGTTCTAAAATGTGGGATCTTGATTCGTCAATAAAAAAAAGTAAATGTACTTACCACATCTAGAAAAATCTCCTGGATGCTGTCACCTTTGTAAGGAGGACTTCGTGCGATATAACATACATATTATTGGAAGGGGTACTTGCCAGGTGGCTAGTTGTCCTCAGCAGACACTGACAGACTCTTCAATGGCTGTCTCTGCTTCTGAGTGAAGCCAGTTTCAAATACTCTTTCGAGGTTAGTAACAAATCTTGCCATTACTACACTTAAGGTTTATCTCTGCGTTTTCCAATAAGCCTTCTAGCCGGTGCCAATGATTGACTTAGGGGTCCGCTTCAGCAAACAAGGCTACAATGATTCATACATATATACACACACACACACATACACACACACACACACACACACACACACACACACAAACCTCCAAGCATCAAGATGTCTTAGAGCTTTCAAGTTTCAGCTCTAATATATGTCAAAAAGCAAATCTGTCCATTGCTTTTCTCTGGGATCATCACGTTGCTTTTTTCCAAAGAGGAAACTTCCATTTTCCCTGCCCCATCTATCTCCATTTCTCACGGGACAACTAATCAATAGACAGAACTTGTGGAACAGGAGAGGCTAATCTGGGTAGTCTCTCCCAACCTTTCTGATATCTGACAATCAAAGTCTCCCCCAACCAGGTTACTGTAGGAGAAAATAGAGAGTATTAAACATTTGTTCTTTGATAATTACATGCCAAACACTGTTAATACTTGAATACATCACCCATATTCTCCTAAAAATAAAATCATGACATTGTGTCTACAATGACCTCTATGGTACACAAGGAAATGCATTACAGAATAATAAATACCTTGCACAGAGTCTCCAACACACACACACATCTAATAAACTGGAGACAGAGCAACGATGTGAACCCAATGATTGATCTAGAAAAGAAGATTGGCAGTCTCTAAAAGGTCCAAACCCACTGTGTTCTCTGGTAACATGGAAAACTGATGTGAATTCTGGATAAGTTCATAAGCCTTGACTCACTCTTTGATGTAGGACCACAGCATTTTTTTGTTGCGGGCCATTGTGTGTGTTGTCCTTTGTTTAGCAGCATCAGTGACATCGACTCACCTGATTCCTTGATACAATCCCAGTCTGTGGCACTCAACCTTGTCTCTGTGTATTGCCAACACCCTCAACCTTTGGTAGGATAGAAGATGAACAGCCCCACCCCAGAAGAGATCCGTTGATTCAATATACTGAGACCCTTTGTTCCGTGGCATAGCATTTTTTTTTCTAAACTTACTGTCATCACGGTATCATTTCTCAAGTGGTTCTGTTCAGCATTTGCATGGGGGCCATGAACACAACTTCCCCTTAATGAGATTTTTCTAGTGGAGGGAAGAGACTGAAAGGTAAAATAGCAAAGATGACAAAAGAAAACAGGTATCTAGTCTCCTTTATTGCCCGTAGATAGTGACATGTTGTCTGGGAGACATATGTTTCCCTAGATACAAAACAACACCTGACTGGAGGACTCTGGCCTCCTAGTGATGTCGGAGTTCCTGCAGAAGAAAGGGCCAAAGTCACCCTTGCCTGCTGCTTCTGTTTTTCACCATTCTAGTCCCTGTTAGGAATGCCCCACCTCTGCCTTGTCTTCAACACTTTTAGTCGTAACCCTTACATTTATTTCCTTGCTAATTAATGCCAGAAATCATGGTGTTTGGAGCTAGAAGGCTGGCTCAGAGAGTGACAGCATTTACTTCAAACCTGATGAGCTGGGTTCAGTCCTAAAGACTCATAAGGTAGAAGGGAAGAACTGACTCCCGACGGCTATCTTCTGCTCTCTATGTGTGCCCCATCATCCCTGTGCACATACACACACAAATAAGAAATAGTTGTGTTCACTGTTTTGCCTGATGGATGTCTGACTCCACTCACGACCCATGCATACTCTATGGAGCAATCGCTTACAATTCTAACCATCTGCCAGGAAAAAAATACAGTCAAGAATGCATAAGAACATTCAACAAATGTGCTGGGTTAATTCACTAAACCTAGAAGCTACTGTAGTCCAAACTTTTCGAATCTTCTCTCAAAGGGAAGTATCTTAGGACTTGAACTGACACATGTCCAGCTGTTATATGGCTACACAGAGTGATTTAGTCAGCCCAGTAACTCCAGGAAAGCCTTATGCATCCATTCTCCCATCTTTGCTAAGACTCCAGCATGAGTTCTCTTGCTACACTCTGGGCTCCACGGTTGGTATTTATTCCAGTGGGAAGAGTCACAGCACTTTGTCTGACTGATTCAATTCAACACTTCTTCATTGCTTGGTCCTCTTTGTCTTCTCACTCTTGAGCTCTCCTGGGGAATACATTATGTGGGAGTGAGAAGAAGAAAGATGTGTGGGGAACAAAAATAAATGCAAATGAAATACGAAAGCAACTGTGAAAAAGAAAAAAATCTTTAATAGAACTGTAGAATGAGAGGATGATTCATCAGTGGGAACACATACACACACATACATACACACACACACACACACACACAATATATATATATATATACATATATATATATATATGTATATATATATATATACAACTCAACAATTATGAAACCATAAATCCACTTGATTATTTTATGCAAAATTTCATATATGTTTTCAGGAATTGGATATCCCCTGCTCAAATATCAAAGAAATAACTAATTGACCAAAAAATTGCAAAACCCATGCTTTTTTCCCTCAATCAATATTGGCCAAACAAATATAAACCAACACTAAGTATGGCCAAACAGTAGAATCCTAATACTTAGGAGTCTAAGGCATAAAGATTAGAAGTCCAAACCCAGCATGGGATCATATAGTAACCCCTGTCCCCATCAATAAACCTGAAAGAAAATAGAAAGAGAAGGGGGAAAAAGTGGGCTAGACAGGCAGCCTGTAGGTAAGATACCTTTCAGGAAATTCCAAATGAAGCTTGCTTTTGTTGAAGAGTTGAAGTGAAGTTAGTACGTATGCCACAGCAGGGGACAGTCTGCTGTTCAGACCTGATCTTCTAGGTCTGTTCTAGGCATGCCCTTCATTGTACACATGATGCAATCATATCTTACAAGCAGGAGCGTGTTTGAAGTCTTCTTCCTCTTTGACCATAATGGCTATAACAGCATCAACTGAATGGGTTATGCCTGGTGCTATATAGATCATGTGTAAAATGGCACCAAATGTTGATATGCTCAAGTTTTATTCCCCATTGGTGATGCTATTCAGAGATGACGGGATCATGAAGGTACTCGTTCCATCAATAGATTAACCCATTATTGGTTCATTGACGAGTGGACTATTAGGCGATAGGATCGTTTAGGGGAAGTTCATCTTCGGGTCATGCCTTTGAAAGCTGCATCTTGTCCTTTGTCTCTTCTTATCCCTTTCTGCTTCTCAATCACCAGGAGATAAAAAAAAAAAAAAATACTGTTCTGCTAGATACGTCCCACCAAGATGTTCCATCTCAATGCCCACCGTTAATGATTGATTGGGCCAAACATTTCTGAAGCTATGTACCAAAATAAATCCTTTCTTTCAAATTATTTCTCTCAAATATTTTTCTCATAGGGGTGAAAGTGACCAATACATCTAATTCATGAATATTTTAAAATCCCCACAAATCACATAGCATATCACCTACTTTTCTCTTGCTTTGATGACATACCTGACAAGAAGAAGAAGCTAATGGCAAAGGGCATATTGTGGCCTGAGGGGTCAGTCCTTCGGGGCTGGGCTGGCAGCTGCCTTTTGAAGATATGTGAGCAGAAGCATAGAGCTGCTTGCTTAACATCTGGATGGACCAAAAAGCAGGAAGAAAATACTGGTACTCAACTTCAGTTCAGAGACACCAGCTGACTGTCTGGTACCAGCCATATTTCACTGTGGATCTTCCCTCCTTTGTGAAACCTTGCTGGAAATCTCCTAGATGATTCTACAACCAATTAAATTAACAATGAAGATTATCACAGTAAACACAACCTAGTTCTTCATTACCAGAGCAATCAGTTTCAAACCCCCCTTGGCATCTCCATGGGCCGAGTATAGGAATAGCTGGTTCTTCTGCAATTTTCTGCTCAGATACCAGATACATTAATTGATAACAATCTCTCCTCTCCCTCTCTCTCTCCCTCTCCCTCTCTCTCTAAAATTTTCCTGTCTCCAATATCATTGCATTGAAGAGAGGCGAAGTACCAACTCTGCCCATGTTTGCAAAGTACACAAAGAAAGTAATGTAAGCTTGCAGGTTAAGACAAGGCAGAGCATATTGGGAAACTCCAGTACACTAAACATCTGTTTCTACACCTTTTAATTGAAACACATTTCAGCCACCAAACACCAAGTGTCTTCCTAATTAAGCACATATTTTAAACTGTGATGTTACATTTTGATGTAGTAAATGTCACAGCACAGGAGTGTATCACAAGGATGAGCTCAAACGACTGTCTAGGAAAGTCAATGTACAGATGACTTAGCTCTGTTGATGAGGTTCTGGTCCCCGGGGTAAACCATAAGCCAGATGTGGTGGTGTGAATTTGTATTCCCAGCACTGGGGAAATGGAAGCTGAAGAATCAGGAGTTCTTGGTCATCCTCACCTACATAAAGGTTCAAGGCCAGTCTGGGATACATGAAACCCTGTCTCCAAAACAAGAAAAAAAATATGAAAAAAAAAAAAGAAAAAAACCAAGTTAGAACTTTTCTTCAAAAAAAAAAGTACATAGAAAATTTACTTAAAACAACAAATAACATTATTAGTGGAAACACTTATCTCAAGAAAGTTCAACTTTGAATATAAGTTGGCTTCAAGGGATTATTTGCTAAAACTAACTCATAGGAAATGGCTGAGTCCTATTAGAGATGAGGATTCACAGGAGCCTGGCAAAAATTTAGTCAGGGAAAGTCTTTGTCAAAATGTGATGATATTTAAAAGCTAAAACTGATCATCAGACACATAGCTTGGAGAAAATTCCGTGTCGCTCATCGAGTTGGGAATCTAGAGTATCTTGGAGTCAGCAATAATAACTCCTTGTACATGCCCTGGGCGTGCCCACAGCATCTTAAGTGAAGCAAGCCATGGGAAAGGCTCTGGAACATTCTAGGAGAACCTAGAGTGAACATATCTCGGGCACAATCACAAAGCCGGCAGCTGACTGGGGTCTCCATCACTGCCCTCGACAGTCAGTCAGCAAGTATTTATTTTATAATTACCTAAATGAGGATAAAAATATCCCTTTCAAGATTTGTTGAGAAATTTCAAAGATAACATAGGCAAGAGTCCCGGTGTACAAAAGATGCCTGACAGCTGCCTATTCCTTCATTGGCATGACGCACAATAATTATCTATTATTACCCTTCATTAGCCCTTCAATGCACAGTGTCTTGTAAACACATCTTGTATAGCCATTTAACCTTTCCTTAAGCTCACACCATAGCTTCTCTGGAAGAGTGTTACTTCTTTGAGGTAAGAGTGTACACTTTATTTCTCTAGGATTTTCATAGTACCTTGCCAACGACCATTCCCAGAATAGACACGGAATATGAATTGAATGAATAATACATAAGAGAAAGAGAGGGAAAGGGAGTTCGTTAAGTCAAGGGTTATTTGAAAATCTAGGATGTTTCTTGGAAATCAATGTAAATGACTCATGTAAATGAGCTAACTGAGTATATTTAAGGCTCCCTTAGGGGAAAGGGTTCCATTTCCATCCCCAACGTATACAGTTATATGTTCAGAATGCCTTCCACACTGTCCACCTAAAGAAAGAGGTGACCTTTCAGCATCTTTTCCTTTTTTGTCCTATATTCCTTCAGATAGATGGATTGATAGGTAGATAGATAGATAGATAGATAGATAGATAGATAGATAGATATTTTAAGCTTACAACTAATCATCAGACACATAGCATGGAGAAAATTTAAATAAAGAAAAAAATAATATTATGTGGGTGTCATGCATATTTTCCCACATGGTCCAAGTGAAATATTCATAGTTACAGTTCAAAATAATTCTTAGAAAGACTAGCTACATTTTTATTATGTATGGAATACTCTCACTGCCAATAAACTTGCTATTTGGACCCTAAACAAGACAAACCTGAATTACACGAAATTATCTAGTGGCAATAATAGAAAGTATGACTTAAGGGTGTCACAGGCCTTTCATCCCTATGGATGACCCAGGTGCCAGGGAGGAGTTTAAACAATGTAAAGGCAGGTGGCAGCTGTGGAGAGAGAGCTGTTTCACAAAATAAGCCTGTTAATCTGGAAGCAATAAATTAAAAATGTATAAACTCACCTATGAAAGCAGAAATGGAAACAGCCCATAGATTCTCCTATCTTGGTCTTCTTAAATATTTAATACACTTGAATTTCTCTAAACTCAAGAACGACTGGAAAATCCACTGGTATCCTTTTTTATTTATTAATATTTTTCCCTTATATTCAAGCAATGGGCTTCACCTGGATGTGGTGCCACACACTTTCATTGCAGAATTTGGGAGGCAGAAACAGTCAGATCTCTGTGAATTTCATGCCAGCCTGGTCTACATAGCAAGTTTCAGGCAATCACAAAATAATAATACAAGAGCAATAACAACAACAACAATAATAATAAATGACAACAACAATAATAATAGCTTTTCTTATCCTTTTTAAATTTAGATATCATACTTTTTTACTATCTTGGTTGCCCTCTGAGATAATTTCCTTTCGTGTTGCTATCATAAAATACCCTAACAAAAGCAACTTAAAGGAAAACCCGTGGTTTGACTCACAATTCTAGGTTACAGTCCATTATTGTGTAGAAGTCAAGAAGCAAGAATTTGAACCATCTAATCGCAGGGCATCCATAGTCAGAAGGAATGATAGATTAATTAATGTATCCATGTTAGCACTCAACTTCCTCTGCTCTTCAGACTCCTCGGCCTAGGGAATGATGCTACCCACAATGGGCTGGGCTCAATGAATATAACTAAGATATTCTCCCACAAGCATAACTGAAAGCAAACTTGATCTACACTGTCCCTCATTCAAACTCTCCACTTAGGCAATGTTAGATAAGGAGAAAGAGACTCCACCAATCTACCCCAAGCCATCCCTCCTTCTCCAGCATCTTTTCAAATTTTGCATACATTTGTTTTATCATTTTGTCCTTTTGAAAATAGAATGATATCTCCTATCATAGTATCAATTGCACTTACCATATATATATATATCTTACAGAATTTAAACTTAGAAGATTAACAACAGACAGTTCTCATTAGGTTAAAACGAAATGAAGGAATTAGTTGGGCCTGGATTTTTCAGAATGATCTACAGAATAATCTTTTTTTTTTTACTCTTTCTTTTTTTCCTTCTTCCTTCCTTTCTCCCTCCCTCCCTTTCCTTCTTTCATCTTTCTTTCATTTTCCTTTCTTCTTTCATTTTTCTTTCTTTCTTCTCTTTTTCTTCCTTCCTTCCTTCCTTCCTTCCTTCCTTCCTTCCTTCCTTTCTTTCTTTCTTTCTTTCTTTCTTTCTTTCTTTCTTTCTTTCTTTCTTTCTTTCTTTCTTTTCTTTCTTTCAGCTGCCCTGTCTATAAACTCTCTGCATCTTCAAAGCCAGTGGTAGAGCAACTCTGGACCTTTGTCTGCCTTTCACCTGCCTCTGCTGTTGTCTATAAATGCTCTCTAGATATAAATATTCAGATTATTCTCCTGAGCTGATCTGTATTGTCACCCTGCTTCATACTCCTTAAACTTAATCATATTTTTCAAAGTCCCTTTTGCCATACAATAATCATCAACCACAAATTATAAGTTCTGGGAATGAAGATGTGGAAAGTGGGGGAAAGAATCAGTTTTTTGACTATCAGAAGAATTTTCTACATACACAATTATTAATTGAAAGCCAGTGTCCTGAAATAACAGTTTTGCTTTATCAAACAGCATTTTTCCTAACTACCAGCCAAATAAATGTACATTCTTTACACATTCATGCTTTGTTACAGTATGAACATCTTTAAGAATTAACAGGAGAAATGATAGCCATAAACCAGTTGTCAGTAGAAGGTATCATAAGAAAAAATGTTGCTAGTATTCAAAATAGAAAACATCAAACAAGTATTTCTTTTTCCTATTTATTTATTTTTATTTTTTGGTTCTTTGAGACAGGTTTTCTCTGTGTATAGTCCAGGCAGGCCTAGAACTCACTGAGATCTGCTTGCCTCTGACTCCCAGAGTGTTGGAATTAAAGGCCTAGGTCACCATTGCCACCCAGAAATCATTTATATGCTAACTAGGGGTCCAAGGAAGAACCTCTGGGACCCCAGAATCCTTAATGTTCTGAATACTTAAAACTTATAAATTTCTTTTAGGAGAAAGAGACTGCAATCGATAAGATTTTCAAAAGAATATGACTCCAAACAGAGAGACAATGACAATTCCTGTATGAACAAATAAAGGAATCAATAAAGTAGAAAATTAAAGTAAATGATTGGGAAGTAGTTCAGAGGTGTTCATTAAGAAGCTATATGATAGGACATGGAAAGTTCACAGAACTTGTTCAATTGTGAGCTGTCTTTTCTTTTCCTTCTACCACACTGCCCAGCCAGGCCTGGTCCACCTGGTCCTCATGACAGCGTGGCATCTGCTCTTGGCATTCAAGAGCCACAAGTATAGAATTATTGAGTTTATACAACAGTAGTTAAGGTATTCAAAAGACACCCATGTGCATACACACACACACACAGAAAGGGAGAGAGAGAGAGAGAGAGAGAGAGAGAGAGAGAGAGAGAGAATAGAATATGCATACACATAAAACTAAAGATAAATAAGATTTTATTTATTGGGGGTTTTTGAGGGGAGAGGGGTCCAGAAAGGGTTTCTCTGTAGCCCTGGCTGTCTGGAACTTGCTCTGTAGACCAGGCTGGCCTCAAACTCAGAGATCTACCTGCCTCTCTCTGCCTTCAAAGTGCTGGGATTAAAGGTGCATACCACTACTGCCTGGCAAATAGAGATATTAAAATAAATAAAAGGAAATTGATACTGCATACACATGCCCATGCACACATACACACACACACACACACACACACACACACACACACACAACTCATTGTGGATCTTGCAGCTCCTCAAATGTCTTTGTCCAATAAAACCAACTGAAAATTGAAAACACAAAAGGCAGGGGTCTGGAGAGATGGCTCAATGGTTAAGAGCATTGACTGTTCTTGCAAAGGTCCTGAGTTTAAATGCCAGCAACCAACCATAACGAGATTTGACGCCCTCTTCTGGAGTGTCTGAAGACAGCTACAGTGTACTTACATATAATAAATAAATGAATATCTAAAAAAGAAAAGACAAACGGCAACAGTTCACTGAAATATACCTGCATAAGCATTCTTGAACAAATGCTTTCAATAAACCTCGAGCTCTTTGGGGGCGGGGTGATTTTTGCAGTGCTTGGGTAGAACCCAGAACCTCATGCTTGACAAGTTACCACTTCACTACAGAGCCACACTCCTAACCCCGCACTGCACATTTTTAATGACGCCCTCAGAAACACGCCTCCCAACAAGAACAAAGCGCAATATTAGCAGAATCCAATGGGAATTCCTTTCAGAAATAGACAGGGTTTGGGCCTGGGCTTCTGGAAACACCTAGCTCATATACCTGCGCTTAAGGTATTGCATGTCACCATCTGTAAGTGATTCAACACAGTATGACCACTGAATTTACCTTTTTAATCACCATTTCCTCATATAAATATTTCAGGTTTCTAAATCTCTACCAGCCCATTCTAAATAAATTCATTCAGGTCCAGTTAGAAGACACTCCAGGTTGCCCCTTGGATCCCAAACATCCAACAGAAGCTTCATTGAATTTGCCTGGGAAATAGGGACAATGTCTTATTGGAAAAATGTATTGCATTCCTCCATCTCCCTTCAGAGGGCTTTAGATATAGAGGAATGTTAAGTCCTGAGGGAAAATATAAACAAGCATATATTATTTGCAAAAAACAAACAAACAAAAACACCGCCGGCATCTTGCCAGGCAAAGCAGAGAGCAAACATTTATCCCCACAGAATTTACACAAACATTTTTTCTTTTTTTCTTTCTCCATGCCTATAAAGCCTGATAAGTTCAACACTTGATTTAAACATACCAAGAATACAAGAGCGAAGCCTGCGTTCACTAATAAGTGAGGTGAGAAGACGATTAGAAGCTGGATGGGAGGGGTGGTCGGATGGATCTGGGAGAAGATGAGGAGAGAAAATCATGATCAGAAACCATCAGACGAAAAGAATTTTTTCAAGAAGAAATATATTAAATGAATCGGTAGGCTTCATAGAAAACGACAGCACCCAGATTCTAACAGTAAACAGTAAAAGTGATATGGTTAGTCTTTCTTCTATGATGGTTGCAAACCATCCGCAGTTCCCTAGATAACAAAGAGATTTACTAAACACACACACACACACACACACACACAGAGAGAGAGAGAGAGAGAGAGAGAGAGAGAGAGAGAGAGAGAGAGAGAAACACCTATGTATGTACATGTGAATACATGAATATGTATGAATAGAGATGTATATGCATATACACATATACAACATGGACATTTTTTTTCTTGTCATTATTCCCTTAACAATACACTATGACACGTATTTATAAGATACTCCTGCCATGTCAGGAGTTGTTAGTAATCTAGATAGGCTTTAGAGTACAGAGAAGACATGCCTAGGTTATATGCAATTATTATACCATATTATACAAGAGACTTGAGCACCTTCCAATTTGGGTATCATTGGGGAATTCTTAAAATAAGGTTCTGCTTGCTTCGCTTTTTGCATATGAGTATAACTTTGTACATGTGCAGGCATATAGATACACAAATACCTTATATTGGATCCCACACCCTAAGAACCTAATAATCCAAACAATGTTGGTTACTTGTTGTCTGACCACAGGGAAGCATTAAGGATTTGAGATCAAATGAGCCTGAGACCCGCTTCCACTTCTGCATTTGCCACGGTTGGGTTTGGAACAACAGGCTTTATCTCCATGAGCTGGGGTTGCTTTCTTAAAGAATAAATGAGGGAATCAATAACACCACACTTTGTGATGTGACTGGGAAAACTGGCTCGTGTTTGGCATAGGGCAAACATTTGAACAGAGAACGCTTTTAGCATTAATGGTGTGACTAACTAGCTGGCTCATCAAACAGTAAGAAATTTCTCTCTTCTCATCACTGTGACTTCATGAGACACTAGACATGCTCTTATTTAGTGCCAAAGATATGCATTTCAATTCACATAATTTTTTCTGTTAATCAACATTCTGAGTCCTCATTGTATATGTTGGCAACTATCTTAAATTAAGGTTAGTAGCCCCTCCTCTGTTTTTTTTTTTTCTTCTAGGTTTATGTCATGATCCAGAGAAGCAGTTTCCAGCCTGTAGGTTGTGACCCTTTTGGGGTTGAATGACTCTTTTACAGACATCAGATTTTCTATATACAAGATATTTACATTACGATTCATAACAGTAGCAAAAGTGCACTTATGAAGTTACAACAAAAAGACTTATGGTAGGGTGTCACCGTAACCAGTATTAAAGGGTATTAGGAAGCTTGAGAACCCCTGATTTGGGGAATTAATAAAAGTATAAGATCACAACCTACCTGGAGGCAGAAAAGACATGTTCTTTTTAAGACATGCAAGTATTAGTACATCACAACAACATCTTAGAACAGAAGTACCATTTCCCACTTAAAATGCCTTCTGCCCCACTTCAGTATATACATAGCAAAGGTTTCAAAAGCCTAGCCCTGACAGAACCCAGAGACAACAGGATGGAGTTAGAAAAGAGTTCCCATGTGACTCCTCCCACATCCCCTCATTACACAGTTCACTAAACATCCCTTCCTCAGAGGGTGAGAAGCAAGAAGAGTCAGAACAAACACAAACTTAGATGTGGATGGTTCTGGAGAAGGTTCTTAAGAAGAAGAGAAATGTTAGAGTCCTGAAAAAGAGAGGGACTCTAATGATAGAGTAGTTTCTGCCCTGAAGCAATCTTCAAGGGAAGGAGACATCAGTGTGTATATGAGAGGTAGGACCTTAGGAAGCCCCACTGATCTAACAGAATGGTCTCATGCTCCTGAGAATAAGATGGGGTGGGCTTAGATGCTGAACTTGCCCATTTTCCAGCACAACCTACAAATGTGGAGAGAGAGAGAGAGAGAGAGAGAGAGAGAGAGAGAGAGAGAGAGAGAGAGAGAGAGAGAGAGAGAGACTTAGATGCTGAACTTCCCTGTATCTCAGCATCACTTACAATTGTGAAGCACTGTGCATAGCAAGGGCAGCACAAAGCTGGGAGTTTTGCTGAATCTGTGTCCTTCAAACAGTGTTAGTGAGGATGTGTGGCAAGACCCATCTGGACCAAGATCCAAAGAAACAGAGAAGGGGGTAGGCACCAAGTGGATGGTAGTGAGGACAGATACCCACCATCCCAACTCCACCATGAGCTTTGACTCTGTATGTGGGGCACAATGACCGCACAGATTTAAATGCAACCCCAGACGAAAGACAGGAAGCATTCAGGTTTGCCTCGGTAGAAGAAAGAATGGTGGGGTTTCAGTGATGTAAACTAAAAGTAACAAGAAAGAATAGGAGTAACAGGAGAGAACGTATAAAGTGACTGGGAGGACGAGGCAGAAGGATTTCTGTGGGTTGGAAGACAAACCTGGGTTACACGGTGAACTTCAGGGAAGCCTGGGACGTTTAGAAAGAACCTGTCTCCAAAGAGAGGATGTAGAGGGGAGACTAGTGAGGGAGGAAGCAAAGAAGGAAAAAGGAAGAGAGGGAGGAGAAGAGGGAGGGAGAGAGGGAAGGAATTTTGCACCTATTGCAGGAAGAGTACTGTGTCTAGGATCTTACCACTTCAAAGGAAGAGGGACCATGACCTTAGGACTCAAAGATAAGAGGAATTCCAGGTGGAACTAGCAACGCCTTGGACACCAAGCACCAAGCCAATGCCTTGGCAACAGCACCGGGGCAGGAACGGGGCATTTGTGGCTCTGATGGGGTGGGTGGTGGTGGAAACCTGCATCAGAGCAGGAGGAGGAGGAGCTTGAAGAGGAATGCCCTTCCAGCTGCAGGCGCAGTGACTGAAGATGTAGGGATAAGACGCTTTGTAATCTTAAATTAGAGGCTGCAAGTCCTATCTAGCCCCTAAAAGAGCTGAGAACTGGCACATGGGAGAGAGAACTTTAAAGGGCGCTCAGCACATCTCCGGGAATAAATGCGAACACAGACAGGCAGAAGGGAATACGCATGGTATCACTCCTCTTACAGAAATCGTGGCTGTATCTAAATTACATTTTATCTAACAAAAACTAAAATCCCAAGGTCAGAAATCTAACAAGACAGCTTTCCAAGCATCGAGATACCGGACAGGTGGTTCAGTGGTTAAGAGCAGTTGCTGCTCTCACAGAGGACTCAGGTTCCGTTCTCAACACCCACAGGATAGCTTGCGGAGCTATCTGCAACCCCAATGTTGGGGGATCTTCTGACCTCCTCCGGCACCAGACAAGCACAGGGTGCGTACACATACCTCAGGCCAAGCACTCATACACATAAAATAATAAAATGGAAATGTCAAAGTAAAGAGATGCTGCATTTTCACACAGTAAAACATTCATCGCGGGGTATTTTTAGTTAGATATTAAAATGTCCCATTTCTGTACATTTTAAAAATAAGACACTAATGTGCTTAGCTTTGAGACTAAGTATTTTCTTCGTCAAAGGCAGATTTCAATGAAGTCTAACTCAGAATGCAGCTTTCTCTTGGGCGACAGGAAAACCATTCCTGAGGAGTCCCTCAATACTGTCAGGCCCAGTCCTGTTTGGGTTTGGCCCTTTCTTCATTCACGACTAAGATTTTGTAACGTGCTCTCACCTCATTACAGCGCACTGAAGGCGTGGAATGTGATAAGGGAAATTTAGTGTTTCCAAAGCATCCAGGGAAGCAGAGAGACCCTGTGTTTGTTGATATGAATTCTTCTCCGTTCCTCCAGTATACACTGAAGTCTCTCTGGTATCTTTTTCTTTCCTACTATGGTACGGCACACAGTAAACTTGCTAGACTATAAAAAGCTTACACTGGGGTGGAGAAATGCTTTTAGAGTTTATTTCAGCTTTTCCATACCAAGGATACCACAAAGCTCGTGACTAAGGAAATGGCTTAGTTGGCTCAGGGCTTGCCCGGGCAAGTCTGAAGACCTGAGTTCAAGGCTCAGCAACCACATAAAAGGTGGGCGTGGCAACACACCTTACCATTGGTGTTGTAGAGATGGGAGGAACCCTGAGACCTTCTGGACAGCTAGTCTCAAGGAAGCAGTGAGTTCTAGATTCAGTGAGATCCCCTGTCTCTGTCAGGTGGAGAGAAATTAAAAAAGATACCACCTGCTGTTGGCCTCTGGCCTACACATGCGCATATACCTGAACATGTGTACACATACATGCATACATACAAAAAAGAAAAAAGAAAAGCACAAAGCTGAAATGGTTTCCTGTACACTGCTGTGTCCAAATACATGCCACGTCAATCTTGCTTACATAAATGCCGGAGTTATGCATTCTGTATACCTCGGTGCCCCAGGAAAACAGGCTGATCGCCCTGCATCTAAGACATAGGAATCACATATTTAATATTCTCCCTTAATACATTCATTTCTAATATAATGGCGTATAACCATATAGTCCAAAATAAACAGGAGAGGGATAAAGGAAAAATGAAGATAAGAATTGAACAAAAAATCTACGTCCAGGCTAGAGACGCAGGGAAGCCATGGATCAGAAGTGTTGCCTTACACAGCCAAGAATATGACACAGGACAAGAAGATGAAACAGGGAACAGGTGCATAAAGAAATGTGGAAGGAATGAAAATAACCCTGTGCTAAGTGTGACAATCCGTGTCCCCCATGTGAGTGCAAATGGGGACAAAGTTCACGTCTGGAGGCGCTGGGCCACAGACAATGTTCATATGTGGGGCGCTGGACCACAGACAACATTCACGTGTGGAGGTGCTGGGCCACCACTGGTGAGAGCATTGCTGTTGCAGCAGCAGGAACACGTTGTGAGACATTATATTATGGGGTAGTAAGTGGCACGTGACAGATTGGAGGGACTGGATGTGAGCCTTCAGGACAGACACCTTGGTAGAGATACATAACTAGGATTGGATGTCTTCTGACTTGATCAGGGACCAGGAAAAATATGAACATGGAGTCCAGGACTACCCTCTCAGCTCAAAGTTAATGGCTTGGGACAAAAGCCAACAGTAGTCACAGGATATAAAGCCCAGGCTTTGAGGTTGATCTGCATGATATAGCAAGGTGTCAGCAGGATGAGTCACCTGTCCTTCATGGAAGGGGGACTCAGTCTATTTCATTAGCATAGTCCCTGCCTATGACCCAAGCTCAAAGATGCATCCTATGAGTCCTGAAGAATGAAACTCTTACCCATCCCTGTGGTGACTGTTCTCTGTTTGGCCTGCATTGAGTTGGTGTAGACCCAGATTTCTGGTGAAGCATTTGGCTGTGCGCAGTAGAGGTTTCTTTTGCCAGAGTCCCCTGCAAGAAGCCCTGGTATTAATTATATCCTGTAGTCCAGCAGAAGTGTCATGTGGCAGCTTCCAGGATGCTACCCTAAAAGTGTGTGTGTGTGAGTGTGTGTGTGTGTGGGGGGGGTGTACACACACGCACGCACGCACGCACGCACGCTCAGAGGACCGGGTTAGATAGTGTTCCTTGGGAACTATTCACTTTCTTTTATAAGAGAGGGAGTTTTGCTAGCCTAACCGATGCTGAGTTCGGCCAAGCTGGCTAGTCTAAGAGTCACAGAGATTCACCAGTCTCCATCTTCCTTTTGCTAAGATTACAACTGTGAGTCGTAACACACGGCTTTTTTACATGAGTTCTAGGAACTGAACGGAGACTTTCATGTTGATAAAGCAAGTGCTTTCTTGACTGAGCTCTCTCCCCAGCTCCCGTGTATCCTTTTCTCCTTTCGAACTCATCCATCCTCCAGTCCCTTCCCAACACTCTATGAACTCTCTTGAACAAAGAAGAGAGATCCAAAGGGAGCAAGGATCTCTCACACAAAGGAACAACGCGTCTGTGGACCCAGTCATCAACCCAGACTTCACAGTTGAATCAGAAATGAACATCTATTTTCACATGGATTTTTCTCTCTGTCACTCATACCTAAATAATTCATGGGGACAAGCTGTATCCAGGGCAGAACATGGACTGGTCAATTTGTGACAAGAGCTCAAAGATTCATTCTAGTTGCTAAGGCTGAGACAGGCTCTTCTGCAATGAAATGGAATGCCTCTGACTCCAGTGACCTTTAAGGATTAGCATCACGGGGGGGGGGGGGGGGGGAACCCACAACCACCTCCCTGGGTCTGATCCCACACATCATTATAATTATAATTCAACTTTCTAAAAGCAGGAAGAAGAGAGGGTCTGGCTACCGGGACACAATTTTCATTGCATGCTGATGAATTGATGTGCAGGTTTTGAAAGTGATTTCTAGATGCCTAGCCCAGAGAACTGACCCAGGGGCTGACCACAGAAGATATCTTGCACACGGGCGAGTGACAATTCAAATTCTCCAAAATTACGGCAACCCTGTAAGTGTCTCTTTGGACAGTCATGCCACCTCTCTTGCTAACATGTCTTTCTTTCCTAAGCCTTGTCAAAGTGATTGAGAGTATAATTGATTCTATTGGTTCCCATCACCCGAGAGAACATAAGATACACTAAGGATATGGGGGGCGGGGCATGCATTTGTAGTAGCCTGTAATAAATTTCTACGCATACTGTGTTTTTAGTAATGTTGGGGAGAAATAAAATGATAAGAGATCAGTTTTTGTGTGATCGATAAAAGACAGTTGCAGAATCAAGAGGACTATGAGTTTAATTGCAGGCAGCCTCGTCTTCTTCTTCTGTGAAACAGGCAAATAATAGTAGCGTTTCAATATGTTCTCAAGCATTTCCATAAACCCTGATTAAATCAGCTCCATGAAGCTAAGGCTCTGAGAGCAATCCTGTCATATACTAAATGAGACTCACTCACGCCTGTTCTTTTGAGGACGGAGCCAAGCCATGTAAAACACATGGAGCTCTGCCTAGAACAAGGAGTACAGTCGTTCTGTGTTGGACATTACCATAATTATTAGCCAAAGTCTCTCAGTAGGGCCTCCCTGTGTTCAGCCATCAAGGAGCAAAGGATGGTCACAGCGGGGGACGGGGCGCTTGCTGCGGAGGCAGCTGGTCTGGTAAACTGCAGGAGCTTTTATTGAAGTCCCTCCCAGTAAGGCGGCTTCTTAATAATGGAGGGAGGCAGGCTTCAGGCAAGCCCATTTACAACAACCAATGGGATGTATCTCCAATTCCCTTCCCCAGTCTTCTAGAAACATTGGGAGGGAAAATATTCATCTACTTTAAGAAAACTCGCTTGCTAGACAAATGGCTCCTACCGCAAGAGCCCCATGAGTTATTGTGCCTTGCCTTCAGGGCTTGTTTGTTTGTTTCCTCTCTTCTAAAGGATTTAGTTGGTTCTCCCCAACTGTGGCAATGACTCCATTTGTAACTTGCATATGAAGGAACCTGTAGAACACTAAGAAATTAAGCTTGCATTGTAAAGCTAGATATAGGGGCAGTGGAGACAGCTCATTAGTGAGAACATATATAAGGGTATGAGTTCAAATTCCCAGAACCCACATTTAAACAAAAACAAAAACAAAACAAAAAAAAAAAAACACAAAAAATGCCTGGCAGGGACTGAAAATGTCTGAAACTCCAAGGCTGAGACTTGAAGGTAAATTCTAGAAGCTCAAAAATGTGTGTTAGGTCAGTGAGAGTGACAGTAGAAGACACCTGACATCTTCTTCTTGCTTCTACGTGAATGCAACACACACACACACACACACACACACACAAGGTTTTCACGTGTAAGATCATAGTTAGCAAGCAAGAACAAATATGAAGTACAGAGAATTCCCTGCTCACCGCCCACACCCACAGATACACTCTATACATAGCCTTCCTTGTCGTTTCAAGCCAGGACTAGAACATTTGTCGTTAACTGATGATGCTACCTTGATGCATCGTTGCTGTCAATCATCAACAGTTTGCATGAGAGTGCACTTCTACTTAGGGAATTTCCATAGGTTTGGGCAAATAATATGTATGTGCCTCCATTGAGCCTCACAGAAGGATAGAACCCCCCCATTCTCTGCCTATTCATTCTCTCTTACCACCTCACCTGATAAACAACCGAGTCTTTACTGTCTCCAGATGCCTGTCATTTCCCGGTGTCAAACAATTAGAATCCTATCCTACATAAGCTCCTCAGAATGGCTTCTTTCATTTAGTAATATACATTGAGGTATTCTCCATGCCTTTTATGGCTGGTATCATTTCTGTTTGTAGCACTAAGCTATACCCCCTCTAGCTATATCACAGCTTATCTACTCCCTTATAGAAGAACACACTGGTTGCCTTTAAAATTTGGCAATTATGAATAAACTTCTTTACATATCTGCAAAAAATAATTTTTTCGGGCTTATCGTGTAGATACCAAAAGATCATGATGGTTGAATCATATGAAAGTCACATGTTTAGCATTGTAGGGATTGTCAGACTCTTCCAGATGGCTAGACTCTTTGGAGTGAGTCTTGAGAGTTCCTGGGGCTCTCTGTTTTGATCAGCACTCGACAGTGTCAGTGTTTAGGATTTGATTGGAGCTAATAGGCAAGCAGTGGTAAGTAATTGTTCATTTAATTTACAATTCATTGCTGTCATGTTTTGTTTTTTAGTATGATTATTTTCCATCTTTATCTCTTCGGTGTGGTATCTGCTCAGGCCTGTTGGTCATCGTTAAAGTAGACTGCCTGATTTTTCATTGTTGAGGCTTATGAGTTATTTGTATATTTTGGAGAATAGTTCCTTAGCTAGTATGTCCTTCACAAATCTTTACTCCTGTTTTGTGGTTTGTCTTCTCATTCTCTTGGTAAGACTTTCATGATACCTTGTAACTGTGTAAACTTTTCTTTGTATATTGCTTTTTTTCTTTTCTTATCTTTTCTTTTTGTCAGCCATATTTTATAACTTGTGTGAATGGCAGATAGAGCACAGGTCCAAGAAAACCTTCATGCACGCACGCAAATGGCTTCAACTCAGAGAGCTCGAAAGAGCTCATGTTGGCTGGGAAGGCAAGGTAGTTGTATCATGTGTTCCTACAGACAGAACACATGATACAAAACACGTGATACTCAAACCATTCATGATTACAGTATACTACAATCAGCTAAATTAAATACAATTCATTTTAGGAGAGTATTTGAAGGTCAAGTGTCACTCTATTAAGTCGACCTTTGGAAACTCTTGATAAGAGGAATGTTTGGGTTGGGTAGCAGAAGGAATTTCCAAGAACCCCACCCCTCCTGGATGTCTGTACTACTGTCTCAAGTCCAGACAAAAGCTGGTTGAGAAATTATGAGGTCATTATAAGAGTCTAAAAATCTTAAGACACACACACACACACACACACACACATTAATTTAGGCTCACAGTTCACAAATCTCAGAATTCAAGATAGAGTAGAAGGATGATCTAAGTCTGTGCTTGGTGCTAATGAGCATGGGGATTCCTAAGAGAACATTCAAAGACAGACAGATCTCGCATTACTCAGTCAGGTCTTGTGCTACCCAAGCACACTGCAGCTGACATGCTGTTGCAAGAATCAGGCAAGAAGCTTGACAAGAAACTTTCCCTTTTATGTAATGCTTAGTGTCAGATGCATGCGTGTGGACATTGAATAGTATGTCTAATAAAAAGTGCTGAACTCTTATTTTACACAGAGACCTCCATATACAGATCATTCCCTGTTGGCAGTATCTACTGTTAGGAAAGTCTGAGACACATGATGCTTTCCGATGACATAACTATTGCCATGCTCAGACCAACTCACCCCAAAGAAAGGCTGGGTGATGCTGAACACCCAAGAAATGAATTCTAAGAGCTTTGTAACTTCAGGACACTTGATGCTTGTGAGATGGTAATGTCACAGAGGCCAGGACAAAATGGGGAGAAGACACTCACACACCCCAGCTCTGTTTCAGACAGAACCAGCTGTGTTAAGTTTGTGTATCTAGAGCTGTATTTACAACTGAGTGTCCACACTCCCAGCTGGACATTAACCCAGAGGAGCTCCTGAAACACAGCCTTTCTGTCGCTCAGCAACTGAGAAGAGGGAACAAAGGAGAGTGTGGGGACATCTGAACTAGACCACGGTCCCTTTTATGGAACTTCTTACTCTGTGTGCAATTTGCTAACACATTCTCCTCCCATTAACCAAAAGGTGGGTGGGTCAAACCCACCTGGTAACATGAGCATTTAGGGCTAGAGAAGATGGCTCAGCAGTTAAGAGTCTGTGCTGCTCTTGAAGAGCAACCATGACTTCATGCTGTCTCATGTGCCAAACACCAGCCACTCTGAAGGTCAAATAGGAAGGGAAAGAAAATCCCTGGCTCTTCATTCAGAGGACCCAGGTTTGATTCTCAGCACTCACCCGAGGAAGTTCACAACATCTGTAATTCCAGCTCCCACGGTACCCAATGACCTCTGGTCTGCACAGGCACTCACACATACACACTTGGTGCACACCCACTGAGGAACACACGCAGGCAGACACATAAGCAAACAAATATTTATTTTAAAGGAAGACAAAAGAGTCCGTTTTTACTTTCTTTTAAGCAACTATATTTAACTCTGATCCTTTAAAAAAAATTCAGATTGTTTAAAAGCGACTGAGTAATAGAGTGTAAATTAGGATATAACCTTAAACATCACGAGGTTAAACAAGGTTGACAAGAAGAGGGATTCAAGAGACAAAGGACCTTTCTCAGCACATGTGTGATACAGCTAACACAACCAAAGAGCTTATTTAAACTACAAAACCTGGTAGGATGGACTCTCACTGCTTTTGCCATCTAAAAGCCCACTCCCCCTTCCTTTCATACTCCAGTGTTGCACTGGAGAAAGGTTTCTCTCCCTTTTGCTCACCACCCCCCAGCTCAGACACAAAAGGGCATTTTCTTCGGTACTCATGATGGGGATTAGCTATAATCACAGAGGTTTAAAAAAATAATTAACAAACAAAAATAAAGTCGAGTTAAATAATCCCCAAAGACTGACAATTCCCAGTCTTTTTTTTTTTTTTCCTGTGCTATAATAGACCCCGACTCCATGCTGAAAACATCTCCTGCAATCCAGAAACCTCAGCGACTTCTTTGGAGTTTGACTTCTTCCTTTCCTCAGCCACTTTTTCTAGAAGTGGGGTTTGAGCTCTTCTCTCCCCCCTACCCCCCTGCCCAGACTGGTCTTTAAGAGACACATGGTCTCACCTTCAGGAAATCTCTTCCATCCAAGAAACAATTAATGAATACACTAGATATGCATTGCAAAACTGAGTGACTTTGACCTCAATACCCTCAGAGTTCTGGACTGTGCCTTCCTCTTTCTATCTGCAGACGAATGACCTTTCTTAAGCTCTTTCTCGTGTTCTGCAGCAATAGAAAAAGCAAATAATGTGTGTTTTCATCCTCCCTTCCACCATGGTTAAGGTGAGAAAATTCTCAGAACACAGCCTTGCAAGGCTGTACAAATACCACCCCGCTCCAGGAAGTAGGATAACCACAGCTTTCCCTATTCCTTTGTGTCTTTTCCTGTAATTTCAAATTTATACATAGGCCCCAGGAAATTTCCCAAACCCTCTGTTGGAGTCCAAAGCCAGTGGTGTGAAGCCATATTTAAGAACTGTTTTGTCTTGGGTTTTTTGGTTGTTGTTTGTTTTGCTTTGCTTTGTTTTGTTTTTAATAGACCATCCATTAATGAAACACTGGCAAAAGCTGGCTATAGGGCGAACGTACTGTGTTCTGACTCGAATTTAGAACAATGAACTTGTAGTGAACTACAAGTTGGTCAAACTACACCTTAAAAACAGGTCTGAATACACAAGGACCAAACTTTTCCATGAGGGTTTATGTCTCTGGGTTGGGTACACTGGATAAACATGGACTCGTTAATCATTATTCTGTTCCATTTCCTGGATATCATTATCTGTTGGATGTTACTAACATGATTATCTTGTTAGGTGTGTAAAAGAAAAGCAATTGCTGTAAGAACACTACCTCATCAGCTCCCCATCACTACAGGTGAAGTCTCTTTGGTGTTGTCCCAGTCTCCCTAATTAACACCCACATATATTGGGACTTGAGTGGCTGCGTTTTAAGGTACAATAAATTCTGTTGGGTCTCTGACCCAGCCTCTGGTGTCACAGAAAACATGATGCATTCTGAACCATTAAAATTTAACAAAGATTTTGGCTTTTACAAAACGTACTTACTCTAAGCAAAACAAACAAACAAACAAAAAAGCCCTTGTTAATAGTGATCCCTACATAGGGATGCCCTGAGCATTTTTTCTGATCTAACTACCATCTGCTAGAGAATCAGCAAGTGTGACAAGACTGGAGAAAAGAGAGAGAAGAGTTCAAATAGGAGACTGGAACAATTCCAGAGGGTAAATGGGGTAAGAGGCAGGGACAGGAATGTTTACTATTTTTACTATCACCGATACAAGCTTCAATACTCCTGTATGGCCTACAGGAGATACAAAGGGACAGGGATGAAGCTACTTCCAAAGTTTAAAGTAGAGGCAATAGTCCTTAATCAAACGACCTCAAACACCTGTGTATACTGAAGGACGCACTACTGGGTACCCACGCTTTATTTGGAGGAGAATAAGGGAAGGGAGGGAAGGGCATGAGGGGTTCTGGGAGGCTTTACGAAGAAGTGACTGGAAGATCTTGGAGAAGGGCGACAAGGATGCCCCTTGTAGAAGACAAGCTGGTGAGGACAGGACTGGCCAAGACTGTCATGGGGAAGAAAGGAGAAGGTATGGAGGACGAGTCAATCAGAGGAGGCCCGTGCAGCTGGAGGGCAGACAGGCTGAACAGAGGTCAGCTGCTCTGGTATATGTGGCCTGCCCAGGAAGGACGGAAACTACTGCCAGGAAGGATACAGATTATGCTGGTGAGAATGATCAGGGCCCCAAATATTCTGGAAGAATATGTAAAGCAACTCAGAGGGTCTGAATCAAGATCTCTAGGAAACAAGATGTCCTCCTGATGGGTACACTGTGACAGGATCAAACCTGTTTAAGGGTGATCTCTTTTAGACTTACTGTAAAGGCAAGAGGTCAGAGCAGTCAATGGTTCTGATCATCTATCAGTCATCAAAGGTGTGTTTAAAGATAAAGACCCAAGGTCAAGGAGAAGTATTCTCTAGGTCTTTATCATGTGCACTATTTTGTAAAATGAAAGCAGAAGAGAAATTATGCAAAAATGTGGCCTTTATTGACTATGGTTTGCATATGAAAGACAGTCACACACACACACACTCACACACACACACACACCACATACCAGACACCATATGCCACACACACATCACATACCACACACCACACACCACACTACCACACTACACACACACACACATGTATACCACATACTACACAAACTCCACACATACCATATAACATATACCACACACACATACCACACCACATGCATACCATACACACATATACACATACACACACTATATACCACATATACACACAGCACATACACCACACACCACACACACACACACAAACACCACATACACACAGACATACCACATGCATACCATATACCACACTCCACATATACACATACAACACATACACACACATCACACATACAAACCTCATACACACACACATACACACACACAAAGAAAAGATCACTTGGTAAACTGAAAGCACACCATGAGCAAGTGATATACAAAGTATTGGTCACCATGCCTTTCTTTAAATCTTCATGGTAAAGCACAGTGAAGGTTAAGGCTGCTCTCTTAAGAGCCACATTAGAATGCAAATTTAAATCACCAGCCATCATCAGAGGAGCAAGTGGGCTTTAAAAATTCCTTGTGATTTTCATCCAAGAATCTAGAGGACATAGCGAAGGACAGAACATATAATAGATCGTATTCTTTGGAACAGAGAAAGAAGGGAGACACAAGGGAATCCCAGAGGCCGGGACACTTAAACATTTTGGCACTTCGCCAGCACTAAACAAAAAAAAAATTAAAGGCCATATTTGCTGGTTTTCCTTCTAAATCACATCACACTGGAGCAGAGGAAGTGTTGAGAAGACTATGGTGTGTGTGTATGTAAGTGTCTGTGTGTGTGTGTGTGTCTGTGTATGTGTATGTGTAGTGTATGTGTGGTGTGGTGTGTGGTATGTGTGTGGTATGTGTAGTGTGTGAGTGGTGTGCGTGTGGTATGAGTGTATGGTGTGTGTGTGGTATGTGGTGTGTATGTGGTGTGTATGTGGGGTATGTACATGGTATGTATGTGGTGTGTGTAGTATGTGTGTGGTGTGTGTGGTATGTGTGTGGTATGTGGTGTGTTTTGGTGTGCATGTGGGGTTTGTGTGCATGGTATGTATGTGGTGTGTGTGTGGTATGTGATATGTGTGGTGTGCATGTGGGGGTGTGTGTATGGTATGTATGTGGTATGTGTGGTATGTGTGATATGTGTGTGGTATGCAGTATGTATGTGGTGTGTGTGGTGTGCATGTGGGGTGTGTGTATGGTATGTATGTGGTGTGTGAGTGTGGTATGAAGTGTGTATTACTTATAGTTGTTAAACAACATAGAATATGCTAACAATAATAACCATGAAATGAATCTGCTGACAATAACTAACTTCAAGAGTAATGAACAGAAAACTATCTTAAGGAACTCAAAATAACAAAATGTGAAATTGAAAGTAAAAATTTGATTTTTTTTAAAAAGCTAAATACTAAACAAGAGAAACTACATATCTGCTTACACATATTCATATATAAAACCAGCCAAGGTTGTAAAAGAAAGAAAGGAGAGGAAAGAAAGAAGACATTAGACTAGGTGATTAGAACTCAAATATGTGTGTTGTGAAGCTTGTGGATGGTTTACTGAAAATCCGACTTGTGGCTGAGCCTTGGTGGCACACATGTTTAATCTCAGCACTCAGAAGGCAGAGGCAGATGGAGTCTGGGGCCAGCCTGGTCTGCAGAGTGAGTTCCAGGACAGCCAGGGATACACAGAGAAACCCTATCTAGAAAAAAAAAAAAAGCAAAACAAAAGAAATCTGGTTTATGGGCCAGCAACTGCTCAACTGTTAAGAATTTGCCACCAAGTCTGGTGATTGCAGTTACAGCGCCAGAATCCACACAGAACAGTGTTTCTCGACCTTCCTAACACTGCGACCTTTCAGCACAGTTCCTCATGCTGTGGTGACCTCTAACCCTGAAATTATTTTTGTTGCTATTTCATAACCGTAATTTTGCTACTTTTATGAATCTTAGGGTAAATATCTGACATTTCCCATGTCTGAGATGATCTCCGTGAATCCCTCAACCCTCCCAAATGGGTTACCACTCACAGGTCGAGAACCACGGACATTGTAGAAGGAGAGAGCCAGCTTTTATAAGTTGCCTTCTGGCTTCTGAACACACCATAGCATGTGCACTCACACTCACACACACACACACAAATATCATCATGGAACCCATTATTATATAAAATTCATATATGCTAACAAAAAGCTCAGAAAGAGTGATCCATTCTAGCCATGTAGGGTCACACAAGTTAATCCCAGCATATAGAAAGAAGGTTGTGGTAGGAGGTTCTAAGTTGAAAGCTAGTCTGGGAGACCTTAGCTAGACGGTATTTCAAATAAATAGGTAAATAAAAGAGCATAGCCATCTACTTCAAACAGCTTCATCTTCATCTGCTGTGCCTAGAGAGTGATGGGCACTCACTCGTACCTCGTATGAGTCCATCAGAAGAAAGCCTGTAGACCTTCCATCACAGGAGGAGACTGTAAGGAGAGGCATTGAGTTCTCACCTGATACTGTGACCACGCCTCCCGGCCTCTTTTATGCAAATGTTTCTTTTTTGTTTTGTTTTTTGTTTTTTGTTTTTAATCTTAAAGTTGACATCTAAATGATCAGGTGTTACTTTTTAAAGTAATTACAGAATCGTTTCTAATACAGATTGCTTAGTATTTTGGGGACGAAATTTTGCATGAACTATTTCCTTTGAACTTTGCCAAAGGTTTGTAAACTAAAGGCAGATTCTGAGATATGTCCAGAGCACAAAGGACCATAAATCCAAGGCAATTAAATCATCTGTTAAAACAGTTCTATTTTTTTAATATTTTTATTTTCTATATTATTTGTTTACATTCCAAATGATTTCCCCTTTCCCAGATCCCCCTCCCCATATGTCCCATAAACCTTCTTCTCTCCATCCATTCTCCAATCACCTCCCTCCTTTTCCTCTGTCCTTATATTCCCCTCCAATGCTAGATCAATCTTTTCCAGGATCAGGACCCTCTCCATACTTCTTCCTGGGAGTCATTTGTTATGCGATTTGTGCCTTGAGTATTCAGGGCTTCTGGGCTAATTAATATCCACTTATCAGAGATTGCATTCCATGTGTATTCTTTAGTGATTGGGTTACCTCACTTAGGATGATATTTTTCAGATCAAGCCATTTAACTAAAAATTTTGTGAATTCATTGTTTCTAATTGCTGAGTAGTATTCCATTGTGTAAATATACCACATTTTCTGAATCCATTCCTCTGTCGAGGGACATCTGGGTTCTTTCCAGCTTCTGTCTATTATAAATAAGGCTGCTATGAACATAATGGAGCATGTGTCTTTATTGCATGCCGGGGAATCCTTTGGGTATATGCCCAGGAGAGGTATAGCAGGGTCAGCTGTGGCCTTGTTTTGTGTTGTCCTGGGGGGTGCAGTAGAGCATACAGACAGGGGGCAGGTGGGTGGAGCAAGGGGGCTCCATCTATGGCCATAGGAGGAGCCATCGCCCATTGCTGGGTTGAGACTTTCCAAAAGGGATGCTTTAGGATCACCCAAGCTCTTGCCTGAAGTCCTTCACTCATACTTTGTAAGTAAACCCAATACACTCGGTCGCTTTGTGGTCGGGACCTTATGGAGGGAGATGGTTAGATATTGTTTACATTTCCCAGGGAAGGAATTCTCATAACAGTGAGTGAACAACTAACATGATATTAAAAACTAATTCTAACAGGAAGGCAAGGGAGCTTGCCTAACTGGTTATCCACACCATTTAAATATTAACTGGCCCCAGGCTATTCTTCAGTTAGTCTGTACAAAACAGCCGGCAGACTAACGTGGAAAACTAAAATCCAAACCAGAAATACGTTTTCATAACAAAACAGCTGACTCTCTTGATTGCAAGCTTCAGGCAATCACAGGCTGCCCCACTGATGGGGTTGTGGTCATATGATGTGGGGGGGGGCATGGGGGGAGGAGGGGGAGGGGAGGGAAGACAGGAGGGGGGAGGGGAGGGTGTCTTGTTCATGTAAGGAACACAGGATGCTGCTCTTTAACTCTGCTGCCTGAACCTGTTCTGGTTTGAGGACCAGGAGACTTGTAAATTGTTCTTTTTCGCAACCCAGTTACTCTTCGATTCATCTGAAGTTTTTCTCTTAACACTACTTGAAAAACAGAGCAACTGCGAACACACATTAGGTAAGCCTCTCATTGCAGGAAACTGAGTCCAGACTCAAGTGTAGGGAGGGATACAGAGGAAGGTTGATCTGAAAGGAGCTAGGGAAGGATGGATTTAAGCCTGTGCAAATGGACTAAAAAGTTTGAAAAGGAGACCCACAGATTTGGCTTGACATTTTTTTCTTTTGTCCATATAATTAAAAAAAAAAAAAACCATAATTTACCAAATTGACCAACATGGATGAATTGTCTTTGGAAAAATACCTTGGAATAAATCAATTCAAATCCCTGGAGTAAGTTTAAACATGACAGAATTTCAATGTTTTTAGTTGTCAGCATTCTCACTTTTTTTGTTTGTTTGTTTGTTTGTTTTCGAGACAGGGTTTCTCTGTGTAGCCCTGGCTGTCCTGGAACTCACTCTGTAGACCAGGCTGGCCTCGAACTCAGAAATCTGCCTGCCTCTGTCTCCCAAGTGCTGGGATTAAAGGCATGTGCCACCACTGCCCGGCAAGCATTCTCACTTTTATCTTGTTGAAATTCTTTTTCATTAAGTGCCTAAAAAGAAAAAAAGAAAAAAAAAAGAAAAGAAAGAGGAAGAGGAGGAGGAGGAAGAGGAGGAGGAAGAAGGAGGAGGAAGGAGGAGGTGGTAGTGGTAGTCAGGGTCTCACCAGGCTTCCCAGGCTGGCGTTGAATCCACTGTAGGTTTTCCATCCTCTTGGCTAGATCATCCCCAAGTAGCTATGATTACTCTGCAGAACAAGCTACAGCTCAAAGAGACCATCTTGGTACCCTCCAGTAAGATAATATAGACCTCCTATCTAGTAGACCTGGCAAATGGGAGGAAGAAGAAGAGAAAAGGTGGCCAGGACTTGTTTTGAAAACCATGCTGTGGTTGGACATGATGTACCCCTCTTGTAAAGGCAGTACTCACTCCGGAGGCTGAGACAAGAAAGTTCTGAGTTCAAGGCCACCCTGAACTACACCTCAAGCCCCTGTCTCAAAAAGACCAGACAAAGGCCTGGTATGGTATGGTGTCATGTGCCTTTAATATCAGTGCTTGGATATTAGGCCATTAGAGTTGTAGGACTTTGAAGCCAGTCTTGTCTAGATAGTGAGACTCTTGTCTCAAAAATAAACGAAACCGAAAAACAAACGGAGCTCAACTCTGTTGGAATTGTCCAAAGCAGCAGATTCAGAGGCATAAGTCAGGTTCTAGGATGAACAGATTCATTTCTGTCCAGATAAATTTGCAACCTTGGGCTATGAGCCCAGTCCTGTGGACTGGCAGATGGAGACAGGAAAGTTAAAAAAAAAAATGTCACCAGAAGAAGTTTTATCATCAGAACCCATCAGTCCACTTAAATTTCCACTCAGACAGAAACAATGCCCTTCAGGCAATTCATACCCTAAGCATGTGTTTAAAGGGCAACACGTAGGTTGACTGTAAGACTAAGGCTGGGTTCAGGAAGGAAGCTTTAGAGAGAAAAAAAAAAAACTGCAAAAGTTGGTTCCATTTTCAGCTAGATAAAAGAGAAGCGGCTTAACCAGCAACAATAATAATTTTATTTTAGCTGGGCGGTGGTGGCAAATGCCTGTAATTCCAGCACTCTGAGAAGCAGAGGCAGGCGGATTTCTGAGTTTGAGGCCAGCCTGGTCTACAGAGTGAGTTCCAGGACAGCCAGGGCTATATAGAGAAACACTGTCTTGAAAAAAACAAATCCAAAAAAAACAAAAAAAAAAAAAAAACAAAAACAAAAACAAAAACCAACCCAAATAATAATAATAATGATAATAATTTTATTTTATTTTTAGATAAGCGTGATGAACACAGCGGAGTTGTGGAGAGCTTTGGGGCCAACCAAACTTACACTAAGGCTTTAGGAATGAGCTGAGGGAATGAATCAAGTCCTACAGAAAGCTTCAAGGGGAGTGCGGTTTCTCTAGAAGCGGGCATGTTAGTTAATAAACGCTGTGTGTGCTGCACATAGGCACTGAAACCTTTATGAATGCTAATGCAGCCCTGGGGCATCTATGTGCGGATGGATACAGTCTTAGAGCCACTAACCTTCCTAATTCTCAAACAATTACTACAAGTCCCAAAATATGCTCTCGCTATCTGTCTCTCTGTCTCTCTCTGTCTGTCTGACTGTGTGTGTGTGTGTGTGTGTGTGTGTGTGTGCTGTGCACATCTGTGAGGATGCTAAGAGGTCACCCTCCACAGACATTCCTCAGAAGCCATCCTACTTGTTTTGGAGGAGCTGGGGCTGGTTACTGAGCATGTTAGCTAGCCCAAGAGCCCACTAATGTGCTTATTCCAGCTTCCCCAGCATGGAAATTAAAAACACAAGCCTCCACACCCAGTGTTTAACCAGGATGCTAGGAACTCAGGTCTCATCAGTGCACGATAAACACCTTCCTGACTGAGCTGTCTCCCCAACCCCTTCCTCATATTTTTGCAAATATTTTTCTACCATTTAAAACTAAGTTTTGAAAAATTCTTAGCTTTGGTTGCTTGTCAACCCATAGGGCTGGCCTGACTGCTATAGAAGTCAGATTCTAGGAACACAGGAAATAATTGTAGCTTGACAGGGTGGTGCAGGCCTGATATCAAAGCACTCAGAGGACTGAGGCAGGAGAATGGTGAGTTCTGGGTCAATCTGAGCTTCGTAGCAAGTCTCTGTCTGGAAACAACAAAAAGTGAACACATGATCTGTTGTTGTTGTTGTTGTTTATATTAGGGGAAAAGAGGGTCTAGAAGATGCAATCGCACTGAGGCCCAGCAATTCAGCTGTAGTTGGCATTGAGAAGTGAGACCCGAGGGACAACAATTCAAATGCTACTTCCCTCGTGGGGCTGCAGTGGTCGATGCGGGCAAGAGGACCAGATAGCAGATGAATCTTCCTCCAGAGAGAGGTTGGTCCCTCAGAGCAAAGGAAAAAGGAGAGGAAAAGCCCCACCCCCTTCAATTACCCATGCTCTACTTGTTCAGTGATCTAGGCCACTGAAAAGACCAGCAGCCACAGAGTTAAATTTAGACAACACCACCCCACCACCCCGGGGGGTTTTTTGATTTTGTTTTTGTTTTTGTTTTTGCATAAAGATGAGGCTTTACCTCCCACACGGAGGAAAACCCACAGTTCTCAGATCACCTTCCCAAGCCCGCAGTCAGAGGATGGCTTTGTTTACCTGTAAACACCAGGCTCTTATGTAAATTCCAGGAGCCAGCTCAAAATAAGCCAGTGCTTGGCTCTGATGGATTTATTTTTTTTTTCCTTTGCTACAGAAGGCACGGGCCACTTCTGTGTGGGGGAGGGAGCGACACCGCAGCAGCTTGCCCAGGACTTCAGGGCTTGCCTGGCAACCAGGCTCTTGCCCCTTCTGCAGCCTGGGCTTGACTACCTAGCTACTGAATAGTCGGATGGGAAGGGTTCAATTCAGGGTTTGCACTTTCCCAGCCATTAGCCAGCTGCCGACGCATTTCATTATCTTTGGAGAGTTTGTACATCAAAGAGAGCCCCAAACAGTGTGATCGAGTGGAAGTAACAGCGCCTGGTCAACATTCTAACTCGAAGCATTTTTCCTTCGTGGATATAATGCCATCTGGCACCCAGGAACACCAAAGGCCAGTGATGGAAAAACCCCACCTCCTTGTTTTGCTTATTGGTGTAACAGCTAATCCCGATAAAGGACACAGAGAGACTGCCCTGTGACTATCTTGTATACCTATTGTCTTACACTGGCTGAGTTGCCCCAGCAGCCAGAGGCAAAGGTTGCTCACTGGACTGACAAATGGGTTGGGAAGAGAGGGACTTAAAGGAGAGACCTACTTGTCTTTTTGCCTATTGAACTGCTTAAATACACACACACACACACACACACACACACACACACACAGAGAGAGAGAGAGAGAGAGAAAGAGAGAGAGAGATATGGAAGGAGGGAGGGAGGGAGGGAGGAAAAGGCGCTATTCTTCCAAGGAAACATCAAGGTTTGAAAGTCCCTCACCATACTCTCTCCTTATCACAAAACTTCTTAACATTGACTGTAAAACCTTGGTTTTAGCTTATTTTGAAAATTCCTCTCCTTCCCCTCCAGGGACTTTAGATTACAGCCCTTCAAATCTCCCACCGCCACTGAAATTAAGGAGACAAAAAGAATCCAAAGACCATGGCAGAGAGAGAGGCTGAGCAAGCTCAAGCTCAGGGCATGGGCACAAGGCAGCCTGTTTGCTGGGTAGGTGATTCTCAACTAGAAAACTGGGGGGTGGGGGGTGGGTGGCGGCAATGTGAGCCCCTCATTGTTTTATTATTTTGACATCAGTCTTTCAGAGGAAACGACATCCACGTGGACAATTGTCTGCTCTGCTGAAATGAGGAAAAGTGTCCAGTTTATGGGATCTCATTTGTTTGGTTTTCTGTTTGGTTTAGTTGGGGTTTTTTTGCAGATGTGCACAGTCAGATGTGTATTGCTGCTGTTTAGAAACCCTTCAGTGATATTTTCCCCCAGTCATTAAGTCAACTCCTTCCTCCTAACCAACTCTCTGCTCTCCACCCACCCCTTCCATCTCTGCAAGGAGAAAAGTCTGATGTTTTGAGTAAGATAGTTCCTCCTGGAGGGAAATCACATCAACACAGGATTGTGCTGTTTCGGATTAAGCAAGCCAAGAAGTCTTCAGAGAACGGAAACCTCCTAAAGCAGCTGTCCCTGTACACCAGAGGCTCTCACCCTTCCTAATGCTGCCACCCTTTAATACAGCTCCTCGAGTTATGGTGACACCGCCCCCAACCATAAAATTATCTTCTTGGTACTTCATAACTATAATTTTGCTATTGTTATGAACTGTAATATAAATATTTTTAGAGACAGATGGTTGCCAATGGGGGGGGGCATGGCCCAAGGGCTGAGAACCATTGCTGTACACAGATGTGAAAATTAAGACGATTTTAAAAGTAAGTAGGTACCTACCAGTAATCAACATGTAGCCTGAAATTACTCAGAAAATCTATTGTAATCTCTGGCCTGCTACTGCTTTTCTCTTCCATGGAATAAACTTCAGAATTAACACCCTGGGAAGAAAAGGGACCTAGCTGCTATTTTCAGTGGGCATGAAATTGCCTCTTCCAGCAGAAGTGACAATTCTGTCTCTGACCCTGAACATCCCCCATCCTGTCACCCTTTCCCTTTCTTCTTCTCTCTCTGCAGGGTCAGGATGAGAGAGAGAGAGAGAGAGAGAGAGAGAGAGAGAGAGAGAGAGAGAGAATGGAATTATGAAGCAAGCAACCAAAATCCTTGACCAAGAGGGAGAAATGAGTGTGTGATGCTCAGATCTCCTATATGAGGTGGTCACACATTTAAACCTGAATTATTCATTCAGAACATCGGCTGCTTCACATTTCATAAATGCTGTGAATCTCCAGCACAGGAAAAGAAAAGGTTTGCCAAGAAGAAGCTTGCACAGAAGGTGAGGAAACATTAAGTCAAACATTCCAAATTTTAGCCTCAACACTCACACACATACATGCACATATGTAGAGGAATTTTAATCCAGCAACATGGCAGCTCTGGCTAGGGATCACATCCAAAGACCTTTCGGTCTCTGTGATCTGGTTAGAATACAGTCAAGGCCCTAGTACACACCCTTAATCTCTCTGGATGGAATATAGACATACTTTTAAACTCTCTAGCTAGAATACACACATACACCCATAGAACAAACCTTTAATCCCAAACAACGACGATAAAGTCAGTTTGTAGAAGGAAGCAGCCATGTTTGAAAATGAAGAGGAGCAGACAAAGTGATAAATCAGAGAAAGATTTAACAGAATGAGTCAGAGATAGGATAGTCCCAACGTTCAAGAGAACATCACAAGAAAGAGATGCTCCTTAAGAGAGAGCCACAGAGAGAATGGGGGATGTGGAGAGGGAGAGGGAGAGGGGAGAGGGGGAGAGAGGGAGAGGGGGGAGAGAGGGAGAGGGAGGGAGAGTGAGAAGGATCCAGAAGATTAGAACAGATTGCCAGAGTTAGTTTGAGGCCAAGCAGAGCAATTCAGTCAGAAGCCAAGAGAAGTCAGATTGTATCGGTCATCTTAGAGAAGAGTTTGGGCCAGAACAGCCGAGTTGAACCAACCAGACAGAGTTCAGAAAGAACTAGAAAGTGTGAGCTTATCCAGCAGATGGCAATGGCATCTAGCAAGTAAGAGTTACATTTAGATCTGTTGCAAGGCAGCAGTAAGTCTCAGAGGCTGAAATATTCTAGGCCTAGATAAGATACCACAGAGGCCGGAAGCTTCTAGGCTTAGGTTTAGGGATAATTTAAAACAGAGATAGAAATGCCCTGGGCTCAGTCCAAACCATGAATTCACACAGCTTGGCTCTCACCTCAACCCTCCAGCTGAGGAAATAAAAATGACATTTACACACATGTGCAGGCACACAAATGATCATTCACATGAATGTTGCCACACAGCAAAAATCATTTAAAAGAGAGATGGGGATATGGCTCATTCAGCAAAGTACCTGCCACACAGCTATGTGGACCTGGATTTTATCCTTAGTATATATAATAAGTCACATGAGAAAAAGTCTGTGACAGCCACCTCTGACTTCTGCATGAACGGATGTGTGCAGCCATAGGAATAGGTACATACAGGACACAAACACAAGGCATACATGTGTGTAGATACACAGAGGACGGTGTGTGTTAGTCAGGGGTCTCCAGAGTCACAGAACGTATGGAATCTCTCTCTATATTAAGGGAATGGATTTTAATGACAATCTGTAATCCAACTAACCCAACAATGGGCAGCTGTGGATAGGAATCCAAGAATCTACTAATCGATCAGTCCCACAAGGCTAAGTCGTTTCACCTGATCTTCTGTATAAGCTGGGATCCTGAAGAAGTAGGTTCCAACAGATGTGTTAGCAAGTAAGTGAAAACAGGCGAAGAAGACTGAGTCTTCCTTCCTTCTTCCAATGTCCTTCTGTAGGCTGTCAGCAGAAGCTGTGGCCCAGAATAAAGTATGTATCACCACTCCTAGATCTGAAACTTGCTTTGTCCCAGGCTGGCCTTGAACTCTCGAGATCTCCTTGCCTCAGTCTCCTGGGATTAAACTTTTCATTGTCACTGTGTCTCAAGAGTTCCATGTCCAGATCTGGATAGGAAGCCTGTATCTTCCAGCCTCAAGATCTGGATCACAGATGTGCCCTCCATTTCTGTATTACAGTTCATTCCAGATATAGTCAAGTTGACAACCAGGAAGACCCATCATAAGGGGGGAGAAGGAAAGGGAGAGGGAGAGGGAGGGAGGAAGGAAGGGAGGGAGGAAGAGAGTGAGGGAGGGAGGGAGAGAGAGGTCCTTAATGGGGCCCGGTATGTCTCACAAGTGGTCCTGCTATGGCATGGGCTCACACACTGGATGCTGTTGCATGGTTTACTGTGACAGATATTGACAGGACCTCATAGAAGTAAATAAGGAGATTTCTTCTCCCAAGGAACTCACAATTGGATACTAGAGACAGATTCTTAAAATAAGAATTATGAGATGTGACATGAACTTCCTACCTAACATAATACAACCAGGGGACTGAGGGGTAGGTGTGGGGCAGCTCCCAACAACCTGAATCATGGTGTTAGGGGCCTAAGAAACATAAGCTTAATCAAGTCTCTTTTAATAAATAAATACATAAACAAACACAACAAAACCTAGGAGTTACCAAAAGAGAGGAACTAGCAGCATAGTAGAAAAAAAATAAAAGCAATATGTCGCTTACATCAGACTAGGTCTTCACGGAGCTCATATTAAATTAGTGATATGCTATTTAAGTCAAATAAGCCTTAGTCCTCAAATCATTCAAGAAAGAAAATCAATCCCTTGTGGCGTGTCTTCAGGTCTACTTCTGATATCACTTAATCTGCTGAGTACTTTCTCTGATTATTCTGGATTTGTGGTCGAATCGTTTAAAAGCTGCGAAGCTCTGCAGTTTGCCCACTCTGAAACACAGAGCTCTCGATTGTTCTTAGACAGACTGCGTAACCAATACTTACCTACGAAGGAGCAGACAACAGAACAGTGAGTAAGAAAACAGCGCTGGATTCCTTTCTTAAAATGCTGCAGACCTCTAACTCATGGATGCTAGGAATGAAAAGACACACAAAATCATTTCTACAGAGTTTATGGGCTTTGTTTTGAATCAGGGTCTCAGATAGCTCCAGGCTAGCCTCAACTCAGTACCTAGCTGATGGTGACATTAATCCTCCTGCCTCTGCATCTCAAGTGCTGGGATTACAGACCTGAGTTTCTACGGCCGGTTTGTGTGGACTGGACCAAACACAGATCTTCCTGAATGCTATATGCAAACACTCTATCAACTGACTCACACCCCAGCCTTTATTTCCAGTTTCTGAACAGAAGTCAAGTTTCACAAAACTAATGAACTATTGCACCATCACGTCCACAATCATTCTACCTTTCTCCAACAACCAAGTAAGTTTTCCTAGGAAAACTCCTCAAAAGGAGGCCCGGTTCTGTGCCAGTGAGGTGGTTGGGAAGGGGATTGACCAACAAGCTATATAATAGTCTATCGACAGAAAGATGCAGAAGACAGGAATCCAGTATGTCTCCAGAATCTTTAATCCTATATCCATTTCAACCTGGGCAAACGCAGCAAGACAGAATATTTTTACATAATAGAACTGAACGCATGTTCTCTTTCTGAGTTTTAAAGAGAAGAAACTCCAACTTTAGTAACAGAGAATTGTTTCCTGAAGACCTTTGCTTTCTCTCTGTCACTGTTTCTGTCTCTCTCTGTACTTCCTCATCTTCTCTTCCTTCCCCCTGGCTTTCTACCTCTCTAGCCTATAGCATAAAACCAGATAAGAGATAGGCATATGCCAGATGGTGGTGGCAGCGGGCGGTGGTGGTGGTGGTGGTGGTGGTGGTGGTGGTGGTGGCGGCGGCGGGCGGCGGGCAGCGCATGCATGCCTTTAATCCCAGCAGGCAAATCTCTATAAGGTCGAGGCCAGCCTGGTCTACAGAATGAGAGTCTCAGAGTCCTGTTCCAGAATAACCAGGGCTACCCAGTGACGCTGTCGAAAAGTAAAAATCAAACCAACCAAGCAAAACAAACAAACAAACAAGAAAAATGATGAGCATATTAGAAAAACAAGAGGCAGAAATATCTTGTGGTACATGAGGCAAAAAATAATACAAGCTACTATTATCAGTGGTAGAATCTTCTTCCTCGTTTACAGAAACTTCTCTGATAAACACAACATCTGCCTCACCGAGGGGTTGTGAGCGCTAGACGCTGCTGGGATTTGAAAACATTCTACAATAGTTCCCAGCACATTTAAAGCTGTCAACAGATGCGGGATAGTGCTATTACCCTTGCTATTTTTACCACTGTTATTACAGTCATAGCTTGCATAACTACATGCTCAAAACGGTTCAAACTCGACACCACATTTAGTTGGTCATAATGTAGCTTAAGAACTGGTCTATTTCTAAATCCTAAGTTCCTAACAACATTCATTTGATTATTCAGGAACCATTTATCCTGGGTTCCCACACACACCCAAAAATACATCTCTAATATGGCTTTATTTGAATGTTTGCTTAAAAAAAAAACAGATTTGTCACGGGATAGAAAAATGAATTTGGAGGGAAAGGGACAAGGCAGAAGATAATGGACTCCAGGTGCTGTCCTGTGAACTCCATACATGTGCTATGTAGTGTGTGTTTGTGTGTGTATACACATGTGTGTTTGTGTGTGTATGTGTGTGTGTGTATGCATGTGCACGTATGTGTACCCACACGCACACACATATTTTTAAGAAACTTCGTCACTTTGTCTCTCATTTTCTTTTCTTTTTTCTTTTTCTTTTCTTTCTTTCTTTCTTTCTTTCTTTCTTTCTTTCTTTCTTTCTTTCTTTCTTTCTTTCTTTCTTTCTTTTTTTTTGGATTTTTCGAGGCAGGGTTTCTCTGTGTAGCCCTGGCTGTCCTGGAACTCACTCTGTAGACCAGGCTGGCCTCGAACTCAGAAATCTGCCTGCCTCTGCCTTCTGTGCCACCACCGCCCGGCTGTCTCTCATTTTCAAATATTCAAAATTCCTTTACAAACCACTCCTGCCTCAGCTCTGGTCCTCTCTAGCCTTCCCAAATGCTACTTTTCTCTCTGCCTCTTAACCATCTATTTTCCCACAGTAGTTATCAAGGCTTCCAGCCTGCCTACCCCATCGCTTTTCCCCCCAGAAACTAGAATGAAATGGCCCTCTAACATTCTTCTTCCCATCGGTACATTCATTTATTAAAGAGACTAACAACCAAGTAATCCTGAGGAGCCCGGTAACAGTAGTGGGTGAGTGGGTAAGGCCCTGGTATATATAAAATAAACAAGATTCTTTACCAGAGGAGCTCAATATGCAACCCAAGCTGACCTTGAACTCAGAAGTCTCTTGCTTAAACCTCCCTGATGCTGAAATTGCAGGCGTGCATCAGCACCATACCTACCTTTGACCAAAAAATGGCTTGACCTAACTTCTCACTCTCCTCTTCAAAATGAAAAGGTAATTGCAAAATGTCAGGTCAGTGTGATAATGCCTAGCTTTAAAAGCATTTTTATAAGTGCTCAGGACTAGCACTATTTCGCATAGCTTTTCAAATATCTGACGTGCAGATATGGTCCCAACTCAGTTTTCTTCTAGATTGTTCCCTTTATAAGAACAAATCAAATAAATATATATCTCCCTGGTTACTAAGTTTCTCCTTCTTTCCCACTTCCTCTATTTCTCTGCAGCATGGAAGTGAATACTGAGTGGATCCAACCTTCCAGTTCTTTCCATTCTTTGTGTCCCTGAGTTGTTGAGGAGGCTTATATGGTGGTTTGAACATGCTTGGTTCAGGGAGTGGCATTATTAGGAGGTGTGGCCTTGTAGGAGTAGGTGTGGCCTTGTTAGAGGAAGTGTGTCACTATGGGCATGTGTTTTAATATCCTCATTCTAGCTGCCTGGAAGCCAGTCTTCTCCTAGCAGTCTTCAGATGAAGATATAGAACTCTCACCTCCTCTAGCTCCATGTCTGTCTGCCTGGAGGCTGCCATGCTCCAGCCTTGATAATGGACTGAACCTCTGAACCTGTAAGTCAGCTCCAATTAAATGTTGTCTTTATAAGAGTTGCCTTGGCCATAGTGTCTGTTCACAGCAGTAAAACCCTAAAGTAGCTTACAAACATGTTTCTCAATATCTTCATCTTGTGAACTGAGCAGAGTTAATGTGAATTCTGTATCTTTGCTAAATGACCAGTTTGACTAGCAGGTTTTTTTTTTTCCTTCTTTTGAGTATATGATGTGAGACTTGGTTTTCCAGCTGACAGAGCATCAAGATAAACATGGAATTTCATGGAGAGTAAGACAAATCACACAATAAAATGTGTGTGTGTGTATGTACAGAAAGTACATGTAAGCATTACTTATATATACATATAGTGTTATCTTTGTTGTCAAATTGAATAGAAAGTTAGATATTTAAAATACTGGTAAGGCCTACTTCTGGTTGTGTCTGGGAGGGTGTAATCAGAGATGATTGGCAGGTCCATCAGCAAACTGAGTACAGAAGAATCATCCTCAATGCAGTGGCGCATGCCATGGGCTGGAGGCTCAGACAAAACAAAATATAAGGGAGATGCTGAGGTGAGCGTGCAACTCTTTCTGATCCTGTGCATTTTTCTGCAACAGTCATCATCACCCACAAACCTCAACATTGATCCCTGTTGGTCTGTGGCTTCTAGCTTTTTAGACTGAGCAGCTAATGCTGTCTCGAACTTCCATCTTGCTGTCTTGAACTTCCATCTTGCTTTCTCAACTCAGTCTCTAACTTTGTAATTTAGTGAATCTCCTTTGATAACTGCATGTCCTTTTCTGCTTTTCTGTTCCTTTAGAGAACCTTGACTAATCTTAATGTAGAATATTCATATTCCTGTCAATATACAGTATAATGACTATCAAGTATATGCATACCCAAATCTCACCATCTTATGGAGACTTGGGGCCTCGTGATGTGCTGGTCTCAGAGTAGAGACAGTTAGTGCACAGTTAGTTGAGGAGTTCAAAGGACTGAGAGCTGGAAAACTGACAGAAAAGACAGAAAAGATTCTAGTTCACTTCTGAAAGCCACCGAACAAAGACAATCAAAGGCAGGCTTGTGCTCCAGCTCAAGCAGCTAGTGAGATAAAGCACTCATCCTATCTAAACTGAGCGTGCCCTGGATGGATGGAACCATATAGATTCGCCTCTCTTAGGACGCTTTCTTCTTCCTCTTCTTCCTCTTCCTCCTCTCCTCTCCTTCCTCTGCCTCTCCTTCTTCTTTTTCAGATTTATTTAAAGTATGTGAGTACTGTTGCTATCTCCAGAGAGTATCAGATCTCATTACAGATGGTTGTGAGCCATCTGTGGTTGCTGAGAATTGAACTCAGGACCTCTGGAAAAGCAATCAGTGCTCTTAACTGTTGAGCCATCTCTCCAGCCCGATGTCATCTTTCTTCAGCCCACCAATTCAAATTTAAAACTCTAAGGAAGTAACGATTAAAAATACTTTGTCAAGTACTGGCAGAGCCTCTCAGGAGACAGCTATATCAGGCTCCTGTCAGCAAGTGTTTGTTGGCATCCACAATAGTGTCTGGGTTTGGTGTCTGTGTATGGGATGGATCCCCAGGTGAGATAGTCTCTGGATGGTCTTTCCTTCAAACCCAGGGCTCCAGATGCATATGTAGCAGAGGATGGCTTTGTTGAACATCAAAGGGAGGAGAGGCCCCAGGTCCTGAGAAGGCTGGATGCCCCAGTATAGGGGAATGCCAGGACAGGGAAGCAGGAGTGGGTAGGTTGGTGAGGTGGGGGGAGGGCAGGCATGGGATAGGGTATTTTTGGAGGGGAAACCAGGAAAGGGGATAACATTTGAAATGTAAATAAAGAAAATACCTAATAAGTTAAAAAAAAGAAAAGAAAAAAGGACCAAATAATAATAATAATAATAATAATAATAATGATGATGATGATAATGATAATAATGATAATAATGTTTGGTCTGATACCTGAGTTTCCCATGGCCCAGTCAAGTCATTTAAAATTAGCCATTATAGATGATAATCCTATATATAATCAGGCATATAATCAGGAATCAGGGAAGTCTTAATTAAATGACTGGCAAAAAATATTCATAGTAATTGAAAATATAGGTCAAAATGTGCATTGTATCCTAGACATGGCACTAAATTAAATACTCTGTGGGTTTTCATATCTAATTCACACAATGATCCTGCAAGGTGGGCACCAAGTTGTTCAAAATTAAGCATCTAGTCAGTGACAAAACTGAGCAAGCTAGGGAGTGGCCAGTGGAAAACTCTTCTTTTTCAAAGTCATGGACAGACTGACACATTCCATCAGGCAGGGACACTCCTTAGGCTTGAAGGTAAACAACTCTCAAGAGCTTCAACTGACTAGATTTGCTACAGCCCACCACGCCCTTCCTTGTGAAAGCTGAAAGCCCCTGTCAGATTGAGAAAACCGAGCTGCAGAGAAAAGCTTTAGACCAGAGGAGCTGCCTGTAAGAGGCAGAAAAGGGCCAAGCTGCCTGGAAGAGGCTGATATCAGAGTCACTTGGAAAGGACACTCTCCAATTTAATTCGGCTGCAGGCTGTGCAGTACGCCCACGTTTCCTAGCTTTTGTGAGCCGTCACCACGGTGGGGTGAGAGCTTTGGCAATGCTGCCGTCTTTGTGTCATTTCTGCTCCTGTAAGTGACCCCTCACCTATACTCCTGTAAGGAACCCCAATAAAACTCATTGGCTCACCAAGTTAGACTCTGGTGGTATCCGTACTTTTTGGTCTGTCGTGGGTTCCCTATCTGGGGTGAGTAGTCATGTGTGTTGGGTCTCCTGAGAAGTTTTGTAATACAACGCTGTCACAACTTCATACTTTGTGCTTCATGAAACAGAACGGTGTTGGAAAGACCAGATGGAAGTTTTCTCTGGCTTTTAAATTAGCACCAGGGCAGTCAAGGATCAGGTTGGGGGGGTGGGGGGGGAGAGAGAGAGAGAGAGAGAGAGAGAGAGAGAGAGAGAGCGCAGGAGCATGGTTTAGTGAAAAAGGGGATGCAGTCCGTGCCATTAGTAACAGGGGAAGAAAACATGCAGAGAGGGACAAAAGCAGAACCTGACATCCTCTGTGCTTTGCACTTCAGTTTAAAGAACCACAGTGCTATCATGAAATAAAATGTCTTTGGAAAACTCCAGCAGGTTTCTGTCCGATTATCACAAGGATAAAGAATAAGAAGACCGTGTATGTGTTGCTGAGGGCCACACCCAAGCCTGTGCACGCACGCGCTTAGTGTGTGTTCTCTGAACGATGACTCCTCTCATTTCCACCATGCAAACAATTATTCACTATCCAGACTCATCAAGTCTCCAAACCACCCTCAACCGTTCTGACAGTTATACCTTCCTGCTTCCCCCGCTCCCCACACCACCCCATCCAAAGCCTTCTGCATCCCTGACAGTCACAGCACCAAGTGTGTTCTTTCAGACAGCTGCATCCCTCCCTTGGGGGGAACCGCAGGTTTTGAACTTTGTATATTTTGCACAAGGCCAGATTTATCTGCACATTTTTAAAGTAAATATTTACTTTTGCTGTTTTTAATCGTGTGTGTGTGTGTGTGTGTGTGTGTGTGTGTGTGCGCGCGCTCTCGCACGTGCGCGCACACATACACACAACTGGTAACCAAACCTGGATTTTTTACAAGAGCAATGCTCTTAACCACCTTTCCAGCCCGTCTCTGCAGATCTTAAGCTTTGGATCAAGTGGAAGGCTCCATGCACTATCCACTATGTCCCTTCAGTTTAGCCTTTATGCGAGTTCTTTTCCCTCCTGGCATCCCTGAATCCACCGCAGAGCACCTGAATGCTATCCCTGTGGAGGCCCCTCCCCCATGTCCGTCTCTCATAAGCTCCTTTATTTCTCAGGATCTCTATTATGACACAATATACCGTCTTATTATAGTTTGTAATCCTCCTTCCTGCCTTCTATAGATGATAAACTCCGTGTGGTTTAAGTCTGTTTTCAATACTTAAGCTCTCACCAGGACTCAGGGGAATCCTCCATGGAAATCGGGTACTTTCCTGTATTTAAAAGGAGAGGGCCGGATACTTCCCTAGCAGCATGGAGGAAGATGGGGAAGGATTGAAGAGTAGCCTGGGCTACAAATAGTCAGGTCTAGGAGAGAAGCCAGGCGAGGGGAAAAATAGATATATTTTTCCAGATCGTTTCACTCAGGGTCGTTCCAGACCCTAAATTCTCTACTGAACACATCACTGGTTGAAAAGCTGTTTTCTTCTTGATCCTAAGAAGGTTTCTGTGCTCATGGTGTTTTGATTCAAGAGAGAAGACATCAGGAGCTACATTTCCCTTTCCTAAAATCAAAATAAAACCAAGTTTTAAGAAGCCATAAAGAAATGAAAAAAACAAAAACAAAAACAAAAACAAAGGAATCCAGAAAGGATTTTAAGAAACAAAATGGACCCAGTTCTACTCTTGGGAATAGAGGACCCTTAGAGAGGGACCACACTGAGGAAATGAGGAGGAGGAGGAGGGATCAGGGCTTTCATTCTCAAAGCTCCTCTTCGGGCGGCAAGCTTCCTGTAAGACAGGCCTGGAAAGGCGTGGACACGTGCATTGTGCATCCTTCTATTACAGAAGGAGAGAACCCGCTGTGACTTCCTTCTTTTTCCTTAACGCCATACACAAGTGCTTGTCTGACTCTGTACCTGACTTATTTCTATCTTGAAGCAATGTGCTAGAGGAGCGTGCTACTGAGAACCCGGAAAGCCGCCGACAAAGCTAAAACACATAGGATTCAAAAGCATGAGGAACAACAGAATCAATGAAGGACAGATTTGCTTGCTTGTTTAGTATTTTCTTTATTTGAGGCAGACTGCTACTATGTGGTTTATAGGATCGATGGCCATCCCGTCGCAGCCTCTAGGGTGCTGGGATTACAAAGGTGTGCCACCATGCCTGGCAGAGAGAGACTTATTTCCTTGGCCTCTAAAACAACAGTCCGCAAGAAATGATATGTGGCTGAATGCAAAAAAAGAAACATGAGGTTTTGCTAGTACAACACTATAGTTATTTAAATTGTGTATTATTTATTACTATTATATGTACATGTGTGTCGCTGTGTGTGCATGTGTGAAGGGGAGGGGCTTTGATATACCAAGGCACGTATGTGGAGATCAGGAGACAGCTTCGTAGCAATGGTTCTCGCCTTTCACCTCCAAGTAGTTTGTGAAGGTAGAACTCATATTCCCCAGTTGACACGGAAAGAAAGCCTGCAAGCATCTTTACCCAGTGTGCGGTCCCTTCAGCCCCAGATACCCATCCTGTCTGTGCCTCCTTTCACTTAACAGTGATTTCTCCCAGTTTTTGTTTCCTGGTTCTTTTGTGTTAATGAAGAGGCAATGAAGGAATTCGAATCTTCTTCGAATAGGAACTGAGAATTCATCTTGACAAATGAATCTTTGAAAAACAAAAACACAACCAAATAACTTAAAATATTTAATGAAATGTATATTTAACCAACTAGGTCTCCACGCTGCAGAGTTCAGGAACCTAGCACGGATGGGCAAAATGAGCCCACAACTTGCTCTCTGAATTTTTTATTCCCAATTTCTAAACATCACTTTCCCCCCCCCTAAACAATAGAAAGATGTTTTGATAATCACTCTAGGACAAAAACTTAAGTTTTTTTTTTTTTTCTTTTTTTTTTTTTTTTCAGCCAGGCAAGTTCCTCAAACCTCCATCCGTTTAATTCCTCCTCCCAGTGAACTTCCAAAGTTTATGTTCAGGAGAAAGAATTGTATCTATACTCAGCAACTGGGCTCATAATAGGGAAGACACTAAACAAAACATCATTCTCCAGGGCTCCAAATCTCCCTCCATTTACAGCCAGAGTTTATAGCCTATGTTCTTCTCCCATCCCCTCCCTGGGGCTGTCCCTGTCAAGAGATTCTCAGCACCTGGCCCCTGAGAAGCTGTTCTGAGCGCTTCGCTGAATGGCTGTTTCTCAGGAAGCATCTTTTCACCATTAATCTCTCTCTCTCTCTCTCTCTCTCTCTCTCTCTCTCTCTCTCTCTCTCTCTCAGAGAAAGGCCTGTGGTCTCCAGGGTATTCAGCCCTCTAGGTCCCTGAGATCTTTGGAACCCTAAGGCAGAAAAGACGTGAGGGGAGACAGGAAGAGAAGGATTTTTCCACTATTAAACGTAGGGGAAGGGGTTGGCCAGCTGGTGTAGTACAGTCCCCACCGCCTGAGCCTGAGGACCTGAATTCAGAGGCCTCAGAATCCACAGCTTTGGCCCTTGGGGCCTGAAAGGCAGAAACAAGAGGATCCTGGGACCTACTGGCCATGAAATCAAGGCAGATCTGAAGGTGATTCAGTGGGAGGTGTGGCCTCAGAAAGTATCCTGAAAAGCACACACACACACATACACACACACACAGAGAGAAGAAGAAAGGAAGGAAGGAAGGAAGGAAGGAAGGAAGGAAGGAAGGAAGGAAGGAAGGAAGGAAGGAAGGAAGGAAGGAAGGAAGAAAAAGAAAGAAAGAAAGAAAGAAAGAAAGAAAGAAAGAAAGAAAGAAAGAAAGAAAGAAAGAAAGAAAAGAAGGAAGGAAGAAAGAGAAAGAAAGAAAGAAAGAAAGAAAGAAAGAAAGAAAGAAAGAAAGAAAGAAAGAAAGAAAGAAAGAAAGAAAGAAAGAAAAGAAGGAAGGAAGAAAGAGAAAGAAAGAAAGAAAGAAAGAAAGAAAGAAAGAAAGAAAGAAAGAAAGAAAAGAAGGAAGGAAGGAAGAAAGAGAAAGAAAGAAAGAAAGAAAGAAAGAAAGAAAGAAAGAAAGAAAGAAAGAAAGGAAGGAAGGAAGGAAGGAAGGAAGGAAGGAAGGAAGGTGTGGTAACATACACATACCCTAATCCCAGTATACCAGAGGTCCCCTGGAGGCTAGCCTGTTCTACATTGTAAGATCCAGCCCAACCAAACTCAGCTCAGCAAAACCTTGTCTTAGGTCAGAGAAGGAGGGAGAAGTAGGGTAGAGATTCCAACTGGAAAACAAGAAAGCAAAGACTAAAACTGAAGAGGCATCGAGGAGGCGTGTAAACAGAAGAGAATTACCCACTTCAGCACCACACACAGAAGTGTGAGAGAACAGTTCCTGGCTGCGGAGGCTTCCTGGTATCCTATACTAAGATACGGCGAAACACACATCCTTGTTCTTACACCATATGACACTGCAGGGAGATGTGGGGCCACAGAAGAGGAACATCAGGAATTCTGGGCCATCCTGGGCTATACATTAGGATTCCCCTTAAAAATAAATAGAGCTAGTGAGATGGTTTAGTGGGTCAGGTGGCCCAATAACCTGCATCTGATCTGTAGATTGCACGTGGTAGAAGAGAGACAACTGTCAGAAGTTGTCCTCTGATCTCCACAAGTGCTCTGTAGCTCACACGCATGTACGGGCATGCACTGCACACAGTGTGTATGTGTATGTGTGTGTCTGTGCAAGCATGTGCCCCAAGTGTGTGTGTGTGTGTGTGTGTGTGTGTGTGTGTGTGTGTACTGAGCCACAGTGCATGTATTGAGGTCACACACACACTTTTGAGTTGGTTCTCTTTTTCCACTGTGGACCCCTGGGGTTGAACTCAGGTCATCAGACTTGGCAACAGGCACCCCAACCTTCTGACCCATCTCCCCAGCCCTTTCATATTCTTTCCAATGCTAACTGTCCTCACACTACCATCCAGCAAACACATGCAGCCCCTCCCTAAACACAGGCGTCTGCATTTTGTTCCCTCAAAATAAACATGTTTCTAGTGAAATAAAATCTTCATTGAAAATTACAAACATATATGTAGGCAAAGGCCTACACTCCACTCCACACACTTAGATAGTATTTTCACTCAAACACTCTGAAACCTTGAACTGTGAAATAGTCTACTAAGTAGTTCCATTTCAATTACCATGATATATTGTATAACACAGTGTTAGGCTAGATTTAAATTTAAATATAACTCTGCCCCACCACACATTTAGGCGTTTGCTTCTTTCATGCCACAGTGGAGGATTCTCCTACCTAGGGAAGTTCAGTTCCAATGGGCGGGAAGGAGAGAAAAGAGCGATTCTCACCAAGAAATCAAGGCAGGACATTTCCCAGGAAAACAAAGGGCAAAACCACTTCCCATAGCCTAAGGATCCTAGACTCCGTTTTGATCAAGAGAATGAACTTTTGAGACACAGTAATGTATCTAAGAAATCTTCTGGGAGATATAACATAGACTGTGGAAACAAATATTAGCAGGTTCACCAGGCTGTAATCACTGCTGGTATCCACGGTGCTAAGGTTCAAATTAACATAGCTATTTTCCTTGTGTTGCCAAATTTAACATTAGGGAATTTTGGTTGTGGGTCTATTATCATTAGGCACACACACATACTGGTGTTGAAGAGAATTTTTAGATAATTGCACGGCATTTACAAGAACAGATTTGGGGATTTAAGCATATACTCGAATACCAATGCCCCCAGATAAATACAGGTCTCCTGTCACCGTTGGTAAATGTTGATGCAGGTAAAATTTCTAATTCTGCATACAATCTAGATACCATGACTACTGGTTTTTAGTGTATCTCCCTCTCACTCTTCTTCCTTTCTCTCATTCTCTACAACCTCTATCTCTTCCTTAGTCAAATGGCCCCCATTATGTGTTAATATCTATGACTTTAAGAGGCATCCTTTTGATGTAGACACAGTGGGTCAGGGAGGTTGTGAGGAACTGGGAGGAGTAGGGGAAAGAGAAACCATAATCAGAAACCAGAAAATGGAACCATAATTAGAATACATTTTTTGATTAGAAAAAAAAAAAAGAACTATTTTCAATAATGGAAAATAAAAGAGCGATCCTTTTATGAGATCCAGAAAATCTTTCTGCCTCTATTTCAGGCTTACTCAGACTCTCACAGAGGTGAGGAGACTCATGAAGGTGGTTAAATCTCCAAGCCAACACACCAAGAAGTACTCAAGCCATCCCTGTGTAGTCAAAGGAAGGCAACCTAGACGGAACGAATCCATCCAGTGTGGGGAGAAACAATGAATCTCACTTCTTGGGCCAAGGAGTGAGACCAGGGCAGAAGTCATGGTGAAATCTATTTTAGAAAGTACCAAGTGAATGACTCAGGGAAATACTTTAAAATCTTCAGACCGAAGCAGGTTATTCCTGCCTGGAGTTCCAGCTCTTGGGAAACCGAGGCAAGAGGGGTATGTGCTCTGGGCTAATGAACAAGATCTCAAAACAAAAACAGGAGCCAGAGGTGGTGGTGCAAGCCTTTAATTCCAGCAGGGCAGAGAGGCAGAGAGGCAGATAGGCAGAGGGGCAGAGGGGCAGAGGCAGAGAGGCAGAGAGGCAGGGGGGCAGAGAGGCAGAGAGGCAGAGAGGCAGAGGGGCAGAGGGGCAGAGGGGCAGAGGGGCAGAGAAGCAGAGAGGCAGGGGGGCAGAGAGGTAGAGGGGCAGAGAGGCAGAGGGGCAGAGGGGCAGAGAGGCAGAGAGGCAGAGGGGCAGAGAGGCAGAGGGGCAGAGGGGCAGAGGCAGAGGGGCAGAGGGGCAGAGAGGCAGGGGGGCAGAGAGGCAGAGGGGCAGAGGGGCAGAGGGGCAGAGAGGCAGAGAGGCAGAGGGGCAGAGGCAGAGGCAGAGAGGCAGAGGCAGAGAGGCAGAGAGAGGCAGAGGCAGAGGGGCAGAGGGGCAGAGAGGCAGAGAGACAGAGAGAGGCAGAGGCAGAGGGGCAGAGGGGCAGAGAGGCAGAGAGACAGAGGGGCAGAGGCAGAGGCAGAGAGGCAGAGGCAGAGAGGCAGAGGGGCAGAAGCAGAGGCAGAGAGGCAGAGGGGCAGAGAGGCAGAGAGAGGCAGAGAGGAAGAGGCAGAGGCAGAGAGGCAGAGAGAGGCAGAGAGGCAGAGGCAGAGAGGCAGAGAGGCAGAGAGAGGCAGAGAGGAAGAGGCAGAGGCAGAGAGGCAGAGAGAGGCAGAGAGGCAGAGGCAGAGAGGCAGAGAGGCAGAGGCAGAGAGGCAGAGAGAGGCAGAGAGGCAGAGGCAGAGGGGCAGAGAGAGGCAGAGAGGCAGAGGCAGAGAGGCAGAGGGGCAGAGAGGCAGAGAGGCAGAGAGGCAGAGGGGCAGAGAGGCAGAGAGGCAGAGGCAGAGAGGCAGAGAGAGGCAGAGGCAGAGAGGCAGAGAGAGGCAGAGAGGCAGAGGCAGAGAGGCAGAGAGGCAGAGGCAGAGAGGCAGAGGCAGAGAGGCAGAGAGGCAGAGGCAGAGAGGCAGAGAGGCAGAGGCAGAGAGGCAGAGAGGCAGAGAGGCAGAGAGAGCTCCTGTGAGTTGGAGGCCAGGCCAGTTGTCTGTAAATGAGTTTTTCCAGGACAGCTAGGGGTATGCAGAAAGACCTCCATCTCAAACAAACAAACAACAGCCAAACTAGGCTGTGAGCATAGGTCAGATGCTAGCCCGCTTGCCTAGTGGTATCCCCTACTCTTATCCCCAGTACCCTACAAACTAGCAGTGTTGTGTGTGACTGTAATCTCAACACTTGGTGGGTTAGAGACAGGATCACCACAAGTTCAAGCAAGCCCTTGGCTACTCAGTTAATTCAAGGCCAGCATGGGATCCACTAGACCTTTTTTTTGAAAACAAAACAACCCGGTAGCTGGAGAGATGGGTGGCTGAGTAAGGAGGCCTGCCAGCTGCCCTTCCAGAGGACCCAAGTTCGGATGACACACCCACCTGGCAATTAACAACTCACTTCCTGTAATGCCAGCTTCTGGGAAACAAACTGTCCTGCATACATATAAATAGAAATAAATCTTTAAAAAAAACCAAAAAACAAAAATTCTAACCATGAAAAGATAAAACCAAGAATAAAACAATACACACATATAAAAACCCTAATACTGGAAACTCTGTAACTCAATAGGCCCAATGACCCTGCCAGTAACTTAAGAAGGTGTTTTATGGTGAGATAGCTCTGAGGGTAAAGATACCTGACAACCTGAGTTTGATCTTTGGAACCTGTAGAAGGTGGAAGAAAACTCCACAAATTTGTCTTTGACCTGCATACTTGCCGTAGCATGCACACTGGAGCACACACACACACACAGACACATTCTTCCCCCAACCCCCACAGCCACTAATAAACAAAAGAAAAGTCAAGTGTTCCAAGATTATTTATTTGCTGTATGATGGAAGCAATATACCCTTATTCTTATACACAAAAACCAAGGTCTCGAGATGATAACTAGAGCCTTTACTGTAATCTCTGATGCTCTGAGCAGGCTTCTTGGGATAACTGAATTTTCCAGTTTCCAGGACACTGTTTTTTTGTTTTCTACCCTTGCTTGTATCATTATCCCCGAGCAGTAAATCTCATTTCATATTTATTGCAGATGTAGAATTTGAAGGAATCAGAATTACTTTTTAAAGTTTACATCATCTTATCAGGCTGTCTGGTTTGATTTGCAATTTTCTCGAAAGTGGAAAGGAAGGCTTAGGGGGGGAAAATTACTGCTAAGGCTTTCCAGTAATCAAAGATGTGCTGACTCCTGCAGAAGCTGATGATCAGGAGGGAGAGCGGATAAAGCAGGTTAGCTGACACTATCACGGAGAGAGTCCAGATGTGGGATCACAATACTGTACTTGGGGAGAGGTGACCCCGGAAAGAAGATAGAATTCGCTTAATTACCGAACAGAATATTCTTTCCCCAGATTATCTCCAAAGCTGTTCCTTTGGTCGCTCAAATGTGACCTTCTCAAGGAGGTCATGCCTGACCATTCTACTTAAAATAGCAACCTGCTCCCATCCCTACCCCAGTGACAATGCCTTGTGTCCCTTTAACGTGTGGACCACACACACGGTGCTGTATGACTCTGTGTCCTTGTCCCAGAACCAACCCGTCAGCCTTGTTTCTTAGCGCCCTTGCTTCCAGATACCACAGATTTTGCTTGATTCTTCACATTCCTCTCTAAAAGCAGACGGATTATTATTATTATTATTATTATATCATCATCATCATCATCATCTTCGAATGACAAAAAAAGGAAAGATAAAGAAAAGAATGCTGTGCCCTTGATACATATTTTAACATGTACAACCTTTTAATCTAACTTTGGCATCTTTTAAAGATTCAGTCTAAGTAGTAGTCCCTTGACATTAAAAATGTCACACACGAGAAATGCAAGGCCTAGGTAGGAGTGATGGCTCCTGGTGGGTGGGGAGAGCACTTGCTGTAAAGCCTGAGGACCAGAGTTCGATCCCCAGAACCGGTATAGAAATGCTAGCCGTGATGCTCCAAAGCACTCCTAAGGGGAGACGGGAACTGGAGGGAGCGCAGGGGCCAGCAAACAAGAGGGACCCCCCTGCATCAGAAGGGGAAAAGGGGGATTTATTCCTGTAAATTTTCCTCTGACTTCCATGTGCACAGTGGCACATTCATGCCCATACATCACACACACACACACACACACACACACACACACACACACAAAATAAAAATCATGTGACTGTAGCAGACATGGTGGCACATACCTGTAATCTCAGCACTAAGGAATCTCAAGCAGGAGGGTTACTAGTTCAAGGCCTTCCTGCTCTACATAACCAGCCCTCAGTGGATAGAGAAGAGGGGAAGGCTGGGAGGTCTAAGCAACCAATGCTTGGAGAAGTGATACCGGTTAGCTGACCTGGATGTAGGGGTGGGGTGTAAAACAATTCTGTATAAGTGACCCTAATGCCAACTACCTTGTCTTACCTGCCTGTGAGGGTTATAGAGGGAACACAGCCATACTCAGCACATTCCCAGCAGTCAGCAGATCAATGGAGTCAGAAAACAGGAAGGCTGGCGCTCAGAGTCTTCAGGTAAGCAAAAGGGAAACAGCAAATGGTAGGGCTGTGGAGTATGGAGACAGCTCAGAGAGTAAAGGAACTTGCCACCAAGGCTGACAAGTTAAATTCCCAGAACCTACATGGTGTAGGAGGAGAGAACCAATTCCTCAGGTTATCCACTGTTACACACGCCCACCCCCATCCCCATCCACCCCCAAACACACGGACACACACATACAGGCACAAGTGTGCATGCTCAAGTGTGTAAGTGTGTACCCAAGTGATTGCATTTACACAAACACATACACTGAATAAATATATTTTTAAAAATCATTTACTCTCAAGAAAACAAAGCAAGCAAGCAAACAAAAATCACACAGGGGGCAGGAGAAGTGGTTTAGTGGTTAAGAGGACCTCTCACCGAGGACCTGAGTCTGATTCCCAGCACCCACATAGGAAGGATCACACCATCTGTACCTCCAGGGACTCACAAGCTCTGCTGCAGGCACTTATTGGGAACAGGCCTGGACATGTAATAGAAAATAATAATAATAAAAAAAACTTAATAAAACGGAACAGTGGGGCTGGAGAGATGGTTCAGAGGTTAAGAGCACTGACTGCTCTTCCGAAGGTCCTGAGTTCACAGCAACCACATGATGGTGGCTCACAACCATCCGTAATGAGATCTGACGCCCTCTTCTGGGGTGTCTGAAGACAGCTACAGTGTGCTTACATATAATAAACAAATCTTAAAAACAAACTAACAAAATGAAACAGTGAAAAGAGTAGGAAAAATAAAAATTAAGGTTGAATCTATTACTACTATCAACCAGTAGCCAAGACAGGGGATTCCTCAGGTGGTATCAGGTGGTTTTATTTAAATCTTATTCGTATGAATGTTTTGCGTGCATGTCTATACACATCACATGTGTGCCAGGTGTTCTCAGGAGGCCAGATCTTTTGGAGCTGGAGTTACAGGTGGTTGTGAGCTGCCCTATGGGTGCCAGGAACCAAACTCAGGTCTTCTGTAAGTACAGCAGGTGCTCTTGGGTACAGAGCCGTCCCTCTAGCCCTAGAACCAGGTTACTGACTCGCTTCTCACCAGTAATATCCAACATGAACCATCCCTCCTTCCATTCCTACTGACTCACCACCCTTTCTAAAACAGAGCGTTTTAGGAGGCGTGGGCACAGGGAGGGCACCAGTACTGGAAATATTCACATTATTGCATTGAGAAAAACATATATGTAAAGCACTCCCCAACAACACAGGCCACCCTCGAGGGGGCAGGACACACTACCCACCTTGTTCAGGGAAAAGTTAACCAAGACCCGCTTCCGTTGGAGGCTCCCACTGAGCTAGGAGCTTTAAAATCAAAGGTGGGGCCATGGCCTTTCCCTGCCCCTCAGGAGAGTCCACTATTACCAAGAACTTTCAGGACAAGTCTATATCCTGCTCAAGAATCTTCATCAGACAGTGTACCACACGACTCTAGCACTAGGTGGGTTTCACAACTGTCCCCTTGAGTCAGTACTCTGACAGCTCTAGCAACCGGTGGTGAGAATTTTGACATGAGAGGAAATCCTCAAGGGTAGGACATGGCTATCCACACAGACTTGACATCTTTGCCTCATTAGAGTTGCAAAGCAGCCATAGCAAAGAGAGGCTCAAAAGTGTGTGTGGTGCAGGGTGCAGCGCAGAGGCTGGAGATACAGCTCAGTTGGTTGGGATCCTGCCTAGTGCACACAAATCCTTGGGTTAGGTTCCAGCACAGCACAGAACAGCACAGGCGTAGCGTGGGGGTACAGCTGAGGTTCAATGCTCTCCTCCACTGTGCTGTAAGGCCAGCCTGGGCTGCATGCAACCCTGTCTACCGAAACAAAATTAAAAATAGCACAACAAAAGAGTTGTGTGTGGAGAGGTACTATGCAAATTTGGCATCATCACAGTCTTCTGGGGTTGACCAAGACTCTCGGGTTTCAGTCTACTAATAAATAAGCAATCGTTGGCAAGCCTGTGAGTCAGAGAACAGTTAGTGAGTCAGAGCCTGTGACTGCCTTCAGAGGTCTGAGACAGAGCAAACCTGGGAGGGGCATGCCACATGAACAGCCACCAAACCATGACTAGTTGGAAGGCAAGGGTTTCTTCTGGCAACAGCTTATTTCATGTTTGGGGTAGCCATTGCCACACATGTCAGAAGCAAAAATAAAGTTAAGACGAGCAGAAGTAAAACAACTCCTCTCCAATTTGAGGCTTGACTCCACAACCATGCCTCATGGTCAACTGTTAAGTATCTTGGAGGGAATTTTCTGTAGGAGCAGATCAATCTGTTGATGGGGTATGGGTTATGTGAGTGTGTAAAACTTCCTGGGTTCTATGAATTTTCTATAGAGTGTCCCAGACTTTAGAAGTTATATATTTAGTCTGAGTTATTAAAAATTGTGATAAAGATGAAATGCAGCTCTTCATAGCTGATGGCTTCTGGAGGGGGTGAGGGGTGTGGCGAAGGACTCAGTTATCTGTCAGGGGCTGGCCACTGGGAGTTTGACTATGCTCTCCAATGAGTGTGAGTACACTAGGACTTGATATACATATATCACAACATACATTTACACATATGTATATATATTCCAATATATATTTACATATATAACAATTTACATATAACAAAACAATTGGGCTTGGTGAGAGTGTACATATGTGTGCTTTATTTTGGAGGGAGGGTTCAAGGGCAGGAGGGTAGAGACCAGTGAGAAGTGTGACTGGGTACATTGTATGAAATTCCCAAGTAAGTAATAGAAATATTATGTGGGGAAAAATATGAACCTAGAATGATTGTGGTAAATTTGGAGTGCTTGCCTGGAATGCATGGAGTGCTGGGTCTTATGTCAGCAGTGTGCTTAGTCCTGCAAGCCTGAATTCCCAGCACTGAGCCGGAAACAGGAGAATGTCCTCATTGACATTCAGCTACATAGAGATTCTGAGGCCAGCCTGGGACACATGAGACCCTTTCTCCAAAGCAAACAAAAAGCCTACTTAAACCTGACCTTGACTGGAGCTAAAGAGAAGCCTCTGTGGCTAGGAGTACCTGCTGTTCTTGCAGAAGAACCAGGTTCTGTTCCTAGACCCCGACTTGGCAAATCACAACCATCTGTGACTCCAGTTCCAGGGAGTCTGCATCAGGCATCTGAGTTGGGCTGTTTCTTAAGGCAGGACTGTGATGCTAAAATGACTGACAGATCCAGTCACTAAAGCTGAGAACTATCTTTTCTTGCTAAACCTTTAAACTGCAAGGCAACCATTACCTGCATCAGGATAATCAGACCACCTCACTGCCCCACGAAAGCACCCGCCCCCACTTGGGATTCTCTCTGGGTCCATTAGGGGTCATATGTCCTTGTAACGTTCTCAGGAAAAAAAAAAAGATATTGCCATCCCTTAAAAGTTAATACTGTGGGCACAGCCTACAAAAGGGAAGTGGCCACAGGTCCTGGCTAATGCTGGTAGTCTTTACTTAACAGTAGCCTGTTTCTCCTCAAGAGCCACAGTTCAGTTAATAAACGTATCAACTTCATGGTACAATCACTTCAGCTATGCAATGGCCTGGCTCCTTCGATTTCTCTCCACCTCATTTCCCTCCTAGTTGCCAGCACCTTCCAGCAGTTTCTGCTGGCTCTCTGTTGCCTGCCTTCTCCCAGACAAGCACCTACATCTTTCCGACTCAGATCCGTGTGCCTCCTCTGGGAAATCTGGAGCAGTCAAGGCAGCTCACTGCGCCAGCCACCTCAAGAGCTTTTCGTTAGAGAGAGGTGGCTCAGGTGCAGCCTCAGCAAATAGCCAGGCATCTCTCTCCTCTCCTCTCCTCCCCGCCCTACCCACTTGGTCATAGCCTTCACGGGCTTGATGTGTTTTGTTCTGAGACAGGGTCTCTCTGTTAGGTAATTCTGGCTGTTTTAGAACTCAGTCTGTAGCCCAGGCTGGCCTTGAATTCACATAAATCCTTCTGCCTCTGCCTCCCAAGTGCTGGGATAAAAAGCATGTACCACCACTGTCCAGTTGTAATAATATTTCAATGGACACCTTTTGTGTGTGTGTGTTTTTGTTTTTGTTTTCCCAGACAGGGTTTCTCTGTGTAGCCCTGGCTACCCTGGAACTCACTCTGTAGACCAGGCTGGCCTCGAACTTAGAAATCCACCTGCCTCTGCCCCCCCCAAGTGCTGAAATTAAAGGCATGTGCCACTTTTGGCAATGGACATTTTAACATCACTGGCTGGCTAACTTGTTCTACGTACTTTCAAACTCAGTCTCCTAACTGCATTTTACCCATTAGAAGACATGACTGATTCATAAACCTTGAACCAGACAGGGGATTTGAGAAGCAACAGTAACTACTGAGATAGCTCAGCAGGTGAAGGCACCTGCCACCCAAGCCTGGACTCCCAAAAGTTGTTGCCTGGCCTCTACATGTCTGCCACAGACAGACCAACATGCTTACACAAGTAAAAAAAATTAAAGTTTAAAAATAAAGACACAAGTTACATCATTTTTTTTCTTCTTAAAGTCAGAGGCAAGGAACACTCTAAAGGGGCAAAGGAGGAGCCTCGTCTTTAAATCATAGTGTTCTCTTAAGAATGGGGCCCACAGCCAGCCAGGTAGGTCAGTGCCTTCAGTGCCTTTAATCCCAGCACTCAGGAGGCAGAGGGAGGCCTGGTCTATATAGTGAGTTCAAGGGGAACAATAGTTGAGTCTCAAAAACTGAACCAAATGATCGAATAAAAAACCCTTTTTCAGGCCCAATGGCAAGACTTATAACCCTAGATGAGGAAGATCTGAGTTCAAGGCCTGCCAGGGCTAAGGTGACTTCAAGGGCAGCTAGGTCAACAATGAGACCCTATCTCAAAATATTAAAAAAAAGATCCTTAAGTAAAAAAATGTAACTCAATGGTTGACTACTTACCCTCTCCTTCCTACTAAGTACTTAAAAGATTTTATAAGTGTGTGAGGTTCTTCCACCTACATCATAGCAGAATAAATTATCACAACAAACTTTGCTGGCTAAGGCTGCGCTTGTTGCCTGCACATGCGCTGTTCTAGCGCACAAGGCAGCACACGCTCCTCAGTGAGGCTATTGTCACTTATCAGGAAGAGACTCAAGTCTAGTCCAGAAGAGCCCACAGTCAAGTGATGGCGTTCATAGCTGACCAGGGGACATCAGTGAGACTAGTGGTGACTCGAGCAAGCACTGACTGCACTTGGTGACACTCGAAGAAACCCAAGCCCAAGCAGCTAAGGGATCAAAACACTGCTTTTCTTTGCAGCCAGGGAAGTAGTCAGACCCCTCCAGATTAAAAAGAGTCTGAGAGCCATTGTTTGGTCAGTTAAAAAAAAAAAAAGAAGTGAATACAAATGGCTTGAAGGACTGCAAGGTGTGGAAACAGGCCAGGAACTCCCAGACAGCGAGACCACTAAGGATGGAACCACAGAATGGATGTAAACTGTTGCCACAGGGATTTATACTGTTACACACACCAGGTAGAATGACTCCATCTCTCAACTCAATGTGCACTCAATTTAGACAGAGAATCTGAAAGGGTCCCACTTTTTTAACTGAAAAAAATTAGCTCTGAGCCAAGATAAGAATCTACCTCAGTAAATTCTGTGAAATAAAGATCAAGGCCTGGGCTATCTAGAGATGCAGTCTTCCAAATCCAGGAGCAACTCATTTTCTTCCTTCTATTTAAAAGCATAAGTACATTTCTCACAGGTCCTGTCTAAAGTGGACTTTCCGAAACTCTTAAGTGTTGGGTGGGTGGTGGTGGGTCATGACTTTGAGCCAGGCAGAGGCAGGCAGATCTCTGTGAGTTCAAGGCCAGTCTGGTTTACAGAGTGAGTTTCAGGACAGCCAAGGCTACAAAGAGACACCCTGTCTCAGAAAGAAAACAAAACAACAACAACAACAACAAAAACAACAAAAAACAAAAAAAAAAAAAAAGGAAGGAAGAAGAGGAAGAAGAAAGGATCAATGGAAGGAATGGAGAAAAAAGAAGCTGGGTGGTAGTGGCGCACGCCTGTAATCCCAGCATTCTGGGAGGCAGAGGCAGGCAGATTTCCGAGTTCGAGGCCAGTCTGGTCTATAGAGTGAGTTCCAGGACAGCCAGGGCTACACAGAGAAACCCTGTCTCGAAAATACCAAATCCAAAAAATGAAAAAAAAAAAAAAAAAAAAAAGAAAGGAAAGAAAGAAAAAGGAAGAAAAGGAAAGAAAGAAAGAAAAAAGAAAAAAGAAAAAGGAAGGAAGGAAGGAAAGAGAAAGAAAAAGAAAGAGAGAGAGAGGAGGAGGGAGGGAGGGAGGGAGGGAGGGAGGGAGAGAAAGGGATTCTAAGCAAAATCATGATCCAACATTTGAGGGGAAAACCTAACTTGCTATGTTTACACAAACTTCATACATCCACCTTACAGATGTTCTGTTATGTGGTTTCACTTATTTGGTCTGGACAACAAACATGCCCATATATGTATATATGGGACTTTGAGCAGTTTCTTAACCTCTCTGAGTCATATATATATATTCACATATATACATAATACACACACGTATATATATATATAGCCTGACACAGGCCAAGGACCAATTGTGTCTAATATTCGTGTCTTTTACACCAAAGGCCAAGAACGAAAGAGGCCTGGGAGCAGTTTTATCTCCTGGATGTGGCATTTCAAGACTGAAAACCGTCCAGAGATGGGCGACTAGCAATGAAAACGTTCTATCACACAGCCCAACAGCAGTGTACGGAGGCAATCACTCAAGGCAATATCCTCCCGGTCTGCTGTGAACTTGGTTCCAAGGTCAGGAAGGCCTGAGTTCAAATTATATACTAGGTGTTTACCAGCTCTTTGGCACTGGGACAAACTAAGCTATGTTAGTTTTTTTACCCAGAAAGTGAAACGTAGAAAGTCCTGGCTTATCTGTCAATCCAACCAGGTTGGTGAAAGGGCGAACGGCTGTATGCATTTATCATCATAAGGCTCACAAGCGCAATTTATAGGAGTACAAATTCATTTAGTTTATTGACCCAAGGGTACAAAATTATCAAGAACGAAAACCGAAATAAATCCGCTCCTGTTCACGGTGTCTAACCAATTTACACTTATGTCTTTATGGAATCCTTTCAAATACAGTCCATCTGTTAGTCATCTTTCCAAAAATGTAGGGATGGCTTAGACAGAGGAAAGGTAGAGACTTCTGGCTGTAGTGTGAGGGCTATGAACAATGAAGCACTGTTCTGACTTCATTAAGTCAGCTTACCAGCATTACAAAGTCCCTGACAGCCTTTGCACACCACCATAGAATAGAGAGGGTCACACAGACTTTGAGTTGGCAATAATGATTTTGGTTATATGTTGACTGAAAAATGACCTAATTTTACTTTATACAATGATGTATGAAGATAAGCTAAAATGTGAAGTGACCGTCACCATGATGTTCCAGCCAACAGTTCATTGTGAATGGCTTCATTTAAAGGACAAAGGTCACAATTTTAAGTCATACTTTTAGGACAGGAAATACTCTTCTTGCTTTGCTAAACATCTAGAAAAATAACCTGAAGAATATGCTCATCATGAACTCATCTATAAAATGTTTAGTTTATGCTTACGACGATGATGGCACAGATTTGGTTTCTGTGGTTTTGCGACACAAAGTCTTCCTATATAGTTGTGGCTGACCTGGAACTGGCTATGTAAACCAGACTGAGCTCAACTCCTAAGAGATCTGCCTGCCTCTTCCTCCAGTGCTGGGATTATGTTTATACTACCACGCCCAGGCCCAACCCCTTTGTAATACAGATGAAAAATATTCTCAAAAATGGCATGGTTTCTTCTGCCAATGTTATTCTGAGGTGGTGTCTCCAAATACAAGAACCCAGCTAACTCCACCCCCCCCTTCCTGCCCAGTGGTCCTCATTCTGATATTGTCAGTCTGGCCTATGATTAACCATCCTTGTACTGCCAAGAATAGGGTCCCAAAATGGCCTTCCCCAAGTAAGAGTGGAAGAAAAGAGGATGTCACTGTTTTTTAAATAAAGCTTTTAAAAAGCATCTTTTCAAAACCCCAAAGAACAAAAGGTCTGTGATCTGTTAAGTACCCTTAAGCGTGGGCTTCTGTAAGTTTCTCATCTATACATCCCTCAAGGTTGGTTTCCATATAAGGACCTAGAAACCTATCACTTTGACCTACGTGTTTGAACAGTTCAGATTTTGCCACAGCTTTGTGGATTCTAACTCTTTATACAGTTCGCCAGACCCTGACAAGACTGTTGTGTACACCGAGACTCATGTCTGACGCCAGCAAGTGAACCACCACTAACCCTTTATGTGTTAAGTTCCCCCAGTCTCTAGTTCCCTCTCTTTGAACCTCAGACGTTTCAAATAACTTCTTTGCTGTCAGTATTCCCTGTGAGCACACGTTCCCAAAGGAACTCCGTGTCTTCAGTACTATAGTATGTAGCAGGAAGGCTTATGGGTATCAGAAACTAAAGCTCAGAATGTTCCTTAGGAGTATCTACCAAGACAGGCTGGGGACATACAAAGATGGAATACATTTTTATGATGGATGTCTTTTTTAATAATTCCTGTGTGACAACCTAGGCAATGGGGTTATTATTAATAAGCTGACTTAAAGCTGGGGTCGGAACACTGGTGTTAATACTCCACAAATGGTTGAAAAACCTGTTATTGACCCTCACTGCTAACAGGAGACTTACCCCAGAGCAGCTCAAAAAAGGAAGTGCAACACCTTAACAATGCTTTTTTTAACCTAAGTATAATCTAAACAACCAGAAATTACAAACAATACACATTTCTCTGGCTTACCCAAGTCTGCAACTCTGGCAGAAAGCCTGTGACGCAGCTCAGTCAAATTTGTAACACAGGGCATTTTACCCTAACCCAGCCACGTTTCGAACACAAAGAAATAAAACTAGGTAGATTGACGGGGTCCACATGTAAAGGTTTGACTGTCAAGATAGAGCTACATGGGGGGGGGGGGGGCGGGCTCTGCGTGCTCCCCAGCAGGCAATTAAATCTTTGCAGTTTCAGGTGATGACACTTTCTAAAACTACCGGCAAATTCTCTCCAGGAAGCTTACCTAAAGCACCAACATCTGAAATCGAAAAAGACGGGGAAAGTGTCTTTAAACTTTCACATGCAAAATGCAGCTTGCTGAATCTATAAAGAGGAAGAAGTCTCAAAAATCGTTACTACATGACCAGGGAGAGTTCAGCAGCTTAGGTACTTAGTCCTAAGGTTGAGGGGGACCCAGAAACTTTTAAATCACTAAACATGGACATCAGGACCCTTCCTTCCTTCCTTGGAATGTGAAGCTTGAATCCTGTTAATACTTAAACCCAAAATTAGTAGCCAGGTGTGGTAGTGCATGCCTTTAATTCCAGGATTTGGGAGGCAGAGACAGGTAGGTCTCTGCATTCCGAGCCAGCACGGGGTACATACCGAGCTCCGAGACAGTCAAGGACACAGTGAGACTCTCAAAAAAAAAAAATTTTTTTTTACTTGCCAAAGTGTGAGTTATGGTGACACAAAGAAACCTCATAAGCAATCCTAACAGAAAGCCACTTCCGGCAGAAAGGCCTGCAATTACAGAAATATCTCAAAGGTAAAGGCAAAGATGACATATGGGATAGTCACATCCTGTATTGATAATAGGGTAATTTTCCTATAATCCACATCAAGCCAGGCTTCATGGTGGTGCCTAAGTGTAATCTTAGTGGAGACAGGAGGATCAGGAATTCGGGTCTTCCATAGCTACACAGCAAGTTCAAGACCAGCCTTGAGCTGTAAGACATCCTGTCTCAAAACAAAACATTAACATGTCAAGGCTTGGTTTTTCCACAAAGCAAGACCCAACTTACATGTGGAAAAAAAAATTAAACTTGTAAAATAACATTCCTCAAACTTACAGTTAGTTATGAATTCCTAATTTTAATAGTCATCTTTATAAACTACTTTTTTCTTCTTTAATTTGGGCGGTGTAAATTATACCTCTTGAATTAAAACACACACACACACACACACACACACACACACCCCTGGTAAATGACCTGCATGTACACCCAGAGGCAAACACTCTGTTTTGTCAAAATAGCTAAGCCAAACTTTAGCCAGAAGCAGTTAGTAGGAACTACCCAAGTAGCTCTACAGTGCTGCAGACAGAGGCTCAGCTCAGTTGTCTGGGGAATGGAGGTTAGAGTCACAGGAAACAGCTGGATGCTAGGTCTGAGACATTTGCATGCCTCACAGACCAGAAACCACCTGAACTCTAAAACAGTTTTATTTCGTTCAAGTAGCAAAAAAAAAAAAAAAAAAAAAAAAAAAAAAGTCTGATAAGGAAAGTAAGTCAAAGACAGTTCTCTATTTCACTTATGATGACGACATCTTAGGCCCTTCTCAGGATAGATTGGAACCGTGTGGAGAGTCCAGCTTTCAAACCCTTCTTACCATTATTATCAATTAAGCAGCTTCCAAGGAAGTTTCCAAATGATATACAAATCGGCCAGCAGGAAAATGAGACCTGCTTTAAACCACCCTGTAATATAGTGTTCAAATTCAAGTTTGAAATGAGGGACCTTTAGAGAAAGGGCTAGATGAAATATGTCATTAAAAAATGTCACAATGAGACCCATTATTTTGTAGAAACACAAAGAATCTGAACTCCTGGTATGGAGGTGTGCCATACATCTGCGATGCCTACATTCTGGAGGCCAAGGCAGGAAGATCTAGAGTGGGGGGGGGGGGGGCAGCCTGAGCTACATATAGAACAGAGACCATCTTAACAAACAAAAAAAGAAAAGCAAAATCCAAACTCCCCCAAATATCCTGCTAACAAAAATATATGAATATCGTTTGTATTCAAATACCTGGCATGTTTAGTGTTTAGTGATGAATTTCTGGATCATTAAAGTATCAGGAAACACTTATTACAAATTAAAAAAAAAAAACCTCAAATTTGTCACTACCGACTTAAAGCAATTACTGACTTTAAGCAATTCAAGTTGCATTAATTCCCAGTGTTAACGTGTTTACACATACTGCCCCTCCCCCAATCCAGTTAATTCAACTGTAAAGCAGAACTCAAATTTCTGCTTTCAATTTCCACCAAAATATTTTCTTTATCCTCCACAAACCCCGAGCTAGCAGCAAGTCTTTGTACAATGAGGCATACGTTTACTAACCTCCACAGCAACACTCAGAATTTCCTGCTATGGAAATCCAGACAAAGCCAGTGCTTCAACTTTTGAGAAAAGAAGTTCATCAACATACCTGTTGTTGAATTCCGGCTTATGGGATTTTTTTATGTAACTTGCAAGATGAAAACCAAAAAGCGGCAGATCGCTCTGCTGTGATAAGCCTGTTCTGTTCTTTAAGGCTATAGGTCACCTGCCCCAAGATTTTCTAAAGGAACAAATCCATGGGGCACAATAACTGTTTCTCAGAGGGCCAGGGAGGACTGTATCTATCTTCACTTCCCCGGGGAAGCAGTGACTGGGATCCTTTGGGCAGCGTCACTTTTGGAAGATGTTACCTCTGTCTTTATCCTCATGAGATCATTAGCTTGTGAATGTGTCCACGCTTTTAACTTGAGTTAAAAAACCTAAAAGCCTTACTCTAGTTCCTTCTGATGCCTAATGAACACTTGTCACCTTGTTCTTCTTCCGATGTGTTTTTTTTTTGTGTGACCAGTGTACAAGTGACATTAGCACAACTTACAAATCTAAGACCTTGGAGAAAAATATTTTGTAGCTGAACCTCTGTAATCATGACAAGAGATTGATTAAAATGCCAAGATAAGAAACAATTTATTATAGAGAGAAGAAAAATTTCTCATCCAAAATATAGAAATCTGTACAACTTTGCCACAATCAATATACATGAACTGTACAAATTTACACCAGTTCATAATTTACCAAATAAAAGATGACTAACAAAGTTCACAAAATAGATGGTGGTTTGTGGGAAAAGACTCTTACCCAATTGAGTACAAGGAAAGTTACAAACCAGACCTCCACTTTCTAAAAATAAGAAGTTTACTCCACTTGGTCTTAGAAAACTACAAGCTAGCAAAGGTACAGAGAGCTGGCTGGTGCTAACAACCACAGTTAAGACAGTGTCTTTTGTAAGGGTCTTTTAAAAGCCTGTTGCCACGGCAGATTCTGGTCACTTGCTCTCAAAGCCAAAAACACAAGGTCTGACCATTTCCCCCAGGTCATGCGTACTAAGTTTGTCTGTATGTACATTTATACATTTAAGTGCTAGGTAAAAGTCTCCGTGTAAAATTTCCAGTACTACCATGCTTAAAACATTGAGCGTTCCCTATTGAGCTGCCAAAAAGTTACTGATAACTTTCAAGTGTGTAATAGTGCAAATTCCCCTGCAAGATTTGACTGCGAAAGAGGGTTCTTTGAAATACAGAATTTCCTTAAAGGGACTGGTGTGACAAACTGGGTCTAAGGTCTGGGAGAAACTGAAACCACCCTGTGACTTCCCTCCCTAGCAAATCAAGTGATCCTTCACTTGGACTCACAGGCTATTTAAATCACTGAAAGGTACTGTCCAAACTATGGCACTGTCACTTAAAAAAAATTATTACCACTCTATCTTGTGCCAGATCTTCACAGCTGTGACATGGTTTAAATTCCATAATCCATCCCCAAGAGGAGCCCACCCAAAGCAAAAAATCAAATTTATCCATCCATTATAAGATGATCCATCCGTAGGCTATATCTTAACCTGATACAGTCATCATATTGTAGTTTTTGGAAGGGCTTGTTCTGCCCAAGAGAAGTTCCTCCTTACAGCTGATCCTGCTGTCTACCATTTGCACGTTGGTGCTGTTTTGAGTGCTACCTCCTGCTGGTGAGGCTTCATACAGCACGCAGATGGAGCCATCCTCTCCAATCCTGTAGGACACTTCATAGGGGTCAACCCAGAGTGTGAGTTCACTTGGGAGAAGCCTGAACAACTCTTGACTGCTCAGTCCAATCCGCTGGGCTGCCTGTCCAATCAGAGGATCCATCTTATGGTTGATGCGAATACAACGGTAACCTGATCCCTTGCACGGCTTTTCTGGGAACCAGTGATGTTTGTAATGCTCTGTGGAAGAAAAGAACAGAGAAACAATGCTTAGGACCCGTAGTTAACGCAGCCTCACTGTACTGTACTTTCCTTCTCGCTGCTAGCTTCTAGGAGAAGCGAAAATGAAAACCACCAACTTCTATAAATGTCCGGGACCGAATTCGCTGTTGTGAGACAGAATGGAGAAAGCGTAGACAGTGTGGCAAACACTGTCCGGGTACTGACCGGTTGAGCCGCCAAAACAGGAATCCCGCGCGCAGCCCCGGATGGCCAACTAGCTGGATGGCACAGGCGACCGGGCGGGAACCTGTTTACTTTCTCCACCCCAACGGGTCGCATACAATAGACTTTATGGCTTTGGTGGTGGCGGTGGTGGTGGTTGGGGGGGGAACAAGACAACGCCACTATGGCCAGTTAACCCCAAAGGGAAGAAAACTAAGAAACCCTAAAACAAGATCTGGGCTGGGTTGTAATTGTACCGGTGACAAATCCGATGATTAATGGGCAAGAGGCACAGGAGGTGCGGAGACCTGGCACGTCCGTCCTCGGGCCGGCTCCGAGGCACGCAAGCGACAAGCCACCCAGGGACTCAGCCGCCGACCCTCGCAACGGTCGCGGCGACCTGGTAGAGGGGACCGACGGGACTCCGGGCCCTGGGTCTTTTGTCCCCCGAGACCGGCCGGTAGCCGTCGGGGCGCAGCTCCGTGTCGCCCCGCTTCGGATCCTTTGTTGTGCGTGTCGCGGCGCCCCGCCGCCCAGCCCCCCCAGCCACGACCGGGACGCGCCCGTTAGTGGCGACCCGCGACGGTCCCCGCGCCCCGCTCACCTGCCAGCAGCTCCTGCAGGCTCTGGCTGAAAGTCTGCAGCTGTCGCTCGCTCGTGAGCCCCTTGGTGCGGAGGAACTTGGAGATGAAGGACACCGCGGCGGCAATCTCGCCTATCATGGTGGCGGCCCGGGTGTAGAAGGGATGCATGGGGGCGGCGGCCGGGGGTGGCCCGGGGCGGCCGGGGCTCGGCCCCGACGGCGAAGCGGCCACCCCGGGCTCTCGCCCAGACCCGACGGCCGAGAAGAAGCGAGGGCGCGAGGCGCGGACGGCTACTGGTTCTAGGGGATTTTTTTTCTTTCCTTTAGAGTAAAAAAGTTATTTTCAAGCCGGGAGGCGGCAGGAGAGACAGAGAGAGACGAGCGATGGCGGCCTGGTCACATCGCTCGGACCTCCCCAGCCGCCTCCGCCTCCAGCTCGGTAGCCTCCGAGGATCCCGAGAGTTGCATTTCCAGCTCCGAGGGGCGAAGAGCTGCCGCCGCCGTGCAGCTCATTTTATAGTGCTGAGGAAAGGAAGTGGCGTACCCGGAGCGTGAGGGCGGACGCCAGCCAATCCGGAGATCGCACCATTGTGACGCAGGCAGATTCGGAGCCGGAGGGGGCGGGAGAAGGGCCGCCGGGGGGCGTGCCCAGAGGCCGGGAAGAGAGGGAGGAGCTGACGTAATCTGCTTGTAAACAAATAAACCCCCGAGTGGCAGCCTGAGACGCAGGAGCGGTGGAGGGCGGAGGAAGAAGCGGAGGAGGCGCGTGTGAAAGCTCCGCCCCCGGGCTAGCTCCGCCTCCGCTTGGGGACCCTCAGCTCCCGGAGCCCGCTTCGGGTTCCTCATCCTCGCCTCTTACGGCGCTGTGGCCGGAGCCGCAGGACAAGGGTTCGGTCTCTGCAGCCCCAGCCCCAGTCCCTTGCTTACCCCATGTTTACATCCGACTCCAGCTCCAGTCGGCTTGGCTGGCAGCCCTGGGCTGGAGGAGCGTGCCGCGGCGGAGTCTAAGGCTCCGCTGTGTGCTGGGGGAATGGAAGGACCGGCTCCCAGGAGCTATCCAGGTTTATCTGAGCCTTTGCCCCACGGGGCCACAGGCACCCGGGAGCAGTGGAGAGGTCTGTGAAAGTTTAATTGTCAAACAGGTAGCCTTTGTGGCTGCTATCTCAGAAGAAAATATGACATAGAATCTGTTAAAAGAGTGGAAAAAGTAAGAAAGATGGGCTTTGAAACTAATAAAAGAATCTGCATATGTATTTTAGAAATACACACACGACCAAATTTGTTTTTATTTTTCTCGTTCAAGTAAAGTCAGAACGTTAGAGTTGTGCTGCTGTTAACACAAACAAAAGGTAAAACTTTAAGCTTGATGAGAATGTTAAGCATGGACACACACATTTACCGGCAAAGACAGTTGGAAACAGCCTGGAAAGAAAGAAGACATGAGCCTGCTAGAGCTATTAGGGCCAAAATAGGGTTAACCCAACTCTATTAAAGTAGGAGAGGGTAGACTAAAATAAATGAAGCCCGGGCAGGAAGAAGAGTAAAGCAAACAAGAGGCAGAAGTTGAACTCTACCAGACGGAAATAAATATTTAGAGTTTAGCTGGTCGTCAATTGCAGTACACATTACTTTAAAAAAAGATATACGAAGCTTGCCTGTGTAGAGGAGAAACAAGGGTGATCGGTTACTGAGCTTGATTTGAAAAGATGACCTGTACATTATTTCTAATATACGATACATAAGTAGCCACACATTTGGAATCAGTCCTCTAAAAATAATGTTGTTAGAAAGCACTAACTTGTGAAAGTATTGATTTTCTTTGGTAATAAAATAAGTCAAAAGAACATCTTTGTGTGTGTGTGTGTGTGTGTGTGTGTGTGTGTGTTTTCTGATAAACAGATGGAATGATAGGGCTTTGACTGGAGGATTATTTTACCATTCTGGAAGATAAAGAACCAAAAGTCAGTCCTTGAACTCAGTTTGTAGAGAGGTCTGCATCTCTCTCTACCACCCACATCCCCACGTGTTCGGTCCTTTCCAGTCTGGATTAGGAAGAGAATAAATCTGTCTGCTTCCTCTGTGACTGTGAACCCAATCCCAGTGACTCAGAATATACACAGACCCCTCTACCAAACGAAAATAAGGAAGCTGACAAAACGCTAAAGTTTGAAGTTGGGACATCTTCCAATCCCTGATTCCCTCCACAGGCCTTCCCAGAGATCATCAGGACCTTATCCGAAAACTTTACAATTAGTTCAAGGACCAGGCATAATTAACGCACACTCCCAGCACTCCGGAGCAGAGGTGGGCAGATCTCCAGTTCTATGCCAGCTAAAGCTGCTTTGTTGAGTCCTTGTCTCAAAACAAAGCAGTCAGTTCCAGAAGCTAAGGGAAGTTGGCCGGTAATTCCATCCCAAGGCAGGAGACCTTGGGATGTGCCTCCGTTGGTAGAGTGTTTACCTAGAATTCGGGAAGCCTGGGTCAGATACCCAGCAGGCACATGCCTGTAATTCCTGTCTCTGAGGTAGTAAAGGCACCAAGATGAGGAATCTCAACTAAATAGCTTTGGCTATTCTATGAGACTCTGGAAGCAGTCATGGCATTAAAATCATAGGATCTCTGACAAAACAAATTCAGGAAATGAACGTGGGTTTTGTGTTTCATTTTATTTTGTTTAATTGGCAAACAGGTTAGCAGTGGGATTTCAAAGCTCAGGAAATGCCGTCTATATGGGTAACTATTGAACGATTAACCAGAATCCAAAGGATTGAGAGTTTTAGTTCCCTCATCAAATGCTATTCACTACAAAGAAAAAGAAAAAAATATATTTGCATAGAGCAAGGGAATGGGTTTCTCTGATCTATAGACTACCAAATTTTGGGGACCATCACAGTGTTGAAAACCTTTTTCATGTGATATGTATACGTGTATGTGTATATGCATGTGTACATTAAAAAAAACTATCTGTAAGAGAGGAGTATTGGCTCAGGACTCCCAAGAGCAAGTTCTCAGCACAAAGACTTATTTACCCCAGAGGGAGAGAGGGCAGGGAATAAGGGACAATAGAGGATGAGGGAGAAGGGGAAGAGAATGAGAGAGAGAGAGAGAGAGAGAGAGAAATATTAGCCCGAGAGGGACAAAGGCCTGCCTCTGGATAGAGAGGAGACAGACGTGGCCCATAGGAAAATGGCAGTTAATAAAGGTAAAGGAGAAACCCTGAGTTAGGATGGGGTGTTTATTTTGTCAATTACTGAGCCACAGATGGTCTTTTGATTGCTGGACTTCAATACTTTGATACCTGGACCTTGGTCAGCTTCAGAAGGCAGAAGAAGTCAAATTAGGGACTAGGCCTCGGTGGGGTGGCTAGCTTTATAAATATAATCTTAACAGTTTTTAATAAGACAGAGGGAATCAGGCAGAAGGGCAAGGCCTGCCAGAGCTAGAGCCACCATCACTACTCTCAGGGGAGGAGAGGTATATGTGACAAGCAGGAAAGTTATCAATGTCAAAATATGGCGTCGTGGTTTAGGGTTGTTGTTGTTGTTGGATTTTTGAGATGGAGGGTGTGCAATAGAACAGGTTGGCCTTGAACTCAGAAATCTACCTGCCTCTTGCCATCTGAAAGGACTGGGTTAAGAGATTGCACTACCACACCCAATAGTATCACTTCAAGGCCAACCTTAAATTCCCTCACCTTGTTTAGTCAAGTGCTGTTCACAATAGTCAATGCATGAAGGTGCCCTAAAGGTCCACCCAGACATGAATGGATAAAGACAACATCCGCCACCCTTGTCCTAGTGCCTCCTCCATTCTCTCCTTACCCTCCCCTTCTCTCCAGATCCTCCCTCTATTCTCTTCTTACCCTTCTCAGACTAAGTGCATTTTCCCACACTGAGACCAGACAAGGGGGCCCAGGTAGGGGAACAGGATCTACAATCAAGCAACAGATTTAGGGACTCAGTGACAGCCCCCTGCTTCAGTCATTCAGAAACCAGGAAAACGGGATACTTTTGGGTGGAATACTACTCTCCCATGAAAAAGAATAAAATTGCTGTAATGCATAACAGTGTGGATGGTGCCGTGTGCCTTTTCTTGAAGAGAAGTAAGGAAACATCTAATCAAATTCATAAGGGTACTGGTGACAAATTAAAAAATAATTCCAGCCAAATCTAGCTTGTAAAATAGTGGAGAGATGGCTCAGTGGTTAAGAACAGCAACTGTTCTTCCAGAGGTCCTGAGGTCAAATCCCAGCAACCACATGATGGCTCACAACCATCTGTAATGAGATCTGACGCCCTCTTCTGATGTGTCTGAAGAAGCTACAGTGTACTCATATATAATAAATAAGTCTTTAAAAAAATTAGTGAGTTTATTGTGATTGCTTCAGAGCATGAGCGAGCAGTTGCCTAGAAGATCATGGGTGACTCAACGGCAGCTGTGTCACCGAAAAGCTCAACCCAGCCTGCCTGATGGCTACAGCAAAACCAAAGCTCCATCTATGGAGCACCTCGCAAGACCTGCATCTGAGCTGATCACCCTTCACAGGGTTGTTATTAACTGCTCATATAACCTTGGGGAGGGTCTTGAGTAGCTTATACATCTCAGCGTTATGAGAGGTCAAAAGTTGTCTGCTTCCTTAGCCTTATAAGTTTCATGGACTTCCTGAGTCCTAATGGTGCTCCCACCGGGAGGGAATGTTTCAAATGGGAGGAAATAGCTACATGGCAGATGAAATTAGATGCCATTTTATTAACTGAAATAACTTAGAAATAGGCAATTCTAGACCTGGTGGCACAGACTTATAATCCCATCTACACGGAAAGGTGAGACAGGAAGACTGTCCCAAAACTGAGGCTAACCTGGGCTATGTAGTGAGTTCCAGGCCAGCCTGTAGTAATGCACAATACAGTAAGATGATAGATATCTCAGAAGGGAAAGTTGAGAGGACACAGAAGTTTGCAGATGCTGGAAAGGATAAAGAGAATGGAAGAATGGGATAGGAAATGCAGATGTTCCCTTTGCTTGTTGTGAAAGAGGATTGTTCCTGCTCTGTAGGTAGCTCACGCTGCTCGTAACTCCTACAACCTAATGTTTTAACCAGGCAATCCCCCTGTTCCAGCCTCCCAGGTATGAGGATTTCAGGAGTGTGCACCCAGGAACAGTTTGGCACAATATTTCTTGATAGCTTTGTTCATGAAAGAAAATTGCAGTTATGTTCTGGGGTAGCTCAGCTCCAAAACTAGGGAAGCCAGCCGTGGCTGCATCTCCACATCCAGAATTCCGGAGGCCGAGGCAGTGGGAGAGAGGATGGTTGTGAGTGCAAGGTTAGAAGAACAGAAGAAATAATGATTGGGAACATTTTCACCAGACGGAAATGATAGCCGAGGGCCAGTGGGGTGGCTTATGGGAAAAGGAATCTGCTGGTAACCCTGATGACCTCAGCTTGATCCCTGGGATCCACATGATGAGAGGAGAGAATAGACTCCTGCCAAGATGACCTCTGACTTCTGTACTGCCGCTTGCTCACGCAAACACACATACATGCAGGCACAAGGACACACACACACATACACACACACACACAAACACACAGACACATTGTGATAAAACAATAGAAAAATATCATGGTGACCTATATATGAGACCCTGAGCCAACAGATCAAACGAAAACAACTAAAAGCATTTAAAAATGGTAAGGACTAAGGTTGCTGTTTGGCTGGAAGACTGATTTGCCTCCTGTGTATGAAGCCCTACGTTTGATTCCCCAATACCTCTTAAAACCAGCATGGTGGTACACTGTAATACTAATCAGATTAGAGATCAGAATGTAGTAATCTTTGGAAAGCTACATTCCCAGTTGGAGGTCAGCCTGGGCTAAATGAAACCCTGAGACAAAAAGAAGGGAAAGAAATGAAGGAAGGAGAAGGGACAGGATGGAGAGAAGGAAGCAGGAGAAATAACTCAGTGGTAGAGTACTTGGCCAACAGGAAAGGCTCTGGATTCCATCCTTAATAGAGAAAGAAAAGAAAAGAGAACACATAGCAGCGGTTCTCAACCTTCTTCGTGCTGTGACCCTTTAACACAGTTCTTCATGGTATGGTGACCCCCAGCCATAAAATTATTTTCATTGCTACCTCATAACTGTAAGTTTGCTACTGTTATGAATCATAATGTAATTTAAATCTCTGTGTTTTCCAATGGTCTGAGGTGACCCCTAGAAAAGGGTCATTTGACCCCCGAGGTTGAGCACTGTTCCCATACATCATCGTAACCTTCATTCAACCAGCATCACAGCGTTCAATGCTTGCCTAACATGTGCAAGAGCCTGGCTTCTGTCCCTCCTGCTGGAAAACCAAGATACCAACCGCATTGGGGACTGAAAAGTGTGGTGTTGGTGCTGACTGGCATCCTAGGGAGGCTGCCACCCTGCTCCGAGCACAGTGCCATATTTTTTACTTTTAAACAATGGTAAGAAAGAATTGGTGTGTGTGTGTGTGTGTGTGTGTGTGTGTGTGTGTGAGTGTGTGTGTGTGCATGTGTCCCTCATCTTAATTGACTGTCTACTTGTGTGATTAAGACAGCAGCCATTTTATTTTCTGGAAATTCACTGTGCACAAACTGTTTCAAGAAAAACTCTTTTTGCTTCTTCTCTGTGTTGCTTTTGTTTTTGTTGTGAGCTAAAGGCTCCTATAGGCCAGGCTAGCCCTTATAATGTAACTAAGGATGATTTTTGAATTTCTGAACTGGCCTCGACCCCCACCCCCCACCCCCGGGGCTTGGATCACAGATGTGCATTAAATCTGGGTTTGGGAAAGCGAGGACCCAAGCCAGGGCTTCCTGTATGCCATGTGATAAACTCTCTAGAACTGAACCACATCTATGGTTTTTATGAACAGAATTAAAAAAAAAAAGTTTGGTTTTTTTGGGCCGGTGGTAATGGCTTTAATCCCAGCACTTGGGAGACAGAGGTAGGCAGATCTCTGTGAGTTCAAGGCCAGACTCTACAGATCTGCTAGAGATCAAGTACCAGGACATCCAGAGTTACACAGAGAAATCCTGTCTCAAAAACCAAACAGAAATTTACAATAAATTGCCTTTAAGGTAGGTATTCAAAGTGAAAACACAACATAAATGTATCTTGCATTTCAACTTGAAATATTTCATTATCTCTCTATAAATGTTGTCCAATCCTTGGAAAATACCAAATCTCCAAACACTTATGGCCAGACAGTATGGATAATGAATGGGTCTTCAACCTGACCCATGTATACCATTTAATGGTGGTCTCTAGGATCATTTTTGTCTTGTTCTTTTAAAACAAGGTCTCACTATGTTGCCCTTGGCTGGCCTAGAACTCCCTATGTAGACTCTAACTCTCCAAGTCATAGAGATCACCAGCTTCTGCCTCCAAAGGCCTGCATATGAATGCTACCATGCTTGGGTACCTTCAGGGTCTCTGAGGTCTGTTGCTTACTCACCCCATGCGTGTGATTCCCTGTTTCCCTCAAGGCCCAATGACAGCTGGGAGTTTAACTCAGTGTTAGGGTACTTGGTTAGCATATACAAGTTAGTTGAACACGAGTTAGCTCGGTGTTTAATCTCTTAACACACACATACACACACACACACACACACACACACACACACACACACACACCTGGGCAACCGACAAAGCCAGACAACTAATTGACTTTGACCCTTGGAATCCTCATGGCAGAAGAAGAGAACCAAGTTTCAAATGCCGTCCCCTCTTAGGGCCACATGTGTTGACATTGTGTGCTTGTTCGGAGTTCACGCAGAGAAGCTGGAGGGTGAAGGCTGTGCATGCCTGTCATTGCTGGCTTGGGAAATACAGGCAGGGAGATCAGGAGTTCAAGGTCAGCCTCTGCCCTAAAGGCCGGAGGACAGCTTGTCACACTAGGGACTCTCTCATAAAAACAAAAAATAAGTAAGGCCAATTAGAGACAAACGCTTTTATCTTTGAATATGTGATTGGTGGCTCAGGGCTACATAGGGAACCCCCAGGTAAAACAGCAAGTGGCTTAAGATTTTGTCTTCCTGGAAGGCAGGAAAAGAAAGGGGTCTGGGCTTGGAGTATGTTCTGAGCTTTGACCAACGAGGAGAAAGGTCATTGAAAACTCATAGGGGGAGGGGACGAATTGAGTATTTTGGACAGATTTATTTTCTTGAGAGCCAGAAGGGTGATAGATTTTAGAAGGAAAAAGTTGAAGTGATTTTTTTTTTTTTTTTGCTTCTGACTACTGGTAAACTCTTTAAACAGTTTATTATTTTTATCTCTTTATCTCTCTTTATATCTATACCTATTTACATATACATATACACATACACTATACACTTACATTTCTTTTGTTATGGTTCCTTTAGATAAGGGTTTGCTGTACAGTCTGGGCTACCTTCAAACCCTGATACTTCTGTCCAGTCATCCCTGGGCTGGGATTATTGGCCCAGTGTGCTATACTGAGACCTGACGCCTTTATTTATTGTGTTTATTCTCTGCTAATCATAGGCAGTAAGCCAGTCTGGAGGCCTCAACCTGGTTTCCTGCCTGGCTTTGCTTTTGAACTAAGGTTTGAACTGATACGTTGGAACTCTTTGGATCTATCGGGTCCATTGCATTGAAAAGAACCATTCATCGGAAGTGACAGATCTGGAGGAGCAGAGCGCAATTTCTTCCTTTTCTACTTCTCTTTATCCTCCCATTTCATGACAGCAAAAGATGACCTCAAACTTCTGATCCTCCCTGCCTCTACCACCCTGGAGTGGCAGGAGTCTAGGTGTGAGCTACCTACCAAGTCTGGCTTATACAGTTCTGGGTATTGCCAGGCAAGTACTTTACTAATGACGTCACATCCCCAGCCCTATGCTTCTTCTGATTTGGGTTCAAGTAAGTGTTTCAGACGTGGCTCACTTAAAGATCCGTTCTTCTTGGCGTCTCTCAGAAACCGAGTCCCTGTGGACTCAGGTGACAACATTTTATGTCTGAACAAATGGTAGATCCTTGTAGGGTTTTTGATATGGCAGTCTCCTGATATAAGCTTAGCTCTGAGCTTTTCATCATCCTGCTTCAGCCTGTGAGTCCTGGAATCCCAGACCACCAGACGGGCACTACTGCCCTGGTCTTCCGAAGCAGTCTAAAGAAAACAACTCAGTCACAACCAGATTGTAACTCTTACACTATGGGCTGAAAAACTCCAGTTCTGAATATTTTCAGGAAAGAAGCTTTTCGCTAAACGAAATAAAAGCTAGTGAAAGTTGACGCGAAAAAGCGGAAACAGTTGGGGGTGGGGGTGAAGAGCCCCATCGAGACAGTTGCTGAAGCATCTCATGGTTGGCGTACCCTGGAAAATACAGCGACATTTATTAAAAGGCTGGCTGGAAAAATGGAATCAAAGGGCAGATTAAAAGTCTGCCAAGTAAAATAATTTTCACTGGAATGAAAATTTTCCCTAAGGGTAGATACGAGAATGGAGAGGGAAAAAAGCCTTCTATTTAAGGACACTCTAAGCTTTCAACTTCCCCTCTGACCTGAATCATGAGAGAGGAACCCTGGGCTACTCCACAGACCAAGGCAATCGGGGAAGCTTGTGACCAGTGGGTGTGGAAAGGCCCGAAGGCTGCAGGAGAGCCGGTGTGAACAGCGAAGTTAGGCGTCAAAACTGGCTCTCCGGGAAGTCCCACCAGTAGTCTATTGCAAAGCCTCAGGGCCATTTCCAAAGTCCAAAACCCTCTGTCCCTCTGTTAACATCTTTTAAAGCTCTCTCTCTCTCTCTCTCTCTCTCTCTCTCTCTCTCTCTCTCTCTCTCTCTCTCTCTCTCTCTCCTGTCTCTCAAGAAAGAAACAATACCTCTGTGGTCAGGGGTGTGGGGGGGTGTTACCTTTTCATCTCTGTAGGAAGAACAGAAGAAAGTTCTGCATCCTTTTATTTTTGTTTTTTGTTGTTAAGGGTTCTGTCTATGATGTAACACAGCACAGGCTGGTCTTGAACTCGCTAAGTAGCAGAAAGGATGAGTTTGAACTTTGGAGCCTTCTGCCTCCATTTCCTGCGATTATAAGGCAGTGTCACCTATTGTTAGATACCAAGGGCTGGGCGGTGGTGGCACATGCCTTTAATCGCAACATTTGGGAGGCAGAGGCAGGCAGATTTCTGAGTTCGAGGCCAGCCTGGTCTACAGAGTGAGTTCCAGGACAGCCAGGGCTACACAGAGAAACCCTGCCTCGAAAAACCAAAAATCAAAAACCAAAACCAAAACCAAACCAAAAACAAAAACAAAAACAAAAAACGTGGTCAGTATGCGCTGGAATGGTTTTCATATACCTGTGTCATTTGCCCTTACGCACCCCTCTCCACCGCCCTCCCCCTAGTGACCCCACCCCTATCCCCAGTGCCTTTCTTCTCCCTAAGTACTTCCTCTATGTCTCTCTCTTCCCTCTCCTCTCCTTGTCCATAGTCTGCCTACTACCTTCATGAGCAAGTGTACTTCCTTAAACATGGTGAGCTCCGGCCCCATTTTATAATCTCACCTGCCTTTAAATCCGAATAAAATTCTATTGTGTACATGCCCCACATCTTAAAATCTATTTATCTGATCGACCTCTAACCTGGTTATGCATCTTGCTTATTTTATAAAGTATTGATCTGTGTGTTTATGTGCATGTGGGTTGGTACTCGTGTATTCTCATGCACCTGTGGAGATCAGAGGACAGCCTGTGGGGGTTGGTTCTCTCCTTCTACCACGTGGGTCCTCAGGATCAAACTCAGGTCATCCGTCAGGCATGGCAATGGCTGCCTTCATCCGATGAAGCGCCTTGCTGCTCCACTTTTGCAGATTTTTTAAAAAAATGATGATGAGGATGAAGATGTTGACGTGGATGAAGATGTTGACGTGGATGAAGATGTTGACGTTGATGATGATGATGATGATGTTAATCATGATGATGTAGTAATGGGGTGTGTGTGTGTGTGTATGTGTGTGTGTGTGTTCATTATGGGGTTCAGAGATTGAAGCCAGGCTGCCAGTGCTTTTTGCCTGCTGAGCCATCTTCGTTCATATCAACCTCCCGCCAAAACTCCCTCACCCCTCTTCCCAGCTTTTGTTTTGAAACAGGTCTCATGAGCCTAGGCTGTTCTCCATCTCTCCATGTAACCCAAGTTGTCTTGACCTCATGAACCCTGGCTCAGTGTCTGTTGTTCTGGGACTTAGTAACATTGGTTAGAGAGGCTAGTGCAGCAACCAACGCGAGTGTGTGCATGTGTCTGCAGAGTTCTCACCTCGGGTCATCCTTCATATGGATGCACAGGAGAGATATGACTGGAGCCTGTGGCTAGTTGGATTTGTTGGCTTGAGAAACTCTATGGTGCTTTTCAGAGTGGCTGTCCAACCATCTGTGTGTGAGGCATCTCTCTCTCTACTACCCAACTTCTAATCAGGTGATAAGTCTGGGAAGTCTGAGGATTGTGAAGAAACAAGCCCTTACTAATGACGGGCATGGCCCAGAGTGTTGGTGACTCTGATATGAACCACGTGGGTCTCTGATTTGGGTTTCTCATGAGTTCTTCAGAATAGCTGGCCTTGCCCAGATAATTAAGCAACTTTAGCCCCACCTTAGACCTACAGAGATAAACTGGAGGTGGAGCCTTAGACCCTAGGCACCGAGATTTGAAAACAATCACTCTCCCGCAGAGGGGACGGCTCAACCACACAGTCTGACTTTTTATTGGCTTGGTTTTTGGTTTTTGTTTTTGTAAAAGTCTTGACACATTAAAACCAAAACCAAAACCACAGAAGACCAGTTTCCACTGCCTGGCATTTCTTGGATGTGTGGTTCTTTCTTGGAACACAGTTGGCTTAACCAGGGGCAACACTCTTAAAGAAAATGGACTCTGTCTTCTTCCAGCAGCCATCAAATGCCAATAGCTTCCAGGTTAGGGGTGGCACGCCATGCCCACTATATGCTGGGATTTGGTCCCCCTTAGGTTTGTGAAGCTCATGTGTCACAACTGATACGAGCTCAGATGTGCAGCCTCCCCACTGTGTCCAGAGGACATGGTTCCCCGCTTTCACTACCGCTGGCTCAAGAAGTCATTTCCCTCCATCTTCCCCAAAGATCCCTGAACCTTAGGAGGAAGGGGCTGTGGCATGATATGCTCCACTCTCTTGAATGATATCTACGACCATCTCCCCTGCCCTTGTATTCCCTCCTCTACTCTTAAAGTGGATTCCAGGGACTCAGATCCCTAGGCTTTCAGAACAAGGACATTCCCTGCTCAGCCATTACAAGAGCCAGCATGACAGTTTAGAAGTCATCTGTTTAGAGACTATGAGTTATATATTTATTTACTTGTTTATTTATGTATTTATTTTATATGAGTATCAAAGGAGGATATCAGATCACATTACAGACAATTGTGAGCCACTGTGAGGTTGCTGGGAATTGAACTCAGGACCCCTGGAAGAGGAGTCTGTGCTCTTAACCACTGAACCACCTCTCTAACCCTTGTCTATTTTTTCTTTTTAGAGAAAGCTCATTGGAAGACTTCCCCATTTGAAAGCTTCGTTTTGTAGTTGCTCTCTAGGCCGACCCCCAAGTCTGGAGGGGTTTGTACCTCCTCTCTTCCTGTCCCTTGACTTTCAGACACTCTTCCACTGTCCCTAAAGCCTTCAAGATGTCCTCCATAGCTTGTCCCAGGCGGTTCCCTCCTGGTCCTTTATCTTCTAAGAATTAATCCTTTGTTTACTGTGGGTGGCTCACACCTTCCAACTACCTACACCAAAACATCTAAATCTCCAGAGATCAAATCAGGCAGGGAGAGAGAAAGCCCCTTTCCCAAGGCATTCACCTCAGGGTGATCCTCAGTGTCAGGCACGGGTAAGGAAGCCACTCTAGTTACATGACCTACCCAAATGCAAACATCTTGCAGTATTAGCCAAGAGAATTGAACTAAACAGCTAGTCCTAACAGAATCTGACTTAGTTTCCCTCTGACCGATAATCATCAGACCAGTCTTCCATATGACTATGGAGAAGGCAGGCATCTAAGCAAAACAGGAAGGTCTCTGGCAACATATGTTCATAAAAATCAGTGCCCTATATGGTTCTTTTTAAACCAGCCAGAGAGCACAGAGCAGTTTTTGAAAAAAGAAAACTCTGAGGGTGGGGGAGGGGGAATCATTTTTCTTGGTTTCATAAACATTCATTGTTTAGTTATCTAAAGAAAGCGCACAGTTTAAATCCCCCACCCTCAACACTGATGAACTTTTAAATAAATTTCACTTCCTCAGCCCAACCTGACAGGCTTGTGGGCAGGAGGGGTGGTTTGGAGACACAGGCCAAATCTCTCTATGTGAAGACCTATCTCTACATCTAATCTCTAGATAGATAGATAGATAGATAGATAGATAGATAGATAGATAGATAGAGGGAAGGGTGCATCAACATGCCTGAGCTTGGCAAAAAGTCTTTCCTAGGCAGATATCTAGGATTTCCCTAAGAAGATAACTGATTCTCTCTCTCTCTCTCTCTCTCTCTCTCTCTCTGTGTGTGTGTGTGTGTGTGTGTGTGTGTGTGTGTGTTTATGGCAAAGTGTTCTGTAGTCTAGTCTGGTTTCAAACTCTAAAGACAAGGAAGACCTTGAATTCATTTTCTGTTTCCACCTAAGTACTGAGATTACTGGCTGATACCATAACCCTGGCTATAGTTTTGCTTTGTCTTATTCTTTGTAGAGAAGCTATAAGAATTTCCACAGGTGTGCCAGGTATCCAACACTCCCGGTGCAAGGCAGGAGAATCTTGAGGCCATGGTCAACTAAGAGAGAAACTGTGACTCAAAAGATACTAAAACAAAAGCAGAAGAGAACAAAAAAAGAATGTTAAGTACAGGACGAAGTCATTGCTCAGAAGCCCCTCCCCCACCCCATGACACATTGTCTCCTTTTGTGAGCTAGTCTAGCTTTGAATTTATCATGTAGCACAGACTGCCCTCTAGTCACGCCCTTAAGTAGAAGGATTACTCAAAGGTGTTTCTTTAGGCTTGCTTGAATGTGGACTAAAAGTACATGTAAAGTCCTAGAAATGTAGATTCAGGGTTAGTACAATGAATCAGCAGGGAAAGGTCTTTTGCCAAGTATGACTGTCTTCCTGGTTTGGATTCCTGAGCCCTACATGGCGGAAGGAAAGAATCAACTCCTGGTAGTTGTTCTGTCACTTAGACAGGAGTGTCATGGTGTGTGAGTGTATTTGTGTGTTTTCATGTGGCTGTGTGTGTGTGAATATGTGCATGTGTGCCCGTGAGTATGCATGTGTGTTTGTGTGATTTGCAAGAGCATGTATTGCTCTTACAATATTACCTTACATTGCGTAGCTGAGCTCCATTTATCGGGATTCTGAGAACTCGGGGTTATTGGATGCATATGCTGAGACAAGACCCTGCTGAGGTAAGGCATGTGGAGGACACATGATGTCTGGAGGGTAGAAATAGGACTCCACAGATAGACACAGAGCTTGGCTTGTTCAGCTAGATGTACAACACTTGTGGGTCTCCAGTCTTCACTGATCTTCGCTTTGCTGAGAAGCACAGCTGAGAACTTCTCCTGGCATTCCTCTTGGTCCTTTCTACTGACTTGTGCTGAGGCTGAGACCCCGATGTCTCTGCTAGGTCATGTCATGGTTGTTGCTAACCCAACTCTACTGAACTGAACTGCTGGTGTATCCATGAAGTGTTTGCAACTGAGCTGCCACTGCCTGCTAACCTGTGAACTGAACTGCACAGTTGCCTGTATCCTGTCTTTCCCACTTCCTCTGGAGGTTGGTGGGCTACAAGGGAAGTTAAAGCATTTAAGAATCATTTAAAAATAAGGTTTCAAAAAACTGAAGTTACAGGTGGTGCCCAACGTGGCTTAGGCATAATGGATAACTCTGCTTCTAATGTAGAGGAAACAGCAAGTTATGAGGGGTTAGCAATGTTGCTTAAGGAGACAGGCAAAATGGCGGCTACTGGCTCGAGGTGGTATCCAGCCTTGCTTCCGGAGGGGAGCAAGTTATCGTGGATACTATTTTGAAAAAGTTTAATGGGAAACCTGACAATTCTCTTCTGTTAGAGAAGATCACAGAGATGGCTATGCATTTAGAGAGTCTGCGGACAGAGGCAGAAGTATTTGGGAAACACAAGGGGCCGCTAGGAGGAGATCAAAGTTGAGGCTTGGTGAATGAGAACCGGAATGTACTGCACAATGAAAGCAAACTAGGCTGGACAATAAACTGCTGCCCCACCCTGCTTCTAGGGGACTGGAAAGAGCAGGAAATGGCACAGGTACAACAGGTTAAGGGCAGCCAAGTGCATCACCAGAGGTTTTGCTTGGGCCTACACAGATACATACTTTCAGCCTTCCTAGTCTTTGTGCAGCATATGCCTGCTAACAACGGTGGACAGCTTACAATGAATTAACCTGGAGACCAATACACATGTCATATTTAAAGAGGCTGTGGTATTTTATGGCCTACATTTTTCCTTTGTCAAAGAAATGCTAAATAACTGGGCTGTACAGCATAGGGCTATCCCACAACATTGGAAGGGATTGGTGTCAGCTGTTCTAGTAGCTGGTCAGCAATTACAATGGTTGTCATGGTGGAGGCATAAAGCCACAAAACTTGCACAGCATAATTTAGCAAGGGGAATACATGTTACTATAGACGAGGTGCTTGGTGAAGAGCATTATGCTGACTTACAACAACAAATCCAATTTGATGATGATGATGTAATTGAACAATGTTGTATTGCAGCTTTAAGAGCTTGGGATTGGGTTGAAGATTTTCCTTGGGGGGAATATCTACCTCATGCACTAAAATAATGGGTACTAAAATACAGGGTTCTGGAGAAGCCTTCACAGAATTCTTACAGAGGCTGAGTTCAGCTGTGAATAGAGCTATAGCAGATCCCGAAACCGGACAGTCATTGATAGAAATATTGGCATTTGAATAATGCAAATACCAAATGTAAGAGTAATCAGAGCATTGAAAGCACGTGGAGCTCCTATAGATGAATGGATAAGGGAAGCAGCTGATATTGGTTCTCAGGAGTAGCAATTCATAGCTAGAAAAATCAGGAATCAAAATGCTCCATGTTTTAATTGTGGTAAATCTTGGTCCTTTCCAAAGAAACTATAAGGTTGAAAGACTTAGAGCTCAAAATAACAGGTACAATGGTAATCGTAGTTCTGGTCACTACGAACCACAAAGGCTTCCAAGATATGGTAGCCCCTGAGGAAAAGGTAAACATTGGTCAACAGAATGCTGGTCTAAGAGAGACATAAGAGATAACCTCTTGTCATCGAGGAAATGAACAGAGGAGCCTGTCAGCTCAAGGCCCTGCAGCAAAACCCCATCCAACACAACGGACTTTCCAAAGAACACTTAAGTTTCCACTGACACAAGAGGAAGAGACTAATGAGGGACTGGGCTCATTCTATTTATTTATTGTTTTGCTTGCTTCCTAATTAATTAATTAGCTAACCTTAGAGACAGGGTCTCATGTAACCTAGGCTGGCCTCAAACTCACAATTCTGCCTCATAGCAATCTTCTCAAGGCTAGTGCCACAGGTATGTTCCATCATCCCGAACAGTAAGCTTGAAATATCAAATGACCATGACCCATAGCATCCACTTGGGTTTTGTTAAAAAGATGTGGAACTACTCACATGTTGCTTACCAGCATCACACTGGGCAGGCTTTGCAGAGTGCCCTCCCTTCTAGGTCTGACCTGGTGTTTAGCTTGTTATTTTGTATGCCAAGATGGCATAAAGAAACCTGAAGTCTTCACCAACATTAGATGGATGCTTTAAAGAACTAAGGGAAGAGAATGGTTCTAACCATACCAAATAGTGGAATTTTCTCACCAAAATCCACACGTATGGAACTGCCATGGTTATTTTGCTTACAAGCACAGTTGAGGGAGTTAGTACTCAGTAGACAGCGGCATCAATAAATTATTGAGAAATCGACTAAGCTTGGTTGAGATTCTCCACCAGTAAAAGCTCTGAGGGAGGAGCAAATACCTTGAATCAATGTCAAAATTCTACAGTGGTGGGACGCACCTTTAATTTCAGCACTAGAGAAGATGCAGTGGGAAGATCTCTGTGAGTTCAAGGCCATCTGGTCTACATCGTGAGTTCCAGGACAGCCAGGTCTATATAGAGAGACCCTGTTTCACAAACAAACGAACCAACAAACAAAAACCCTACAGCTCAAATGAGTGGTATTTGCATATAAAATAAGAAATGGAAGAGACCAGTGACTCCTGGAGGAGATTTCAGTTGTCCTCAGCTGCACCCCTCACCTTACTAGATTATAAAGCACTCTAGAGTCAGTTGCAGAGCATTTGGGCCATAATCATTCATTCATTATGCAGAAGGACAAATGCAGAAGCCAGTGGCAAGCATGCTATCTTGTCTATTCAAAGGAGGAAGTAGAGGAAAAGAGAGATGGCATTTGTTGCTCTTGTAGAGGACTGGGGTTCAGTCCCCAAAACTACATGGTGGCTCAGAATTGTACACATACATGCATGCATGCATGCACCTTAGAATATGGCAACACAATACTTTTTAAAAGATGAGGGAGAGCTATACCAACCTATGTGAGGTTCTTTTCTGGTATGTAAAGCTTCATAAAGAAAGCACACTAAAGAAAACTAAATAAGAGTAGAGGAAAGTGCACATACAGTGGCGCTCTCCTGCGAGGAGTGCTTTCAGAGCACGAGTGCGTATTTATTTTACTGAGCCTGGTGTCCTGGCTCTGCAGAGGAAAATCAGAGGGCTACATTGTATATAGAACAAATTCCACTTAGCTTACATTGCTAAAATAAAAACCAATGGGAAAAAATGTAAGCAATGTGTAGATCCTCAAGGGAGGCTGTGCCGGTCGGGGCCTCTGGAGTGTGGGGTGCACCAATATTCATTCTCTCAGTTCCAGAATCTGGGAAGTCCACAATCCAGGCACCAACAGGTCTGGTGTCTGTTGGAGACCTACTTCCTGTTCAGAGAGCCAGCTCTTTTGTGTGTGTATCATAAATATATGATATGCATATGACATATATGACATATATACATATACATATATGTGTGTGTATATATATGTGTGTATACATATATGTATATATATATATACATATATATATATGTATATATATATATATATATATATGTATATATATATATATATAATAAATCAGTCTGGTCTGGATAGTGAATTCTCGCCAGGGTTACATAAAAAGACTCTGTGTGTGTATGTGTGTGTGTGTGTGTGTGTGTGTGTGTGTGTGTAACTTTAAATTATATGTGGTTACTCATATAGAGATGGTTCATTTATGGAACCATTCCCCTATTCATAGTAACATTTATTCTGTTCCAGAGTTATCATTTGGAGGTCTTTATTTTAAAATGTTGCAATAGGGGCTGGAGCGATGGCTTACTGGCTAAGAATCCTGGCTATTTTTGCTAGAGGACCTAGGTTCAATTCAAGCACCCACACAGAGACACCTACAACTCCAGTCTCATGGGACAGATCCCTTTCCTGGCCTCCTCAGGCACTGCACATGCGTGGTGCACATGAACTCACTCAAGCCCATATATGTGGAAATAAACAGCTTTTGTAAATGTTTGATTAACCATATATCCTGGGCACACATGTGTATGAGTGCACATTGTATTTGTATTTATTTTACTCCCACTTTTTACCTTAGTTTCTTTTTTCTTTCTTCTTGGGATGGAACCCCAAGCTTGACGTGCTTTAGATACTGTACCACAGAGCCATACCACTGGCCCAAGAGATATTCCTGGCCTCTAAACCACTGGCCCATGCTCTAATTCTTTTCACCTAGGATATCTGTTTCATTTGATGTTTGTCCAGTGTGTTCATGTTTTTCTTTGTAGATTTTTTTTAACTAAAAATGTTCTCTGCCTATCTTCACTGCTCTAGGCTGAATAGCTGTGTTTCTGACAAAATTCAGGTTAACACCTCATCCCCTGGGCACGGGTATCTGGAGGTGGGACCTTGGAAAGATGATTAAGATATGACAGTGTCATCTTCATCATGGGATCTACACTCATATGTGTCTATGAGTTACAGACAATGAGGAGATTCTGTGTGGGTGCTGGGAACTGCATTCAGGCCATCCCAAAGAGCAGCAAGGGCTATTCATCACTGAGCCACCACTCCAAGCCAGTAATCAAATATAACCAAAAGTTACTACAGGGCTGGCATGAAGGTTCAGCGCTTGAGAGCACTCTCTGCTCTTGAACAGGACAAAGTTCTTAGCACCCACATTAGGTGACTCAGAACTGCCTCCAACCCCAGTGTCAGGGCTACCCATCATCCTCTTCTAAACCTCCTTGGGAGCTGTGTGTGCACGGCACACATTCAGATAAGCAAGCACTCATACATGTAAATAAAATTAAATAAAAAAATTTTTTTAAGTTACTGAGAAATGTGCCCTTCATCAGTCCACTTTTTAAATTGTGTAAACCAGGTCTTAGACTCACAGAGATCCACTTACCTCTGCGTCCTGAGTGCTGAGGTTAAAGGCGTGAGCCACTAAGTACCGCGGCAGATAAATTTAGAGCAAGACTCATTACCTATGCTCACAATCTTTCCTCAGAGGCGAAGACAGGTTCATACAACATCCTATTTTTGGGAAAAACCCCAAATACCCTCTCATTTTCTTAACCTCACTTTCCAGCAGGGACACGGTGACAGAAAATAAGGCGTGGCCTTCATCTCGCTGGAAATCTAGACAGCCTTCTCCTGATCCTGAGCATGTCGAGTTGCAAGTAAAATCTTGCACCCTCTGGGAGTTATTTTTTTCCTATTGTATGACGAATATCCAGAGATGTAAGAAACAGAATGGGCAAAGAACAGCCTTGGGATGTTTACACTCTGGACTAATGTTGTTCCAGAAGGTTCTACTGCTTTCTAGACTTCTTTTGACTTGGCCATGCACCTTATCCTGAACTTCTGTGAGACTTCTTTAGTCTTTTGGTAAGGGCTACCACCTGCCTTTGGTGATGCATATCATACCTAAAGTTTCTGTGTATTCTGGGAGAGCAAGCACTCCACCACTGAGCTTGGCCTTTGAGTTTCATCCAGGTAACACGCTTTTACAAGACACCCATCCTGTGTGGACATTATGGAGACAAAGTAGCAAGGATAGGTGACCAGCAGATTTCATACCTGAAGAGATTCCTTTCTGAGTCTGTCCTTTTGAAGATAAGGGGCTTGTATCAACACAGAGAAATGCAACTTGAAACCCTCCTGACAGGCATACACAAGCAGAGAGAGAATTGGGGACAAGGGCATTCCCAGATGAAATAGAATAAAGGTGAGATTGAGAAGCCCCAAACCATCAGGGGCAAACTCAGTTCCTGGAGACCTAGCCCTTGGCTAGTGAGCCTCTGGGGCCGACTTTCCTGGCAATTTCCAGAGGCCTTGGAACTGTTTGCTTTTCTTCTTGGAGGAGGAATTTTGCCTGTGGTCTTCCTAAAATTACCTAAGGAGTATTTTTAACCTGGAGTTTTAGAGTTCTTTCCCAGGCCTGGGAAGAAGATCTAATTTGAAGGGTAGGAAGGAAGTGGGCAGAGCTGCTTCTGAAGCAGACCCTTGTGTGTGGCTGCACTTCCTCTTCCCTGCTGTTAAAAATGAACTGTTAAAGGTAGTCTCAAGTTTGCCAGCAGTTCAGTTAGCAAAGCAAGGAGCTCAGAACTATCAGCAGAAGGCAGAAATAACTAACTGAAGGCGATGTGACTTGCCCATGGCGGCGAATGAGACCCTGAAAGCAGAAGCATTTGTCACTTGTCACTCAGGCCTTGAAACTGTGGCTTGAGAAGTCTTCCACGGGTAGCCCAAAGTCACCCACTTTCTGATTTACCCACAGACTCAACAGTCTCAGCAGCAACTTGTAAGGTTTCTATACTTGGTTGACCACTGCGGCATCAAAGCATGCTGAATTCAAAACCACAGGGTTTTGTGTGTCTCCCTAAGAAGATGACCTGTGTATGGCCTCAGGCCTTAATCCTGCACCTGGGTTTGTCCATATACTTATATATCCTATATACAGCTGGGAATCAGCTCTACAAATGATTTATAAATGACTGATTTTGCACCATTTAAAGCAGGGTCTCACAGAGAACAAACCAGGTGCCAACCTCTCAAGTGCTAGGAATCTTAGTTGCATCCCACTGTGCCTAGCTGTAAAGAATTCTTTTATGAACACAGAAAAGGACCTCATGAAGTTTGTAATATCTCTTACCCGTCTCAGAGACAACTCTCTGAAGCTCTGTCTGTGCCTTTTCTGTTTAGCAGGTCATAGAAAATGAGCTTGCTATGGTTGGAAGGAATCATACTAAAGTTTTGAGCCTGAGTGAATGGTACCTTAGAATATAGCAGTCTCTGGGAGTCAACTTCTGCATCTCACTAAAACCAGAAAGCACACTTGGAAATAATTTCGGATGAAGCCATTTTGGTGATAGCTGACTGGCTGCCGGTGATATTGCATCTCAGTTACAGTTACGTTTGGGATCGTATGAGAGCAGTGGACACTAAGTAGACATAGAAAGTTTTACACTGAATAAATTACACATCCGCTGTTCACCTTTCTTCAACTGTACCTGGTGTCAGAGGATCTCACAGTGGCCCATCTGAAATCTGTTTTTCCAGACCTTACACCTTCTGATTCTTAGCAGGTGAGACAACAGACAAGACATGCTCCTCAGTCGTTGCTCGGCCTCTGGTTCTCCTCTGCATGTGAGAGGTTCCAGTGAGTTGTCCCAGTTTTGATGTTTTGTGGCTGAAAAATCCCCAGGAGTCTGTGATCTTTACACACATTCCCCATGTAGTTTCTTCACAGAAATAAGACAAGCCTAGATTTCACGACAGAAGGCAAGCTGACTAGACCCATAGAACCTGTTTACCAAAAGACATTTCAAATTTTCAAATCAGCGAGAAAGAGAGAAAAAAAAAAAAAAACAAGTCTCCAGATATGACACGTTTATTGTGAAAACAGCCGACTTCTATTCAACTAAAAGGGACAGTGTCAAAAAGGGACCAATAATGTTACCCAGCAGGCAGTGGTTTCCCATGGAGCCTTCACATTTCCTTCCCTGACCTGGATTATAGAATAAAGAAGGTCCCCTTTAGCGCTGCTCAGACCACTATATTTGAGCCCTAAAGTATTTAATGGGGAGGGGCCGGGACAGAGCTAGAGGCCCAGACAAAGTACAGGACACTCGGGTAAAACTTGCTGCAAAAGAACAAACATGTTCTTTTCATGTCTAAATAGGGCTCATGGATCAACTGGGTCGTGCTCATGCTAAGATTTGTTTACTGCGTCTTTAAATCTCTGAGTTAACTGTGTGTCCGCTGTTGTTGTTGTTTTGGTTAACGAAGCACCTTTAGGTGGGAGAGTTGTAGGGGGAAAATATGCACGATGCTAGAGAAGTATCATTCAGAGCACCCTCCCGGGACTGGAAGGATAGCTCAGCTAGGAAGAGAAGCATCCTTACTGCCCCTCTGGAAGCTCCGGGGCCAGGTCCCAGCATCCACAAAGCTGCTCGTGTCTGGCTATGACCCCAGTTCCAGGATTTCTGGCTCCTGCTTCTAGCCTCTTCCAGTATCTGCGCGCGCACATGATACTCGTGCATACACGAATGCAACACACATACATAAAAATAAAAACAACTTTCTTTTTTTAGAGTCCAGAGCGCATTGGAAGCACATCAGATTCTGTCTTGGGGGTGGGGCTATTGGGGAGTGAAGAAAGAGTATATTCACCTTATAACTCCTACAGTTTCTCAGCCCAGGGAAGGCAAGGCAGGCGCTGGAGCAGCTGCTCGCCGCACATCCACAGTCAAGAGGAAAGAGATGATAAACGCATCCCCGCTCTCCTGCCTGCCTACCTGGTGGCGTGCTCCTGACGTGTGCTAGGAAGCACGGCTACCCACCAGCCCGCCCTAAGGGCTCTTGCTTGGATTTTTGCTATTGTTTGGTTTTTGTTTTTTTGGTTTCTTGTTGTTTGTTTGTTTTGACAGGACTGGGATTAAAATTAGGATGCCGTGATGCCAAACAAGCACTTCACCAGCGAGCTCCATCCTCAGCCTGGGATTTCTTATGTTTTCGAATGTAGCAATACCCAACATAAGAAAGGAAGTGTTTAGCATCTGACAGAAAATTACCAAAGCTGGCACAAGGGTGTACCCAGCTTTGCCAAGACACTGAGGCAGGAGGAGGAAGCTTACATGAGCTCCGATGTCAAGGGGCAGCCCGTGCCACGTAGCAAGACTAATGGAAATATACAGCAAACAAGCAAGATCCCGGATTATCAGGAGTGAGGTGGTCGGTGCCCTACGGACGCAAGCACCCAGCACCCCAGGCTTTCTGCTGGCGGCAGCATCCCAAGTGCTTGCCCACTCTCTGAACAGCTTCTCACCTCAGCGCTGAGAGCTTCCTTAGCAAGGCCGGAAGCTCCGTCTGTGGTGCTTTTCTGTGTATCTTGAAGGCAAAGCTCTCCTTTCACATTTCCTTTTCCACTGTGTGTGTGTGTGCATATATGTGTGTGTATTTTTGTGTACATATATGTGTGTACATATATATGTATATGCAAATGCATGTGTATGTGTGCATGTATACATATGTGTATGTATACATATGTATATGCGTGTATATTATGTGTGTATTTGTGCTATGTGTGTATCTGTATCCATGTATATATGTATATGCATGTATATATGTATGTATATGTTTATATACATATAAATGTGTATGCCTGCAGGCATGCATATATGTATGTATGCAATATGTGTATATATACATATATATGTGTATGTATACATGTATGTATATGTGTGTGTTCATGTGTGTATGGTGTATATGTTTATCTATATGTATGTATATTCGTGTTTGTGTGTGTGTTATACATGTATACATGTGTGCCAAATTCTTCCTAGAGAAATAGTCTATCCTGCCTTTGTTTTACCGTTTAAAATGATCCCACAAAGTTGAAGAAATGTTTTGATTCCACGACAATGAAGTTGAGTGAGAGAAGAGAGTGAGGTGGCAAAGGGGGGGCATGGTGTGATACCCGGTTGGGAGCCCCTCAGAGCAGTTCTGCTGCTGCTCAAATCATCTGGGCCTGCAGCCTCCTGGTTTTAGTGCCTGAGCAGCGAGTGTCTTTTGAGCAGTTCATCCCTTTCCTCAGAATTATTCCTATTTCCCATCCATGATTAAAAATTATTGCCTTTATTTTGTAAGAAGTTGGTATTGGGAAAAGAATCAGATATTCTTTGTGTAGCTATAAAGTGAGAAAATATACAAGTTTGGGTGGGAGTAGGGGCATTAAATAGCACAGAATACTACAGAATATAAATTACTGGCTTGGGACAAAGCCACTCTAAGGATTGCTGTCAAAACAGCCAAGCTCTTCCCAGAGAGAAGAAAGAATTTAATGTACAGCTAATCGGAAAAGCCATGCCTTGAAAGAAAAAAAATTAGGCAGCAAGCATCCAAGGATGATCTCCTAAACCCTCTTAACAAGGCGTGAAGATGGTTCAGGAGGGGAGCCCCGTTACGATTTTTAGAATCCTTTTAGCATCCTCTCTCCCAGTGCTTGCCCATAGTGATTGACATATAAATCCTTAAAGTAAGACGAGATTGGTAGGTCTGTCTGTCTGCAGAGAGTGTCAGCATGGGAACAAGACGCTCAGAAGCTGGAATCGCACGCAGGGGAGACCTGCCACCCCAAGTTGAATCTGAGAGGCCGGCCCAAGTCTAAAGAGAGGATAAGAGAGGGTTGCAGTTTAGGGAAAGGGAAAATATTTGTAGACTGTATTTATAGAAACTTTTGAAGAACCTACATCTTTGTGTGTGTGTGTGTGTGTGTGTGTGTGTGTGTGTGTGGTGTGCGTAATGTGTATATGTGGTATATATGTATGTATATATGTGTAGTATGTATGTTTAGATATATGTGTGGTGTGTGTGGTATGTGTGTGCATGCACATGTGAATGTGTGTGTGGTGTGTGTGTGTGTGTGGTATGTGTATGTATATATGTGTGTGGGTATATGGTGTGTATAGGTGTGTGGTGTGTGTGTGCATACACATATATATGTATGTATGAGTGCATGTGCGTGTGCCTGTGTGTATGTGTGTGTCTGTGTGTCTGTGTGTGTGTGTGTGTGTGTGTGTGTGTGTGTGTGGTGTAACTGTATAGTCAAGGCAAGTCTTAGCTCCTCTCATATTATCTCTGCTTTACCCCTTGAGAGCTGGTCTTACAGACATGTTCTATGCAGCCTGGCCATTTATTAATTGTCCTTTTCCCTCTTTCCTTCCTCTCCTTCCCCTTTTAAAGATCTAATGCCTCATTAGATTAGATGAGGCCCTCAAATCTAGGGCCTCATGTAAATCTATAAACTTACTACAGTTTGTCTTAGGGTTTCTATTCCTGCACAAACATTGTGACCAAGAAACAAGCTGGGGAAGAAAGGGTTTATTCAGCTTACACTTCCACATTGCTGTTCATCACCAAAGGAAGTCAGGACTGGAACTCAAGCAGGTCAGGAAGCAGGAGCTGATGCAGAGGCCATGGAGGGATGTTCCTTACCGGCTTGCTTCTCCTGGCTTGCTCAGCTTGTTTTCTTATAGAACCCAGGACTACCAGCCCAAGAATGGCACCACCCACAAGGGGCCCTCCCCGTTGATTACCAATTGAGAAAATGCCCCACAGCTGGATCTCATGGAGGCACTTCCCCAACTGAAGCTCTTTTCTCTGTGATAACTCCAGCCTGTGTCAAGTTGACACACAAAACCAGCCAGTACAAGGTTCTAGCTTCATTCTCATCCAGTGATGTACTTTGACCAAAAGCAACTTGGAGGTTGGTTCACCTTTCAATTCCCAAATCAAAATCCATCACTGAAGTTAGGACAGGAATTCAAGGCAGGAACCATGGGTAACACCTGCTTATTGACTCTTTGCTTGTTTTCCTGCACAGTTCAGGTCTACCTGCCTCAGGATGGTGCCATCTACAGTGAGGTAGTCCCTCCAGAATCAATCACCAATGAAGCCAGACTCTTGCAGACTCGGAAGCAGGTTGATCTGATTGGGGGCTTGTTGGGAAGTGGTGGCAATTCTTTTGTTGAGGGTCAATCCTCTGCAGTAACTCTAGGCTGTGACATGTTAACAATAGAAACCAAGCAGGGCTTCCTGTTACTTTGAAATTTAATGCTCTTATGTTGCCTTCCAAGTTCTGGGATTACGGGCTTGTGCCACCAATCGTGGATTATGAGATGCTGCGCTGGACCGAGGCTACGCACACAGTAGGCTAGCATGTATCATTGTAGTTGTTTCCCCAACTCTGCCTTTCTTTTCATATTTTAAAGGTTTTAAAACGTGTTTTTGTTTTGTCTTTGTTTTTATTTATGTATTGTTTTGGTTGATCAGGTCTCAAGTAGCACAGGCTGGGCTCTAACTCTTGCTCCCCTTGCTTCTGCATTATGCGTGCTGGGATTACAGGTGTGTACTACCATGTCTGGTTCCACTCTGCCACCCCCTGCCCCTTGAGACAGAGCTTCCCAGAGCTCAGGCTTGTCTTGAACTCTCTGGGGAACAGAGGGTGACTTTGACTGGGCTCTTTACCCTCCTGCTTCACCTCCCAAGCACTTGGGTTCCAAGCAGGTGTCATCGTGCCTGGGTTATAGAGTGCTAGGGATCAAACCCAGGACCTTTTGCATGGTAGGCCAACTCTCTACCATCTAAGCTGCATCCCCAGTCCCCATGTCCTAGTTCTTAATGCCACACAATATGTACTGGCTGGTTCTGTGTGTCAACTTGACACAGGCTGGAGTTACCACAGAGAAAGGAGCTTCAGTTGGGGAAGTGCCTCCATGAGATCCAGCTGTGGGGCATTTTCTCAACTAGTGATCAAGGGGGGAGGGCCCCTTGTGGGTGGTACCACCTTTGGGCTGGTGCTCTTGGGTTCTATAAGAGAGCAGTCTGAGCAAGCCAGGGGAAGCAAGCCAGTAAGAAACATCCCTCCATGGCCTCTGCATCAGCTCCTGCTTCCTAACCTGCTTGAGTTCCAGTCCTGACTTCATTTTGTGATGAACAGCAATGCAGAAGTGTAAGCTGAATAAACCCTTTCCTCCCCAATTTGCTTCTTGGTCATGATGTTTGTGCAGGAATAGAAACCCTGACTAAGACACAATATTAACTGAAAGTTTGTATATCAACGCTTAGTGAATGATTGCAAAGACTTTGATGTTCTCGGAGCTTGTGTCTAGACACTGAGGAGAGAGAGAAAGAAGAGAGCAATGGAGATTAACTGATCTCACAGTTTAATTCCAGGCCTTGTCTCTTCTATTTGACCATCCTAGATTATCCTTTAATAGGCCCCAGGGCCTGCTAACAGCCCAGGCATTCTCAATATAATAGTTTCAGACTATTATACTATATATATATATAACATATATATAATATAATAGGATATATATAATATAGTAGAATCTTCACCATACATCCTGCTCATGTGGTTTCCCTCGCACCTTCACCTGCTCCTGGGTCTGGAGACAAAGCCTCTATTACAGAAAACACATCACCTAACTTACCAAGAATCTAGATGGGATGGAACAGGAAGGTAGAGGTGAACTTCATAAAGTCTGAGATGACACATTTGACACATTCCAGGGGCTGAAAATAAGGGCTCTTGTGCCTCTGAAGCAGTCACAGAAAATGTGGTGCAACGTGAAGGTTGACATGTGGCCTTCAGTTAGCACTTCGCTGAAGGGGAGTCTTAAAAATGATCATGGTTATGGAACTTGATTTCATTTGAAAAATTCCTTTTGTTTTTTTAAAAGATTTGTTTATTTTATGTATATGAGTAAACTGTAGCTGTACAAATAGTTGTGGGCCATCATGTGGTTGCTGGGAACTGAATTCAGGACCTCTGTTCCCTCTGGGCTATTGATTTTATTATATATAAGTACACTGTAGCTGTCTTCAGACACACCAGAAAAGGGCATCAGATTTCATTACAGATGGTTGTGAGCCACCATGTGGTTGCTGAGATTTGAACTCAGGACTTCTGGAAGAGCAGTCAGTGCTCTTAACTCTCCATCTTTTGCTCTGTCTTATTTATTTTATTATATATAAGTACACTGTAGCTGTCTTCAGATACCGCTCCCCAGAAGTAGGCATCAGATCTCATTACAGATGGTTGTAAGCCACCATGTGGTTGCTGGGATTTGAACTCATGACCTCTGAAAGAACAGTCAGTGCTCTTAACCACTATCTCTCCAGCTAGAAAGTTCCCCTTTAAAGAAACAAAATAACCTTAAAGGGAGCCCAAGTATCCCCATGCAGCAGGTCTCATGGACATCAATAACCAACTAAATAAATACCTTAGAGCCCCATGGCCCCTTCGAAGCAATAATGACAATGTATACATTTCATAATACATTGTTTTCCATATCAAAAGTAAACATGCTTCATAAAAGTTAAAGCGATAGACACACTGAGTATTCAGATTTGACTGTGTATGTACAAAGGGAACTTCCCGTTATACCCCATAAACATGAGTGCTCACTGTCTGCCCAAAGTTAATTTTAAAATGTAAAAAGGAAAACGTGTTTTGTTCATTGGGAGAAGAGCAAATGTAAATCCTGTAAGAGTCAGCCTCCAGCCCTGTGGCTCATCTGTTCCCTATGAAAGTCTATTTGTCTGGAACGTGGGACACAGTATTCTTAGAAACAGGGGGTTGGGCATCTAAGATGGGATCCTAGTCTCCTGAGCTAGAGCTATGAGAAGCTTCAGTCCAAATCTGTTTCTTTATTTCCCCCTTCATGCTGCTCCTGCTTCTTTTGTAGGAGAACTAAGAACTTAGGGGGGATTAGAAAGCTCTTCTAGATGACAGAGGATCAGCTCATAATCTCTTTCCTTTTTCTTTCTTACTCTAGCTTCAAGGAACCTATTTGTTGTACATCATTTTCCACATTTTGTTTTTCCTTAAAGGAACCATGCTTATATAGACTGGGCACACTCTAACATAACTGTGTTTCTCCGAGTGTAATCCAAGGGCAAGGGTTATACTTGGAGAAAGTTAAAGCGAAGGAAATTGGCAAGAGAGAGTTGGCTGTTCCTACTTTACTATGCTAATGCAGTAGCATCTCCACTGCCCAGAATCTAAGAATGTGGTTTAACTTGAAAGTAGTGTCTTAGCTGAGTACAGTGAGATATAACTGTAGTTCCAGAACTTACGGTGCTGAGGCAGGAAGATCAGGAGTTCAAAAACAGCCTATTGTATTCAGTAAGACCCTATCTCAGACAACAAAGCAAAGAGGATATAGTCTAGTTGGTAGAAAGACTGCCTAACATGCACATGAACTACACGCACACTCCATAGAACTAACATAACAAGTGCATGCCTGTAATCCCAGGACACCAGAGGTACTGGCAGAGAGGTTAGGAGTTGAGCACGATGTTTGGCTGGGTGGGGAGTTTAAGGCCATCCTGGGTTACTTGAAATCCCAATGATAAAAGTATCAAAATAAGAAAAAAATATGACTATTTAAAGATCACAATCCCTTCAAAAGTTTGAGAGGAAATAATTCCATTGTATTAAGGTTCTAACCTAAATCCAAGACTATATATGGAGAGGTATCCTGAAGACTGTTACATGAAAATAAGATCATCAAATGATGACGGTACTGAAACATGTCTCTATGAGCAAAGATTACTAAGAAACAAGAATTACAGAAGACTGCCGCCTTATGTGGCCCCCCTATGACTATAGACTTCATGTCTCCAAACCCATGACAATAAATTGCTGTTGTTTGAAAACATCTGATTTGTGGTAAGTTGTTGTGGCAACCCCAAGAAACAACAAATGCATCACTGTATTTGTCTAAAGAATTGAAAATTCATTTTGTCTTCTAGATCCCCAAAGACTGAGTGAGCGTATGATGTCATACGCCAAGCTAAAATTGAACATAGGGCTTTGTGCATGTTAGGCAAGTACTCTACCGCTGAGATATATCCCTATCATGTATGTGCTTGTGTGTCTGTGTGTGTGTGTGTGTGTGTGTGTGTGTGTGTGTGATGTGGAAACCAGAGATCAATGTCTAAAGGTAACTCAAGTAACAGATAATAAATAAACCCAATGGGCCAGTGAAGCTTTACATGATGTGTGTAGAAACAATGTGGCCATTTCTGCCTCTGAGTCTGTGGCAACCCATGTACTTACCAACTACCTGTTAGCATCCCAAACATATGATTAGCTTCACAGCTGAAAGCTTTCTTTGGCTTTCTCAGTAGCCCTTCGGTCCATCTAACAGCGACAAATGATGCTGATTTTCTCTTATTTCATAACTAATTTTGACAATGTGCTTTGAGTGCCTGTGGGCCCAGGCAGCAAGCCCAATGGTCAAAGTGTTGCAGAATGGTCCACGCTCTGCTTTGTTACCATCTCAGAGAGAGTACAACAAAGTTGCCTTTTTGTCAGAGTCCCCATTTTGTCTTCTTTGTTGGATGAGACTCCAGTAAAATGTTCTCCTGGCTGTATGCCCTTCTGCAGGGATATTTTTTATTTTCTATGCAGCAATAACTTGATAGCTGCTCATCTTCTCTAGGTAGTGATCAATGCCAAATCTTTTCTCATCTATGCCAGAACTGCATCAGTTTTTCTATGTGTGTAGGACAACAGGGCAGAGACCTAAAGACTTCCTACTCTGATTGGAGTATATAGCTTCTGCTGGCCTCAAATGCGCAAACATATCCTCCCTGTATAATGAAAACAGCAGCAGCTTCCCCTTTCAATCTTGTTCTTCTGTGTGCGATACAAATTCTCAAGCCTCTCATAACGTGTTTTCTAAGTGCCAAGGATTCCTAAAGACCTTCACTGGTCTATATGCACATCAGGCATTTACTGTTCTAGCTTCATCGCTTTAGTGATTCAAATCATGTAAGTGACAGACTTGAGGGCCCATTGCATCAGCACATCTCTGTTCTTAGTAACCACGGTCCCCCTCACAGTTAGGGGATATGCCCCGACTTTCCCAGTGGTTGTTTGAAACTACAGGCCATATGGAACTGTTACCGAGTCTCCTTTTCAGTTAAAAGAAATATTTATGGTTTCTCTTTGGCACATCCTAGTAGTTGGCAACACTCCTCTTGTGCTTGAGGGACAAGGTGCAAGGATTAACTTGAATACAAGTACCATGATATTTCCACAGCCCATTTCGACTTGGAGCACATGCAGTGAGGACCCATAGGGCAAAGAGATAATCTTGGGTGGCATGTGAGAGAGCTAGCCATGAGGAAACAGCACAGAATGTAAACTGAAACTGTGGACGAGGGGTTACCATGTCAGGAAATAACCCAGATAACTGTGCAATAGGTCCTAGTTTCAGTTTGTGTGTGTGTGTATGTGTGTGTGTGTGTGTGTGTGTGTGTGATAGAGAGAGCAACTATGTGGTTTATGTTTGATGTATGTACTTGTGTGTACTGGGTTCATATGGAGGCCTAAGATGCTGGCTGTACTGTTCTTTGCCCTCTGCCTTATTTTCCTGAGACAGTGTTTCTTTCTGGAACTGTTTGGAGTTGTTTGGTAGCCAGCAAACCCCAGTGATCCTCCTGTCTCTTCCCTCTCACAGAGTATAGGTGTAACCACAGCATAATCAACAGCTTCTTATATGGATTCTGGACTTTTGTATTCAAGTCCTCCTGTTTGTACAGTAAGTTCTTGTATACACCAAGCCATCTTCCTAGCTCTAGAGCTTAATTTAGATATAAGATTTTTAAGATTTATTTTTACGTGAGTCCAAGCGCATACATGCATACATGCATCTCTCTCTCTCTCTCTCTCTCTCCCTCTCTCTCTCTCTCTCTCTCTCTCTCTCTCTCTGAATGCAGGTGCCACAGATACTAGAGGCATCAGACCCCCTGTGGACTTACAGGCACTCGTGAGTCACCCTATATGGTTCTGGAAGCTGAACTTGTGCCCTCTACAAGCGGAGTATGCTTTTAACCACAGTAGTACCTCTCAAACCCCTCCTCTGTTTTTGCTCCTCTTGCTATTGTTTATAACCAAAGTTTACCTGCTGTCTGTGGCATCATATCAACTCAAGAAGTAGTTTTGCTATTTACTGTCATTTCCCCCGAGTTCCTGGTTTTACATGCACACATATTCAACAGCTGAGTGGTAGAATAAAACTGAGATGTGAGACAACAAAATCTTAAGCCTATTGTCAGTCCTGTAGAAGTAACAACCTCTAAAATTACCTTGAAGTCAGTTAGTGTAGAGCTGTTAGTGCATTTGCCAGTCTTCAATCTCTAATTGTCAACACAGAGGGCTTTTCCCCCTATGGTTTCCATTTTCCAAATATCTTGGTTTTCTCTCGTCATACTGCACAGCACAAGATGTGACCAGAGGCAATGAAATGGGGGGGGGGGGTACGGCAAACAGCTTGAGGTCTCTCTGCTTTTGATTAGAAGCAACATCATTTTCACAGTCATATAAAATCCGAGAAAACTTAGTTAGCAAAAGTCCCTTACCTGGGGTTACTAAACCAATTTGCAGGAAGCTAAATAGCTTTTCAAAAAGTTTTAGCAAAAAGTCCCCTCCCTGGCATTTCTTCAAACATTAACCTCAAACATTTACTTCCTTTCATATTATTTATACATTTAACCTCAAGATTTCATCTAGGAAGTCTCCAGCAAATATAAGACGGGACCTAAATGTCAGCCATCTGCAGACCAGACTTGACAAGTTTCCTGGAGGAGATGAAAACCTCTCATTTCATACATCTGAAAAGGGCTGTTGTGTATCCACAGGACTCTGGGCAATGCTTTTCCAGGACCCACCACCCAGCCTTGACTCCTATAAATACATGCTCCAACCATGTAAACAGTTTCTTATTTGGATTCTGGGCTAGAGTTTGTCTTTGCTGTGGAGGGAAAAAAATGAAAGAAATGAAAAAAGCAGGTTTAAAAGGCAAACAAAAGGACATAATAATCATATTTTTCTAATTTAATAAGTACTGCATTGGCTTGAGTCTGGGGTGCATTTGTGTGTGTGTGTGTGTGTGTGTGTCTGTGTGAGTGTGTATATGTACAAGTATGGGTGTGTGTGTTCATGTATGTGTATGTATGTATGTGCATGTGTATGTATATACATGTATGGGTGTGTGTATGTGTCTGTATGTATATGTGTATACATGCATGGGTATGCATGTATGTGTGTATATGTGTGTGCATGTGTCTGTGTATGTATGTATGTGTACATATATGGGGTGTTTGTGTAAAGTGGCCTCTGGTGTTGGCTGCAATATCTTTTCTTGGTCGCATCTCTACCTATTTTGTTTTGTTTTTAAAGTTTTTTTCTTTTAAAAAAGTTTGACTTTTCATTAATGTGTATGTCTGGTGTGTGTGTGTGTGTGTGTGTGTACATGTATGTCTGAGCATACACAACCCAGGAAACACATGTGGGGCTCTGAGAACAGCTTTGGGGGATCAGTTCTTTCTTTCTACTTTGACATGACTTGTAGGGCTCTGTGGAGGATGTCAGACTTTCATAGCAGCCCTTTACTCCCACCTCCACCTTCCCCATTTTTCTGGCCCTGCACTTTTTTGAGAAAGAAGGACTCTAGTTTTATTGTTATTGTTTTGTTTTGTTTTAAGGCAGGGGGACCTTGGCTGGCTGGGAATTCAATGTATAGAACAGGTTGGGTCTCAAACTCAGAGATGCCAGGACAGTCTCTGCCTTCCAACTACTGGGGAAAAGGTATGCCTAGCTTAGACATAAGTTTATTAATATCTTTCAGGATTTATTTTATGTTTAATTGGGTGTGTGTGTCAGTTCATGTGCATGTGAATTGCGGGTGCCTGTGAAGATCAGAGACATTGAATCCCCATGGAGCTGGAGTTCCAGGCAGCTGTAAGCCATCTGATGAGGGCATTGGGAACTGTACTGGTGTCCTCTGCCAGAGCAACATATGTTATGTGACGAGTTGAGGCTCTCTCCCTGCCTTGGCTTATGGGAAAATCAGGGCAAGTGTTACACTATTTAGGTCATTTCCGTTTCTCCCAAGTTTCTATCTTATGTTATCCTTTCATTCCTCACTTCTTGCCAAGACCACTACTGCCTTTAGTAAGTGTTTGTTTCTGATGTGTGTGTGTGTGTGTGTATATATATATATATATATATATATATATATATATATATATATTATATGTGATATATACTATATACCGATTATATCCTCACATATATTATTTATACATATATATCACTACCACTCCCTTTAATACTATGTATATACATAGTATATATTATATATATACTGTGTGCTAGTATATAGTATGTACTATGTTATATACTATGTACTAGTATATAATAGTTATATACTATGTTATATATACTATATATAACACCTATGTAATATATAGCATATATACTAATATATACATATATATGTAATAGATAATATATACTAGTATACTCTATAATGATATATATATCTCATTACTAATATATTACTAATCTTTACTAATATATATTAGTATATATTAATATAGTATACTATACTATATATAATTACATGTATATTTAGTATATCTTTTTTTTTTATTGAGAGAATGGCCCTCCTTACTGTGACTGACATAGTCCACTCTTCAATCACAAATGTGCTCAGGAAGCTAGCAATTCAGAAGAACGACCAATGTCTACATTTTATGATTTACTTGTATCTAAAGGAGCTGTGAAAGGGAATAGCACGTAGGCAAACCCAAGATATGTATGTAGGAACTTCTTCCACTAGCTATGACATAGGCTCAGAGACCAGAAAAGAGGGCAAAAAAGTTAGCCATTCACTCTGCCTAGAAGATGAAAGTCTTAATATTACTTATGTGATATTGGCCTGAGGAAAATGGGCAACAGTATTCCTTTCACTGAATGGTGACCAGGGAAATAATGTTTTGCAAATAGGGATACTACAATAAGGAAATGTGTTCACTCACTAAGGCTCTGAGCATTCTACAGTCAGACAATAAAGAGCAAAACTCAAAGCTTAGAACAAAACTCACATCTCACTGTAGTCTAACCTAATGGGTAAAGAGAACAATGGACCGACTTAGGAGGGCTGACAGAGATGCTACTCCTGGATTCACAATGGTGTGGGTCAATGGCAGTTTCCTAACGAGGAAGGACCAGAGACTTAGACCTCGAGTAGTATGCACTTGCTGAAGTTCTCTGGTTTCAACTATTTTCTTTTTTTTATTCGATATATTTTTTATTTACATTTCAAAATGTTTTCCCCTTTTCTGGTCCCCCACTCCCCGAAAGTCCAATAAGCCCCCTTCCTTCCCCCTGTTCTCCCATTACCCCTTCCCACTTCCCTGTTCTAGTTTTTCCCTATACTGCTACACCGAGTCTTGAGTCTTTCCAGAACCAGGGGCCACTCCTCTGTTCTTCTTGTATCTCATTTGATGTGTGGATTATGTTTTGGGTATTCCAGTTTTCTAGACTAATATTCACTTATCAGTGAGTACATACCGTGATTGATCTTTTGAGACTGGGTTACCTCACTTAGTTTGATGTTCTCCAGTTCCATCCATTTGTCTAAGAATTTCATGAATTCATTGTTTCTAATGGCTGAATAGTACTCCATTGTGTATATCTACTACATTTTTTGCATTCACTCTTCGGTTGAGGGATACCTGGATTCTTTCCAGCTTCTGGCTATTATAAATAGAGCTGCTATGAACATAGTGGAGCATATATCCTTATTACCTGCTGGGGAATCCTCTGGGTATATGCCCAGGAGTGGTATAGCCGGATCTTCCAGAAGTGACTGGCCCAGTTTTCTGAGGGAACCACCAGACTGATTTCCAGAGTGGTTGTAGCAATTTGCAACCCCACCAGCAGTGGAGGAGTGTTCCTCTTTCTCCACATCCTTGCCAACACCTGCTGTCTCCTGAATTTTTAATCTTAGCCATTCTGACTGGTGTGAGGTGATTTTTGTTTGTTTGTGACAAAGTCTCATGTATCCAGGATGGCCTCAGTCATGCTATGTGCCTGAGGATGACCTTGAGCTCCTGACTCTTTTGCCTCTGCATCTCCACCATCACTCTTGGCAATTTTGACTAATGGTAAATTTATTACACAATAGTGTGGGTTTTTTTTTCATGATATCAGAGACTGAACCCAGGATCTTGATGGTAACAGGCAGCTAGTGTACTACAGAGTCACACCTCAAATACATACAGTGGTTTTATTAGATACCTATAGTCTTCAGTTGCCCAAAGGATATTTCTCTTGTGTTTGATGAAACAACCCAATGAAAAATTTTTTATGTAGTTGTGTAGAGTGCATTCATGGGTGCATATGTGTGTGTTTGTGTGCAGTGAACGTGTGTATATAGGTGCACACTCATGTGTGCATGTGTTTGAGTCTGTGTAGGTCTGAGGTTGCTGTCAAGTATCTTCCTAGGTCACGCCACACCTTATATGTTGAGGAAGGGTCACCTGCTGAACTCAGAGCTCGCCATTCAGCTGTCTGGCTAATGGTTTTACACTAGGGCTTTTCTCCTTCCACCTCCCTCTCATGTTTACAGAGGAGCTGCCACTCCCACCAGGCTTTTGATCTGGACTTTATCTCTAAAGGACGTGTGGCACGGGCTACACCAGCTTAACCATCTCCTCAGCTGGGAACATTTCCCTGTCATCTCCTTGAGTGTTTCTATTCTCAGTCCACATCGTGTGCATTGGGTCAGTCCTTGTCACCGTGCTCAGTTGTACAGTCCTTGGCACAGAAGGAGCCCATGTCCGATGCAGGTGTTCTGTCAAGCATCACTCTGATGGCATCACTATGCTGTAATTGGTAACTCACTGGAAGAGATATAAAAGCTAGAGTGTAGCTGCTGTTGGCTCCATGCGACAGGGTACCCCAGAATACAGCCAGCCCCAGAGAAGGCAATCTTAACCGAGAGGTGAAGGCAGGGCAAGCCAGCCCTCGTGGTCATCTCTGGGCCCATGGCTTCAGGTATGTTAGCTAGCCTCCATCTTTGAATGTTAGTTCTTTTTGCCAATAGATTCCTTTGGGCTTAAGACAGTGTGGTTTGGGTTTTCTGGCTTTTAGAATCAATGTGGGTTTGGCTAATGTAGACCTTTTATTAATATTGTTTTTAACCATCATATTTCTGTTTGATGGCAGGCAACATAAAAAGTGACATAGAAGAACATGATGAGCGGTAGATTGTATCCTTAACACCACAACTAATCAAGGCAAGCTTTGTTTTATCAGGACATCAACACTTTCACAAGGAGAGAAATATGTGTGTGTGTGTGTGTGTGTGTGTGTGTGTGTGTGTGTGTGTGTGAGAGAGAGAGAGAGAGAGAGAGAGAGAGAGAGAGAGATTACCAAAGAGATAAATTCCTTTTTAAGGCAGGTTTTATATAACCCATGCTGGCCTTGAACTTTTTATGTAGTCAGAATAGCATTACAATGTAACCTTTGTTTTGTTTTTGCTGATTTAGGCCAAAACAAAACCAAACCAACCAACCAACCAAAACTAACCCAATCAAACAAATGGCATGCTAGGAATGCACTAAGCATCATGTTCCATTTCCAACACTACATAAACTGGCTATGGTGGTACATGCCAGCTCCTGGGAGGTAGAAACAGAGAATCATAAGTTCAAGGCCAGCCTGAGACACATAAGACCTTAGTTTAAAAAAAAAATGTATATTTTGATAATAAATCTGCTTTCTTTCTTTCTAATCTAATTGAACCCGCTAAGCAAATACTCTGTTATTCAGTGGTCTCAGCAGCTCCAGAAATAAACATAATATCATTGCTCACAGGATATTCTTAGATGCTATCGATACTGAGTCCTGGTAAACAAAGCTGTATGTAGGTAACATGGGCAATCACAACTAAGGTCTGGTTAATGCCAGGCTTCCACAGCTTGCCTGCCTGACATACTTACGTTCCTGGGTTCTCACTCCAGCACCAGGAAAAAAAAAAGCCTTTTTAGTTGGGTGTGGCAGCCCATGTGTTTAATTCCAGTACTCAAGAGGCAGAGACAGGTGGATGGGTTTCTGTGAGTTGGAGTCTACTATGCTCAAAATAGTGAATTTCAGGACAGCTAAGGCTACAAAGCAAGACCCTGTCTCAAAAAACAAAACAGAGAAGACTTTTAAAAGACAGTTCTGCCAGTGTTTGACCTGCCTACAATTCAAGGTTAACAAGCTCTACTCTGAAGGCTTAGAGAACATTGCAGAAGAGAGGGTGGAAAGGCTGTAAGAACCAGAAGAACAGAGCATCTGGTGTAAGATCGTGTCTTCTATATACAACAGGGAAGCTGTGCACATGAAACCTTAACAATGCAGTCACCTAACAAGACATGTGCAGTGACATAACCAGGTGACATGCTGACATGGATGGGGGCAAACTCACGAGGCCCCACTCTAGATGAACATCTAAAAGCAATGAATAACTGTTGAGAGAGGACGCACCCAGCTTCAGGGATGAGTCCCGATCAGTAATTCAGTAATCCACTCTCTACAAATCAGCTTTAAACACATATACACGTGAACAATGCTAAATGACAAAATTCTTTCTATCTATCTATCTATCTATCTATCTATCTATCTATCTATCTATCATCTATCTATCTATCTATCATCTATCTATCTGTCTATTAATCTGTCGATCATCTATCTATCTATCTATCTATCTATCTATCTATCTATCTATCTGTCTATCAATCTATCTATCATCTGTCTATCTTCTATCATCTATCTATCTGTCTATCAATCTATCAATCTATTTATCATTTGTCTATCTTATCTCTCTGTCTGTCTATCATCTATCTATCAATCTATCATCTGTCTATCTTCTCTCTATCATCTATCTATCATCTATCTATCTATCTATCAATGTAACAGTGCTAATTAAAGAATAAGAGGTCATGAATTTGGGCAGGAGTTTGGGGGACACAGCAGGTCATATATGAAATTCTCAACTTCAAAACTGCTCTGATATCTCTCCCGATAAAGTTGAATGCATTAGCTGTTGCTGTGAATAACTTTATTAGAACATGTTGTTCCTCAAATTTTCTACCAGACTAGATGGAATCTAAAGCGTTCTCCAACAGCAGTCCACAGTTTGCAACTAGTATTCGCTATTACTCTGCATGGTTCATTTGTCAAAGTTTCAAGGTGTGCCTGGCAGTGTATGCATCCACAAGTGATTTATAAGATACATTTTTAAAATTTGTTTCTTAGTTTTTTGAGACAGGTTCTTGCTATGTAGCTCTGGCTGCCTTGGAACTCACTAGGTAGTAAAAAATAAATAGCAAAACAAGTTAGGGGAAGAGTGATTCAAGAAGACACTAAATATGTCACCCCAAGCATAACTGTCACCCGCGTACATACACATCTAAAGGACCATGCTCATATATGACACACACACACACAGACACACACACACACACACATTGGTACCAGAATCTTTGGACTCAAAGGGAATTTGAACTAATCATTTGATAACTGCCCCCTCAAATTTTCTTATCAATAAAATCATGAGACTAGTGCTGGCCAACAAAACTCCTGTTGCTTTTATGAAAATTATGTAAGTAATTTCAGCAGCTGTGCTTTGATTCATTGCTCAGTCAATAAAGAACTAGAGTGAGCTGTGTACCATGAAAAACATAGAAGGATGAAATATGTTTTAAGATATGCTTGCATTTTTAATCGGCACGATAATTTATACATTTACAACATACACTGTGACATCTCTTGTGTGTGTGTGTGTGTGTGTGTGTGTGTGTGTGCGTGCTAAGTATATGTGTGTTTTAAAACAGTGTCTGGTTATGTATTCCAGGTTGTCTTAGCATTTGCAACAATCTTCCTTCCTCAGCATCTTTGTGACTTGAATTATAGGTATGAGTCACCATGTCTGGCTATACAACATGTTAACACAGAGCACACAACACACAACACACACACATACACACACACACACACTTTACACATATGTATATAAACTTATGGTTATTGGCAAATCTGTTACCTATGACATTTCATTGTGGTAAGATGATTCAACATCGTCTCGACTAGCCATTTTCAAGTATAAAATCAACCTTTGTCAATTATAGCTATGCTCTTTTTCTTGGTTTTGTTTCTCTTTTGAGATAGTCTCCATATGTAGTCAATCCAGGTTGGCCTGGAACTTACAATTCTCCTTCCTCATTCTTGCGAGTACTGGAGTTACAGACATGTGCCATCATTCCCTGGCTTGATGGTTTTAGTTTTAGAGAATCATTTTCTGGCTTCAAGAATCTTACAGTCTAATAGAGAAAGTAGAAACATATAAGTATGGGGCTTCTAATGCACTCTCCCAGAGCCCTTTTTGTTCCATTAGTTTTATCACAGTTTGCAATTCTGTGATTATTTCCCATGTGCTTTTCCACCCTTGAATACCCACCCTTTCTTACCGGGTCATGGATGCCACGGTGGTAAACCATTTTGCTAACCACTCTATGCACAGTGTCCTTGACAGAATTATCTAGGAAATGAATGTTTTTATTTATTCCGTTTTTTAAAAAAAGGTCCAAGAAGTTGCTAGCAGAAACCCATGTGACCTTATTTTTCAGGGTAACCAGTATTAGGTGACATTTGCACGTTAATCCTAAGCAGAGAAGAAACCCCACGCTTTCCATGTTTGCACAGACTGAGAGCTTTAATTCCTCAAGATTCTTTGCAAACCAGTTAACTTCATATACTCTCTATTATTGAACCTGATTCCTGTCCTCCGTCCTGATTTTATATCAGTGAGCAATAGAGGCAGGTGCCAGCCCTCATGCTCTCAGATGGCATTGCATTAAACCCACAACAATGAAAAAGAAAGCAGAATTGATTGCCTTCATTTCCCATGTACAGGGGGATGCTCGGTTGAAATAATCACCTTAAGTGTTTCAGGGTGAGACTCTTTCCATGCGTGTCTGGTTTCAGGCTGCTGCCGTGTCCGGGTTGTCCTTGCAGTAAATAAATCAGCAGGGTGCGTAATCTTGTTCTGTAACCTGCTGCAAATCCCAAGGATGTGCAAAATTCATCAACTCCAACAGAGGCTAGAGAAGGGAGAATCCATTTGCTGTGAAGAAATACCCTTAGCAGGAGGATTTCAACTAACAGGTCACCTTCCCTTTAGTGATGTGAAACTGAGTTGGAGCCTTTTACCAAGAAAAGGTTGTGGAAACTGGGACCTTGAAGAATGCTAGATTTTTGTGGTATCTGCTATTAGTTGTTGTTATTGTTGTTGTTGTTGTTGTTTCTAGAAAAGCAAAGCATTTGAAATCATAGTTAAGAGTTAGCTCTGGTCAGGCTGATATTACCATTCACACATACACGTATTCATATACATATACATTATCTTGCCCAAACATTGGAAAGAAGCAGGGGTTGAAGCTTAAAGGTAGAGGGTTTGCCTAATTTGTGCAAGGCTCTGGGTTTGATTCCTAGTCATACAGAAATAAAGAAGGCAGAAGATAGCCAGAATGAATCTTATGACTTGGGTAAATGTGATAGGTTCTTCAAGTATTCATTTATTCGTTCACTTATTTTTTCAAGCGATTGACTTGATAGAAACAGGCCTGTTGGGTCCGAAAAACTAGCTCAGCCGTAAACAGCTGAGATTTTGCTGGCCATTCTGACTTCACTCAAGAAGATGAAATTGCTTTCCCAGACCCTGGCTCGTGTCAGATAGCCAAGTGTCATCTTCTCCCGTTAAAGATGAGGCAGTCAAGCGTCTGTCTGTCTGGTTCCACTGAAGACTATCTGCCCTTGACGTGTGATGTTGTGCCTTTCACTGCGGCAGAAACGGTTTCCAAGAAAGCTTAGCTCTTGTGTAGGCATAGAAACCCTCATCTCGCTGTTTTCTTTTTTTCTTTTCTTTTTTTCCCAACCAACAGATGCCTCAATGAGAATAGGAAAATAAGAATATTATTGAATTTTCTTAATGGTATCAACTTACTACCCTGGAGTCTGGTATGTTTCAAATTCCATTAAAAGCTAGAATTTATAGCTTTTAAAGAAATCCTCTATCATTTACCAAAAATACAAAGGTGAAGATTTTACTATTTAGACATTAAAATAGTTTATCGCCAGAAGGTTGAATCGACACTTAGGATTGAAAAATCACTTCTTTAGTAGTATTATAGCTTTTCTTACCATAATTTATTTTCTCCTCTCTCTCTCTCTCTCTCTCTCTCTCTCTCTCTCTCTCTCTCTCTCTCTCTCTCTCGTGTGTGTGTGTGTGTGTGTGTGTGAGAGAGAGAGAGAGAGAGAGAGAGAGAGAGAGAGAGAGAGAGAGAGAGAGAAAGAATGACTATGCCTAAAATCTCAAATGTCTTAAGTTTGTCTGGGTTTATGTGTTTGCTCTTTTCCTCTAGGGCATAGGGCGACAGTATTTACTGAAACTAATGTTACCAAGATGGTGAAAATTGGGCCTTGATATATAGGCTTTCTGACACCAAAGACATAAATGTAAACAGGAAACTAACCTTTGTTGCTTAGTTACTTAGGAAACATACACGGTGGTGCCTGCCTCTTTCTCTTCCAAGTGTCCTTTCTCAGCAATCCTGACTGCCATACAAAGTATATTCTAAATTTATAATCAAATTACAGGCATCTGGAGAGCACAGGCACAGAAGCAAATTGTTTTCCATAAGTCATGCTTTCGAATTGCAAATGCTGGAAAGGCAAATGCTAAAATTGTAACTCTGAAATGATAGATTGCCTCTGGAAGTGTTTAATTCAGAGCAATGCCTATAGCCCCAAACCCCCAAAAGCAGCACGCCTTATTTGGCTATCCATTTGCAAAGTTCTACTTTATTTTTCCGCTTTTGTCTTAATTTTGTTTGTTTGTTTGCTTGTTTTTGTTCCTTTTTGACTCAAAATTTCATTCATGTCATGAGAGTCTGAATGATCAGAACCTAACATGGGAGAGTTCTAACAATGTTCAGGAGTTGACACTTTAGTTCACGTCAAAAAATGAATAGGCTCAGACAGGTTGGTATGGATTCAAGTGACCATATGTCCTCTTAATGATTATTTGGAAACAACAAGGAACAGACCTCCCACAGATACGTCTCTGTATTCTTAAGTTTGTTCAAAGCATGAACTTAGAGCACAGTTTGCTTTGAGCTGGGGACTGGGTTAAGAATAAGACCCCACGTTGACTTGTAAATGACTTTAACAGGCTCCATGGATTGTGGCTGGTTACCCAGAAGACCTTCATATAAATATATACAATGAATTGTAGCCTTTGATCCCTTTGTATTCAAAGGCATTATACTTTTAAAATTATGAAACACTGAGTTCTAACAACTGCCAGAAACAAGAATCTACTATGAGAGAGAGAGAGAGAGAGAGAGAGAGAGAGAGAGAGAGAGAGAGAGAGAGAGAGAATCTGTGTGGGCAACAAAGAATCCAGACTCTGGAGGAAGTTGGTGTTCAAGTTTGGCAAATTATCCTTTAAGCTTTAGCATTTTTTTTTCTTGGTTCTTAGAAAAATCAGGGGGAAAAATATGTGAAAGGGTTGGTTTCAAAAGGAAAGTCAATATGTAAATGGATATATTATTATTACTTGTGCAATAGCAGGGGCATCTGCTTATACAAAGCGAAATACAATGCATGGTAGCACACTCCTGTAGTCCTTAACATTCAGGAGGCTCTGGAGGAAGAATTGTGAGTTCAAGGCCAGCCTGGTCAACATAGTAAGACACTGTCTAAAAACTAAAACAAGAATAAATCAAAGCAAGATACCAAGAGACATTTTTTTTTATATAGAGATGATGTCAATGAAGAGGTAGAGATAGCTTCTGTTGGGTTACAGAGGCTTGTGATAGGAATTATGTGTGCTGTTGGCATCACAATGATACCTAGAAACTAGAGGTGAGCGGCTGTGTTGGGAGGGATAGCGTTGGTACTGTAGAAAATGGAATGATTTCAGTTAGAGTTTCTTCTCCTTCCTCCTCTCCCACCAATAACCAGTGGTCTATGCTCTGGATCCCTTACGCTGTATGCAAGGATAGAATCCATGTTATCCAAAACACATTGTTGAGTCACCATTCTGTTGGCTGGGATCTTGTTCTAATGATCTGTTGCTATGTAACAGCACACTGGAGTTGGGAGAAATACCGTGCCTGCTTTGTTTACATCTCATGTTCTCACAGTGACATTTATCATTCGAGTGGCTTTTCTGTTCTCTGTTAGTGTCAATAAGGGCTACTCTGAACCGCAGGATCTGAGGTGACTTACTCTCTGGACTAGGAACAGCTTCTAGCTTTGGATTGGGAGCTTAGCTGTATCTGTCCACAGAAACACTTGCAGCTCCTTCCAACGGACCCCCGTCATGTGACTTGGGATTCATATGATATTAAGGATGAGTTTCTAAATGGGAGTATTACAATATTGCAAGTGTGAATAATGAAGCTACTGATCTCGAGTCCACTCCTGGGAATGGCATGTTTTTATTTCTATCCTAGTCTGTTGATTAAATCACAGGCAAAGAATTTGCTACTGACTTAAAGTCATCACAGGTATGAGGATTCCCAAAGCTATTTATTAGGTTATAGATGGAGATATTGACAACACTTTATTTTTCCATCTTCTTTAACCAGAAAGATTATTGCCTTATGACTTTTTTTTGACTGTTTTTTTCTATTTGTGAGATAGCATCCCCTGTTGTCAAAGATGGTTTAACCTCAAATGGCTAATGATGATCTTGAATTCCTGATCCTTCTGCCCCTACCTTCCCAGGACCGCAGCACTTGGAATTTTGCTACATATTTTGTCATGCTTAAAGGTATAGTCTGAATATATCAAACTACTGAAATCTGGAAAGGGGGCAAAATAGATGAGTACATGGTATCTAAAACACAATAGATGCTAAAAGAGAAAGCAAGCAAGCCAATCCTTAACGAATCAAGAACCACTGGAGTGTCCTGGTGGTTCACGTTTGTGGGGTTGCAAAAAAGCATCCTTTCTTTTTTGTAATGGGAACTAGGGACAGCAGTCGTCTAGGGGATTGCCAACTTTGTTTCCTGGCAAAAACAAAGAATTGAACCATAGAAAAGACCAAAGACAGAGCCACAAAGAAAGCCTCATACATTCAGAAGGGAGAAACCTACGGCTGGTAGTCTGTAAACAGATGCCAGCTTGGATGTTTTACAGGCCCCCGGGCCCTTCCCTTTTCCTTATTCCTTCTGTCTGGGCACCCACACCTGCATCTTCTTGCTGTTTCTTCTAGGAAACAAGGAGCAGCCGCTTCAGGGAGCCTGCTCTTTCCCCTGCTACCTACCCTTCCCTAGCTCTGCTTCTTTAGTTTTTTTTGTTTGTTTGTTTGTTTTTTGTTTGTTTGTTTGTTTGTTTGTTTTTTGAGGCTGATGCAGATCTAACTGGCCTCAAGCTCATAGGCCTGTCTGCCTTTGCCTCCCAATGCTGAGATCAGAGGTGTGTACTGCCTTGCCTGGTCTGACACATACTTCAGCACAGAAAGGGAAAGACAGTTGTGTTAGGTATGGACCAGAAAGTCTAGAGTCATGGTTTCCAACATTCCCAATGCTGTGACCCTTTAATACAGTTCCATGTCTAATATACAGAATATCTGATATTCGACTCTGTGAAAAGGTTGTTCGGCAACCCGAAAGCGTCATGACCCACAGGTTGAGCAGTGCTGGTCTAGAGACTCTGAGGTCAGTAGCTATCAAAGCGACAGACAGGACAGGGTGAGAGAAGATGTGGCAGTTAGGATGTCTTCCCAGCTGGAAGACACAGGAATTTAGGTCAAAGGGATTTGTCATCTCATGTGATAATAACTCGTGAGTTTGGGTGTGGCAGGGTTTCTCCACACAACAGCCAGATCATGTCAAGGGTCATGGGTCTGCTTCTACTTTGTCTTTGGTCATCCCACAGTAGATTGTATAACATCGTGTTGTGTTGGCCAGAGCAAATACCCATTCCTCCCATGGCCGAGTCTGAAGACAGAGTAGATGATAAGATGAGAGAATAATTGATGGCTCTCTCTCTCTCTCTCTCTCTGTGTGTGTGTGTGTGTGTGTGTGTGTGTGTCTGTCTCCTCTGTGTCTGTGTGTCTGTCTGTCTCCTCTGTGTGTGTGTGTCTGTCTGTCTGTCTGTCTCCTCTGTGTCTGTGTGTATGTGTGTGTGTGTGTGTGTCTGTCTGTCTGTCTCTCTCTCTCCCTCCCTCCCTCCCTCCTTATCTTTAAGTAAGTAATTTCTACCCAGATATCACTTACTAAAAAAATGTCTTCTTACTGCTCATTGGTCAGCATTGGGTCTTAAGGTTTGTCCCTTGGCCGTTCACTAGCAAAGGAGAAACCACAGTCCCACCTACCCAATCCCCAAGAAGATCTGCAGAAAGCTTTCTTGAACATGTGATCATCTGATATCTCTACCAAACTGAACAGACAAGGAAGAAGGGGTCGCATCTGTGGGCTCACCCATCTATTTGGCAGCACCTTCTCAAGAACTGGTAGTCAATGCCCTTGTGTAGATTCACTGAGGCAGGTGTGGGACGCTGCACAAATGAACGGATTTCAGGATCATCTCCGTTGAGAATCCAAGAAAGATCAGAAGCAATCCAAGTCTGTTCAGCACTTGCTGTGGGCCAGCCCAGTCTGATGTACCTACCCCATCTCTCTTAGTTCACAGTTATTCATAGCTATATTTTGGGAATGAAAATCAGAGAGAAAACCCTTCAGAGTTAATGCAGACACATTCCTTAGTGGGATGGCCACATAAAGCCCCACACACCCCCAGCAGAGGCTCGGGGGATATCATGGAAGATGGGGTAGGATGAATGCAAGAACCAGACACTGGGGAGGAGTGCCGAGAAACACTGTCTTCCAGACATGCCATGGCCTTTGCACTGTTGCACTTTGAGCTCATAGCAGCTGTGGCTGCCTCTACAAGCACCACATAAAATATGGAGGTCAGCATTCCGTCAGGACACCCCACCCCTCCTATCAGCCATTAATGGCCACTGAAGGAGGACGAGCTATTTTTCTTCAGTGTTATGGCTACTTGTAAGTATCCCAGCTCCAATAAATACGCACACACATGTACTCATGTAAGCAACCCCAGGAAAACTCAGTGCAGCAAACAAAGGAACAAGCAATCAAATACATACGCAAGAAAGTTGAAGAGGGACTTGAGAAAGAAGAGGGAGTCCAGAAGGAATGTCAATAAGAGAGGGTACGCTAAATATGACCAGATCAAATTATATACATATGTGTATGACATTACCAAAGAATATTTAGAAAAAAATTAATAAGTAAACCCCCAAAACAGAGTTAGCAGAGACAGAAATTAAAGCTTATGTCTCTTTAAGTTCAGGGGTGATATGGCTCCATATATTTTAATGAGCAGCTATTATGCTTCACCCATGGCTAAACTCCTCTCTCCTCTCTCCTGCTTACCCTTTAACAATGTCATCTTCACAGCCCTTCCAGCACCATTTTCAGGGTGGAAGGGAGTGTGTAACAAAATGCAGAGGCATCCAAACTTTCCAATCTGTCCCAATTCATCCTCTGAAAGCTTAGTACAGAGGGAATAATGAGAAAAGAAAAAAAAAAAACAGTCATTACAAACAATGGTGACAGCACATTGTGGTCTTTTAGCTAATGTCACCGACCTCATCAGTTTGACCGATTCAGGGTCGACTGAGAGTTGGATGCATCACCATCAAGGGTGCATCCCTTGAATACTCAGATTAAAACTCAAATTGGTTTTGAGATTCAGAATTATTTTGATATTGGATATTTTCACGGTTAATGACACCGAAAGACCTCACTGTATAAATGCTTTGACCTCAGAAAGTTGGTGAGCTGCAGACAGAGATTACCTGTGTGTCCTTATTACTTCTGGCTGTCTGATGGAGAAAGCAGATGATTGACCTCTGCGATGGAGGACATTTCAGTGAGAACACAGCCATTAGATGCTTCATGGAGATTCTCTGATGGGGCAGCCCAAGTTTACCAAAGACGATGTTTTCTTCAGGATCTTCAGGGAGGCACCGTGTATAAGCACCTTTCTTTGGAAATACTTTCAAATATGCCCAAAGAAGGGCATATTTGGGGACACTTTCTTGTGGGACAAAGGCAGCGAGGAGCCAGTTTGGGAAGACTATTTTAGGTCCAGAGATCGTGCCAGCCAGAGGCTCACAAACACATCACTTGCCATTATGCAGAATGAAACAAATTCACATCACTGCCTGTGTGTCCTCTGACAGCACTGTGTTTCTTGTCTGCACCAGAGTTTCTGTAGGCTGGAAACCTTCCAGAGGGAATTACTGAATTCAGGTCATTCCTTATGTCCTTGGTTTCCTAGGTGTGTGTGTGTGTGTGTGTGTGTCTGTGTGTGTCTGTGAGTGTCTGTGTGTCTGTGTGTACATGTGTGTGTGTGTCTGTGTGTGTGTTCATGTGTACACACGCTTAAGGAGGCCATAGGAGCCATCCACCTTTTAAATTTTGAGGTAGTCCTGAAACTCACCTACTAGGCTAGTCTGGCTGGCCAGCGAACCTCCAGACAGCCCCCAGTCTCCAGATCGCCTGCACTGGGATTATAGGTGTCCTCTACACTCCCCCCTTTTCAATAAAGGTTTTGAAGATCAAATGCATGTTCTTATGCATGTAAGGCAATCGTTTGAGTTGTTTCTCCAGCCTCCAGATAGTTTGATACTCATTTCATTGCAAGTGCTTTACAAACGACTGCATTATGAACTAGGTTTTGCAGTATTTGTTCTAAAAACAATGGCTGCCAAGCTGTTCTTTAACCTTAGACCTGCAGAAGTGCTATCAGGCCCAATACACACATTCATTTGTCCCCTGCCCTATGAGTATATGTGTATTTGTGTATATGCATATATGTGTGTTTGTATATATGTATATGTCTGTATTTGTATATGTATGTGTGTTTGTTTATGTAAGTGTGTATGTTTGTGTGTTGTATTATGTGTGGGTATGTTAGTGTATATGTTGTGAGAGTGTGTATGTGTGTATTTGTGTGTGTTTGTATGTGTGTTGTATATATGTGTATGTGTATATATGTTGCTGGAAATATTAAAAAGATCCACAAGTTCCTGCAGACCAGCCCCTACACCCAGCTACTCTCCGCCTTGTAGATCTCACTGCCTCTGCCCCTGGGCTAGCCCCAGCAGGAATGGATTGTGGTTCAGCCATCCAATCCCTGTGGTCAGTAGTCACAAATACCCTTAACCAAGTAAATCAAAACTCTAGATGCTTATAATTAATCAGTCAGATTTATATATCAATAAATTCTCAATCCACAAGATGCCCACACAATAATTTCAGAGCCAATTGAAAATGATACGAGCTGTCCATGTAGATTAGATAAGTTATCCCTATATGATATTGCAGCTACCTGTGGCTATTTAAAGCCACACAGAATCTGAATCATCCTGTTTGTCCTCCATTTTTCTCCTTCTCCTCTGTCTGTCCCTGTTTTTGAAGTCCCTAGCTCTGCTTCCCTTTCCCCTGTCTAATCATGGGCTTCTTGTTGTATTAATATTTAAAGTGATTGGACAGGGAAAATTCTTCTACATATGTATGTGTATTTGTGTAATGTGTATATGTGTGTTGTATGTATATGTGTTTGTGTGTGTTGTATGTATATGTATATATGTATTTGTGTGCATATGTGTATGTGTGTTGTATGTATGTGTGTTTGTGTATATATGTTTGTGTGTGTTGTGAGCATGTCTGTATGTGTGTATGTGGGTGTGTATGTTTGTGTGTGTTGTGAGCATGTCTGTATGTGTGTATGTGGCTGTGTATGTTTGTGTGTGTTGTATGTATGTATATATGGGTGTATGTTTGTGTGGATGTTTATATGTGTGTTATGAGTGTGTGTGTGTGTGTGTGTGTGTGTGTATACACCTCAGTAAAAGGATCAGGAACTTGGTGATAATGAGTCTGGAAACCAAGAGCTATAACAAGTGAGACTCCTCACTGGTGCCTTTGTCCCAGTTCCTTTGGCTCTTGACAGCCTTTCAAGTGGCAAGCATGTCTCCAGGGAGATCTCTCAACCAAGAGTTTGAGAAACAGCACATTTGGAAGTCCTGGCCTGCAAGAACGAATTGAGCTCATTACTTGGTTGATTGGCCAGTATCTTTGTTCTGTTGGTAAATGGCATCAGTGAATAAGGAAAAGAAAACAAGTTTTCAGATCAGAAATTTGACTCAGTTCAAAACACATTGCGCTGGCTGTCGTGTTCCTTGAGTTCTGGTAAACTGGGATGGGGGGCCACTGACCCTGGTGTCTATGTATAGGGGTACATGTAGTACAACTGGGGGGGGGGGCGAGGGATGTGTCACTGTGCAGCTGGGCATCTGGAGGGGGGGAAATTCATCCAGCTGTTGCCGAACAAGAGTAGGGCCTAATTCATGCATAATTCATGGAGTTATGCATGTCCATGCATAATATCAGACATGCATGTCTCAGAGGGAACAAACAGTCACTTTCCACCTCAGTCTTTCTCTGGAGCACAGAGTGAAAGGCCTCTTTGTCCTTTTGTGTACCTAGACAGTGAGCCTGGAACTAGGTTTACAGGTAGGGCCATGAGAATGACCCTGGCTCCCCCTGGGACCCCCTCTCTGACCAGTGTGGAAGGGAAACATATTGACTCCTATGTGCACAAAGAATTGGTCTGATTTTTAACTCAAGTCCATGGGAAGCGTAAGCCTGCTTAATTTCTCTTAGGATTTAATGTACCACGAGGTTAGAAAAAAAATGTATCTTAAGCTTTTTCATCTCATCTCTTTCTGTTCAATCTTCCTCAGCCATCCCTGCCAAGAGGAAATTAATTTCCTGCATTGCTAAGGGGGAGTTTAGCTTGCAAGCTAAACCTGACTTTGCTTCCTATCTTTTAAACTCCATTTCCCTCGAATCTTCCAAAGAAGAAATTCTGTAATGAGCAGGGTGTAAGCCAAGGTTTTAAACCTCAACTGCAGTGGTTTTTCTTTTTGTTTTGTTTTCTTTTGTTTTTGCAGTGAATCACTGAGCTGGGTGGTGAGGGGTTTAAGAGCCAGTGAAAGAAAACCAAAGTGTTTATACAATAAAACAAACATCAATACCACTGAAATAAGGTTACTAAGCCAATGAGGTAACATACCCTTCCATCCAGCCCCTTTTCTAGAATAGTGTCTCTCTTTGTTGTTTTTAGTTATAAGATGCCTGTGGCAGAGATGAGCCTGTTACATTGTAATTCAGATCTTTGTGGTAGTGGCTGGTCCGGGACTGAAAAATAAGTAACATATGTATCCAGGACTCCTCCCTGGAACTAAGAAGTCAGCCTTACAATACTGCAACTGATAGAAAACTAAATCCTGATACTCCTGTTGTCGTCTTCTCCTTCCATGATTTTGGTTTTGTTTTGGCTTTTTCTTCCTTAAGATGGAGGCCATACATAGTCTCTTCTCTGTCCTGGGACACTTCTCAGCATCTCTGTAGTAAGTCATCTTCTCTCTGTTTAAATCCTGTTTGAATGGAGTCACTTGCTAGGAAATGAGTCTCAGGCAACGCCTTCCAAAACCCCTCAAACCTGGTATGGTTTTGCTTTCCTCACTGGACTGGCAGAACCTTGACTCACTGAGGGGGGACAGGCAGGGGTGTAGAGGCCAGGGTGACTCCCATCTCTTGCTTGCCTTTCAGTCACTGAGGTCTTGGGTGGATCGCTTAGCCTCTCTGATATTACTGTTTCCTTTGTAGTGTTGTTTTAAGAGCTAGACACCACAAGTGTGAATTAGCAAGCACAATAGTGGCCTTTAGACTCTAAAAATAGCGGTTACAACATGAAAAGTGCCCCTGAGAGTGGGAAAGTGTGACAGAACCCGGGGTTTCTGGGTCGTCTCTTTCATCCCTCTTCATCTCTCTTCTTTCATCTCGCAGTCTCTCTTCTTAACCCACTCTCCTTTTCTTTCCAGTCCGTGGGGTCAAGCTCCGAGACCCTCACATACTAGACAAGCGATCTGCTGAGCTGCATTCCCTTGTTTTCTCTTTTAATCTTTCTGTCCCCTTTCCCTTTCTGTTTATTTTTCCGTTGGAAGTCCAGATATTCACCCATCTGATTACTAGGAAACAGTTACAGGGTTAGCAGAAAACTCCCTTTAAAGGAGCCACGTTCAGGTCGTGGCTCCTGTGTGGAGATCAGAGAACAATTTTTTGAGGTCTGTTCTTCCCTTCCACCAAGAACCATCTGCTGAAACATCTCGCCTGCTCCATAGAACTTTTGAGTACACTTTCTCGCTGGAATAGTTTTCTTCATCCTTTCAAAGCCATTCTATTGTGAGGTCCAGGACTTTCCCTATGACCCCCCTGTCTCAGGTTGAGAGTCCCAGGGAGTGAGAGGTAAAGATGTGCACATGTGTTTAACTGAGGAGTGTCGTGGGAAGCCAAGCTATTGAGCAAGTGCCAAGACGGAACTAAAGATAGTCTGATTAATGTCTCAACCCATGTCCTACACAAACCTCTGCAAACCGAAATACCTATCAGAGTTGTCCTGAAAGAGGGCAAGGAGGTCTAACCTTCCACCCTCTGCCTCCAGGAGGTCTTGCATCCAGGACTGGGCAGCTCCGTTCTGCCAAGGGCAAGTTCTATACGGAGGCTTACCTGATAGGAACCAGCAGTGTTAACTCTGGGCATCTGGACGAACCAGGGTTTTAAGTGGAAGTATCTGACTCCTGTCCAGGGTTCCTGGCATTCTTCACCTTATCCTTCTCCTTCTCTTCTCCTCTCCTCCTCCTCCTCCTCCTCGTCGTCTTCCTCCTCCCCTTCCTCCTCCTCTTCCCCTTCCTCCTCCTGCTTCTCTGACTCCTCTTCTTCCTCCTTCCATTTTACTTTTTGCGAACTTTTTAATTGAAAGTAGATTCTCCTCACATACAATATGCCCCTATCACAATTTCCTCTCCCTCTGCTTCTACCAGTTCTCCCTTTCACCTCATTTTCCCAGATTTCCCACTCCCACTAATTTCCTCTTCAGAAAAGAGTGGGGCCTCCTAGAGACAACAGTCAGACAGGATAAACCAAGACACAATAAGACAAAGGGAAAGCTCTTTGTCTTACTATTGAGACTTGACAAGGTAACCCCATAGGGTTGAAAAAAAGAGTCTCAAGAGCAGGCAGAAGAGTCAGAGATGGCTCCGGTCCCAGTCTTAGGAGTCAACTGAACAAGAACATGAAGCTAACATCTATACCATATACACAAGGGCTCTTACAGGCCCTGTGCTTGCGGTCGGTCTCTGTGAGCTCATGCGAACCCTGCTTAGCTGATACTGTGAGCCGTGTTCTCCTGGTGTCCTCCATCCCCTCGGACTCCTCTGTCTTTTCTCCCATCTTCCATGGGGCTCTCTGATCTCTGAGGAAAGAGACCCAGTGGAGACCTCCATGAGACTCTCTCCTGATAAGTTCTGCCTGGGCACATGCTTGCTCAATTTTATTTTATTTTTATTTGTTTTTACCTTTAAGCTTGCCTTTAACTCCATCAGTTTAGTAACTGAACATTGAGTTCCTTACTCATTCGAGGATTCAACTGTAGGACTCAGAAGAGGGCAAGCGTCACCCATCTTAGAGCTGTTGGCTTCTCTGATTTGGGCAAAACATTCCTGAGCCACAGTGGCAGAAAGTGATACTAAGGTTGTACTAATTACAGTCTGCTTCCTGGTGGCCAAGGAGGTGCCAAGTTCCACAATTTGCAGCTCAGGTTTTTTGGTTGGTGCATCTTAAAGCCCTTGTTAGGCTGATTCTGGGGAACACATCCACTAATCTTTGTAATACAATAGGGCTCTGATACAAAAGACTTGCTCTGTCAGCACCACATCCTCTTGCAAAGGTCTGATGTGCTAAAGCCAGGAGCCATGAAATTCAGGATTTTTAAGGGCTGGATTGAATACATTTAAAAAAGAACAAGAGGAGAGATAAGAATTGAAAATTTTACCCTGCCCTGTTTTGTTTATCATTCAAAAGAGGATGGTAACTTACCTGATCTTTATTTATTTATTTATTTATTTATTTATTTATTTATTTATTTGTCAAGTTGAAAATGTTTTTTGAAGCTTTTTCAGATATTTATTTATTTATTTATTTATTTATTTATTTGTCAAGTTGAAAATGTTTTTTGAAGCTTTTTCAGATCTAGGTCCCAAACTGGGGTTCCTACCATCCAGCAATGTGTGTCTAGGGTCTTGTGAAATACCTGATCTCTCTTTCATGCCTTGGGTTCCTGTGACACTGAAAGTCCTGTATGTGTTTTCTTTTAAAATTAACAAACAAAAAACAACCAAAACCACTCCCTTATTTTTATTTCTGTGGTGGCTATACACACATGATTGAAGGTGCCCAAGGAAGCCGTGGAATCAGCTCCTTCTGGCGTTGGAATCACAGACAGTTGAGCGGCCCTAGTCAGTGCTGGCAACTGAGCTCAGATTCTCTTCTAGTGTGGTAGACACTCTTAACTGCCAAGCCTCTCCAGCATCCCTATGAGTGCTCTTCAAACTTTTTTATTTAATTTAATTAATTTGCTTATTTAGCTACCACTAAAGTCAGGTCAAGTGACTTAAGTTCAGAGTGGGAGAAAATATGTATTCAGTGATTTGACATCAGGTTCTAAGAATGTATTGAGAGAAAAATTAAATACTCACTCATGATCGTTTCTGTATCATGGGACGTACTTCTTTTTTCCCTACGGGAAACAATTTGCTTAATAATCCCAACCATATACTTGTATTAAAGGATACATTTTTTTTGTATTGCTATGATGTTCTGGGCTCTTACCAATGCTGGAGTCCATCTATGTAGGATTTCCTGGGACAAACACTCTACTACTGAGCTATAGGCAGCACTGGAGCCGACATCTTATAATTGTCCCTATCAGCAATTTCTTCCAGATGTAAACTGGAGACCATAGGTGAAAGAATTAGTCTTGGTCTTCATGGTATGGAATTACCATCCTGTAGACAGAATAAAGAGCTAGTGGGTAGGTGGAGGACAGGCAATGTCTAAGTACCTGTTTCTGCTTTTAAGTTTCTAACTCTTAAAAAAAGTGTTAAACTTCGCAATGTTTGACTGCACAGCCCCCATTTCATTTACCAAAATACCCTTCTCATGAATGTTCTTTTCCGTTACCACAAACTGAGTTCCTGCATCTGTAATTAAATAAAGATCACAACTAAAGATATATGCAAATTACTTTTTCTTTCTTCCTCCTGTCCCCAAGAGATAGGATTTTTCTGTGTGGCCCTGGCTGTCCTAGAACTCACTCTGTAGCCTGGCTATCTTGGAATTCACAGAGATCTACCTGCCTCTGTCTCCCAAGTGCTAGACTAAAGGCATGCACCACCGTTGCCCATCGCAAATTACGTTGTCAAGTGTGTGGGTTGTCCTGGGATGAACACTCTGTTTCTCTGTCTTTAGATCTTTAAGCAATGTTAGGATTGTCTTGATTGTTATGAACACTGTTTCCGAGAGTCCACTAAGTGTAAATTCACACCATCTGGACAGATTTTTTGTAATCTCAGAAGCTAAGCAGAAGCTAAACAGGGTCTAGCCTGATTAGAACTTGGAGGACAGAATCCACTAGTTCGTACTAATATAAGCAAATGTGTTAATACATAAAGAGTTAAGGACAATCCCTCCTTTCAGTAGAATGTCCCATGCTACAATGAGAAGGAAACTCAGGGAAAGCATCAATGGGTACAGCAGCAAGAAGCTACAAAACCTTGATGAGCAATGGGGTACCTAGTTACAAAGTTTCTCTTCACACCTGGATGAACCCATTACAAAGTAAAACATAGCTAGTTTGCAGTAGATAGTCTGCAGAAGTCGCTTTACTGTTAACAACATCGGGACAAGACATTACTTACTTCCTCATAAAACCACAAGGAGAACATAATGTCACTTTTGCTACTGCTCTTGTGTAAAGAGCACAGTGTGTATCTAAAGGGCAACTTCAGATAAAACCCGGTGAAGGGAAGTCTATAATAGCTGGAAGTCTTCACAAACTTCAGTGTGTGGCCAGTTCCGTGATCCCATCCCTTGAGAAGGAGAATCTGGAAGAACAGGAGTTCAAGGCTAGCCTGTCTGAAGCATGGCAGCAGTAGTAGTAGTAGCAGCAGCAGCAGCGGCAGCAGCAGCAGCAGCAGCAGCAGTAGCAGTAGCAGCAGCAGCAGCAGCAGCAGCAGCAGCAGCAGCAGCAGCAACAACAACAACAACAAAACCCTCTAAATAACCCCCCCCCCAAATAATGTATCACTAAAAATCAACAACAAAAAATGTTTCCAGATTGAAGAAAATGAAAAAGACAAGAGGCATAGGTACAGTATATGATGTGGATAGGACAATTAACAAAAGCTGAATGTAACCAATGGATTACTGATACATTAATATTACATTTCCTAATTTTACTGACTACAGTTATGTAAGATAGTTCTTTTTATGTAAGATTGTTATTTTTAGTATTTCAGGTTTTGCTTTCTAAACTCTATTTTCAAGTGCTCTGAGAGCAGTGGCTCTCAACCTTCCTAATGCTGAGACCCTTCAATACAGTTCCTCACGGTATGGTGACACCCCCCCCCCAAAGCCATAAAATTATTTTCGTTGCTACTTCATAACTGTAATTTTGTTACTGTTATGAATTGTAAGTATCTCATATGCAGGATATCTGATAAGCAACTCTGTGAAAGAGTCTTTTGACTCCCTAACTGCTGGTCTAGAGAAAGAAAAAAATACCTATTCATTTCCCTATCCAGGGAGATAAATAGGTAATAATGAAGGAAATTATATTAAAATATAATATCTTTACATATTATTACAATTTTCCTTTAATTATAAAATTAATTGTACTATTAATTAATGTAATTGTACAATCAAATAGAAACTTTATAACAATGATCTCACTCTACTCACTTTGGGAGAAATAACTGCTACTTATTCATATATTGCAAAAAAAATAAAATGAAAGTAGTGAAAGTAATTCATAGAGTTGTAGTTTTATTTATGATATTTTAAAGTTTATTTTTAACTTACTTAAAGATAATCAACCTCCTCACCACCAAAAGCTGAGTCTGTTACTCCGACTGTTAGCTCACTAAATGCAATAGAGACAGCTTTGAGGTAAGGCCTTTGTAAATGCCAGAGTTCTAAGGCTCTCATTTACATAAAAATCATAATGAGATTCTGTTAAGTAAATTCTTATTGACCTGGTCCAGAGTGAGACCTGAACATCAATCTCCCCATTTTCCCACTTCTCCGGATGTCACACATTGGCTTAGAACTCTCTGTGTCTCAGCCCCCACTGGCCTTGAACTTTTAATTCTTCTACCTAAAACCCCTGGTGCCAGGATTGGAGGTGATGTGTTTATAAGGAGAGGCACAGTGTTTCTAATGTTCCCGGGACTCTCTTGCACTGGACCCCATACTGAAGACACCAATGTTAACGGTTTTCTGACTTGCTTTGTGGGCTTGTAATGTTTTATTGCAATATCTAGTCTTGTATATCTGTTTATACGTTGTCTGTACAAAGCCCACTAGTTGCCACAGATTCCACCAGTTTTATTTATTTGTTTGTTTATTTATTCATTTTTTAACAGGGATGTCTACAGACCCCTTGTCTAGAATAGCTACAAGCACAGCATCAGGACTCAGGGTGTCTGAATTTGTATGCTGACATGGCTGTACATCTGGTGTGGGTTAAGGAGCCTCTTTGGATCGGTTTCTTGTTGGAAGAGAGGAGAGTAACAGCCCGCCTTTCTCACAGCTGAAGGTTTCGTTTCTTTTAGTTGTTAGTGTTATTGATTATTCCAGAGAATACTTATTAAGTAGTTATTGCACTAAGTGATAGGTCTTTTCTGTCTTAGTATTAGATATTAAGTAGGTTTCTGGCTTAACTGATCTCAACGCTTCAAAACGATGGGCTACCTACATTATGATATCATCATGCATATGTATTGTTGAATATTGTTTATGTTCGACCACCACCCTAACTTCCCCCACACTCGTCCCTTTCCTCTCTCAAAATAGTTCCCCTTCAAATCACATGTCTAAGTGTACAAATACTATATTTAATACGTTATAGTATATCATATATTAAATAGAAATGTAACCATGTACTGTGTATTTAAATCTTGATCCTTCATATAAGAGAACCTCAGAATTTCCTAAGACTGTTTTCTTGTCTCTCAAGAATTCAGTGATGTGTGAAATGTTTCAACTCACATCAATAGTTAGCTCAGTTGTGAATCAAACCATATTCTGAGACTTTGAATAGCCTCAGATCACCCTTTGTCATCAGGGACTTGAGAAATTAAAGAAGCCACTTCTGAAGACAGCCAGAACAGTAAAGCTCATTTATAAATGATTCAAGTCAAGAATTTTTAATATCCTTTTTTTTATGATCTAGAGCAACTCTGACCCCAGATTAAGACCATTCTGAGTTTGAGCTCCCTGTCCCTCTCTGTAAAAACCATGTCATCCAAAAGGCCATGATTAGCAAGTGTGAGACACTTAATTGTTTTCTTTCGTTGTTGCTGTTCTGTTCTAGTTCACAGGAAGCCTCAAAGTCACAATGAGGACTTTGCAATAAACAAGACAGGTGGAAAACCACTGGAAGGATTCAAACCAAGGAGGGCCATGGTCTTCATTAAGCTTATTCACGTTTGTTTTTAAATTTTAGCGTCACTGAAAGGAGATCGGGACAAATGTTCTTTGATGTGTGAGCTCTTCTGTGAAGCACCCATGAGAGCTCACCTGAGCAATGTGAGAAAGTAATGTCGCATGAAGGTTTGTTTCTCTCTGATACTGTTACATTGAAACCTAAGCCTCACAGTAAAGACATTTGATAGTGGAGGCTTTCAGTGTTAATTAGATCGTAAAGGCAGAAATGTGTGGGAGGAATGCTCTTATAAAGATGTGTGAGGGGGATCCTCTTGCTTTTCCTGCCATTTGAAGCACCAGTGAGATGGCGGTAGCCATTGGTCAGGAAATGGAACATTTCCAAACATGACTGTTGGTGACTCCGTTTTGGTCTTGGCAGCCTCTAGGACCGGGAGATAACAGTTTGTGGTGATGGTGATAAGCGTCCTCCTCCTCCTCTGTGGTGTTCTGTGTTAACATGACTGATGGACTAACCCAGGGAGGTGTTGAGGGTTTGGGGAAAGTCAGCCTGTGATATGAAGCTGTGTTTAGTGTGGTCTGGAGCAATAATGCTTTATTGGTTGCAGTGCTTGGCTTTAACTGTCAACTCAGCAGAACCTATAATCAATAGAGATGAGAGTCCCAATGAGAAAGTACCATGGTGGCCTGTGGACATGTCTGGAGGCAGGGGGATTGATTCTCTTAAGTTAACCGATGTGAGAGGATGTAGCCATTTATAGGTGGCACCCTTCCCAAGGCAGGGGACCCTGACTGCATCTGAATGGGGAAATAGAGCTGAGAGCAAGCAGGTGAACCTACAAGCATTTATATCTTTCTGGTCTTGGCTGTGGATGTGTTGTGACTAGTTGTTTGAAGATCCAGCCCTAACTTCCCCACAGTGGTAGACTGTAATCTGGAATTATAAACTGAAATAACTCCTAAATTTAATTTGTCAGAGTATTTTGTCATAGCAGGAGAAATAAAGTGAGAGCATTAATAGTAACTCAGCTGTTGAGCCTACAACAACAGTTCCTTTGCTTTCTAAGAGTGAAAGCAATTGGATTGGAAATGTTCCTAAGAATCTTGATGGAGCCGTGGAAACACCAAGAATGTGCAGGACCAGCTGCTCCGTGTAGGGTCTTGTCTTTTGTACACGGTGAGTCCAGAATTCAGATGTGAATCCGATAAGTTATAAACTTAGAGGAACCCACCGCCCCAGCTGCACTGAGGTACAAGAGACAAAATCAGGAGGCAATAGCTTCATGAGCAAGGCCAATGAAGCCTTCTGGTAGCCTGTTGATGGTTTGCTACAAGTTCTACTGAAATGTGAGCTGTCACTGTCCTGGAAATAGGTGGCATCCTCAGGATGAATAAGCACAAGGTAAAAAATAAATAAATAAATAAACTATTGAAGTGTTTTAAATATTCTGCACCACTCAAGAGATTACCCAAATCGGACTATACTGAGTCAAATGACCACCCATGTTGAGAGTGGATAGACCCTGGGGTACCATTGTCATAAGAAGAGCAGCAACACTAATTTAAAACAAGAAAGGAAAATTGACCTAAATATAAGAACTAACTAGCTTCCTAAGTAAAATAAAATGAAACCATCTCCTAAGAACAACAGGGAGCATTTACATAAGAAAAATCAAATTCTGTCTGTTCCACTGATTCCAAGAAAAGCCCAGAACTGATATATTTTTGTCATAAAGAAAAAAAAATCTGTTATGTTGATATTCCTATTTAACACTTTTTGTTGCTTCTGAGACAGACCTCGATATGCAGCCCAGGCTGGAACGTGTATTCTTATGTCACAGCCTCTTAAGAACCAGGACTGGAGCTTTGTCATATCACACCTGCCATTTAGAATTTTAAAAAATGTTATAAATATAATCAAGCACGTGCAAAGCAGAAAACAATAATGCCCAAAGTATTGGTTCCTTTAAAAACTGAATAATATGTCATGTGTTTCAAACTAGCCCTATTTTACGTTCTCAACCCAAAGAAGACGAATACCTGTTCAGCATTTATCATTATATATGTACATATTGAAATAACATACATCATTGGTTCACAATGGATACAACTAATGTGCCAACTCTTTTATTCATAATTTGAGATAGCTTCTCATTATCACTGGGTGGTCTGGAAATTTTGCCTGGAACTTGCTTTGATCTTTACCTTTTTTTAAAAAAAAAAATTAGGTATATTCTTTATTTACATTTCAAATATTGTCCCCTTTCCTGGTTCCTCCTCCCCTGAAAATCCCATAAGCCATCTCCCCTTCCCCAATCAACCCTCCTCCACGTCCCTGTCCCTGGTATTCCTCTACACTACAGCATCAAGTCTTTCCAGGACCAAGGGCCTCTCCTCCCTTTGATGTCCAACAAGGCCATCCTCTGCTGCCTATGCATCTGGAGCCACGGGTAACATTGTGTGTGGTATCTGGTTGATGATTTTTGTCCCTGGGAGCTCTGGGAGTACTAGGTGACTCATACTGTTGTTCCTCCTGTGGCACTGCAAACCCCTTCAGTTCCTTGGGTCCTTTCTCTAGTACCTCCCCCATTGGGGGCCCTGTGCTCATCTCAGTGGCTGGCTGAGAATGTCCCCTTCTGTATTTGTCATGCACTAGGAGAGTCTCCCAGGTGATAGCTATATCTGGCTCTGGTCAGCCAGCACTGCGGGCATCCATAATAGTGTCTGGGGTTTGCAACTGAATATAGGATGCATCCCTGGGTGAGGTAGTCTCTGGTTGGTCTTTCCCTCAGACTCTGCTCAAACTTTTGTCTCTGTATCTCCTTCTGTGGGTATTTTTCCCCCTTTCTACAAAGAATGCAAGGATCCATACTCTGTTCTTCTTCCTTCTTGGGCATCATTTGATATGTGAATTGTCTCTTGGGTATTCCAAGCTTCTAGGCTAATATCCACTTATCAATGAGTGTATGTTTGTGTTGGGTTACCTCACTCAGGATGATGTTCTCCAGTTCCATCCATTTGTCTAAGAATTTCATGAATTCATTGTTTTTTTTTTATCCAATATATTTTTTATTTACATTTCAAATGATTTCCCCTTTTCTGGCCTCCCACTCCCCGAAAGTCCCATAAGCCCTCTTCCCTCCCCCTGTTCTCCCATCTACCCCTTCCCACTTCCCTGTTCTGGTTTTGCCCTATACTGCTACACTGAGTCTTTCCAGCACCAGGGGCCACTCCTCCGTTCTTCTTGTACATCATTTGATGTGTGGATTCATAAAATTACAAAGTTTCTGTAAGGCAAAGGACACCATCAAAAGGACAAATTGGCAACCAACAAATTGGGAAAGGATCTTCACCAACCCTACATCAGATAGAGGGCTAATATCAAATACATACAAAGAACTCAAGAAGTTAGACCTCAGAAAGCCAAATAACCCTATTAAAAATGGGGTACAGAGCTAAACAAAGAATTTTCACCCGAAGAACTTTGAATGGCTGAGAAGCATCTTAAAAATGTTCAATTTCATTAGTCATTAGGGAAATGCAAATCAAAACAACCCTGAGATTTCACCTTACACCAGTCAGAATGGCTAAGATTAAAAATTCAGGAGACAGCAGGTGTTGGCGAAGATGTGGAGAAAGAGAACACTCATCCACTGCTGGTGGGGTTGCAAATTGGTACAACCACTCTGTAAATCAGTCTGGCGGTTCCTCAGAAAACTGGGCACCTCACTTCCGGAGGATCCTGCTATACCACTCCTGGGCATATACCCAGAGGATTCTCCAGCAGGTAATAAGGATACATGCTCCACTATGTTCATAGCAGCCCCATTTATAATAGCCAGAAGCTGGAAAGAACCCAGGTATCTCTCAACAGAAGAATGGATGCAAAAAATGTGGTATATATACACAATGAAGTACTATTCAGCCATTAGAAACAATGAATTCATGAAATTCTTAGACAAATGAATGGAGCTGGAGAACATCATACTAAGTGAGGTAACCTAGTCTCAAAAGACTAATTATGGTATGCACTCACTAATAAGTGGATATTAGCCTAGAATTCATTGTTTTTAATTGCTTAATAGTACTCCATTGTGTATATATACACCACATTTTCTGTATCCATTCCTCTGTTAAGGGACATCTGTCTTCCTCTTAATTGCTGGGATTAAGGGCATATGCTACCATACCTAGCTTCAATGCATATGTTTCAATGAGAAAGATGCCCTCACCTGGAAATGGAAATGCATGTAGAACTAGTGGATTTTCTGTGAAGAGTACCACTCCGGTGATACCTGTGGGAAACAAATGGACGTTAACACTGTTGATGTTGTAAGAAAGCAAGCGTCCCTGACATGGTCTCATCTCCACGTCTGTTTTCTTTTTTCTGGGGAATGAATGGAAAGCCCCTGTGTGTGTACGCAGCTCTGTCTAGGGCTAGTGCAGAGCCAGGGTCTGGATTATGTGTACAGTTGCTCACGTGGCTCCTCTTTCACGCGTGGGCATCAGGTAGGTCACTCTGGCATGTCCTGTTCCTTTCCTCTCATGAGCCATGCTTTTGATGCACTGGTGTACACCCCATGGCACCAGTTGACTCTTCCCTTGGTTAAGCGAGCCTGTTATCTTGTTTTCTGTCACTAGGACACTTCGGGCAATAGCTTATGTTTATTTATTTATTTATTTATTTATTTATTTATTTATTTATTTATTTATTTTTTACTTTTTATTTTTATTTATTTTTTTTATTCGATATAATTTATTTACATTTCAAATGATTTCCTCTTTTCTAGCCCCCCCACTCCCCGAAAGTCCCGTAAGCCCCCTTCTCTTCCCCTGTCCTCCCACCCACCCCTTCCCACTTCCCCGTTCTGGTTTTGCTGAATACTGTTTCACTGAGTCTTTCCAGAACCAGGGGTCACTCCTCCTTTCTTCTTGTACCTCATTTGATGTGTGGATTATGTTTTGGGTATTCCAGTTTTCTAGGTTAATATCCACTTATTAGTGAGTGCATACCATGATTCACCTTTTGAGTCTGGGTTACCTCACTTAGTATGATATTCTCTAGCTCCATCCATTTGCCTAAGAATTTCATGAATTCATTGTTTCTAATGGCTGAATAGTACTCCATTGTGTAGATATACCACATTTTTTGCATCCACTCTTCTGTTGAGGGATACCTGGGTTCTTTCCAGCATCTGGCAATTATAAATAGGGCTGCTATGAACATAGTAGAACATGTATCCTTATTACATGGTGGGGAGTCTTCTGGGTATATGCCCAGGAGTGGTATAGCAGGATCTTCTGGAAGTGAGGTGCCCAGTTTTCGGAGGAACCGCCAGACTGATTTCCAGAGTGGTTGTACCAATTTGCAACCCCACCAGCAGTGGAGGAGTGTTCCTCTTTCTTCACACCCTCTCCAACACCTGCTGTCTCCTGAATTTTTAATCTTAGCCATTCTGACTGGTGTAAGATGAAATCTTAGGGTTGTTTTGATTTGCATTTCCCTAATGACTAATGAAGTTGAGCATTTTTTAAGATGCTTCTCCACCATCCGAAGTTCTTCAGGTGAGAATTCTTTAACTCTGTACCCCATTTTTTAATAGGGTTGTTTGGTTTTCTGGAGTCTAACTTCTTGAGTTCTTTATATATATTGGATATTAGCCCTCTATCTGATGTAGGGTTGGTGAAGATCTTTTCCCAATTTGTTGGTTGTCGATTTGTCCTCTTGATGGTGTCCTTTGCCTTACAGAAACTTTGTAATTTTATGAGGTCCCATTTGTCAATTCTTGCTCTTAGAGCATACGCTATTGGTGTTCTGTTCAGAAACTTTCTCCCTGTACCGATGTCCTCAAGGGTCTTCCCCAGTTTCTTTTCTATTAGCTTCAGAGTGTCTGGCTTTATGTGGAGGTCCTTGATCGATTTGGATTTGAGCTTAGTACAAGGAGACAAGGATGGATCAATTCGCATTCTTCTGCATGCTGACCTCCAGTTGAACCAGCACCATTTGTTGAAAAGGCTATCTTTTTTCCATTGGATGTTTTCAGCCTCTTTGTCGAGGATCAAGTGGCCATAGGTGTGTGGGTTCATTTCTGGATCTTCAATCCTGTTCCATTGTTCCTCCTGCCTGTCACTGTACCAATACCATGCAGTTTTTAACACTATTGCTCTGTAATATTGCTTGAGGTCAGGGATACTGATTCCCCCATAGCTTATGTTTATTGAAGGTTGAATGCTTGCTCTATTCTGTAGGTGGATTTTGTTGCAATTTAGCATTGATACTAAGCCTGTGAAGTAGGCATTGTCTCGATTTTGAAGATGGGATAATTGACACATGGAGTGATCAATTGCCTTATCCAAGAGTTTAAACCATGTGGTTTAAACCACATGACCCTAGCATAACTGACTTTGGAATCCAAACTCCTAGGCGTGATGACCTAATGTCCCCTGCACATAGAAGTCATTGACCGCACACTCACGTCACCAACAATAAACGTCTACCTGGCTTTAAAGGAATTACCTTCCCCTCTTTCCTCCCCTCCCTTATTCATTCACCCTGCTTTCTCCTCTGTCCCTTCCTCTTTGTCCCCAACTTATGCATGCTATATAGCCCAGGATACACCCTATCCTCCTGTCCTTGAGACCGAGATGGTAGTTATGTTTTTGTGTTTTTGTTTTAAGCAGGGTCTCCCCTTTGTGCATACTGACAAGAAACTCACTTTGTACTTCAGGCTTGTCTCAAAGTCAAAGCAATCCTCCTGCCTCAGCTTCCACTATGTTGGGATTACAGGCTCATTTCGCAATTGCTACCAATCATGCAGCACACTCCAGCTGATATGAGGCCCCCAACACATATACAGCAAAGGACTGCTGGGTCTGAGTTTAATCAGAGATGATGCACCTAACCCTCAAGAGACTGGAGGCCCAAGGGAGTTTAGAGGTCTGGTGGGGTAGGCATTGGATGTTGGGGACATCCTCATGGAGACAGGGGGTAGGAAGGAGATATGGGATGTGGAACAGTCAGAGGATGGACCAGGAGGGGAATAAAATCTGGAGTGTAAATAGATAGATAGATAGATAGATAGATAGATAGATAGATAGATAGATAGATAGATAAAAGATTTTTTTTTTTTTTTACAAAAAAAAGGACTCCCATTTTCTTTGCTTTGTGATGTTGAGACAGAGTCTTGCGTGTAGAGCAGGCTGATGTTGAACTCACAAGAGCCTAGGTGTCTGTGCTCTCGATGCTGAGGATCCCATCATGCCAGAGAACAGATGGGCCGCTTCTGTTTCCCTTTTTATCACCTGTTGACATTTGATCTTTCATGTCAAGTGTTCAAGCGCTCCTCGGTAAACCTCCACCTGTTTCTCAGCACCAGCTGTGAGTCAGAACAGTACAGAGAAGGAGAGGAAACTGGTCTTGACGTACGTTTCTTCTGCTTCGCTTTTAGTCTGTTTATTGCATATTTTGTATGCCGGGATGCTCACATGATGCAGAGTGTGTGCAGATATCACAGGGAAACTTACAAGGGTCACTTCTCCCCTTCTAGCCTACAGGTTTTGGGAATTGGACTCCGGTCATCAGCCTTGGCAGCTAGTACTTTACCCACTCAGGCAACTTACCAGCCTCATTTTTATTTATTTATTTATTTTAAAAAATAGGCTTTCTGTCACTTGGGTCTGGTGTAACAGTTGATCTCAGTTGTCAACTTGATGAGATTTGGAATCACCTGGGAGACGAACCTCTGGGCATGCCTTGATTACGTAGAGACCTGCCCACTGGGAGTGGCACCATTCTCTCTGTTAGAGTCTTGGATTGCAGGAAATAAGCTGAGCACAGACATTCGCCTCTCTCTTTGATTATGAATGTAGTGTGACCAGTTTCCTGCTGTCAGGACTTCCCAACCATGGTGAATATACTTCAAATGCCCAAATGAGCTTTGTTTTCTTTATACTGTCTTTCTCAAAGACTTTTATCATTGCAACAAGAATGCAGCTAATATCCGTGGTACTTAATACAGAGTCCAGGCTGGCCTCACATTCCCAGAAATCCTCCTGCCTCAGTGCTCATATTACAGGGGTTTATTTATAGAAAGTTGTCCCTGTCCCGGAAGAATGCTGTATCAACATCACACACACACACATACACACACACACACACACACACATACACACACACACACACTATTGTAATTCAGCATTCTTTGATTGTAGTTATGTGGTAACCAGAGTTTGAATAGAGCTAAGCACGTGATTGACGCCATATGTATGCACCAGCCTTGTGGTTTATATTCCTTGAAAAACCTAGATCCTGGAGATGTTTTTCTGTTTGCTGCTGTTTTCTTGCACTGCTGGGCCTTGATTTTCTCTCTAAAATGTGTATAACCCTTGTCTCTACTTTCCACTTTTTATCGGGGACATGGTCTCAGTCAGTTGTCTGGGTAGGCCTTACACTCATGAGCCCCCTTCTCCTTCTGCCTCACAGCCTTCTTCCAGACCTGGCTTTTCTTTCTTTCTTTTCATAAGATAGAATTATCTCATAAAGACAAGCAGGAAGAGAAAAATGAGAAAGCTGGTCAGGAAGGACAGGGATCCTGGCTAGAAGCATGGATGTGAACCAAACCTTGGAAGAACTGTCCTGGAGAGCGGGATCTCTGGTAGGGAGAGCAGGAGTGTGGGGGGTGCAGAGGGGAGCGTGCGGGGGTAGGGGGGTGGGAGGGAGGGGGAGGGGGGCTGGGTCCTTGAAGAAAGGATATAAGCCTTTCCATGTCCAGCTCAGCATGGTGGCAATGGGTTTGCGGGCAGCAATTCTTTAAGTATCTTCTGCCAGAAAGGCTTTTAGAACGTTGAAAAGGTCAAAGGTCAAGTGATTCTTCCTGAGGGTTCATATCCAAGGATGGAGTCAGCCTCAGCAAATGCTTCTTGAAGGTCAGCCATCTCCAGCACTGGCTTGCCACTAGCTTAACGCAACATGATTTTGCAATTTATTTCAGAGGTGTGCATTAAAGGAACCAAATTTGTAGATTAAGAAACACTGTAGTGAGGCTAAGGGCCTTGTGGAGGATTAAAGAGATAGTCTTTAGTGGGTCTGGATCCAAATCCTCAATGCTCTCCCTGACCATTGATGCCTCTGGGGCTGACGTTCTGAAGGTGCTGTTCCTCTGGGTCTGGTCCTGTCCTGTGATTCACTGAAAAAGAAAATGCCACAGTATGTGGCCAGGGTGATGACATAGACTGGCTTCTATCTGCCAAATGTCAGGAAGCCAGTCGAAGGTAACTCCCCAAAGAGGCAACCTGGCATGGCTCCAGAGGATTAGGGGATGAGTTTGAACCAGTAGAGAGAGAGAGTTCAGTTCCCAGCTAGCTAGTCACAATGTTCCCGAGGGCTTGTGTCTCTTCTCACTGCTGTTCTTGGTGTTCAGAGGCAGCGCACCTTCAGCTATGATGACTTTATGTGGTTTACCAGAAGTCAAGCACAGAGCTAGTTTGACAACCATTGCTCCCTTATGGATAATTTTTCAGTTGAGTTAGGTCTGACCCAGGCTAAACTGAAGCATCCTTGAGAGGCGTTGAAGTGTCCACGGGTGTACGTCTGTGACATTAGGAATTGTACTGACAGTAGCCGTGGCAGCTTAGAGGTGCACCTGTGTACAGCACTCACCACAAAGACACCCACAATGAAGCTTAACGCACAACTCCATGGGATGCTATTGAGGTTGGCTCGCTGGACAGGCATATGGAAGAAAGTGGTAAATTCCAGGGTGACCAAGGCTGACACAAGAACAGAGCTGTATTACAGCAGGTTATCATGGCTGACTGCTCAGCCAGTAAGGATTGGAGAGCACCCCGAAGCAGCTGAGACCAACAACGCTAACTCTCTGTAGATGCAGACCATTAGGCTTGCAAAACTGTCTGCATCAGTCCCAAATCTGACACTGTGTCCCATCTGAAAATCCCATGTAGAGACAGAATCACGAAGCGGGCATAGAGGAGAATGCCTTTAATTGCAGCACTCAAGACCTAGACAGATCTCTCTGGACTGTGGGATAACTCCTTTTACAGGTAAACTTCCTTCCTTCCTTCCTTCCTTCCTTCCTTCCTTCCTTCCTTCCTTCTTTCCTTCCTTCCTTTTTTCCTTTATCCTTATATTCTCTCTTTCTCTTTCTCTCTGCTTCCTTTCATTTATTTACTTATGATTGATGGATTGATTTTATAAAGGGAGTTGGACAAGCACAGAGCTTTGTGAGGTGTTGAAATGCCTATAGTAATAGTAATTACTATACTATTACTATAAGATGGGGTCTATCCTATTTTCATACATACATTAATGAGTTTTGATGTATTCAATACCTATTATCTTCTCTTTCCCTCTCTTTCCCTTCTCAACTAGACTTCCTTTATTTTTCTATCTTTTTTATTTCTGAGACCCAATGAATTTCATTTGGGCTGCCTATAGGTACATAGGTGAGGGGTTATTCACAGGGCTCCTTACCAGTAGCCATACCTGTACAGTGACTGTACCTCTGAAAAATGTCTCTCTTTCCCCATCTGTTAGAGAGAGATGGGGCTATCTCCTCTCCATGGTAGGAAATAGCTGAGCCCAGTCTTGTTCAGTTCTTGTGTAAAGTGTCACAGCTGTTGTGTAAAGGGTTTGTCATGGCTAGAAGACAGCATACTGTGCCACTATATACCCCTTCCTCTGCTCTGATGTCTTTTGTGTTCTTCTGCTATGTTGTCTAAACTTTGCAGGGGTTGAGAGAAGGCCCCCATTGAGGCTAAATGTTCATCAGTTACACATCGCCATCACTTTGGCCAGTTAGGGGGTCTCTGTAGTCATTACTCTGCAAAAAGAAGCTCTAGGACCAAAGCCGAGATCAGTGTTAATCTGTGGGAATAAACACCATTATTCAGAAGGGAATCTGATAAGAATATCAAGGCCACTTAGCAAAAATCACAGCGGTTTCTTCCCCACTAGGGCCAGTGACCTCCCTAGGCAAGGGCTTTTGACCAGGTTTACAGTACTAGATGAGAATTTCCTTCTGCGATACAGACTTCAAATCAAACAGGAACGCAGCTGGTTGGTCACGCTCACAGTAGATGGTCACTATCGCACTAGCGGGCATATTTTGTCAGGCTGGTCAATAGTGTACCACGCAAGGTCGACAGCTGAGTGGGGCTGTTGATAGCAATTCTCCTGAGGAGGCTGAATACACAACAGGTTTCAGGATTGAGAGCTAGCTCTGGAAGAAGCTTCCAGCTCAATTCCAGCTTTGTCCAGCAACCAGAGTGAAGCAACACTATTATTTTCCCCATTGCTTTGACAGGCAAAGCAGGGAAGAGTCGCTGAATAGTTGCCCATGTCTCACAGGTGGCACAGGGTTCCTGCTCGTGGAATCTGGTCCTAGAATGTCCTATGAAGACAGCACATGCTTGGCCTTGCCTTGATAGAGGAAAAGGAATACATGTTTCCAGAAGGAAATGCAGATTCAGATCGAGACCCATCCTTATTTCCTGTTGGACTTTAGAAAATGTTAGCCTCACCAGTCACCAGCTCTTTATGCAGTACCCTCTGGGCTAACTTATGAGCTGCTCAAATTTATGATAAACATGGAGCATCAATCCCCCCTCGTAGGAAGCTCACATCAGAGGCAATAATTATTATTGCTTAATTCTGACTGCAGTAAGCACTATGGACTAGAGGTAGCACTAGTCTAGAGGGCTGGGCAGCACTGCATTTAAATTACTTCCTATTTTAAAAGATGGAAGTTAAAACTCCCCTTTGCTCTTTGGGTATGTGGTGTGTGTGTGTGTGTGTGTGTGTGGTTTGTTGTTGTTGGTGGTGTGTATGTGTGTATGGTGTGTATGTGTGGTGTACACATGTGTTCATGCATGTGGAGGTCAGAAGTCAGCATTGGGTGTTGCCCTAAGAAGTTCTTCACATCATTGTTATTTTGTATGTTTGTGTGCTATTTGTCTGTACATGTGTGTGGGTGGTGCTTTTGCTCATGTGTGCATGTGGTGGTGGTGGGGGCAGAGGTTGATGTTGCCATGTCTTCCTCAGTTGCTTCTTGACCTTATTTTTTGAGATAGGATCTCTTACTGAACCCAAAGCTTATTTTTTTAGTTAGACTGACTGACACACAAGCCCTGAGATCCACCTCTCTGCATTCTCTAGCACTGGACTTCCAGGTATGTGCCAATATGCCTGGGTTTCTACATAGAAACACTGGGGATCAAAACTTACACCCTCTTGCTTGCATAAGAAACAGAATTTACCAACTCATCTCATCACACTGTCCTCCGCCTTATTTTTTGAGACAGGCTTTCTCATTGAAGCTAGAACTCACCAGCTGAATGGAATGATGCCCCTATGTGCTCCGACAACCTCCCTGTGCCTTCCCATCACCAGGCTCAAAGAACGTACATACGTACATACTATGCTACCACACCGGGTTCCTTATGTCGGCTTTGGGATCTGAACTGACATACTCAAGTTTTCAAAGCAAGCATTTTATGGACTAAGCCATTTTTCAGTCTCTGAGTTATGTGTACTGGCTGGTTTTGTTTGTCAACTTGACACAGGCTGGAGATATCACAGAGAAAGGAGCTTCATTTGGGGAAGTGCCTCCATGAGATCCAGCTGTGGGGCATTTTCTCAGTTAGTGATCAAGTGGGGAGGGCCTCTTGTGGGTGGTACCACCTTTAGGCTGGTGCTCTTGGGTTCTATAAGAGAGCAGGCTGAGCAAGCCAGGGGAAGCAAGCCAGCAAGGAACATCCCTCCATGACCTTTGCATCAGCTCCTGCTTCCTGACCTGCTTGAGTTCCAGTCCTGACTTCCTTTAGTGATGAACTGCAACGTGGAAGTGTAAGCTCAATAAACCCTTTCCTCCCCAACTTGCTTCTTGGTCATGATGTTTGTGCAGGAATAGGAACCCTGACTAAGACATTATGCTTCTTGAATCTTGTAATTGTCAGCATAAAATGAATACCACAGAGCATGAGCTATAAAAAATATGTACGGGCATTTTTATGTATTATGGACCTCTCTGGGGAATGCTAATATCTCTGGTAATCTGTTTCAAATCAGTTTTTGTTTTATTATAGGGACTTCTGTTACTTTTTAAGAGGTAGAGCATAATAACTGTCCTCCCTCCTTCTCTCCCCTCCTTCCTTTCCTCTCTTTCTCCCTCCTTCCTTCCCTCCCTCCCTCCCTCCCTCCCTCCCTCCCTCCCTCCCTCCCTTCCTTCCTTCCTTCCTTCCTTCCTTCCTTCCTTCCTTCCTTCCTTCCTTCCTTCCTTCCCTCCTTCCCCAGATAGGAAGGAGGTAACCTCCTTCTCCTTACCTGTTGGCCTGTCATGAAAGAAACCAAGTCTACCTTTTAAAAGCTTTGCTGTTTCATATCTTCTGACGGTATACTTGCACAGTAGCCAAGAATGTTTTCAACATATAGATTGAAAAATAGAGATAAGAGAGAGAAAAAATCTCATATGATCTTTTTTATATTTTACATATTAAAAAATAAAGCAAACCCCACTTCTCATCTGACTATACATTTAAAACAAGGATTTAAGTTACTGTGGCCATTAAGAGTGTCCGAGAAGGCAGTAAGATTTATGTATCTGTATCTTAAGTTTCGTGTTCATAATCTTCGGCTGACCTAAATGCTTTTTGTTTTTAATTTTCTTGAAGGTGACCTCATTTTATTTTAATGGTACTTAAGAAAAAAAAAACAAAAACAAAACAGAAAACCCTCAAGTCATTTCTGTAATGTGGAGTTCATTCCCGTGTCTTCAGCAAGGAAAACACAAGTTCAATTTCTTGGAAATGTAGACTTTTTTACACTTGTGTGTTATTGCTTTAATCATGAGGTAAATGAAACTCCTTGTACACTTAAGTGGACAGGATTCAGCTTTTCAAATCACGGTTCTGTTAATCTCTCCAGCGAGGCACTCTGCTGAACTCTACCGTACTTACAGGTCCTGGGGAAAGCAGCACAATGCAGGATAAAAGTAGGGGACATTCATCTGGACACTTGACTGTTTATTGCAGTAATCTTAAACTGCGAGTTTATGAGGGCATTCTAGAGTTTTGCTCAAGCCTAACTGTGCCTGTCTGTCTCCATCTCTGTCTGGAAGTATGGCTTTTCCAAGACATCTTTTATACGTTTCTTTGGGATCCTTTCCTTATTTTTAATTTCTGTTTCAAATCCTAGATTTCTTGTGTGTGTGTGTGTGTGTGTGTGTGTGTGCTGAGGCTGCTGTTGTTGTGTAGGGATGTTGTGTGTGGTGTATGAGCACAAGTGTGTGAGGGTGTGTATGCTTATGTGTAGAGGTCCAATATCTCTATTGGCCTCCACCTTTGGCTTGAGACGAGGTCTCTTACTGAACCTTGAAGCTGGTTGATCTCACTAGTACCCAGGGAGCTCATGGGATCTGCTAATCATAGTCCTCTACTACTAGAATCAAAGGCATCCAAGGCCAGGCCTAGCTTCTTTTTTCTTTTTAATAATTAGTTTTTGTTTTTTGTGCACTGGTATTTTGCTTACATGTATGTCTGTGTGAGGGTGTCAGAGCCCCTCAAACTGGACTTGCAGATAGTTGCGAGCTACCATCTGGGTACTGGGAATTAAATCTCTAGAAGAGCAGGTGGTGCTCCTAACCACTGAGCCATCTCTCCAGCCATTCCCCACGCCCCCACACCCCTTTTAGAACTTTGACCCTAGGAATTTGAACTCAGATTCTCTTTCTTTCATGCCATGCCCATTGGTTCATTGCAGTTCTATTCCCAGATTCCTGGGTATCCTTTACACAGAAGAAAAACTCTGATCTATGGAAAGAATTCATTTTGAGTGAGACCATCTCAGTTTTAAAGATTTTAAAGTCGCTGGGTCCTTAGGTTAAAGGTAAGAAGAAGGAAATGCTTAAACAACCCCAGGAGGACTCCCAGAACCATGCAGCAGACACACATACTTGCCACCAAGCCTGCTGGCTTGCATTGGATGCTCGGAGCCCACAGGAACACAGAAGGAGAGAATGGACGCCCACACATTGTCTTCTGCCCTCCGCAGTGCCTGTGTGTACCTTCTTTTAGGTACATACGCATGCCTTCTGATTAGTATCCCAGAGGCTCCAGGGTTTCCTTGGTTGATTTGCTTCTCCCTTCTTCCTGGTCCATTCTGATGGCTGACTTAGGAGAAGAATAGGGAGCTGCTCTCAGTCAACAGTAAGGACAAGGAACTGACATGTCTTCCCTTGGAAGTCCTCCTCAGACGCTTTCCTTCCCACTGCCTGTGAGCATTGTCCCCTTCCTGCTGCTGGGGCTTCCTGGAGGCTTGGTCTGTGAGTCTGAGTCATTTCCCAGTCACCAGATTCAGCCGTGCTAGGGAAGAGCATGGCCTCACTGACTGATGAGCGAGTCTGCGCGCCTTCGTCGACATCACCCGGAAGGTCTGCGTTGAACAATTGTCTGGAAGCCAGAAGGCCCCAGACTGTTTGGTTTTGTGCTCTCTGGGGCCACTTTATCACCCCACAGAATATGGTTGCAGCCTATAGTGGGCATCTCGGATAGCCAGGGAGCAGGAGAGGCAGCCTCAGTGTCAAGGGCAGGAAGTTCAGAGCATCCGTTCTATTTAAATGGGAAATTTAAAACTTTCAGCAGAAAGCTATATGGTCGTGTTTGCTATCATATGCCAAAGAGGGTACATTTCAGTGGTGAAATAAAGAAACTTCAAAGAGATTTTGCACTTGCGATAGATCCTCAGTCTCTCCCTCTCCATCTCCCACTTCCTCCATCCTTCCCTCTTTCTCTCCTCCCCCTTCTTCCCCCACCCTCCAATCTGCCCAATTTCCCACTCCCCTGCTGCTTGGGATATTTCAGTGGGAAAGTTGAGAAAAAACATCTCAGGACAATGTTTTCCATGCATGAGGTCATGACCCATGAGAGGCTTGTGAAAATAAATGTAGTAGGGTCACAGACAACATTAAAACAAAACAAAACAAAAAAGCAATAGAACATCTGGGTTGCAGCAAAATTCATTATTTATTAGGGTTGGTGCTAAAAACCTGTTTCAAAGTTGACGCCCTATGGAGGAAACCATGGTAACCTCTCTGCATACACAGAACAATAATGAGAAAGAAATACTAAAATCGACTAACAGAAATAGTGTATAATAACGGATATTAGCCAATCTGATGATAAACAGAAGCCATGAATAGCATCCTTAACGACTGAAATATGTTATGGACACATACATGAAATTATCAAATAGGTAAAATTTTATTTTTTAAAAAAACTAAAGGCATAACTACCATTCCTCACTTCGTAATATTATTATTTTTTTTTCCTTGAAGTGGCTTTCAAGTTCCTCAGGTGATAAATACCTTTTAGAATAAAATTAGTTCAGCAGGGGGTAATGTGTATGTAAGTGTGTATGTATGCATGTGTGTGTGTGTACATATGTGTGCATGTGAGTACATATGAAAATGTTTAATCTGATTCCTTATGGAAAGGAAAACATCTTGCTAGGAAATGCGATCTTTGGCCCTGATTCTTTATTTCCATCCCTGTTGGTTACATGGTTACATTTGGTTACATTACAGTTTACGAAGTCTATAGTATGAAATTGCTTGGCTGGCGGATCCGGCTGCCTGCTTCCCTTTGCAGATGCGCAGTGTGACTGGTTTCAGCCTGTATATCTGACACCCCCCACCCAGCAGTATGGCTTAGGTTGGAATCATCTGTTTCTCTGACCTTTGCCTTTATTGATTTGTTTTCTTTCCTCCTATTTTTAATGTCGCCTTGGAGATTAAAGTCATTTTTCTTCTGCAACAGTGAACAGTGACTTCACTCTGAGGAAATAGAAATTTTGATAAGGAAAAAAGGGACGCTGGCTCTGTTATGTTTTATGGTTGTGTTTTGCTTTGAATAAATCTTTTCAGAGATCAGTGATATACACGCACTATGTCTCTTACAAACAAAAGTTATTTAGAAGTAAAAGTAATCTAAATATTAGCTAATATTTATGGAACACTTACTATGTAGCTACAACTATTCAAAGTACTCTATTTTTCTTTTTATTTAAAATTGGTTTTTATTAATGGCGGATATAAGGCCTCAAACCTTAATCCCCACACTCAGGAGACAGAGGCAGGCAGAGCTCCGTGGATTTGAATCCAGATTGATCTACATAGTGAGCTCCAGGACAGCTAGGCCTAAATAGTGATACTCTGTCTCAAAAAAGTTTTAATTGCATTTATCAATGTATTGTGTTCATGCATGTCTCCATGTGTGGACCCATGTGTGCTTCAATGCACATATGGAGGTCTGCATACACCTTGTAGTAGTTCATTTCTCTCCCTCTACCGTGTGGGTCCTGAGGACCCAACTCAGCAGGAAGGCATCCATACACTGAATGTCTCTCCAGTCCTCACAGCAATCTCCTATGACACACATCGCTGTTACTACCATTTATCTAAAACTAAAACTGACAATCACAGAGGTAGAATAATTTTCTGAAAATGTCTCAAGTCCTAGGATGCAAGCTGACAGAGATATGGCTTAACTCTGCCATCCCTATTTCTTGACTTCACTGAGTCTTTGATATCAGCATACACTGCTGCTTCCCTCGTAGACTAAAGACATACAGGTAACAGAGAGCATTTCTCAGAGTGCCTCGTGCATGCTCTCATACAATTCCACAAATATCCATTCGCCTACCATGCGCTGAGGTCTAAAGGAGATGCTGGGAGAACAGTGATTAGTAGAGATAATGTGTGAAGTAAGACATATAAAGGCAAAAGTCTCCTGGCTCATCAATTGCAGCCAAGGTCGGGTGTGAACTCTGCAGGTGCTTAGGACAGGGACGAGAGAGCAAGCACACTCTGTGGCATCCATCTTAGGAGCTTCCACAACAGCAGCACGTTCTGCACATCGCAGGAACTGGGTTTGCTGCCAGCAGCCCATAAATCCTGGACATCATTCCTTAAAAGAACTATGAACACGGTGGAATTGTACAGTCAATTCACTTAACTTTGTGATTGCTCTTATGCGGGTTGTAAGTTAGTGAACTTTAAAGTAAGGTCCTAGTACAGTGTCGGGGGAGCTTACACAGTGGCTGCAGCCCCGAAGTCTGTGGTCCTAGAAGGGAAGCATCCCAGTCTATCTCTGTCTCTGTCACTCTTGTGTCCTTTCTGTCTCTTTCTGCCTGTCTCTGTCTCCTTCTGTCTCTGCCTCTCTGTTTCTCTCTGCCTCTCTGCATGTCTCTGTCTGTCTCTGTCTCTGTCTGTCTGTCTGTCTGTCTCTGTCTCTCTCTGTCTCCAGATCTTATGGATCCCATATGTATCCCAGGGTGACTTTGAACTCCTGATCCTCCCATTCTTACCTTTTACATGTTGGGATTACAGATTACAGACATGTGCCACAACATTGACATTTTATTTGGTCTTGGAGATCAAATTCAGGCCTTGAGGCAAGCTAAGCCAGTACCAACTGAGACACCTCCCAGCCATCCATTTTTCCTCTTTGTATCATAGAACGTACACAGCCTCGTCTCTGGTTCCTCGTGACCTACCATTCGGTGATGTGCAGGCATGGAGACAGGACCCGCCAACCCGTTCACTCCTAGACAATCAGCTTCTACAAGAAGGCTGCCAAGCTGGTATAAAGCCTGAAGAGAGGCAGAGACTGTGGCTTTACACATCACCTGCCTCAGGTCAAGAGCCATCTGCCACCTCTTTAGTAACCATGTGGCTTTCAATAACTTGCCAGATCCATGCACTATTTTTTAAATCTTTACAGTATTGTGTGTGTGTGTGTATACATGTATATATATATAATACAAAGAATACTGCAATAATTATCTATATGCTCAATTTCCAGCTCAAAAACAAAACACACAAACAGAATCCCCAATGTATATTGGTGTCTGATTCCCTTTCTCTCCAACAGAAGACTCATGCAAAATTGTTATTTTTTTATCTCCTTCTCTAATATCCTCCAATTGTTATTGCATTTTTGTTCATATGTTTGGCATTGTTTTGCAAAAAGTACATAAATTATATTATACTAACATCTTCTGTCACCTGTGTTTCCCATGTACTGTTCTGGTTGGGTGATTTATTTACCTTTGGATTGGTGTTTACTCATCCTTAAAATGAGTACAGTGGGCATACTGCAGGAGGTTGCTGTGAAGATCTTAAAATATTCTGGGCACATGGTATTTTGCATACCAAAGATACTTGAGAGAGTGTCAGATCCCCAGTGCAAGAGTGTGCTACCTCCATCAACTGAGAGGAAACCACCTCTTGGCTTGATCAGTTTTGACATCTGAATTATGTTTGTTACTAAACACCTTCATTGCTATCAAGATGGCCTCCTAAAGGACAGGCAAGCTGCTAATAAACCTTAACATCTAACATTCCAGAGACACTGCTTTACCCAGTGAGTCCCAAATTCCTAACCGGAATTTGATTTCTAAATATGAAAACTACGAGTGCAGTGTTCGAATGTGCTTCCCCCCCACCACACACACACACCACGCAGAGAACTGTCTGAATATTCTACATTAATCAACTCAGATGAAGTTATCACAAGGACATACAAAAATGGTCACGTGGGCTGTCATTTTCCAGTCTATTCACCCCACACTCTTGTATGCAATGTGTTACTTCTGCTATTTTGTATTTAATTGCCTCCACTAAAGCAAACATATTGTAGAATTGCTGTTTGTCTTCCAAGTATTTGAATCACGCATTGCTTTCATTGAGGAGGCCTTAGTTTTTTTCTGGAATCCTAACAAATTTCAATCAATCATTCACACTATAAAAATCTGGTTGTTTAGAAGTCTTTGAATAATGAGCTTGAGTCTTAGGTTTCTCTAACACCCAGCCTCATGCTGGCTGAAGGCTTGCCCACACAGTGTCAAAACACAAGGCAATAAACTTATCCCAGTAAAAATGGCTGTCAACTTGAAAGTAGAGAATGAAGAAAAAGCCAAACTGGTTTTTGCTCTTGGAACAGGATAAACAACTGATTTACTAATAAAATATTTTCCTTTTCCCCCCCCCTCTCTCTCTCTCTCTCTCTCTCTCTCTCTCTCTCTCTCTCTCTCTCTTTCTATTTCTTGGATAAATGTCAGCATGATCATAGAGAACATAAATGTTTGCTTACAGTAAACACCATTGAAAAAAGAAATCTCCACAGTCACAGTTGTGGTGTAGTAAAATGTGTTGAATTCCTTCCTAACAGCAAAGCGCTCCCGGGAGGGACCCAGCTGGTTCTCCAAAGGTTTATTATTTTCCAATTGAACTTGACTTCCTCGTAAAAGGCAGCACCAAGACTCAATTAGAAATACAGTGGATGGCAGTTGTGCATAAATCTGATTAATAACCTATCTCAAAGTTCTGCTTCTACCAGCTGATTAAGGAGGATGAGGTTGGCCATCTCATAAAACGGAGCTGGTGGGCCTCTAAATTATATGCACGGGAAGAGGAGCTCACAGCCCCAAGGCAATGCTGTGAACATCAGCAGGTTCTGTCCTAGAAACAAGTTCAGAGCAAGGCAGATATCGTGAAACTCATGAAGCATTTGAAAAGAGTTATGATGCTAAAGCTTTTAAGCTTGTTATAATTCTCATTCTCCGTTTGCAATCATGATGACCATGTGTAACTTCTGAGATGTTAAGAGTGCCTTCTGTATTTTTGCCAGATTGTACTCTGTTAAAGTTAAACGTATTTATTTCACGTGTATAGGTGTATTATCTATGTGTGTCTCAGTATCTGAACCTCTGAAACTGGAGTTATAGACAGTTTTGTGAGTTGCCATGAGGATGCTGGGAATCGAACCCAGGTCCTCCGGAAGAGTGGCCAGTGCTCTTGACTGCCAAGTAGTCTCTCCAGCTCCCAGACATTTCTCAAAGGTGGGAAGACCTATATACAATCAGGCAATGCATTTGAACTAAATATGTTCAGTAAAACTTAGTGCACATCGATTAGCTTCATTCTAAGGCCTCAGGCAGCTACTGAAATGATGCCTAATAACTGAACGGTGGACCCTCCTTGCCCACTGGCTACCGCTGGCAACCCCATCGTTGGCTGCCTTCGGGAAGTTCAGATGGAATCATCATCCACATGTCAGAGATGTCTCAGACTTTAGATCAGTGATTGTGGATGGATTCTTGGCACTAGCTACCAAAACAGTTACTCTGGCTTTCTGAAAAGCTAGCATCTTTTTTGTTTGTTTGCTTGTTTGTTTGTTTTAATTTATTATTTTTTTTCCTATTCACTTTACATCCCATTCACTGCCCCCTCCCCCAGTCCTGTTTCGGGAAATATTTACAAAGGATACTGCCAACTCTCCTGTCCCACCAGGCCTCTGCACCATGTCAGGGCAAGGTCCTGTTCGGCACTGTTTTTGCTGCCGCCAAGTCATTCTCTTCCAGCTAGCTCACAGCATCTCAGCTGTGTTCCCTCTCTGCCATTGGTGGACCCACACTCCAGTAACCAAGTAAAGCAAAACCCTTAAAGCTTAATTAACCAATCAGATTTATGTATCAGTAACGTCACAATTTACAAGACACCAATACAATAATTTAAGATAATGATAAAAGCTTTATCCCACTATTTCTAACCTTATAAAATCTTAGCTATTTTGGCTATTAGATGTCACACAGGTCCACATCTGAAGCCATCTCTGTTCCTTCTCCTCCTCCTGCAACTTCTGTCCCCTCAACTCCTAGCTCCACCTCCATTTTCCTGTCCAATCACAGGCCTTCCACTGCCCTAATATGATTGGACATGGACAATCCTGCAGCATGGTCTCAGTCATCCCCTCCCACAATCCTTCCCTCACCCCCCCTTTCCTTCTCTTCTCAGCAAATGAGGACCCCTTCCCCCCCACCCCCCACCTTGACACTTCAAGTCTCTGGGAGGCTCTTCCTCTCTCACTGAGGCCAGACAAGGCAGCCCAGCTAGAACATATCCCACGTACAGGCAACAGCTTCTGGGATTGTCCCCAATACAGTTGTTCAGGACCACATGAAGACCAAGTTTCACATCTGCTACGCGTGATGAGTGCAGAGTCCTAGGTCCAGCCTGAGTATGCTCTTTGGTTGGTGGTTCAGACTCTGAGAGACCCAAGGGTCCAGGTTAGTTGACTCTGTTGGTCTTCCTGTGGTGTTCCTATCCCCTTCAGGGCTGCAATCCTTCCTCTTATTCTCCCATAAGAGTCCCCAAGCTCCATCCATTCTTTGGCTGTGGATGTCTGCATCTGTCTGAGACAGCTGCGAGGTGGAGCCTCTCAAAGGTCAACATGCTCCTGCCTGCAAGCATAACAGAATAAGTATCATTAGTAGTGTCAGGAACTGGTGCTTGCCTATGGGATGGGTCTCATGTTGGGCCCGTTACTGGTTGTCCATTCCCTCAGTCTCTGATCCATCCCTGTGCCTACACTCTTTGTAGAAAGGATAAATTTGGGGGTTGGAAGTGTGGTGGGTGGGTTGTTTTCTCTACTGCTCCATAGGGGTTCCTGACTGGCTATAGGAGGTGGCCTCTTCAGGTTCCATATCCCCATTGTAGTGAGTCACAGTTAAAGTCACCTGTATTGACTCTTGGGTACCTCTTTTATCTTAGGTCTCTGTCTCATCCTGGAGATGCTCCTGACCTCCTCACCCCTGTCAGCTTCAGATTTCCAATCATTTTCATGGCCATCTAGCTATCTCTCCTGTCCTCCACACCTGATCCTGAATTTCTCATTCCCCTCCCGCATATCCACTCCCTTCCAGTTCCTCCCTCCATCTGCTTTATGACTATTTTATTTCCCCTTCTAAGTGAGATTCAATCTTCCTCAGTTGGGCCTTCCTTGCTGTTTAGCTTCTTTGGGTCTGTGGAATGTAACATGGTACTTTTATATGCTACCATCTTAACCACATTTGCTATTACTTTTGATAGTTGGAAGCTCCTATTTTTCATGGCTTGCACACAGAGCCGCTCACCTGACACAGTCATGTGGGTAATAAAAATAACTGTGCTCACTGTCACTGTGACAAATACCCAGGAAACTCAAGGAGGAAGGAGGTCTCAGTCACTGTTTTTGCTTATAGCTTTGCATTGCGGTGTAGTGATAAGCTTTTATGGTTGGCGTATGTGACAGGGGAAGACACTCATGTCATCATAGTCAAGGGTGGGGAGAGAGAGAGAGAGAGAGAGAGAGAGAGAGAGAGAGAGAGAGAGAGAGAGAGAGAGTCCAGATGTAGTGGTACATCCTTATAATGCCAACACTTGGGAGGCTGAGGCAAGAGTATTCCACAATTAGGGATTTATGTACAAAACAAAACAACAAAGCAAAATAGAGAAGATGGCTCAACAGTTGCGAATGCTTACTGCTCTTGCAGAGGACCCAAGTTCAGTTCCCAGGACCCACATTAAGTGGCTCACAACTGCATATAACTTTAGTTCCAAGACGTTACACTCCTGTGGTTTCCATGAACATTTTCACTCTCATACATAGCCCCCCCCATACTTAAATATAATTAATCTTTAAAAGAATTAAAAAATAGAAACAAAACAAAATACTCACAAAAATCAAGAAACACTTCTCCCCAAACCACCAATAAAACCAAGGAGAGGGAAGGGACTGGAGTTCTAGAGTCCCTTGCACATGTCTTCATGACCTAACTTCCTCCCACTAGGCATTGCCTTTTAAAGTGTCTACCACTTCTCAACAGCACCAGAGGCTAGGACCGATAATTAATTTTATTTTATGAGTGTGGGTGTTTAGCTTGCATGTATACTTGTATAGCATCTGAATGCCCGGTGCTCTTGGAGATCAGAAGAGGGTACCAGATCCCCTAGGGCTAAGGGACAGATGGTTGTAAATAACCATGTAGATGGTGGGAATCAAACCTGTGTGCTCTGAAGTATCAGACAGTGCTTTGAACCAAAGAATAATATCTCTGATCCAGTAATTAAAAATTTAACTAGTGGGCCTTTGGGGGACAGTTATAATATAGTACCGTATAAGCTGAAATACACACAGGTATTACACTCATCAATAGAAAGGGACTAGGGAGATGGCTCAGTCAGTAAAAAGCTTGCTGTGAAAGCAGAGGGACTCAAATTTGGGAACCCCAGCACCCAACTAAAGCATGGGTACGGCTGGAGAATGGTGGGGTAGAGTGAACTCCCAGGAGCTCAGTGGCCTGTTAGGCTGAAATAGTGGGCTCCAGGTTCGACAGGAGACCCTGTCTCAAAAAGTATGGTGGGAGTTGGGAAAGATGGCTCAACTCAGCAAGTTACGAGCAGTTGTTCGTTTTGCAAAGGACCCATGTTCAATCTTTGACATCTACATGGTGGTTCACAACTGTCTATAATGGTAGTTCCAGGGGATTGAATGTCTTTTCCTGAACTCAGCTGGCCATAAGCACACACATGGTGCCCAGACATACATGAGAGCACATCACTCCTGCTTATAACATAAAATAAGTAGCTCTAAAAAAAGTGAAGTGGGAGAGATCAAGGAAGACACCAGATGTGAGCCCCTGGCCTCTACACGCATGCTTACGCATGCACACATTTGTCTGTGAACACAGCGCTTACACATACACAAAACAATCAGTGGAAAAGCTTCAATAATTACGTGCCCTTCTAAACTTCCTGTGTAAACACTAACGTTAGTGTTAGATTAATATTAGTGTGGTGAGAATATAGTGTAACATTAATCTTTCCGTAGGATAGAAATCTATGGGAAAGTACAATAAATGGATCTTTATTTACTTTATTTACTGTATGTAGTGTGATTTAAATCAAAGACACAGAACTGAAATCTTGCTTCTTTAGAAGATTATTTACCAAGAGTCGTTTGTGTAGTATCTATGTGGTTCTCATCTTATAACCTATGCTTGGTGGGCAATGCCTTTCTCCACCTCACTTTATCATCTTGTGGTTCTTGGTCCTTGTGCCTAAGAATTCAAAGAATTCAATGACTTGGTATATCCCCTAGATTGTCTTCTTGTTTGCTTTAATTATTATTGTTGCATGTACATGTATGTACATATAGATATATCAGTATAGCCTGCTAAGTCCACTTAGTGTTACTAATCTCTCTCTCTCTTTCATCTATTATCTATCTGCATGTGCTTGAGTATATGTGCACACATGTATGAATGTGCATGTATGTGTGGTTTTAGAACTGACCATTGGTATTAGATAATCAAATCATCTCTGGGGAAGGGTCTGCCTCATCTAGAGTTTTCTTTAATGTAGTTTCCCTAGTGTTGATATTATCTATCTCTGTGTGTGCGTATGGGTGTGTGTGTGTGTGTGTGTGTGTGTGTGTGACAAACACTTCCTCACTCGTGATGATAAGTCACTTTCACTTAGTCCCCTGAGTCAGCAGTGGATCCTGCAACGCCCTTTCCACTGACTTCACATTGCACTCTCTCACACTCACTGCTGTCTGTTCTCACACTCACTGCTGTCTGTTGGTGTCCTTTCCCTCTGGTTGGCTAATCTCCTTTCTCAATTATCCATTTCTGTCGAAATCATGTGGCTTAGTCTCTGGCAGACCAGAAAACATTCAGCACAACTGCATATTTTGCTCTCTCTGTGAACTGAATAACTTGTTCAGCAGCCACTCCCTGACAGACATCAAACATCTTGATCAGAGTGTGCGTCTGTGTGTCTGAAATTTACACAGTGATTTGAGGACCAAAGAGCTGGTGATAAAGTTTGAACTTTACACAATTATTTACAGCTAATAGGCCATGCTAATTAAAATATGAACCATGCTGTAAAGGTACTGGTAGTACTTAACTGAGCCATGGTGACTGAGATTCCTGTATATCAAAACCACACAAAATAAGACCTGCCTATACTTGGAGTCTTAAGCCAAGAGATGAAAAATACAGTGATCACTGTCAATCAAGGAAACCTAGAGACATCCACTTCTTCCTATCAGAAGTACTTAGGTCTCAATTTTGAAATAAATTTTAAAATGTGATTTCATTGTGTTTTGCCAGTGTGGAACATGACAAATCTTGTCACCCCTCTTTAGAATTAGTGAATGTAGATATTAATCAAAATCACAATGAACTTCATCTCCTAGGACCACATTTGAGCAGTGCACTATTGCTCTTGATAAAACTGATCTTGCGTGAGCTTATAAAACTGCCTCTTGTTCATCCAATTCTGCTTAATGTTGCATAAAAAATAGACATTGAACTCATAAATTGCACAAATATCAGTGTTCGGATGCAGGAGTAATACTCTTGTCTGGATTCTGTATACGGAGCTATAACTGCACACACAGCTCTTCTGTAGTGCTTGCTTGTGAATATGCATTTATTACATCTAGGGACAACTTGAGCATAATATAAACTTTTATTAGCTTATGCATGATTTCCATTGAGGGAAACACTAGGCGAATGTAGAAAACTGCACCCAGGTGAACCACACTGCATATGAAGACATGAAGTCTAGCCTCCCCAAGGTCTACCCTCTCTGTCATTTCCCCATGTGCATCATGAGGCACACTTGTAGGGATAAATTTTTTGCAACTTACTTTTAATTAGGGTTCAACCTCTCTTCTCGCCCATCCCCTAACAGAGGTAGTGGAAGAGAAAATTTATTAGGATAAAGGGAAAGTATACCTGTTAGCAATAGTTCTTTTGGGGGTGAGCTCTGTCTTCTTTCTCAGCAGTTCAGTCCTGTAGTAAACACCAAATGTGATTCAGCAGCTGCAGACCAGTCCTCAAGGCAGGCAGATACTAGACATGAACCAGCAGCTACAGTCCAGCCCTTTCAGCAAGCGGACACCAGGCACAAACCTGGTTCATCCTGAAGAAACCATCAGGCTTGCCTACAGCCTAAAGTTAGGTCACAGAAGCAGCAAGCTGCTATAGGAATCTCACGAGCAGTTCTTGGGTGAGTTTCTCTCAATGGCAGCGTTACCACAAGTTGAGCTCTACAACTCTATTTCAGGCGAACCAATACATAGGCGTCTTTAGTGAAGAATAGCAAGGCAGAGCAAACCAAACCAATGCTCAGTGTTCATCCCCACTGTCTGTGGGGTCATATTTATAGTCCTTCATCAAACTTCCACTCACATGCTTGCTGTATCCAAACATTCTTTCACCTGTGTCTGCTTCAGGAAAACGGTCTTTCACGTATTGGCTTTAGCAAAATATCATTTGCCCCAGCAAAACGACATTTGGCATAACTAACTTTCCAAAGAAACTAGAAGTTTTCATTTCCTCATCCACATCTAGAATGACAATTGTCTGTGGAGTCACACATCACTTGTCTTCTACCATTTCATACTAAAAGCCAGTCTTCCCGATACCCATTTCTAAGTCAATTGTAATATAGATGTACTTATCAACTACTGAAGACAGAAAAACTTTGTTATTGATCTTTTCAGGTTCCCATCTCTTCCTGTTATACATTGTCAACAATGGTGCACTCCAACTTCATAAAGCTTGTAGTTTTCATTGTGCATGCACAGTGCCTTTTTTAAAAATATCCATGTTTGTAAACTAATTCAAATATAGAATACGCATAGAACTTTTTCTCTCCCAAGATAAAATTTGCTACTACAAAGTTACTTAAAGTTTGAGTGGCACAGTGCATTACATAATGTTGCTTTTCAGAGCCAAGTTGAGTTAAGAGGATGGCGACTTGTTGTGACCTCTGGAACAGACCTGGCAGTCAAGGTCACTTGACTGTCTTGTGAGAAAATCAGAAGTGCTTGAGGGGATTTTTAGCTTCTGAAGGCTCAGGTTTTACCTGTCTTGCTTTGAATTTCCCATACCAGAATCTTAAAACCCAAACCAGTTCTTAAACATTCTTTCCAGCCAGCTCGAGGGCTTGTCAGCACATACAGTGATGAATTTCTGCTTCAGAATGTTTAGGGAAAGACCTAACCATGTATATTTCCATTAAGTTCCCAGGCGATGCCAGGGCCAACTTGTCTACCAGGCTCAGGATCTACAATCCACTTCATTCTTAGTGGACTATACGAATAGTTTGTTTTAGTCTCTTTTCAATTAATTTTCATACTTGATGCGTTATAGTGAATGTACAGAGTCTAACTAGTACCGTATTTATCTTTAAGCCTGTGAAACTTAAAAATATGTTGTTATTTTCTTAAAAAAACAAACAAACAAGGAAAGGAAATATGAAGTCACAAATGGCCCAGGTCCCTGAAAGTCTGTTGAGGGTCTGGCTGGTTGTGCAGAAGACTCAGCTGGGACTACTTTTAGGGATTTGATTGTTGCTTTGAACTGCTTCCATTCTATGCTGGTTTGTCTCAGAAGAAACAAAGTTTTCAGGCCTTCCTTCCAAGAGAAAGGAAGCCAACAATCTAAGGTAAGTTTGTGGGGAGAGATGGCAAGCAACGAATGGCCAGGATGGTTCGTGTGGTGTGGTTCCTCTGGTCTTATTCTGATATAAGCTATAAATTGAAATTTGCATGATTTGTGCCTGCACAATTTTATTTTTTTACGTTTTATTTCTTTATTAGATATATTCTTTATTTACATTTTAAATGATTTCCCTTTTCCTGGTTCTCCCCTCCCTGAAAGTCCCATAAGCATTCTTCCCTCCCCCTGTTCCCCAATCAATCCCCCCCTCCCAATTATCTGTCCTGGTAATCCTCTACGTTGCTGCTTCAAGCCTTTCAAGGACCAGGGCCCTCTCCTTCCTTCTTCTTGGACATCATTTGATATATGAATTGTGTCTTGGGTACTCCCAGTTTCTGGCTATTATAAATAGGGCACCACTTATCAGTGAGCGCATACCATGTGTGTTATTTTGTGACTGGGTTACCTCACTTAGGATGATATTTTCCATAGCCACACATTTGCCTAAGAATTTCATGAATTCATTGTTTTTAATAGCTGAGTAATATTCCATAGTGTAAATATACCATATTTTCTGAATCCATTCCTCTGTTGAGGGACATCTGAGTTCTTTCCAGCTTCTGGCTATTATAAATAGGACTGCTATGAACATAGTGGAGCATGTGTCCTTATTACATGATGGAGAATCCTCTGGGTATATGCCCAGTAGTGGTATAGTGGGGTCCTGCAGTAGTATGATGCCCACTTTTCTGAGGAACCGCTAGATTAATTTCCAGAGTGGTTGTATCAGCTTGCAATCCCACTGGCAGTGGAGGAGAATTCCTCTTTCTCCACATCCTCCCCAACACCTGTTATCTCCTGAGTTTTTGATCATAGCCATTCTGACTGGTGTGTAGTGAAATCTCAGGGTTGTTTTAATTTGCATTTCCCTGATGACTAAGGATGCTGAACATTTCTTTTGGTGCTTCTCATCCTTTTGATATATCTCAAGTGAAAATTAAAAACCCCATTTTTTAATAGGGTTATATGGCTCTCTGGAGTCTAACTTCTTTAGTTCTTTTTATATATTGGATATTAGCCCTCTGTCAGATGTAGGGTTGATAAAGATCTTTTTCCAATTTGTTGCTTGCTGTTTTGTCCTATTGACCATGTCCTTCACCTTACAGAAACTTTGTAATTTTATGAGGTTCCATTTGCCAATTCTTGATCTTAGAGCATAAGCTATTGGTGTCTGTTTAGGAAATTTTCCCCTGTGCCCATGTCCTCAAGGCTCTTCCCCAGTTTTTTTTCTATTAGTTTCAGAGTGTCTGGTTTTATGTGGAGGTCCTTGATCCACTTGGAGTTGAACTTAGTACAAGGAGATAAGGATAGATTGATTTGCATTCTTCTGCATGCTGACCTCCAGTTGAACCAGCACCATTTGTTGAAAAGTCTATCTTTTTTCCACTGGATGGTTTTATCTTTGTCAAAGATTAAGTGACCATAGGTGTGTGGGTTCATTTCTGGGTCTTCAATTCTATTCCATTGATCTACCTGCCTGCCACTGTACCAATACCATGCAGTTTTAAACACTATTGCTCTGTAGTACTGTTTGAGGTCCAAGATACCCTAGAAATTCTTTTACTGTTGAGAATAGTTATAGCTATCTTGGGTTTTTTGTTATTCCAGATGAATTTGAGAATTGCTCTTTCTAACTCTATGAAGAATTGAGTTGGGATTTTGATGGGGAGTGCATTGAGTCTATATATTGCATTTGGCAAGATGACCATTTTTACTATATTAATCCTGCAAATCCATGAGCATTGAAGATTTTTTCTATCTTCTGAGGTCTTCAATTTCTTCTACAGAGATTTGAAGTTCTTGTCATATAGATCTTTTCCACTTGTTTGGTTAGAGTCACACCAAGATACTTTATATTGTTTGTGGCTATTGTGAAGGGTGTCATTTCTTTCATTTCTTTCTCAGCCTGTTTATCGCTTGAGTATAGGAAGGCTACTGATTTGCTTGAGTTAATTTTTTATCTGGCCACTTTGCTGAAGTTGTTTATCAGCTTTAGGTGTTCTCTGGTGAAGTTTTCTGGGTCGCTTAAGTATACTATCGTATCTGTATCATGTGAAAATAGCAATAATTAGACGTCTTCCTTTCCAATTTGTATCCCTTTGACCTCCTTTTGTTGTCTAATTGCTCTAGCTAGAACTTCAGGTACTATATTGAATAAATATGAAGAGAGAGGGCAGCCTTGTCTACTCCCTGATTTTAGTGGGATTGCTTCAAGTTTCTGTCCATTTAGTTTGATGTTGGCTACCGGTTTGCTATATATTGCTTTTACTATGCTTAGGTATGGGACTTGAATTCCTGTTCTTTCCAAGACCTTTAACATGAAAGGATGCTAAGGTTTGTCAAATACTTTTCAGCATCTAATGACATGACCATGTGCGTGTGTGTGTGTGTGTGTGTGTGTGCGCGCGCGCGCGTGTGTGTTTGGCATGGTCACAGCCATGGCATGTATGTGGAAGTCAGAGGACACCTTTGTAGAGTCAGTTTTCTCCCTCTATTAGGTCAGACCCAAGGATTAACTCAGGTCAACCTTGGAGGCAAGCACTTTTACTCCCTGGGCCACCTTGCTGGCACTAACAATGTCTTTATAAATAAGTGTGAAATATAAGCATCATCTCCAGGGTGGGCTCCTGGCTTGCTTTCATTTGTTCTCTCTATTTCTTCTTTGGATTCTGAAATAAATGGAAACATGACAGCTTTGCTTGTTTCATAGTCCACCTCTCTTCCATTAGTGGTTGCATGAAGTTAGGAGAGTTGAGAGTGCTCAGTTGCCCATGGAAGGCAGAATAGATAACTTATTGGGTAACCGAGAAAGGGGGATATGAGGGAGGGAGGCAGATGGCTGGTGCCTCTCAAAAAGACTCTTGGAAGGAAGGTGAATAAAAACCCTGTGCAGGCAGAAGGAGACCCCCGGCTCCTCCTATCTGGGTCCTTCCACAGTGAGCTTTGACAATCTTTCCCTGGGAGCCCAAAAGGACTTCTTTTGAATACACAATTTCGCGCTGAGTGGGGAAATGTACAAGTCCTACCAGCTGAATTCTTCTAACAACTTGCTTTAGGGCATCCTTAGTTTCTATTAACGCTGCTAGTTGTGCAAAGAGTCACAGGGGTGGGGTGGGGGCATGGGGAATGGTTGACATCTCATCAATCGTCTCATATGCAAGAACCCTGGGCCTGAAGAAATGCAACGCGCCTGCTGTCAGAGGCTGTTGTGTTGGCAGGAGTGTGGAGAGCAGGCTGTGAGGGGCTGTTGTTGTTAGAGCAGTCATTGAAAACGGAGCTGACACTTCACCCAGGGCAGCGGAGATTAGCTTTGGTGATGGTGATTAGAACAATCCTGCAATGTCAATGCGCAAATGTCACCGTAAGTTCCTAGGCTCACTTACCCTGAACTTGGTACATTTGAAAATTCTGTTTAATTTTGTTGCATGCATTAGATAGTTCTCCAGTCTCATTTTCTGACTCTTTGGGGGGCCAGGGGAACTAAGTCAGTTAAAAAAAATTAAGAACTATGTGTGAAGCTATTTTATTTGTTCAAATAATAATTGGTATACAAAACCAAAATAGAATACCTTCTCACAGGTAGACACTTTGCCCTCCCATACCCTCTGAGCTTCAACGGGTTCATATTGCTGTATAACAATGTTTATTCTTTCTATCCTGGAGAATGAAGGAAAGTTCACGAGACTCAGTAAATAAACAGACTTCTTGTCTGGAAAAGCTAAAACACACAACATTCCCAAGGCACCCCTGCCTCAACCCCCAGGAAAGTTGCTAGGAACAGACTGCTGAGGCCAGACATGTAGACTAGTCTATGACTGGTTGAGCTTCCTGTCTGTCATTCATATGGAGCTCTCTGATTGGTAGAGCTTTCTGTCTATCACTCACATTGAGCTCAAGGCTTGCGGGGTTTTGGGTGTTGTCACCCACGTTGCTTGTGAATGGTCCTTGCTTCTGTAAGTTACTGCTTGCCCAATGTTCCTGTGTGTATAGCCAGTAAACTCTTGGGTTCACCCATTGGACTTTGATGCGATGATTGCTTAAGTCTGTCTTCACTTCCTTACCTGGGATTATTTCCCTATCCAGTAAACAGACATTTGTGCCATGTCTCCCCAGAAAATATTTCACAAAATAATGAGAACATCAGTCACATTTCTGCCCAAAGCCCTGGCCTCTTCTAATGGCGCTCCCTGAAATGCTTTTCCCCAGGTCAGTTTATGGCTTGCCTGTGTACCTGTCCCCCCCCCCCGCCCCCCCTTTTTGAGAGTTCTCTCAAGCATCGCCCTCTCTAGGATGCTTTCCAATGACCATCTAGCACTGCGACCTTAGACTCTGCTCTCCAGCGCATCTCACCTCCTGACGGTCTGTACACGAACTCATTTGTTACCAGTGGGTCTGCGAGCTCTCAGGAATGCAGACATAATACGTGTTTTATTCTTTCTGAAATTCCAGGCCGAGAAGAATCACTCACTAGCGGGTACTCACTGAATACAGGTAGGATACAGGAATTCACACCCCATTTAGAAACATTGGAACGTGTTATATACACACTTTTATAATTATGCAAGGCTAATCCATGCAGACATATGTCATAGGACATCTTGCCATTTAACACTAAAAGTTTTGTTTTAGTTTGATTTTGTTTCTGGAGATAGAACTTGCTTTTTGCCTCATCCAATAGGGAGTGCGGCAGTGACTTTTCTTTTGCTATGATCAAAATGTCTGGCAGAGACAGCTTGAGGGAGGGAAAGGTCTATTTTGGCTCCAGACATTAGGCCATCAGGGGAGGAAGGCACAGTGGCAGGAATGGTAGGCACTGTCTGTGGTGACAGGAGGCACAAAGCCTTTGATCCACTGACCTACTTCTGACATCCAGGAACTCACCTTCTAAAGGTTCTGTAGCCTTCCAAGACAGTGACCCGGCTGAGGAGCAAAAGGTGAGCACTCTAATGTGTGGGGGGACATTTTATATTCTAACCAGAGTCCCTAACGTATTTGGTTCTATAGCCAAAATAATAAATGGCAGAACAGGGGCGAGCAAGTGAGTAGCTTACAACAGAATGGACAGTCTGGAAACACCAAGGGCTGGTGGCCATGGGAGGCTGGTCTGACTTCTCAGCAGGGGCTTGAGTCAGGAGGCTCTGGGGCATGGTGGGACCTGTATTGGGCAGCACGCCTCTGACCAGCTGCATTCTGCAACAGATGCCAGTTGACATTGGCAAGCTATGGCCAGGCAAGAGGCAAGCTGAGAGAACTGAAGGGCTTTCCTTTCTACTGTGTGTGTTCCCACTAAGGACTTCTGTCAGTCTGGTCCTCTAGGAAGCCGACAGTCCAGGAAGCCCAGTGAGGCAGGCTGCGAGATCAGAACAACAAAGATGAAGAATTCATAGGTCTGGAATGACAAATAGGAGACTATCCAGAGCCGATAGCGTTTGTACTGATTCTGCTCCACCGCTCCACATTTGGCTGCCTTCCTGGGCTTAACCAGACAGTTCCAAAGCAAAAACCATTCACAGTAGGTGGGAACACATGAGCAGACACTGTGTTCAGTGACAGCTGCTAAGGGCACCAGTGTTCAGGGCCCTTCTAGACACTGAAAGTACCAGGAAGCGGCAATAACTGAAAAGCTTTAATGGTACAAGTTGATCACATCCTTCAGGGTACGGCAACCAGAACTATCCCTCCTACCCTTCCGTTCTTCCTCTTCCTCCTCCTCCTCCTTTTCCTACCTGCCTCACCCACCCCAACTCTCTCACATCACTAATGATAGAACCCAGGGCCTGGCACATACCCAGCAAGTGTTATATCACTGAACTTCACCTTTAGTCCTAATAGGTATCTTTAAAGTATGATTCGGATCTCTGCATCCTGTTGGTGGATGGAGTCTCTCTAATGGTGATAATGCTAGTCTCCTGTCTATGATTACAGCATAGTGTCATTAGGAATCTTTTCCTTGACCCACCCCACCATCATGTTTCTTTCTATCCTAGGTCTCTGGGCCGCCTAACCTCTGGTTCCTGACCCTCCAAGTAGCATCAGAGATGGGCTTCCACTCCTGGCCTGGGTCTCAAGTCAATGGCTGGCCACTCCTGCAATGTCTATACCACCTTTACCCTAGCACAGCCAAACATAAGGTGGAACTTGGGAGTTCTGTGGATGAGGGAAAAGGATTATAGGAGTCAGGTCAAGGACACCACAAGAAAACGCACAGACTCAACTAAACTGGGCTCAGAGGGCCTCACAGTGTCTGAATCGACCATCAGGGTGTCTGCACGGTCTGACTTAGGCCTTCTGCACATATATCATGGTTGTGTAGCTTAGTTTTCTTGCAGGACTCCTACCAGTGGGAGCCAGGGCTGTCTCTGACTCTTTTGTCTGCCTTTGGAACCCCTTTACTCCTACTGGGTTACTTTGTCCAGCCTTAATATGAGAGAAGGTGCCTAGTTTTATTGCAAGTTGATATACCATGTTTGGTTGGTATGCCTGGGAGGCTTGCCCTTTTCTGAAGGGAAATGGAAGACGGAGTGGATCTGGTGAGGAGGGGAAGTGGAGCAGAAGGGACCAGGAGGAGAGGAAGGGAAAGGAAACTGGTCAGGATATAATGTATGAGAGAATAATAAATATAAACTAAAACAGTTGGATATCGAGTTGGATAACTCTGCGATTGAATACACACTCTGATTGCTACTTAGCCTCGGGAACTAGGACTAGATGTCCTGAGCCAATATGTTGGTAGCCACATGTGGCTACTTAAATTTACATTTGCATAATCCCAAGTCAGAAGATCTCAGTTCATTTTGCTCTTGCTATGGGTAGAGAGCTCAGTATGCGGGGTGACTGAGTGGCCACCATATCCAGCAGCACAGATGTAGAACACTCTTGTTGTTGGAAGTCCTAGTCAACATTGCTGGGCTAGGTACTAGAACTCTGAACTTGCTTGACAGACGTGCTTAAGGAATGATCTTCTCTGGGTGTAATATAACTTAGTACACATAACGTTTCTAATAACCTGCAGGGCCCAGTGTTGGGACCCCACAAATTAATGCTATGGTAACAGCAAAGCCAGTGGCAGATGCAGCGGTGTGATTCTGATATGCCAGATCCCCTGTAGGTGTTCCCAGCACCAGAGTTATGCAAGTCTATTTATCAAAGCAGTCAAGGCTGCCAGGCTATAAAAAAACGATCACGTAACAGTTACCCGATAAGCACTGTGTGCCACTGAGCCAGGAGGGTTTTCAGTGCTCTTACTGGGGGCTGACCAGCAGCTCTATACAACGCAAGCAAGTCATAGCTGTCTGTGGCTGAAAACATGGTTCTATCCTGAGACATACCTGCTTTCCCAATCTTCTGAAAGTGATTTTTAATGCATTTTAATGCCTTTTGGGGGGGTTGGGGAGAATTTTCTGTCAACATATTCTTTTCATGGAGTCTGACTTTGTGTCTCGATATTTGTAACAACAACAACAACAACAACAACAACAACAACAACAACAACAACACAGCTCTAAATTCCAAATCCAAACCTGTATTTCCAATCTTCCACACGGAGACTAGGCATATTATTTCCCCTCTATCTTCTGTGCATTCCATCAATGACCAGTTTGAGTCACATCTTAATGGAATTGTATGGGTATCCCATAGTCTGACCTACAGAGCATGCAGGGGATTTAGAATTTCTAGAAAGGGTGTTTCACTCCTGATGGGTGGTATGGAAAATACTGATCAGATACCAGACAAAACTTAAATCTCCCACTTTTCTCTTTGTGATGGCTGATCACATATCCATGAAGACGGAACTTCAACGGAGGGATTACCTCCTTCAGATTGGGTTGTTGGTAGATTCGTAGAAACATTTTCTTGATGGTTGACTCAGAGTACCCAGTCCACCATGGGCATTGCCACTCCTGGGCAGGTAGTTCTGGGATATATATGAAAGCAGGAGCTAGAAGGAGCTAGCTAGTAAGTAGCATTCCTCCTCGGGTTCAGCCCATGGCTTCCCATGAAGAGGGTGTTCATTATAACCACAGGAAAGGTTTTGACATCTCTATATGTACTGGCTGGTTTTGTGTCAACTTGACACAGGCTGGAGTTATCGCAGAGAAAGGAGCTTCAGTTGGGGAAGTGCCTCCATGAGATCCAGCTGTGGGGCATTTTCTCATTTAGTGATCAAGGGGGGAGGGCCCCTTGTGGGTGGTGCCATCCCTGGGCTGGTAGTCTTGGGTTCTATAAGAGAGCAGGCTGAGCAAGCCAGGGGAAGCAAGCCAGTAAGAAACATCCCTCCATGGCCTCTGCATCAGCTCCTGCTTCCTGACCTGCGTGAGTTCCAGTCCTGACTTCCTTTGGTGATGAAGAGCTGTGTGGAAGTGTAAGCTGAATAAACCCTTTCCTCCCCAACTTGCTTCTTGGTCATGATGTTTGTGCAGGAATAGAAACCCTCCCTAAGACACCATATTTTAAATGCTCAGTTTCTTTCTGACTGTCCGTAAGCAACCTTCCATCTTGCTTAGGGCACTCGTGCCATCCCAGTTCATTTAAAACATAATCGAAGTGCTAGGATATGCTCTTTACTGTCTTCAGAGAACTTTCTCCTCTCTGCAGTTGTTTGTTCTTCTGTTAGTTTTCTCTGTCCTCCTATTGGTCAAATTCACACATACCAATAGTCCTTTGAGGCTTGTCCATTCTAGTTGAAACTTTAATCCAAATGGTCGTAAAAATACAGAAGTGCAAATGTGAAGGTGTAGGTCCCAGGGGATGTGTCTCTCACTTCCATGCAAGTCTAATGGCGTGAGATTGAGCCACAGAACCCAAAGTGTTAGGAAAGAACAGAATCCTAAAAGCTGATATCAACATTCATAAAAATGCAAACACACACACACACACACACACACACACACGATGATGATGATGATGATGATGATGATGATGATGATAGTAATAATAATAATAAAATTAAAAAATAAACACAGGTATATGCTCTCCCTAGTCAAGTACCCAGACAGTGTGAATTCTATGTGTAGATTTATTTCCTCCCCTGCACATGGGTCTCTGGGCCTCTGGGTATCAGGGGAAAGAGCATGAACTGCCATGTGAAAGACGTCATGTACCCAAGCAGGCAAGCACGAAAATCATGGCTTTAAGTACAGACACATACAAGCCTCAGGCAGAATACTAACCTCTGGTAACGTACACCACCTCCAATACGACGCTAGGTATTATTTTTGGCCACCGGTGTTATTTGGTTTTAGCATACAAACTTTTAAACATTCACGAAAGCAAAGCTTACTCGTTATTTAACCATTTAAGAAAAAAATTAAAAAGCGAGAATTCGTGCTTCCTGCCAACTCTAGCTCTAAATATTTCCTCTTAGGAACTCCCGAATATAGTGCTCGTTTGTTAAGAATGGCATCTGTGTGTGTCTCTCTCTGTGAGCATTTGTGTGTGAAATGACATTGAACCAGTTTGTTTGCTTTTTATTTCATTTCACACTCTATTTTAGCCATCACCCCTACATTTTATATGACTGCATGGTATTTCATTGTACAAATATGCTACAATTCATTAAAAAAATTCAAATGTTTATTTTAATTTACAAATACAAATAACGCTATGTATCTCACAGATATATTTCTTTGTATTCTTACCAGAATTTTGAAAAAAATAAATTCCTAAATAGAATTATTAGGCCAAAGAGAGTGCCTAGTTTAGATTTTAGGATAGTTTAGTATAGTTTATAGATTATTTAGCGAAGAAGAATTTGCAATTGGATATATATATCCAATTGAATACACACACACACACACACACACACACACCTGATAGCTCTCTACTCTAACTCATTTAACTTTAGCATGGTTACTAGTGCACTTGGTTATTTTTACTGAGCATTTCTATTGTTCTGAGGACTGTCTGAGTTTATAATCTGCATTATTGTTTATGCGGGGGGATTGTGTTTCCCACATTTGTTGATGTTTCGTACAGCATCTTGAAGATAATAACTTTTTAAAGTACAAGGTTTTAATGACACTTGGTCCAAGTTTCCTCATCAGTGTGTGTGTGTGTGTGTGTGTGTGTGTGTGTGTGTACTGCATGTGACTAAATGCACCTTAGCAAGAGAGGCTATTTTAACTTCTGTCTTTCAGGGCAAACAGAACCCTACCCAGAGGTGAGACATGTTCCTAGTCAGGACAGTGGTAATTCTCCATTCTCCCTTACTCCCGCAGCCCTGTTGCTGGAAGAAATGAGAGTCAGAATGGACAAAGCCAGCAGGGACTGCGGATGCTGCCCGTATCCGCAACAAGCACCAACCCTGAGTACCATCCACAGAAGTCAATTGGGAACAATTTGTTGTGCTGAGTGAGGTCAGTTCCAACCCTGGCCGATGAGATGAGCCCGTTATCAGTGCCGTCAAGTGGCTCAGACAAGTGAATCAGACATCGTTAGCATTTACCTTTGAAGACAAGATGGTTAGCCGATAAACGCTGAAGATTTATTTGGATGCCTGTTTTTTCTTTTCCTCTCTACATGTTTATATGCATTATTTTGTCCTATACCAGAGAAGATTGTGTGGCACTCTAATGAGATTTGAGCGTCAGCTGACCCAGTTCTTTGTCCCGATGTCTGGCAGGGGGAGCTGCTTATTTACACGGTGGCTAGCTGCATGGTCCTTTTACATCTGTCATTTAACCCAGCTCGAGTTCTCCGTTACCCAAATAAAAATGAATCACCTCGGGCATCCGTGTGGGATTGCAGCCTTTGAAGTATGGTGTTAAACTGGCTGCCTCAGCATCTGTGGAGATCAGCTCACTCCATCACCTAGAATTCTAATCCTGCATTTGGAGGCTTAGCTGCCCAGTGATGGGGGAAATGGGAGGGAAAACAAGACTGATCAAAGAATCTGTAGGGCTGCGGAAGAAACTTCTGTGTCTTTGTTTCTTTTCTTCTCTCTGTCTAAACAGGTATCTCATTTATCTGAAAAGTTAATGTTGTTTTCTTTTGTTTTTAAGCTGCCTGTAAGGTAAACTTAACACATCACATCACAAATTTTATACAAGTAAGGCACACTTTTCAGTGGAAGATATTGATGTCCATATTTTAAAATTCCTACATGGGATCCCGTTAAGAGCAAAAGGTAAAAATGTTAATAACAAAACAGAGGAGGAAGAAGCCTGAGAATAAATTGCAGGAGGAGAACACAAAGGGACTCAGGTCATTGTTGCAGCCTAACCCAGAAGCCAGAAGATCTAAAAGAAAAATAGCAAACGCCACCGCATCGACTGGAACACACCGTGGGGCAGAACAAAATGGCTGTCTTATGAAAGGCATTTTTCATTTTTAAGGAGGACGCGCCTGTGTGTTCACAATGACAAAGTACAGAAGAGGAATGGGTCATTCACACTGACAGGTCCTTTCCTGTTGGGCTGATATGATGCTAATTCTTGGGTTGGAGTTTGTCTCACAAACAGTTTTAAAGGAAGAAACAGAAAGGCCAATCTTTCATAAATGGAACGCTGAGTTTGGAATCCACACACCTCGGTTCTGCCTATGGCTCTGTCTCTCTGAGTGAATTAATTAAATTTCCTAATCTTCAGTTCCAGAACTAGAAGTAGAAGGTATGGTTACCTCACAGGGTTCTAGTTACCTGTAACATAGGGTATTTTTATGATTAATGATTGATGTAAGGGAACCCAGCTCACTAGGGATGGTTCCAACTCTAGGCGGGTAGTCCTGGGATGTATAAGAAAGCAGGTTGAACAAGCCAGTAAGCAGCATTTCTCCATGGCTTCTGTGTCAATTCCTGCCTCGAGGTGCCTGCCTTGAGTGCCTGTTCTGATGGCCATCCATGATGGACTGTAAACTATGAGCTGAAAGAAACTCTTTCTTTTCCAAGTTGGTTTTGGTTGCGGTGTTTTCTTACAGCATAAAAAACTAAGGAAGTCTTGAAACATCTCCGAGGAGAAGGTGAACTCCTGTTGTCGTTTTAGAAATGTGACCCCCACCCTCCCTGGGAGCACCAATAAGAGAGAGGGAAATGATGTCAGAGACCCTGGAGAGGAAGGCTTCTCCAGCTGCTGATGCTGGGTGGGGGGAAGCAGAACTTGCTGCAGTGTCTTTTGAGGATGCCCAGAGGTGCCTTGCAGAGCCATCTGCCCCAGATGGTGTCTTTCAGAGCCTTCTTCTCGAGGGATAAAGCACAGTCGATGGTTTCCATCCCAAACCAGGCTCAGTGAACACATGAACATTGGTTCCAACGTGTGTTTAAATTGTGCAGACATTCCCACACCAGACATTCCCAACAATGTCCGAAACCGAGTGTCAGGGATGAGGTGAAGAACTGTCAGCTTCCACCTGCTCCAGCCTCTCAAAGCTGCAGGGAACTGGCTATGGTAGGACCACATACAGTTCAGTTCTAGCCCCAGAGCCCATGCTAGAAACGCTGAGTGTGGTGGTGGCCTGTTATCCCACCACCAAGGGGAAATTCTCCTCTTGACACTCCTGGGAGGGGAGGGGCGTTCTCTGGTCAACCAGCCTTGGCTACTCGGTGAGATTCGTGAGATCCATAGTGGGTGACTCCGTTTCCAAAAACAAACAGCTGGAGTGCGCACCTTTAATTCCAGCACCAAGGAGGCAGCGACAGGGGAATCTCTGTAAGTTCAAGGCCAGCCTGGTTTGCATAAGCAGCTCTGGGCCAAAGAGATGCATAGTGTGATGAGAACCTGGCTCAAAAAACAAATTCCCAAACAAACAAAAAACAACAGATAGTACCCAAAGAAGGAATCTGAGTTTTTTCTTCTAACCTGAGCATGTACCTGTATCTGCTCACACACACACACACACACACACACACACACACACACACACACACACACACACAAGTACACACCCATAGCGATTGCTGCTGTGGTTATTCCAGACTGAAAGGAATTTCAAGTCTGAACTGTGTACTGAAGAAATGACATAGTTAAACATTAAAAATTAAAACAATCACTTTTTTTTCTTGTTTACAGGGAATACGTTTTATTCCCAAATCCACGTGCATGTCCTGTTGCCATAAGAGAAGATTCTTCAGTAGACAGAAAATGCTGGGAGACCTTCAATCTGGCCATTCCGAGCAGTGTGAACTTGAAATTACTTTCCATTTGCTGAGGTCCCGTTTCTTAATTTCCCAAAATGGGGATCAATAGCGCCCTTCTCATACGGCCCTTGAACATAAATGGCACAATGAATGCAGCCCCATGGCTAACATCTTGAGAAATGGGCACTCATAACAATAATTGTTAGCAATCGATCAAAGATGGCGCCAGCCCTGTGGAGAGGCCCGCTGCTGTTGTCAGGGGCTGGGGGCTTCAGTTGTCAGGGCCAGGCCACAGGGAGAACAAAAAGCAACAGCTGGCTGGAGTGAGTAGGGGAGCTTTTGCAGACCCCCGGGGGACTGCAGATGATATGGGACAATCCGAGCCATGTTGGGAGTTGGAGTCAGAGATGACATAGAGGCCAGGGGGTCAAGTGTGTAACTTCTGGTCAAAATTTAGAGGGCAGACGCTCTGAAGCTGCAGTTCTAATCCTTGTCAGGGGTCAAAGGCAGGGAAACCTCCATGCCTGCAGATGTGGACCCCCCCCCCCCCAGAGGCCTCCTTGTCAGAAAGCTTATCATATATTCCCTGTCACTCTGCCAACAAAGAGATGATGTGTCAGGTGTGGGCAGCCAGCTGTCCGAGGATCAAAGGAATGTAGCCTTGCAAATGAGCGTATCATGAGAGAATGAACTGAAGTAGATAAAGTGAGGGCAGTGAGCTAGTGTGTTCTCACTCCAAGAATTATTTAGTACCCCTGACCCTCCACAATGTGTGTGTATGTGTGTGTGTGTGTGTGTGTGTGTGTGTGTGCTCCTGAGTGTGTGTGCCTGCACTCACCCATATGTGTGTATATGGATACTAGAAGCTGGTGTCAATCACTCTTCACATTTATTACTATTATTACTATTTATTATTACAGAGGCTGAGACTCTTACCGGCCTAGTAGACTAGGTTGGTGGCCATCCAGCCTAAAGATCCAGACTGTCTGATTCCCCAGGGCTGGTTTACAGGTGCTTGTAAGGAAGGACTCCTGATTTTTACATGGATGTTGGGATCTGAACTCAATACTTTACCCACTGAGCCATGTCTCTGTCCTAACATTCTTGCCCATAATTCAGGCATAACTCATTTGTTTTGTTTTGTTTTCCTGGTTTCCTTTTGCTTTCTTGGATCTTTCTGCCCTAGCATGATATCTTTAAACTTGTAAAGTGATCAGATTTAAAATAAGCTCCCTTAGCCTTATTCTTCTAAAGGGGCTGTGTCCGAAAATGCTTTATATTGTTCCTTGATCTACTGATTCTTTTTCCAGCTATTCAACCATCCAGGATCAGTTATCATTTAACTGGAAAACGTTGACTGTGTTTCTTTGCCATTCTTTTCTAAAAGGGCTGTCTGCGGGCAACATGATAACATGCATAATAAGGATTTGCAGAGTACACATTCAACACAGGGACCAGGGAGGCCTCTCTAGTAGTTTCCCTGGAATTTTACAAACTGTTACATACCTTGTTAACATTTCATGGATTTCAATTTTATGGATTTTTTCCATATGCTTAATTACTTAATTTCTTTATATCTTTTGCCCACATGCTAATTAAATTAAACTGGGTTCTATTTCCTTTTCTTCTTTCTTTGTCTCTTCCTGTCTGTCTGTCTTTGTCTCCCTGTCTCTGTCTCTTTGTCTCTCTGTCTCTCTCTGTCTCTGTCTCTTCCTCTCTCTCTGTTTCTCTCTCTCTCTCTCTTCTCTCCATATGCTCTCAAGATGGGCTCTAAACACAATCTTCCCACTTCAGCCTCTACAGAGCTGAGATTACAGATCTAACTGAACTAGTTTTGCCGTTATATTTCAAACATTCTTTATCCAGGGACAGGTCTCCTTATCCCAGGGACAGGCCTGCTGCTGACTAATTGGTTTCTAGCGATTTTCTTCACATTTTCATGGTTTTGTTTGTTTTTGTTTTCCATCCCACAACAAGATTTTTGTAGAAAAAAAAAAGCTCACATTTTTGTTAGGTTCAATTCACTACCTGTTCTCCCTTTTCTTTCTGAGACAGCATCTGGTCTCACTAAGTAGAACAGGCTGGCCTTGGGATGTAATCCCCTTGCCTCCACTTTTTGAAAGCTGGGTTTGCAGGAGAGTGTTGACATGTCTGGCTCCAGATGCTTGGTTTGCTTTCACTGTTGTCTATGAGTTTTTCTTTTGGCTTCACACCTGGCAACTCTTTGTCTACACCAAGATCTTGAAGTTTCTCTGCTATGCATCTACCTGAAGGTTGGACAAGCTCTTGTTTTACACTCACATTTATTAAGTATTTCAAGTTAATCCTTAGGCATGAGAGTTAGGCAATGGTCTAAATTCCCACCCATGGGTGTTGAGTCTCTCCAGTACCCTTGTGGAGAACAATGTCTTTGATTCAGAAGCCTTCCTGAGTAGCTCAGCCAACGAGCCGGGGACTTTCTTTTCAAGGTTCTCTTTCTTGCTTCTCTTGTTTGTTCTATTGATCTGTGTGCTTTTGCTCAGTCAGTACCAGTCTTGATTATCTTTGCCTTATGACATCTTAAAATCAGATTATTCTTCTGATTTGAATCTTCTTTTTAAAATTGGTTTCTTATACCATTCTATATAAAATTTAGAGAAAAAAAATCTTGCCTACATCTATAAAGCTGTCACTTGGATTTCATGAATACATGAGATCCGTCCTTGGTTTGGGAGGACTGACATCCTTACTATACCCAATCAGGTAGTGCCTAAGCCGTGTCTCTCCGTCTAATTGGATCTTCTCTGACAGTCTTCCTCAGCATTTTGCTTTTCAGTATGTGAGTTGTGCACATCCCACTATGTTGTTTTTAATAGATTGGAAATGATGTTACAATTTTAATCTTGGCGTTCATGAATCACATATGTGGTCACCATTAAGTTCTTTTTGTGTGCATTTTTTGTGGCCTGCCAACTTGCAAAGACCACGTACAACTTCTGGGAGTACAGTTCCATTTGGTTTTGGATTCTAGATTGAATAGGATTATCTATACACACACACAAAAATAATGCTCTCTGGAAACTCAGGATGTTTTCTTCTCTCTTTGTGACTCATCTGTTTTATATATTTTAAATTAAACATTTCCTCAGTGCAGGCTTAGAATGATATGAGACAGTTACTCTTTTTCTGTAACCATCAAATGTATTTTAGAGAACTCAAGAGTAATATTTTGCTTCTCTTAAAATGTAAGTTTTTCCCCCCAACACTTCAAGGTCTACATTTTATCATTTCTTTTCTGTTTGGAGACTTTTCTCAAGACACTCTTTTACAGAAGGCTATCTGCTGGCAATTTTTCTTAGAATTTTCTGAGGCTCTCTTGATTTCCCACCCTTCATTCCTTAAGGATATGTTGACTAGCTATGTGATTCTGCGTCGGTCATTTTTCGACACTTGAAAGTCACTTGAAAAGTATTACATTATGTCCCCCTTTTATTGGGTCTCCATTTTTATCTTCAGGAAGAAAAGATTTTAGTACAGAGAAGCAGTTTGTTTTGCAAAGAAAAACAAAATGTTCACCCCAAAGAGAAATTGGAATGGGTTGCTGTGAAGCCCCTGGGATCCACCCTGTGGGTTTTTTGCATTACAGATTTTTTTTTAAGTTTTCATGAATATTTATGAGTTGGGGGGAAAGTCCCAAATCATGGTGAAACAGATCTTTCAGTGTAAATTTCATCAGATGATTCTCCAGAAAAGAAAAACAGAGGGGTGTGGAGCGGGGGGGGGGGGGGGGTTAGGGATACAAAACCACGTTGTAAATGACATGATATTCTTCTGTCTTGAGGATCTATGCCCTTAGTGGCAATTGGGAAAGTCTCTGGTGCCTTAGTTTCTGAAACAGCAGGAACAACCTACCCAAAGTTTCAAGAATGCTTAACCACAAGGAATTTCAATCCAACACTATTGATTTCTGGTTTGTATATGCATGAGTATTTTGTCTGTGTGTTTGTACATGTACCACTTGAATTCCTTTTGCTCTGGGAAGTCAGAGGTCAGATCTCATGAAACTGGAGTTGCTAGTGTTTGAGAACCAGCATATGGGTGCTGGGACCCAAACCTGGGTACTCTGCAAGAGAGCACATGCTCTTAACTGGTGGGCTGTCTCTCCAGCTCCATGTCATATACATACAGATACAGATACATCATATAATCATATACATCTATATCTATATCTACTACATGCACACACACGCATATATAAATATATGTATATTTACACACACACACACACACACACACACACACACATATATATATATATATATATATAAACAATCCAGGACCTCCCATGCATCTCTTTTCTCTTACAGGTAAAGTGTTGCTTCTTACACTGCTTTCTTTATTTGTGTCTGTGTTTACATACTTAAGAAGTATGAGTAATTTACCTTGATGTGGATTTGCCTTTAGACTATTTCAGATTAACACAGCCTTGAAACCTTGTGTCTTTTGCAAATTTCAGAAGTTTGTATGTTTTTATCCATTCTATTTGGTGCTTTTTCATCCCCAAACTCTCTTCTCTCCTTCGAGCATTTTACTCGTGAAAATATTAGGTCACGGGTCTAGTCTCACAGACCTCTGAGATTCCGTTTGTTTCTCCAACCTAGTACACTTTGTTATTTGTGGGGTTTCTGATTACTCTCATTCCATTCACTTTTTTTTTTTAAAAAAAAATAGATATGCATCAAACAGACAAAAGGAAAGTATTTCAAGTATTAATCTTTTTAATGAATAAAATTAAGAGACATATGCTTTATTGAAGAAGTCAGCCCAGTACATCTTGCCAATGGATTAGATAGGTTTTGAAACTGTTGGTTTACAGAGGACCTACTGTGACTCACAGAAAGCTGTAATACACTCTTATCTCAACCTACACAATGGAATGGGTGTTACTGTCATTGCCCTTTCACGAATAAATAAGATGGTTGTGTAGGGGGCATGCTTGCAATCCCAGCACTCCAGAGGCTGAGGCAGGAGGATGGTGAGTTTACGGGTAGCCTGTGCTACACAGAGGGACCCTATCTCAAAAATCAAATCAACAGTGAAAGGAAGACACGAACCCTATAAAAAGGAATAGCTTGCTAAAAACACACAGGTAGTTACAGAGATGCAAGACTTTGGAAATGCAGGGACCCTTGATGTCCTGACGCAAATGTGTCCAACTACGGGAAGGCTCTCTGAATAGAGGCCCTGATAGCAACCATAGCTAGGAAGCTATGGCCAGTTCATTCCAAAATCAGCTTTGCCTTAAGAACCCAGGACCCTTACACAAAGTCCCTTAGACTTCCATGGAGCCTCTGACATAACCTTCCCTTCTTTCCTTTCCCTTCTTCTCTCCTTTACTGGAGATCATGCATGAGTCACCATGGTGACTCTCTCAGCCTTTCCTGGTTTCCTCCTTCATGATCTCCAATGGGCATTTCCCCAACCTCCAAATCCTTAACTGCTCAGTGCCACCCTGGCTTCTATTTCCTTGACGACCCAAGGCAACGGGGCTTAAGAATGAGGAGGTTCACTGCCCCTCCATATGCTGAAGAAGGAACAAAGTCTTTTTGTGGGATGTCTTGGCATTGCACTGAGACGATCAAATAAAATGTGGGAAGATTTTATAATCTCTTTAATTGAATGTAAATGATGTTTGTCCTTACAATTTAAAGTTCATACAGCATGACTTGCCCTGGGCTCTGCCTCTGCCCAGCCAGTGGCCCAGGTGTTAGTTCATTTCAAATTTACATTTAATCTCTGAGTGCTTTCTTGTGAAAAGTTCAGATTGATCACTTTCATTCTTTACCACATTGACCAGAGCACTGAATGTATCAGGCATGTGAGTGACATTATGCCTGTAAGCTTTTTAGTTTTTATTTTTAAATCCAAACACCCTGGGATTTGGCAATAGCTGTAAAGAAATGGGTGTAATTTGCACACCAGCAATTATTCCATTCATCACCATCCCAATTTTCTAAATTGTCTTTAAACAAGGGTGTGGTAAGTCCTTGGAGAACTGCAAAGAGGCTACTCAACCAGTCCTACCTGATTGCCTTGGAGGTAACTGAAGATTGCCAGTTATCACCTGGATTGCCTCAGCTGGGACAAGGGCCTGAGTGTGGGAAGATCCTTTCTTTGGGGCCACAAAAACTGGTTTTAGTGAACCACCTAGATATTCACAGTAGCTAAAGCCAAGGGGTTCCATTGTTGTTAAACACACTAGTACAATGAGAAGTGTTGGGTGCAGGTCAGACTTCATCAAGATTCCAAGAACTTTAAAAAGATATTTTAAAGGCAGTAAGAGAGAAAAGTATCCACTAAGAGTTGATGGCACCTTGTTAATGTGTGACAGAAATGAGCAAGAGTTCTCCAATCCCCCTGCGCTTTCATCTTTATCATCAAAACACAATAAATTTGAAAACACAGAACTTAGATACTCCCCTTCCAAAGGGGAAGTGAAGCCTGAGATTGGTCAGCCGATAAGAATGCCTGTGATGATTATATGAGCTCCAGTCTGGAAGAATCCCATTCCAGCTTCATGACCGGTAAACTTTGATTATCAGAAGTACGTTATTGCTCTAAGTGCCTATAAAGCTGGACGTTGTTATCTACATTTTTCTTTCCTGGTGGAATACTTGAGACACACAGACTTTGACTAGCTTGCCCTTGGCACAGGCCACACGGCTCAGGAGCCTTCCTGAGAAGGTGCATAGTTCATGGCAGAAGCATAGACTTGCTGCTGAGGTTAGAATCATGGAACCAGAATACACATTTGAATAAGATCTACATGTGTGTTTTGTGCCTACTGTAGTCTTCAAAGTTCTGCTCTGGTGCTCAATGGCCAGATGCCCAAGTGGAGTAGTGTAGGAGCCTAACTGGAGGTCTCCAGATCGCCACAGAGGAGAGGGCCAATAGGCAAACAGTGTGTTTTTCAAAAGTTATGTCTCAAGGAATCAAGAGAACAAACACCTGTGCACTTGATACCAAATCCTTGCAAACTGTAGATCAGAGTTTTCAAAGATGACTGTGGCAAACCAGTGTAGGTTCACAAAGAAAATATTTGTCCATATGATATCTGCTTTAGATTGCCGAAAACACATCAGCAAAAAGCCACAGCTATAGTCCACATGCATGTCAGCATCAGGAATGAAGCTAAGTCCAGGCTCCCATGCCTTATCTGTGGAGAACATGAGTGCATCAGGAGAGCTGCCGCATAACTGAATAGCTTCATCCTATCGTGACTGAAACTGGGAAGCCAGGGCGGGCGAGCTTCTGTTGGGTGATTGGTTGACCCATCCATTCTTTCATAAACCACAGATTCCACACTCTTCTATGTGCACCAAAGAATAAAACGAGATCATGGTTTCCTAGAACTTCATAATTAAATCAGCACAGATAATGTTTGATGTTATATCAAAATAAAGCCTGGTGTTGTGACTCAAGGGGCTGAGGCAGGAGGATTATTGTGAGTTAGAGGCCAGTTGAGCTGCAGAGTAAGATCCAGTCTCAAAAACAAATAAAACACAATACAACAAACCAGAAAGAGACATACATATTGCCTGAACTAGGAAGGGAAGTCTTGTTATGATGCTGACGTTAGATACTGACCAGAAGCAGCGCTGAGGTTATCTGATGCAAGGGCATTCTAGATGAAGGGTCAGGCAGACAGTTAGGTCCTGAAGCTAGGGATGAATTTGCTGTATTAACAACTCAGAAGGAAGTAGTTGAAGTCTTGGAGGTTTCAGTGAGTGAAACTCAGTGCAGGATTTGGATTTGGAACTTGTGACCCGATTTATAATTTTGAAACGACATGGGTTTCCATATGAAGAAATGCATTACGATGGAGGATGATGTTCAGTTCATAAAAACCTTCAGGTAAGGGTTTAATGATTAAATCCATGCAGACAGCTTACCTAAGGGATTGCATGGTAAAACTGGATTCATAAGGAAACAGGAAGTTGTTCCACAAAATTTAAAAGGATATAAGCAGAGGTCTGAGGTTAGATCACTACCAATCAAAGTCCTATAGGATAAATATGGATTAAGAATAAAAAACATAATTAACTATATCTGGAAAAGATAGATGCTACTGAACTGTGTGGCCAGTATGAGACAATAAAATGGATTTTAAAATTGAATGGAATTTTGGAATTCATTCAGAAAGGCTGAAGATCCCTAAACTTGAGGTTGTATCAGGATCACTTTGAAGATGAAGTCAGAAGATTGCTAAGCCATTCAAGAACAAGACTTGAGAACAATGTCCTTGGGAGACTTCAAGCTCAACAGAGCAGTAACAGTGACCAGCACAGATGGAGGAATGGTTGCATCTTAGATACAATAATTCAATTACACTAAACAGCTAACTGTATACCAGGCACGACTTTTGTTCTTGATTATCCTCCTAAGTTGGTTTTATCCTTACAATACTTCAAGAAGAGTATTCAGGTATGATTCCTAGTATACAGATGAGAAAACAGGACAAAATGACAGTGGATACATTTAGCAAGTGTCTGAATCTGAACTCAACCCTGGTCATTGCTAGGCCACTTATTTTTATTTTTGCACCACAGTGCCTCTCAAAGATATTGTAATGAGATGAAGGCAGAGTGAACGTATTCTACTTGAATAGACTTCGTGCGTCCTATGATGGCATAACACACACACACACACACACACACACACACACACACACATGTTTCTATGACATTTTCATCTTTAAATTCTTTGACTTAACTACTGTAAATCTCATGAGTCATCTCTACTACATATTTTCCCCAGTGCTATGATCAAATGTCTGTTGACAAAGGAGAAAGAGTTAGGTATTAGGGTAAAGACTATCATGGTGGTGAACGTATCCCATGGGCGGTTCTTAACTGTGGCAAAACAGAAGCATAATACTACTCCCCCACATTTGCATGGACAGAGCTGGACAACAAAGTAGAAACTTAGGGGCTGAGAGATTGAATTCCATTTAGGGCATGCCTGAGGTTTCCAACTTATATTCACCCGGAGAATATAAGTTTACACTGAGAAGTTTACACTGAAGCTTAGAAGAGAGTCTGGGGCCAGCCAAATGCTTTTATAGATAAGGGTGGTAGTTAAATCTATGAGACTGTGAAGGTTATCCTGGGAAAACGGGAAGAGACATGGCGCAGTTAGATTGCCCAAAGGGATGCTTGGTGCTGAGTTAAGGCAAAGTCATGTTGACCTCAAGGTATCTGGGTTTAGTTAGAACAGTCTGCTCTAACATGTTTCTTCTTGGATTCAGGAAATTAGTTTAGGAGATAACAAGTTGTTTTACTAGGAGGGGAAGTGACTCAAAGATCTAATCCCTAACTGATTGTCCAAGACAGTCCTTGTGCTCTGTGAGGAACTTGGGGAGTCCAAGTACTTATTGGTTATCAACGGTTTTTGCAGTTATAATGAAACCTGTGTAACTATTCAAGAATGTACCTCTTTCCTCAGTAAACAACATTACAGAGTCTTTTCTGTTACAAGTGGATTCAGAAATCTCTGCAGACCTGACTGTTAGAAGAATTTTCTGGGTACCAAGGAGCGCTACTGCCTCTGTGGCTTCTTTAAAGCCCCTAGCAAAGTGTAAATTATCCCCCAAGATACAAGGCTAACACTGTCTTGCCCTTGGGAGTAGTCTTACCCTGGAGAAGTGTCACTTGGGAGACATCAAATTCCCTGACCTTGCCCACACATGACAGCTTGTGAGAACTCCTGAGGCACTAGAGATTAGGAAAGAAAACATCATCAAACAGCTCTCCAGTCTGCCTCTGCCACCTCCTGTGCCTTGAGCCACTGAGCAGATGGGGCTGCAGCATTTGTTAGGAGCCCGGGATGAAGTCAGGAGCACATCCTCATTCTCACAAAGAGCCGAATCCCCAGGATCTGAGAATCAATATCCCTCAATATCCCGCCAACATCCTCTTCCTGTGTGATGCATCTATGCTCACCCGCTGATTTTATACTGTATCTCTTTCATCCCCTGTCTTATGTTGCCCTCCTGCTGTGCTAGAAGCGTCTGTCTGTGTCCTTCCTAACAAGTTGTACACATGGTCAGAGCATGGAAAATGACAATTCCCTTCTAGGGGTGATCCTTCCCCAGGGTTCCTCTTTCCGAAATGATCCAAGGGGTCAGTGGGATCCCTCAACATGGAGCCCCTCTGTGGGGAGCTGACTGCATCTACCCACCCAGCTGGGAACTCCTGCAGCCTTTGTCAAACTCTGAACTGTACAAGGGAGGAGACAACTGTCACAGTCATGATTAGTAAGAAATGCAAAGAGCAATATGAGACAGTTCAATTGAAACATTCCCCTCAGTGAACCAGGCCTCTGACTTCCCAAATATAGCCACACAGTGTTCATTCTCCAAGTCCACATTCAGACTCCTTCTGCCTTGGAGTAACAGGAACCCTCTGGGTTTTGGAAGGCTGCTGTTCAGATTGCAGGATCCATTCCTGGCTAGGAGTCTTGGGTTCCCCCACTCCAGGCCTGCTGTCACAGACTTTTCCTGGGGTTACAAAAGATACATGTCTACTTACCCCAGAAAGGGAACTTGCAACAGACCAGAGTACCAGTTGCAGGATTGTGCAATGTGGTGAATCAGTGAAATTTCTATTGGGGATACTGATAAGGATTAAGGATAACTCAAATGTGGCAGCATCACTAGAAAAGTCGACCCCAATGTGGAAGACACCTCCCCCAAACTGAAAGCCTGGAGCTTCCTACACAAGTGGGAGGTAGCTTCAGTCTCTCTCTCTCTCTCTCTCTCTCTCTCTCTCTCTCTCTCTCTCTCTCTCCTCTCTCCATGTCTCTGTCTTTGTTTCTTTCTCTGTCTCTCTTTTTTTCTCTCTGTCTCTCTTTCTCGCGGTCTCTGTCTCTGTCTCTGTCTCTGTCTTTCTCTCCACTTTCGCAATACAAAGTCTTCTGTCTTCACTCCAGCATTTCTTTACTCCTTTTTCTACTGCTGTGTAGGTGCCTTCAAGGATCTTTCAAGTTTTTGTTCTCCTGGACTTGTGACCTCTGGTTTAGTTCCTTCCAAAATGCCTTCTTCCTTCCTGGAGGAAATGTATCAATTGGAAAAGACTGTTGCAATTTGGAAAAAAAAATACCATACTCCTAGATCATAACTTCAGAAGAATCGTAACACCCCATTTTCGACTTGTCACTATGAACAGCTTTGTGGCCTCTTCAAGAGGTGGCATTGACATGGGCAATAGAGTGACTGTGTCCTGGAGAGGTAAGATGACATGGTCTAAGATATGGGTGTCTGGGGACAAAAGAGCAACTCATAAGAGTGTGATGGTTAACACTGTCAACTTTTGACAGAATCTGGGATCATCCAGCGGACAAATGAATGAGTTAGTTGAGTGTTCATCTGTCTCCATTTCCTGATAGAAGATGCAAAGGGACCAGGTGCCTGCTACCATGACTTTGCTGCAATGATGCTCTGTGCCTTCAAACTGTGAGCCTGAAAACTGTGAGCCTGCGTAGACCATTCCATTAAGATGTTGTTGTTAGGCAGTTTGTCATAGCAACAACAACAAAAAAGAAACAAACATAGTTTCTGCTACCAGGCTGAGGAGATGCTCACAGTTAGATATTCAAGCTTACAGGGACAGTGAGAGACCCAGGAAGGATCAGTTGGGCATCTAACAAATCTGGAGCTTTGGAGGACAAGTCTGTTCTAAAGACTTGGGGCATGGGAGTGGAAAGGAAACCGGAATGACATTGAGGGTGGGATGTCCCAGGAACCAAAAAGGAGAAAGACAAGGTCTGTGGATAGTGGTGCCGTGAAGGTCAAACTAGGAGGGGTTAGGAAATTTTCAGTAATAGATGTGATCCTAGTCATTTAGTCCAAGAGCCGATGGCCATTGAAGAGGACTGATGCAAGGCTCTGAAATCTTCCTGGGATCTCTTGCTTCTCAGCTTCCTCACTGGGCAGCAATGGGGTTGTGTGGAAAGATATTAGAAAGCATATATATATATATATATATATATATATATATATATGTGTGTGTGTGTGTGTGTGTGTGTGTGTGTGTGTGTGTGTGTGTGTGAGTGTGTGTGTGTATACATATATATATGCACATGTATATACAATATAGTATGTATATATAATAGTAAAGACAACGTACATTCTATGTGTGAAGGTAAGACTAGATAGATTTTTTTTAAAAAATCCAGAAGCCAGCCCTACCTGACAGCACTATAAAAAGGCCACTGTATAGTGGGGAATTGGGATGCTCCTCAAAGTCCTACATATTAAAGACTTGGTCCTGGTCCCCAGCATCATTTGGAGATGGTGAAACTGTTAGGAGACAGAAGTCTATGAAGTTAGGACACTTCAAAGGGGACACTGTGACTCTTGAATTTTGACTCTCTGTTTCCTGTCTGCCACAAGATGAGCAGTGTTCTTTGCCACAAGTTCCCACCAAAAGTGCCAGCCCAGGTCCGGAGGCCAAGTGGCTGAAGACCAAAACTATTGAAATTGTGAGTCAAAGTAAAGTAAACCTTTTCTTTTTTTTTTCCTTTTCTATTTTCTTCTTCTTTTGCTTTTTAAAGATGTCACTAGGTAAAAATTCAATTCACCATCTTTGTGGATAGATATTTAGATGGAGAGATAGAAAGGGTAGATGGGTGACAGTTAAATTCAGGTATCAGGTTGGCTTGATTATATTTGCTTAAATATTCCAGATGCTTTTGTGAATTTGACTTTCAGATGAAATTAATGTTTAACAGGTAAAGCAAATTAACCTCCATGTCACAGGTGAGATTCATCTAATCACCTCCATAGAAAAATAGTGACCTCTGCCATGCAAGAATGGATTCAGATACAGGCTGGCATAGGTCTGGAGCTGCAGCTTTTCCTGGAGAGCACAGCCCATTGACCCACCTGACTATGAACTCACTGCTGAGCTTCTACATCAGCGAGGATCTGTTCCTTAACATTCTCTATCTCTCCTTCTTGCTCTTTCTTCTCCTAGTTTCTTTTGATTTCCTTTTCTTCCTCCCTCTTTCTCCCCCTCACATCTATTCATCTCTGTATCTACATTTGTCTGTCTGCAGCAGACTTCTTCATATATATAAATAAATATATTTATGTATATATTATATGGATATATAATAGTGCTTGCATGTATATATCCATATCAGCTCATGTTTAATATATGTTAAAAGTATAATATATATTTTACATCATATATATTATAATATATGTATTAAATTTGTGTATATTGTGTTTATATCCATTTATATCATAGATAGTAGATAATATAAAATACAATATGCATTATACATAGAGAGATAGGTGAAAAAGAGATAGAGAGAGGGAGACAGAGAGAGAGAGAGAGAGAGAGAGAGCTCACGTAGCCCTGGCAGGCTTTAAATTCAGTATGTAGTTCTGAATGACCTTGAACTCATGATCCATCCACCTCCAGCTCCAGAATGCTATTAGAGCATGCACTACCAAGTCCTATGCTATGTGGAGCTGGAGATTGAACCAGCGTTTCCTAAATGCTAGACACACACTATGCCTACAGGCTAGTCCCCAAGGTGTTTGAAGACTTAAAGAATGTGCTTTCTGTCCAGTTCTTAAAAGACTAGCCACACTTGAGTATTTGGGCTGCTGAAAGAAAGCTCCCAACTGAGGAATTAATTCAAGCACACACACACACACACACACACACACACACAGGAATGTCACTGCTGTTCTGAAACATACTTTTTCTTTCTTTCTTCTTTTTGCTTTATGTTTGAATAATAATTACTCATCTTCTGGAAGCGTCCCTGAAGACTGCTTCGATACAGCAGCAGTCATCACCACTCTGTCTCTACCCCTGGTAGAGAGGAGAGTGTCCGGTGATGTGGAGATCAGCCTCTGTTACAGTAGTAATGAAGAATGGCCAGAGATGCTCCCAGAGGGCTCCTGTACCTTGCCTGGCATAATTGGCAGGATATAAGTGCTGTTAAAAAATGCCCCGTTGCCTTCATCTTTATAAAGCTTCCAAATTCACCACAGAACAGAAAATTGAACCCATGTGATGAACTAAAAAGGCAAAAGAGCCAGCTTTCTGCATTTCCAGGAACAAAGCAAGAGGAAGGACAACGGAAGTGGTGGAAGGACCCTTGCATGGGGCATTTTTTTTTCTGTTATTCTTCTCACCCCAGACTAACCCCTCTGTTGGGTCCATATAACCATATACTGCAAAAAAGAATGAAACCATACATGCTGCAGCCACAACCCAAATGATGGGGCAACCATTACTTGCAGGAAAGTATAATTGCACAGGGCACATAGGAACTACACAGCTTTCTCTTCTGCTGGCAACCTCATGCCCAGCTACAACATGACCGACTATCAGGTTTGTATCCACAACACCTGGTGTACCAAAACTAATCTTTTAAGGCAATATTTATTTACAAGTCAGGTGGTGTTTCTACCTTTCCATTTTTAGTACTTTGTTCTCCTTGGAACTATTTGAGGCATAATCCCTAAAAAGATAGGAAAACACAGAATTTTGCAAACCATCAAAAGAATTAAGGATGATGAGCAAGTGAGTCCTCACTATGGTAAGACTTGTATGCATTTATGAAAATAACTTTACATATTCTGTTATTGGTTTGACATCTTGTTTATAGCATTTTTAGGACCCCTTTCTTGTCTTTCCAAAGCATGGGTCGGATGTGGCAATTTGAGGTCTCACTTTCACATTTGATTGTAAGAAGACCCCAGTGAAAGCAACAACAGTCCAAATGCTGATTGACAGATAAACAACATGTGATGGACATACAGTGGGATGTTATTCAGCCTTAAAGAGGAGGGGCATTCAGACACGTGGTAACATGAGTGAACCTTGAAGACATTGCTCTATGGGAAATAAAAGGATAATTAGCTTGTGATCTATTCATGTGAAGCATCAGGTGCTGGCAAATTCACAAAGATGAAAATTAGGACTTGAGTATATCCATAAAAATTGAACGGATGAGCCTGGTGTGGTGACTCACACCATAAACTCAAGAGACTGAGACACAATTGTCTTGAGTTTGTGGCCAGCCTGCGCTATACAGCAAGTTCCACAGCAGTTGAGACAGTGTGAGTCTGTCTCAAAGCCAACCCACCATCTACCACCAACCAAAAACAACAATCAAAATGAAAACTAAAAGGGAAGAGTTGAGTCAGTCAGCGGTTTTTTTTAATGGTGGGTAGTATGGAGATGCAAGCTCATATCCCAGATGATGCACTGTGTTTTGGAAGGATGTGAACATTTAGTGAGTCAGGCCTTGCAGGGGTTGGGGATCAGGTGAGCACTGGAGTTATACAACCTGGCCTTATTTCCCATCCATTCTTTTTACCCTGATGGAGATGCAGTATGACTAGCTGCCTTTAACTCCTGCAGCCATGCTTTTTCTTCTACAGTGGACTGGAGCTTTTCAAACTACTAGTCAAAACAATCCCGTCCATCCTGAGTTGTTTCTTGCCAGCAACCTTGGTCACAGAAATGAGAAAGTCAGTGATACAAATGGGAACTGAGCTTCTGTCCAGGATGAAGACGTCTCAAGATATACAGTAATGAAAACTACACATCAGTGTGTGTATATTTAATGCCAAGGAACAGAACCCCAAAAGGTGTTTAGGGGTAAGTTATGTTGTGCATATTTTATCACACTTTAGAAAGTTTCCTACTTACCCAAAGCAATCAGACAGGTAAAGGATCTGTGTCGTGTCTTGAACCATTCAGGTTGGGAGACAGCAGCTACCTATTCCAAACTCTCCTAGGCATCTCTGTGGAGATGCCCTTCCAGGAAGATTTCAGAGTTCAGATAATGTCAGTGAGCAACCAAGGACTGATGACAATTAATTACCTTGAGTTCCTTCTCCAAGCCCACCCAGATACTGAACTGGCATAGCCTGTCAGCATGTTTACTGCAGCTTCACGAGAAGCCCAGGGCCTCCTGGGTAAGGAAGCACTCTTGGACTTCTGACCATCAGAAACGATGAAGCAATGCCTTCTTTAAAGATCTCAAAGTCATCTGTTGAAATAGACATGAAATATATGAATACGTATGAATGACTTCACACATTCATACTCATGGTGAATAGCAAAACCAAAATAATACAGAAGGATTATAGTTGTCAAGAACAAACTTCCTCCTACACAACAATTAGGGAAGTACTAGCTGATGGGTAAAGAAAAATGTCTGCATTCTCACCCTGTGTGTATTCCTCCTTTGTATTTTAGTTCTGTAACACATGGCTACCTCCTCTCAGCTTCCACATGGCCCCCTTCCCAATATTGCATTGTGTGGGAATGGTTATCTTTAAAGAACACCAGAATATTGTTCTGATTTAAAGGCATACATGGTCCATGCTTCAACCTTATACAGGGATTTTTTTTAAGTCTTTCGGCCAAACATACAGAATCTAGGAAGTTCACAAAGCAACGCCTTCAACCTATCTCTTTTCTCTTCTTGAACTTCCTGTCTATCTTTACCACAATGATGGTGAGATCCTTGCATGCCTCTGAGGAGCTTACAGCAAGAATGACCACAACCAGGAAAACATGTCAGCACTCACCAATGTCCTATAAAGGCTGTACCAGGACTTGCCTATAAATGGCACATGGCAGGTAAGGGTTGGAGATCTGGTCAACCCAGGAAGTACCTATCTGAGGAATCATTTAGCTGTGCTGGAATAATTCAAGCAACTGATAAAACATTGTATTATATCATGTCTTGAGAGAGATGTGAGGTGGGAGAGGGGAAACTTTTAGAGAACACCTGTGCAATAAAATTCCAAAAAAATGAAGTAAGTCATACATATTGTGCTCTGTAAACAAACATCAGCTAGTGATGAGTAAACACCGAATATGGCTACTCCTATAAACCATAGGAGTAGTGGTAATAGTGGTTGGTAGTCACATTTTTGTTTGAGTTTTTGTTTTGTTTTATTTTATTTTTCTAGATAAGGTTTCTCTGCATAGTGCTGACTGTCCTGGAACTCACTCTGTAGACCAGGCTGGTCTTGAACTTAAATATCCACTCGCCTCTGCCTCCTGAGTACCAGGACTAAAGGCATAGGTTGCCACCACCCTGCTGGGACTGCATTCTTAAGGTAAGATATCAGAAGGGCCTGGCATGTGACAGGATTTCCTATGTTTGTTACTATGCACTCCATCAATTGGAAATGTATCATGTACATGAGAAACCCATCCTATGCTGATATCTCACCTTCTTATGGTTTTTCAAAGCAGCATAAAGGAAGAAATAACAGATAAAGGTCTTAGATCTCCCATCCTTTGTTTTCAAGGTCTCTTTGGGCTTCCATTGTGTCATCATTAAAATGGGGTCATTCTATCCATGATGTCTAGATAGGACCAGATGATCCATTGAATTGTCTTCCAATATTAAAGGCTATAATTCCATGGGCTGAGTCTTGTTGTCCACAGGGTACCACTAGGCCGTTCCCAGGGAGTCATATTCAGATCACTACAGGACAAATGAAGCGGGGTTTCCATGGCCATATTCCACATCCAACCCACAATCCAAAATAAAAGTCAAGAACATGAATGAGTTTAATATTGGTCAGTAGCTTTGCAAACATCCACAGTTAGGGTTTTGTTTTTGGTTTTGTTTTTGTTTTTTTTCCAGATATATTCTTCTGTCAGCAGGAAGGTAAGACTCCAAAGGGCTGAGAAACGTGTTCATTGGGAGAGCAGGCTAGAAGACTGTCTAGGCAAGAGGGACGTTTACATAAAACTGGTCTGCAGTACACGCATGGGCATCGTGAAAACCCTTCAAGGCTCAGCTCTGTGCCTCCGCTGCCTTGGTGGCCCCTGACAGCAAATGAAGCAAGCCTTTCCTCAGACAATCTTCTGGGAAAGTGAAATAGCCAGTAATTGCTTTTTTCTTTTCTTTCTTTCTTTTTTTTTTTTTCCAAAAAGAGTTTTTCCATTTCTCATCAATTGGAAGAATCCTTGCACAAGAGTGCTCAACCTAGGTCTTTGTGTAGATCTTGAAGTACAATTTGGTAGTGGCTTGGGATTCACAGCCTCCCTAGGGAGCAGTGAAACAATTTGCTAGAAGTTTCTTACCCCCATCCCCTGACCTTAAACCCTCAGAAGAAATGAAAAGCTGTCTTTCAGAACAGAAAGATTAGGAACCCCTGCTGCAGTATGCTACTGTGTCTTTAAGGCTTCCATGGAAATGAAAGCTAGGTCAAAGCTATTAAGGGAGTGGAGAGGCACTTTCCTCAGAAAAACTGAGGATAACAGAAGACAAAATACAAAATCTTTTGCTGACAAAATACTAGCTTTTGGCTTTCTGGCTTACGTTTACTTATGGGATCTTGGAGAAAATATTTTAATTTGTGTATGAGAATAGCTCATTACTGAAAGAAAAGGGAAAATTTTTGCTTTGAAGATGGGCCCCCTGTCGTTTACACATTGTGCAAACTTATCCCTCTCTTCCAGCAATTATCTCTACCCTCTCTCAGTTCACAGAGAACCATCAGGAAGCCTGCAAGAAAGCCACTCTACTAGACTTGATTCCAACCTTGGAAAGTAGGAAGAGAAAACAGAAGCAAGTCAGTTTAAATTTCTTTAAATGCAGCCTGCAACTCACAGCCCGTTTATTTTTACATTAACATGCAACCAGCCTTTGGTTGGCTTCCTGGACACTGGGAGTGTTCATCAGACATCCACTAAAGCTTTCCTGGAGCTTTGCAAAGTAAACTAGAAGTGGTGCAATGATTCCCCCAGATTCAAGGTGTCTGCTCTCATCTAGGTGCACTCTGGACACTAGGCAGCACTTAGTTCTATAGACAAAGGAGAAGTATTAGAAACGTTTTTATTTCAGGCCTCCTATAGGGACAAGAAGTAATTTCTTTTGAATTATCCATTTCAGCATAGGACAGTCACAGCTGGGCAGGGATTTGGCCCAATACTTTGTAAGGTTTATGCTCTCATCTGTGGCTGTCAGATTAGCATTTCATACTAAATCAATAGACCATCGTTATTGAGACACTGGGCTGCTTTAGCTTCCAGAAGATTCTGAAAGTAATCTTTGCTAAGGCTCTAGAGTCTCCCCCATGCCTCAGCCAAGTCTAATATCCTTTAAGGAAACACTATTCAAACTTAGCAGCTGCTCAAGTGAAAAAAGTCTAGACTTTCTGTGAGGCAGTAAGTCACAGAAGGTAACTATACAGGCCTTGGAGACTGCTCAGGTGAACAGTCTCTACAGGGACACTATTCCCACCACTGACACACTGGGTATTCTCAGGCTGTCCTTGGGGCTTCAGTTTTATCCTCCGAGGAGTGAGAACCCACCCCAAATGTCAGGGAGCACAGGAAAATAGAGGAGATGCAGATACGATGCTTCAAACAATGGGCACATAACAGGCACTCAATAGCTATGTGAATTATATACTCTTCCAAAAATGTATGTATTTCCATTAAGGGCAGGAAGAGTCCATCAGCCTGGATTCAGGCAACGCTTGCAGTTTGACACTGACTCCTGTTTGCTTTCTCTTGTTATACTGGGCTCTGGTTTCAGAGGTTCTCTCTGTTCTTCCTCACAACAATTCTGCCCCATTTTGTTGTTGTCGTTGTTGTTAAATCCATACCATCTCTAGTCCTTCTGGACTTCTGAATGCCAGACATCAATTTAAAATATCAGGTCTTGATTTAAGGTCTTTATGTAAGCTAATAATTTTGAGATATTTTGCAAATAATTTACAAAAGAAAGGTTGTAGTTTTTGTTTTAATTTAGTTTCTCTTCCCTGCCCCCATCCCCACTCCCCCCACCCCAGGAGGATTAGAGGATTGGTAATGTTAATATATGTGTTGGGTAAGATGATATACATAGGTAGGTGCAGCATTTGCTCTCATGTGAATCATGGCTAAAGTGTTAATCTGGATAACTCATGACGGGAGTCTGAGAAGTATGTTGAGTATAGAGAACTATGGGCTGATTCAAGGACTAGGGCTTTGTGGTATTGATGCTGTGCTTAATGACAACACTATCAAGTTGATAAGCATGGCATTAAAGTCCAAGTGTTACTGTCCTGACAGTTCCCAGGGACACTGTCAATAAAGTCATGATAAACTGGATCGGTCAAATCTCACAGGCACATCTGGTTTGATGGAGACAGATACACCTGCTGAACATTCCAAACAGGGAAAGCCAAAGGCTACAGAACAAAACTAGGTAATGTAAGGAAAATAGATGACAGGTGCCCTGTATTATTTTCCATTAATTACTATCTTGGAGACAGGTGACACCAGCAATTAGGTAATGGTAGAGGGCAAGAGGATTCCAGTTCTACATGCATCTCTCTTGTGAATCCACTAGGTTTTTAAAAAGTCTTTCACTTTAAGAACCCTAGATGCCTAAGAACTTGATCTCACCTTCCTTTCCAAGTTGATTTCAATGGTCTTCTGAGAAATCTCTAAAGTAATTTAAATACCACAAAGCAATTTAAAACCCACTCCAATGCAAGGCATTAGAAGGAGTCCTGGGGAAATGCAGGCAGTGAGATTCATCTGAGGAACTGGTGATGCGGAGTGATAAAGCAGAAATGTTGCTCTGATAGTTAAAGGCCTAGCCTGGTAGGGTAGGCTAACTACTCCACCATTTTCTAATTAAGGTAAGGCCTGCCACACGCAGGGATTTACAGTTGGTTTCTTAAACTTGAGCAACAGCCTCCCATAGGGAGGCCATAGGCTTTAGTGGGGATAATACGACAGTGGTTTTGCTATTTGTACATAAAATGTCTGTCTATCCAATTGATTGTGTTTATGAGCATAGATTGCTGATGCCTTCAGTTTGGGGAAGAAAAGCTTCATTTTGCAGAGCTGTGGTAGCTGCAGAGACCCAGAACTAGTCAGAGTCTTGAGAATGAGAGATGGTTGGCTGCCCAGCCTTAAGTGGAGTACCCAGAGCACCCCCTCCAAGTCTCAGGTAATGCAGAGAGGAGGCGGACAGAACATAACAGCCAGAGGGAGGAGTGAGTGCTGAGCAGCTGACTTTCAGGCCCTTACACTCAAATTATGGCTGGCTGTGAAATGGCCTGTACAATGTCCAGCTTTGAAATGGCCTGTCGCTATCCTGTCAGATAGGAAAGAGGAGCTTCCAATGTCCAACTCCTCCATGAGGATTTATAGGCATTTGTTAGGGGAAGGAGAGATATAGTCTTCCATTCTACAGCTAATGGTAAGGTGCACATGCTCATAAAAAAACAAACAAGCAAACAAAAAACTTCTTCTATAAGAAACCCTAACGAAACTCATTGGCTCACCAAAATCAAGCAAAGCAATGAATGCAGAGAGGAGAGTAGTTGGGAAGTGGAAGGGGATATGGGGGGGTGGGAAGGAGGAAGAGAGCGTAGTGCGTGTATAAAATTGTCAGAATAAAACTCATTATTAGGTGCAATAATGTTGCTAGTAAAAACGCTTTTTAAAATGAGGCAGATGAGAAGCTCTTGGTGCCAGCTCTACTTGGGCGGTTTGCATTAAAGACATTTTGAAATGCAGATGTCAGAGTCTAGCTCAGAGCAATTGTATGGAACGTTCTGGATTTATGACCTAAGCTTTTGTATGTTCTAATGGGCATGTGACCCCCCAAATTTCAGCTGGCAGTGTAAATCACTGAAGACTAGGGACTAGGTAGGTCTTTCTGCCTGGCATTCATTTGTTTGTTTGTTTGCTTGCCTGTTTCATATATCTATTTCCAAATTTATTCATCTATGTATCTATCTATGTATCTATCTATCTATCAATCATCCACAAGGAAAGAGTATTCTGAAGATGGCTTACAAAGAGTGCCTAAGAAGGTGGGAGAGAAAAAGAAAAGAAAAGGAAAAAAACCCTCCAGAACCAATCAAATTTCAAGCAAGACTGTGAATAGACTGGAGACAGCATGAATACAAACACAGCCATGATGGGTATAGACTTGGGAGGGAAGCTGAGATGAACAGGATGGCATCTAAATGACTCCACATCTGTACAAACCTCGGGGTAATGGTCAGCACTGTACTTTCTCTGAACATTTAACCTTAGCACTGAACCAAAGCCCAGCTGCAGCAAAATGTCAGTCAGATGGAATGAGGACCCCACGTATTTCTTAAGAGTTTTGTTGCTATAGTTGGTTGGTTTGCTTTGTTGACTTGTTTAACTTCTCTGTGAGGTACTTTATAGGCTTTTTGTATATTTATGAAAGTATAGATCTAACTTCTAGAAAACACACACACACACACACACACACCACTTTGTTTGAGACCTAGGTTACAAGTTCTATGGAAGAGTTAGGGGAAGGATTGAAGGAACTGAAGGGAATGGAAATCCCATAGGAAGACCAACAGTATCAACTAACCTAGACCCCTTAAAGATCCCAGACTAAGCCACCAACCATAGAGCAAAAATGAGCTGGTCTGTGGCCCCCTGACACATATTTAGTAGAGGACTGCCTTGTCTGGCCTCAGTGGGAGAGGATGTGCCTAATCCTGTAGACTTTATACACAAAGAAGTGGGATGCTAGGAGAGGGTTGAGGTGGAAGTGGGGTATGTGTGTGTGTGTGGGGGGGGAGGGGTTGAGGGGTGGGTGGGTAGGGGAGCACACTCTCAGAGGCAAACAGGAGGGGGAGGAGGTAAAGAATTCTGGGAGGGTAAACCAGGGGCAACATTTGGAATGTAAATAAATAACATAATTTATTTTTTTAAAAAAGACAAAAACTAAAGGAAGAACAAATCAAAGCTTCTGTTCATCATGGAAACTGTTATCATCATTGGTGTTGTTGTTCTAACATAGAGACCTGCAGGCAGAAGGAAGTAAATAGCTGGGTGTGGTAGCAAATGCTAATAATATTAGTACCTGGGAGGAAGAGGTAGGATGATTACAAAAAAAGGTAAACCTGGGCTACACAATGAGATCTTGGATCAGAAAAGTAATGTGTATGGGAACTATAAGGAGGGAGGAATGGTTGGGAATAGTGTTTTGTGGGGATATATTTTCTTTCTGCAGCAAGGTCACTTCTGTGTCTCAAAAATGAACATTCTTTTTTCCTAAATACTTTGGGCCACTTGATATCGTCTCATGTTTTATTATTCCATTAAATGGTGATATATCATGTGCATCTGTCCTTACAACTTTGCAGCAGCCAAAGGGGCACATGCCAGTTCATGGTTGCTGCCTGCGTTTCTAACAGTATCTGCATTTTTAAATTTTAACAAATAACATTACAGCATAGAACTTTTGATTTGGAAAATAAAACCATTTCTGTTCTAATAGAAAATGGAAACTCGATTTTTGGTGTTCTATTTTAATTTGGATTTTCACCAGCCAGTGATTTTAATCAAGAGTGAAATCTGCGTTCTTGTTTAGCTTTAGCGTCTCAAATCTAAAATAGGAAAATCACAGCTTCAGTAACAGAATTGAGAATGAGGTCCTGGCATCTTTCTTAAAAGGAATTTGGATAAAGCCTCTCAGTAAATGCTCACAAATTGCTCACACCGTATGTCTAAGTAGACACAAACAGGCTTAGAAAACCTGGTTGGATTCAATGCAGTCATTAGGTATGTGAAAAATGGCCGGAGCTTCTTCTTGAATGTATTCTTAAAAATGCATTTATTTTATGCATATGAGTACTTTACCTGCATGCATGCATATGCACTACATGTGTGCCTAGTGTCTGAAGAGGCCAGAAGAGGGCATTGGATTTCTGGGGCTGAGGTTAGAGATGGTTGTGAGCTGCCATGGGGTGCTAGCTATTGAACTCAAGTAATCAGGAATTGCAGCAAATGCTTTGAGCCATCTCTTTAGTCACTCCTTCATGAAATTTGTATCAACTTATTTGTTCCAAGGTAGTGAAGGAGTTGGGAGATGAAGGTTATGAATAAAGAGATTGTGTGCTTGGAGTCTATGAAGAACTGATAGAACCATGGGAGGGGCCTGCTGCACTCATGGGGTCTCAGTTATAACTTCTAAGATTCTGAGCCCAATTTGGAAGTTTGAAATCTGCAGACCACTCTCATTGCAAGTAGGGTGGGCTATGGACCATTCCAAGGAGTCTTTTGAGTTTGTCTGCCAACATTAAAAACAAAACAAAACAAAACAAAAAAAACTGAAAAACTCTTGCAAAGTATACTGCCCTGAGGTTTATCCAAACACAAGGAAAGTCTTTAAGGTTAGCAGTGATTTATAGGTCATCAGAGGTAACTGTCCTCTCACTTACAGAAGAGACTCTCACTTCTTTGGAAGTATTAACAAGGAAACAAATCTTTCCTTTAAGTTGCCTCTTACCAGGTGTTTGGTCACAGCCACAGAATAGTAACTGACATTGCTCAGACATGATGTGATCACAGCAGGCTTCCTTACACAGGGAAGATGTATTAAATAGCTGAGGGTTACAATATAAGAATTAAAAAACAGCTGATGGCTTGGAAGAAGGGATGGGGCATAATCCAAGGGATGTAGGCCGCCTCTGATCAAGAAGACAGTCAAGAAAGAAGACTCTCTTTTTGAGTCTCTGGAAATCATGAACTCCGCCAACAGTGACTGTTACCCAGTGGGACCCAGAACTTCCAGAACTGTAATAATAAGTTTGTGTCATCTTAAGTAATTAAATTCGAAGTCATTTTCACAGCAGCAACAATTAACTAATAATAGAAACTAATATGGCACCTTATTCTTCTTGAGTTGACCGAGATGATGTATAAAATGGAGATGAAAGACATCTCTAAATAAATATTGAAATATGGGCTCTAACTCTAGCAGCATGTAGAAATTACCCTTTAGAATGCTTCCTCTTGCACTGTTGTCTAGTGTTGGCCTTGATCCTCCAATTGAAGGAGTCCTGCAGGATCCCAAGAGCATCCTGCCTTCCATGGAAACCTTCAGGGGCCCCAAAACTAACCAGCTTGGTACCCTGCCCAAGCACCCATCCTAGTTGGATTTGCCCACCACCCCAGCTGGGTCTGGGACAAAGACTGCAAAGTGGGGTCTGCCTGAGGCACAGCCAATAGAGTAGGGTACCCTTACCTCCATTGTTTGGCCCATGGCTCCCCCAACCTTCCTGAGAAGTCCTACCGCTATCAGGATCATCCAGCCAAAACACTCAGGGAAAAACAGGCGCTTAAAGGACAGCATAAGAACACAATCCACAAGACCCAGGCCATATGGCACCACCCTGCTATCCCACTATTATAAAGATAATATGGGCCTTTAAAGAGGACATGAGTAAATCCCTTAAGGAAATTCAGACATATAAATTCAAACAGCTAGAGACATTAAAAGAGAAAACAGATAAATATAAAGAAATACAGGAAAATGCAATCAAACAGGTGAAGGATATGAATGAAATTGTCCAGGACCTGAAAAGGAAAATGGAAGACATGAAGAAAACACAAACTGAGGCAATTTGGAGATAGAAAGCCTAGGAAAGTGAATATGATCTACAGACATAAATTACCAACAGAATACAGGAAGTAGAGGAGAGAATCTCAGGTGTAGAAGATAGGATAGAAGAAATCAATTCCTCAGTCACAGAAAATGGAAAATCTAAAAAGGTCGTGACACAAAACATCCAGGAAATTTGTGACATTATAAAAAGACCAAACTTAAGAATTATAGGAATAGTAAAAGAAAATCCCCAGCCCGAAGATCCAGAAAACAACTTCAACAGAATCATAGAAGAAAATTTCCCTAAGCTAAAGAAAGACATACTTATAAAGGTACAAGAAGCTTACAGAACATAGTGGAGCATATATCCTTATTACATGTTGGGGAATCCTCTGGGTATATCCCCAGGAGTGGTATAGCAGGATCTTTCGGAAGTGACATGCCAAGTTTTCTGAGGAACCGCCAGACTGATTTCCAGAGTGGTTGTACCAATTTGCAACCCCACCAGCAGTGGAGCAGTGTTCCTCTTTCTCCACATCCTTGCCAACACCTTCTGTCTCCTGAGTTTTTAATTTTAGCCATTCTGACTGGTGTAAGGTGAAATCTCAGGGTTGTTTTGATTTGCATTTCCCTGATGACTAGTGAAGTTGAGCATTTTTAAAGATGTTTCTCTGCCATCCGAAGTTCTTCAGGTGAGAATTCTTTGTTTAACTCTGTACCCCATTTTTTAATAGGGTTATTTGGTTTTCTGGGGTCTAACTTCTTGAGTTCTTTGTATATATTGGATATTAGCCCACTATCTGATGTAGGGTTGGTGAAGATCTTTTCCCAATTTGTCGGTTGCCGATTTGTCCTTTTGATGGTGTCCTTTGCTTTACAGAAACTGTAATTTTATGAGGTCCCATTTGTCAATTCTTGATCTTAGAGCATACGCTATTGGGATATATGCTCCACTATGTTCATAGCAGCCCTATTTATAATAGCCAGAAGCTGGAAAGAACCTAGGTATCCCTCAACAGAAGAATGGATGCAAAAAATATGGTATATATACACAACGGAGTATTATTCAGCCATTAGAAACAATCAATTCATGAAATTTTTAGGCAAATGAGCTGGAGAACATCATACTAAGTGAGGTAACCCAGTCTCAAAAGATCAATCATGGTATGCACTAATAAGTGGATATTACCCTGGAAAACTGGAATACCCAAAACATAATCCACACATCAAATGAGGTACAAGAAGAACGGAGGAGTGGCTCCTGGTTCTGGAAAGACTCAGTGTAGCAGTATAAGGCAAAACCAGAACAGAGAAGTGGGAAGGGGTGGGTGGGAGAACAGGGGGAGGGAAGAGGGCTTATGTGACTTTCGGGAGTGGGGGACCAGAAAAGGGAAAATCGTTTGAAATGTAAATAAAAAATATCAAATATATATATATAAAGAAACTTACAGAATATCAAACAGATTGGCCCAGAAAAGAAAATCCTCCTGCCACATAATAATCAAAACACTAAATATACAGAACAAAGAAAGAATATTAAAAGCTGCAAGAGAAAACGGCCAACTAACATATAAAGGCAGACCTATCAGAACTACACCCAACTTCTCATCTGAGTCTCTCAAAACTCTAAGTACCTGGGAACGTGTATCACAAATCCTAAAAACTAGATATCAACTCAGAGTACTATACCTAGCAAAACTTTCAATCAGCATAAGTGGAGAAACCAAGATATTATACGATGAAGCCAAATTATTGTGTGAACTATCAAAAGGCATCCCACACTATTGCTGGCTAGCCATTGGCTGGCGGCCTCGGTCTGTCTCCAGCCCAGTTGGCCGAAAACACAACCTTTCCTTTTAGCCAGGGTCTATCACACCCGCACTGAGTTCCCGTGGCTGACTGTTGCCATGCTAGTCCTGCACTTCCAAATTTCTGTGGAAGGAAGGTTGGGGTGTACTCTTGTATACCATACTCAGCTGCTGTACCATTCTCTGGAATCCAATTGAGTCACTGTGTGAAGGAAAATACCACACAATCTTAGTTTAGAATTAACAGGTAACATAATAACTGGGTACAGGACCTAGAATCCTAATTTTGTAAGCTATTCTATGCTATAAATCCTCTGGTGGTGGATCTGCAGCCTCCAGTTTCCTACATTCTGTCTGCCTCCTTTCTCCCACTCTCTGAAAAGGAAGTTCCTTTTTCCTGCCTCCCCTCTTCCCTTCCTGACCCAGAAGTTCCACTTTCTCACCCAGTGATTGGTCCCTTGAAATCTATATTCATTAGGGAAAGGTTTTGCCACACCACATTCAAACAATACCTCTCCACTAAGCCAGCCCTACAGAGGATACTAGAAAACTCCAACCCAATGAGGCTAATTATACTCAAGTAAACATAAGAAATAAATAATTTCACACCATTAAAATCAATAGAGGAGAAACATGTTTGAAAACACACACTACCACAACCAATATCAAAATAACAGCAAGTAACAATCATTGGTCATTAAATATCTCTCAACATCACTAGTCTTAATTCCCTAGTAAAAAAGACACAGTCTTATGGAATAGATGTGTAAACAGAAGACATCATTCTTCTGTATATAAGAAACACATCTCAGTAACAAAGAAAGTAATTATCTCAGCATAAAGGGCTAGAAAATGGTTTTCCAAGAAAATGGACCCAAGAAACAAACTGGACTAACAGTTCTAACATCTAATAGAATGAACTTTCAACTGAAAATAATCAAAAGAGACAGGGAAAGAGACTTCATACTCATCAAAGGAAAAATCCACCAAGAGGACATCTCAATTTGAAACATCTATGGCCCAAATGCAAGAGCACCCACATTGTAAAAGAAGCATTACTAAAGCTTAAATACAAGGAAATTAAATAACCCCATGTGTCTTATCAGATCACCATGGATTAAGGCTGGATTTCAGCAACAGAAACAACAGAAAGCCTCTATATTGATGGAAACTGAACAGCTCTCTACTTAATGATCACTGGGTCAGGAAATAAAGAAAGAAAAAATCAATGACTTTCTAGAATTCAGTGAAAATGAGGGTAAAACATACCCAAACTTATAGGACACTGTGAAAGCAGTGCTAAGAGAAAAGTTCCAAGCACTGATTGTCCTCATAAAGAAACTGAAGAATTCTCATACTAAGGAATTAAAAGTACATCTAAAGGTTCTAAGGGAAAAAAGAAGCAAACATATCCAGGAGGTGTTGGCATCAGGAAGTAATCAAACTCAGTGCTGAAATAAATCAATTTAAAACAGAGAGAATGATACAAAGAATCAGCGAAACCAAGAGCTGGCTCTTTGAGAATACCAACAAGATAGATAAACCCTTAGCCACAATAACTAAAAGGGAGAGAGAGAGAGAGAGAGAGAGAGAGAGAGAGAGAGAGAGAGAGACCAAATTAACAAAGTCAGAAATAAGAAGGGAGATACAACAATGGATACTGAGGAAATGTAAAGAATCATTAGATATTACTTCAAAAGCCTGTACTCCACAAAATCAGAAAATCTAATTGAAATAGATGATTTTCTAGACAGACAATAATTACCAAAGCTAAATGAAGATCAGGTAAACTACCTGAATACTCTTATAAACACTAAGGAAATAGAAGCAATCATTAAAAGTCTCCCAATGAGAAAAGGTCCTGGCCAGATGGTTTTAGTGCAGAATTCTACTAGACTTTAAAAGAAGAGCTAATACCAATACTTCTCAAATCATTCAAAAGAAAAAAAGAAAGAAAGAAAGAAAGAAAGAAAGGAAAAAAGAAAGAAAGAAAGAAAGAAAGAAAGAAAGAAAGAAAGAAAGAAAGGAGGAAAAGAAAAGAAAAGAAGGAACACTGCCAAACTTATTCTATGAGGCTACAGTCACCTTGGTTCCTAAACCACACATAGACTCAACAAAGAAAGAATATTTCAGACCAATTTCTCTTATGAACATTGATGCAAAAATACTCAACAAAACACTTGCAAAATGGATCCAAGAACACATCAACGATATCATCCTCCATGATCAAGTAGGTTTCATCTCAGGGAAGCAGGGGTGGTTCAATATATGAAATTTCATCAACATAATCCACCAGATAAAGAAACTGAAAGAAAAAAATCACATGGTCACCTCACTAGGTGCTGTAAAAGCATTTGGCAGAACCCAACACTCCTTCATGTTAAAAGTCTTGGAGAATTCGGGGACACAATAGGTATATGTAAACATAATATAGTCAATAGCTAATAGCCAGCATCAAATTAAATGGAGAGAAACTTAAAGCAATTCCACTAAAACAGGGACAAGAAAAGCTGTCTACTCTCTCCACATCTTTTTCAATATAGTACTTAAAGTTCTAGCTAGAACAGTAAGAAAACTAAAGGAAGTCAAGGGGATATAAATTGGAAAGGAAGAATTTCAAGCATCACTACTCACAAATGATATGATAGGGTATGTAAGTGACCCCAACAATTCTACCAGAGAAATCCTACAGCTAATAAACACCATTAGCAAAGTGGCTGGACAAAAAATTAACTCCACACAATCAGTAACCCTCTTCTACACAAGTGATAAATGGGCTGAGAAAGATGTTAGGGAAACAGTACCCTTCACAATAGCCTCAAATAATATCAAATACCTGGTGTAACTCTAACCAAACAAGTGAAAGACTTTTATGATAAGAACCTCAAGTCTCTGAAGAAAGAAATTGAGGTGATATCAGAAAGTGGAAAGATCTCACTTGCTCATGGATAAGTAGTATTAACATAGTGAAAATAGCCTTCTTACCAAAAGCAATCTACAGACTCAATGCAATTCCCATCAAAATTCCAACGCAATTCCTTCATACGTCTTAAAAGAACAATACTCAAATTCATACAGAATAACAAAAACACAGGATAGCTAAAATGATCCTAAACAATAAAAGAACTTCTGAAGGTATCACTATCCCTGACTTGAAACTTTACTACAGAGCAACAGTAATAAAAAACTACATGAAACAGACAGGTGGACCAAAGGAATTGAATCAAAGACCCGGAAATAAACCTACATACATATAAACACTTCATATTTGACAAAGAAACAAAACCATACAATGAAAAAGGGAGAGCATCTTCAACAAATGGTGCTGGTCCAACCCGATGTCTTCATGTGGAAGAATATAATAGATCCATATCTATCACCCTGGGCAAAACTCAATTCCAAATAGATCCAAGACCTCAACATAAAACCAGACACATTAAAATAATGGAAAGTGGGGACGTAACATTGAACTCATCAGTACAGGAGACAACTTCATGAACAGAACACTAATGGCTCAGACACTCAGGTAGAATTAATAAATGAGACCTCAACAAAGTAAAAAGCTTCTATAAGTATAAGACACTATCAACAGAACAAAGCAACAGCCTACAGATTGGGAAAATATCTTCACTAATCCTACATCTGACAGAGGGCTAATATCCAAAATATATAAAGAATTTAAGAAGTTAGACAACAACAATCCAAATAACCCAATTAAAAATGGTGTACAGAGCAGAAAATTCTCAACAGAGGAGTCTTGGATGGTCAAGAAGCACCTAAAGAAATGTTCACTATCCTTAGTGATCATGGAAATCCAAATCAAAACAACACTGAGATTCCACCTCACACCCGTCAGAATGGCTAAGATCAAAAACTCAGAGGACAAAATATGCTGGCAAAGATGTGGAACAAGGGGAATAATCCTCCACTGTGAGTGAGAGTGTGAACTGGCTCAACCACTCTGGAAATCAATGTATTGGTCTCTCAGAAGGTTGGGAATAGTTCTATCTCAAGACCCAGCTATACAGCTCCTTGGCATATACCCAAAGATGCTCTATCATCTTACAAGGAAATTTGCTCAACTATGTTCATAGCAGCTTTATTCATAATATCCAGAAACTGGAAACAACCTATATGTCTCACAATTGAAAATGTGGCTTATCTACACAATGGAATGCTACTTAGCTATTAAAAACAAGAACATCACGAATTTCTCAGGTAAACATCTGGAATGAGAAACTATCATCCTGAGTGAGGTAACCCAGACACAATGGACACTCATTGTATGTACTCACTTATAAGTGGATATTAGCCATAAAGTACAAGATAGCCATGTTATAATCAACAGACCCAAAGAAGCCAAATAACCAGGAAGGCACAAGGGAGGATGTTTGAATCTTTCTCAGAAAAAGAAACAACATGAATATCAGAGGTCGATAGAAGGAGGGAACTGGTTGGAAGATGGGGGAGAGGGGAGGGTACAGGCTGGGGGAAAGATCATATATAGGGAGAACAGAGAAGAGAGAAGGGAGATCGGCTGGATGGGGCAGCAATCTCTAAGACATGTCGGAGATCTGGGATAGGGAGAGTTTTCCTAGGAAAGAGAAAAAACATTCAAATCCTGCTACACAGCTTCCAAGAGAAAAGACAGAAAGTCCCAGTAGACTACTTGAACCTTGCCTATATTGATGGTAAAATGGCGGTAATGATGTTTGCTTAATGTAGGGATAGTGCAAATGTGAAGGGTCTCTAGACATCTTAGTTCTCATTTCTTAAACTCCCCTGTCCCTGTCTCTCCATTCCTTCTGGAACTACCTTTCCCTGGTCTGGTGACTTCCAGAGAATTCTTTTATTTATTTATTTATTTATTTATTTATTTATTTATTTATTTATTTATTTTTATTGATATATTTTTTATTTACATTGCAAATAATTTCCCCTTTTCTGGGTCCCCACTCCCCACAAGTCCCATAAGCCCTCTTCCGTCCCCCTATTCTTCCATCCACCCCTTCCTACTTCCCTGTTCTGGAATTCCCCTATACTCTTGCACTGAGTCTTTCCAGAACCAGGGGCCACTCCTCCATTCTTTTTGGACATCATTTAATTTGTGGGTTATGTCCTGGGTATTCAAAGTTTCTAGGCTAATATCCACTTATCAGTGAGTGCATACCATGATTGATCTTTTGAGACTGGGTTACCTCACTTAGTATGATGTTCTCCAGCTCCATCCATTTGTCTAAGAATTTCATGAATTCATTGTTTCTAATGACTGAATAGTACTCCATTGTGTAAATATACCACATTTTTTGTATCCATTCCTCTGTTGAAGGACACCTAGGTTCTTTCCAGCTTTTGGCTACTACAAATAGGGCTGCTATGAACATAGTGGAGCATGTGTCCTTATTGCATGCTGAAGAATCCTCTGGATATATGCCCAGTAGTGGTATAACAGGGTCCTCAGGAAGTGACATGCCCAGTTTTCTGAGGAAACGCCAGACTGATTTCCAAAGTGGTTGCACCATCTTGCAATCCCACCAGCAGTGGAGGAGTGTTCCTCTTTCTCCACATCCTCGCCAACACCTGCTGTCTCCTAAGTTTTTGACCTTAGCCATTCTGACTGGTGTGAGGTGAAATCTCGGGGTTGTTTTGATTTGCATTTCCCTAATTATTAATGATGTTGAACATTTCTTAAGGTGTTTCTCAGCTCTCCGAAGTTGTCATGTGAAAATTCTTTGTTTAGCTCCGTACCAGAGAATTCTATTTTGCTACAACATTTTACAGGAGACTAGAAATTCAGAGTAGTCAGGAGACTGGGTTTTGAGCGATTTCATCAGTTCTTTCTAACTACCCCCTTTCTCTCCTTCACAAACAAATGGCATTCACTAGCACTGGCAACTTTACCTTTTACTTCTATTGGGGGCAGATTGTCTAGAGACTGCTGGTAGCACATGGTGGTGAATTGTAGAATTCCATTTGGAAGAGAGGTGTGCTTTTCAACATTACCCTAACATTGAGATGTTTACAAAGGACGAGGATCAGCTTTACACATCTCACCTATACTTCTCCATGAATCCTCCCAGCACCAGGCCGTGAGACACCTACATTTGCATGCAGGAAAACTGAGCCACATATTGGCTAAGTGCATCAGCTGAAAACTCACAAGGTTCGTAAGTGGCAACGGGAAGGTTCGAACCCTAACACAACTGGTTTTGACATCTACGCTGTCTACCGCTTTTACAGCTTGCTTACCTCCTTCTGTCAGGAGCTCACTCTGAAGCAAGTCCAGGGGTGAACGATCTCCATTTTACACACAGATCAAATGGAAATGCGCCACAAAGAACGCTTGACACCGGCATTGAGTCGAAGTCGCTGGAGCCTGACACTGTTTTCAAATATTCACACCACAAGCGTGACTGCTCTGTGTGGGCAGGTGGTGGTCTGTCTGATCTGCTTTCTAAGTAGCAGCGTTAGCATCAGACTGCCAACTTCCTGGTGGTAACTCACCTTGACAGACAACAGTCGCAAGATTCCCAAGGGTGGCCAGGTTGTCAAGCCTGCTTTCTTAGAAGGAGGAAGCATTCCCACCTCCAGCAGACAAGGTGGACAGTTCCCTGGCTGTGCGGCTGATAGCACTGTTTTGACTAAGCATACCTGCATTTCTCCTTCCGGAACCAGACTTTAAGATTAGTCCCCACAAAAGACTACAGTTCCCATCCACCCCCTCTTCTTTGAATGGTGATAAAGGAGAGGTCAAGTCTTGAGGGTTCTCTGTCTCCTCTACAGGCTCCCACAGGACCCAGAGCCAGCCCCCCACGCCCCCACCCCTGCCTCCTCTTTCTGGTTGCCTGCCACTCAGACACATGGGTTTCTTTCTCTTACACCAGCTTCTTTTTTGGCCAGCGGTAAACACACTGACCTTTTGAAATATGGAAAGAAAAAGCGCTTTGAAATCAAGCTGGCTCCAACTGCGTTCAGACAGCCTCATCTGAAGGCCAGAACAAAGAGGAGCATAGTTTTCAAGCTGTCTTCGTAATTACACTAAGCAGTTATCATTCAGGCCCCAGTCTGAGCATTAGCCCCACCAACGGGAGGGCAGGACGGGTACATAGGCCACTTTGTTGCAAAGCCCTCCAGCGAAAGATCCCATGTGGTCCGGACTGTGTTCCAGGACTCTGAGCTCTTTCCTTTCTTCCTTTCCCCATTAAACCCCTCAACTCCTCTTGGCAGAGGCCCCTAGGTGAGGTAAGTGCCAATTAGCAAGAAGAAAAAGCTTGATGTGTTCCAGGTTTATGGCTCGGAGCTGGCTTCTCTCGCAAACATCCCGGCTCTGGTCCCGGAGCAGGGGTGGGCAGAGAGCAAGGATCCTAAGTCTGGCTCAGATCTCATTCATTTTTTTTTTGCTTCTTCTCACCATTCCCCTCCCCCACTCCCCAAAATCATTCCATTCTACGGGTTTTTCCAACTTGAAGTGATGTAAGCAAACACAGCAGAAAGCAAGCCACAGCAAAAAGGTAATCACACTGAAGTAATCATGGCAGAAGACTCTAAGACTGGGCTGTTGAAAGAAAAAAAATAGTGACTTTTTTTTTCCTTCTTTTGAAATAAATATGGCCAGAATTCAGAACGAGTAGGTGGATGAGCGCATCTATCTAATTTAAAGGATTGTTAAAGCCTTTGTGGAAGCTTCAAATTTGAATCGGTTCATTTTTTTTTTTCCTGTGCCAGAAGTGGCCCTTTTATTCTTATCACCGTCGTTAGAGGGTTACCACATCCGTATGTGGAGAAACGGGCCACTGCGACCTGCAGCTAACATCCGGGAGCCCTTAACAACCAAGAGGCTTAGCAACAAAGGCATGAAGAAGCAGAGATACAGCCAGAAAGTTTCCTCTCATCATCGATTCCCCTCCACCCTTCAGTGTTTTCAGAGAACAAGAGGAGTGGCAGATGCGTATTAAGATACCTGCACCCAGCACACAGCACCACCACATTTTAAGGCATTGTTCTGCGGTGTAGTTTCAGTCTCATGATTTGGATTTTTGTTTGCCGGGGAACAAAGCCTGGCTTCTCTTCCCCGTCGGAAAGAGGTGGCTCTCTTTTCCGGAAGCACCATCCTGGAGTCCCTATGCCCACGATCGCGATCGCTGACCCAGAACTTGCTCTCTGCCACCTTCTTGCTGTCCGCAACATTTGCTGACATTTGCTCTGCACGGAGAGGTGAAAATACCCAACTAATCGAATCGTCTGTTTTGCACAATGGCAAGCAATTGTATCCCTTTGCTCTATTAAAACTGTATAGATTGATTGCTCTTTGAAAGAAAATCGGGCTCTAACCGCACAGCCTTTTCAAATAGAGGGAGCGGCAGAGTGATCCCTTCTCCCGCACCAAGTCCTACTCTATTAATGGAGGTAGGGGCACAGAGAGAATGTGTTTCCCAGACTCCTCTGCATTGGGTGGTGTTGTAACACATGGAATGTGGGCCAAAGTAATGTATACAACTTGTAAGACTTGTCCCCTAAACCCTTCAGCAATACTGATTGAAGAAGTAATAAGTCCTCGAATGACAAACGTGAGGCCAGCAGACTTTGTCCTTTGTCCCTTCCTTCTGCCTTGGCTAAACCGTTTGACTACCTAAAGCTAGCCCCCAAGGTCTATTCCCAGATAAGGCCACTGACTCATTCCTGAAACTCACCACCAAGGTCCAGCAATCAAAATTCATTATTTAGCTACACTAACTAACCTGTCCAACCAGGACTTACCAACTAACTCCCTCTAGCACAGACATATCCCTTTTTTCCTTAAAAAAAAACCCAACTTGTACAAAAATACCTGCTGCCTGCTATCCACCTTTGCTCAATCCAGATGCAGTCTCCCATCCCCCAACCCCCATCCCCAATCTCCCATTTCCTACCTCCACCCCTACATTTGCCCATCTTGAGCAACAAATTTCTTTCATGCTGAGAATTTGGTGTCTGGGCATGTTCTGTTTCAACTCTGAGGGCCACCACACTCTTTCACCTTAATTACGCTCAGTACATCTTTTCAGTCAGATGTAGAGGACCAGATAGAGAAAGCCCTGAGGTTGGGTGCTAGAATTTTGAATGTCATAAAGGAAGTTCTGGCCCAGGGGTCTCCTCTAACCCCTGGCTACCTTGCCCTAGGACACATATTTGTTATGAAATAGTCATTTTCCAAAGATTCTACTTTCTGCTAGCCACTTTCTTCACAGTTCCTGGGTCTGCTGGTGTGAGAAATAGCATATGGCAAAAACGGTGGCACGTCACTTCTTATATCCACCTGTACATGACGGTAGCATCTCTCTGGGAACACTCCTTCTTCTCTCTGTGGGAAGGCCATAGGGCTGCAGTCTATGGAGATGTCCATGTGGTAAGGGAGAGCTGCCTAGAGTCAGGTAAGCAATCGTGGAAAAGAATTATCTAACCTTAACTGCTCTAGTAGACACTGTGAGTGCACTTCAGGAGGTACTGACCCCTACTCAAATCTGCTGAGCTGCTCCTGGATTCTTGACTTCAGAAGCTGAGAAATGTTTCCATATTTAAATCACTAAATTTGGGGGACAATTTGCTACACAGGAGTAGATACATACACCATAAGAACTAAACTTCTGTTGCTTTACAGTTCAAGCATTAGGACTACCTGTTACAGCTCCTAATACATCCCGATGCACACACTGTGGGGCAATGTATTCTACAAGCTATGTGCATCACTGAAAAGCACTCTGAGCCTCTAGGGGCAGAGACTTTGTTCTTCTTGCCTTCTTACTGGGGGCCTATCTTAGCATCTTGCTGAGAACACAGGGGTTGAAAAACATGTGAAAATGAAGATCTGAGACCATAAAAGCCACGGTGTGCTTCTTTAATAAACCCAACATAGTGAGCATACCCTTTTTCATCTGAGAAAACATGTTTCAATTTATTTATTTTTACTTTATGTCTGTGAATAATTTGCTTACATGTTATGTCTATGTGATATGTGCATACCCAGTGCCCTCGGAGGTCAGAAAGAATGTTGAATCCCCTAGAACTGGTTGGTAGTGATGGTGGGTACTCTTAACCTATGAGCTAACTCTTTAGACCTTCACCTGAGAAAGTTTTACATGACTCCAGCTATGAAGACATATAAAATAGACATATAAATCAAACACATGCTAATAATAAATCATAAATAAATTTATTTTAAAACAAAATTTTGATATACATATAATCTTACTGTTTATTAAAGATGAAAGCAAATCTCTATGCTAATGAGATGCATATTTTTATTTATTTTTTGCACAAAGAATTAAATTGCAGCTGAATATTTGTTACAGGATGACATAGTATATCTCCCTTGTGTTTCTCAGAGTTGATTAATATTTCTATTTTATAATCATCAATGTGGAGAATGGCACTGCATACATTTACAGTACAAAATGGCAGATGTATGTTTAGGAACTTTTCATAAAATGTTGACAATTCCTAATCCTAAATTAGAATAGATTTAATTTCTTTTTCCAAAACTCTAGTCAGCAGCTAAAACAGCAGTTTTTAAAATTACTGTTTAAAAACATTTTCCATGCAATATATTTTGAACATATTCTTCCCTACCCAAACTCCTTCAAGGTCCTCTCTACCCCTGTACCCACTCAGCTGAATGTTCTCATTTACTCTTTCCTTCCTCCCTCCTTCCCTCCCCTCTCCCCCTCCCTCTCCCCTCCCTCTTTCCCCGTCCCCTCTATCCCTCCCTCCCTCCCCCATCTCTCCCTCCTTCCCTCCTTCCCTCCTTCCCTCCTTCCCCCTTCCCTTCTTCCTTCCTTCCTTCCTTCCTTCCTTCCTTCCTTCCTTCCTTCCTTCCTTCCTTTCTTTTTGGTGGGTCCAGCAAACTTTATTGATGGTATTCAAGAGAGTAGGGCTCCCTAGGACCCTCCCATTATTGTGGGGGTACGGGATGGAAACTGTGAAGGAGATTCTCAGTATTGGGGGCCAAGTTGGGACAGGGACTCCTCAGCAACCGAGGGCCTCTCTCTTGCTCTCTTGCTAGGGTGAGCAGTCCAGGGCCTTTTAGTCCTTGGAGGCCATGTAGGCCATGAGGTCAACCACACTGCTGCTGTAGCCGTATTCTTGTTATACCAGGAAATGAGCTTTACAAAGTCGTCATTGAGAGCAATGCCAGCCCCAGCATCAAAGGTAGAAAAGTGGGAATTACTGTTAAAATCACAGGAGATAACCTGGTCCTCAGTGTAGCCCAGGATGCCCTTTAGTGGGCCCTTGGATGCCTGCTTCACCACCTCCTTGATATCCTCATACTTGGCAGGTTTCTCCAGGCAGCACGTCAGATCCATGACAGATATATTGGAGGAAGGAACACAGAAGGCTCTGCCAGTAGCTTCCTGTTCAGCTCTGGGATGACCTTGCCCACAGCCTTGGCAGCACCTGTGGATGCCAGGATGATGTTTTGGGCATCCACCACATGGCCATCACACCACAGCTTTCCAGAGGGACTATCTCCAGTCTTCTGAGAGGCAGTGATGGCATGGCCTGTGGTCCGTGATGACAAAGTTTTTAGGGATGACCTAGGCCAGGGGGCTCAGCAATTGGTGGTGAAGGAAGCATTACTGACTATCTTGAGTAAGTTGTCATACTTTTTGTGGTTCACACCCATCACAAACATGAGGGCAGCGGCAGAAGGGATGGAGATGATAACCCTTTTGGCCCCACCCTTCAAGTGAACCTTCAAGAGGACTGGCCTTCTCCATGGTGGTGAAGATGTCAGTAGATGCAGCAACATACCCAGCACCAACATCACCCCATTTGATGTTAGCGGGATCTCACTCCTGGAAGATGGCGATGGGCTTCCCATTGATGACAAGCTTCCCATTCTCAGCTTTGACTGTGCCGTTGAATTTGCTGTGGTTGGAGTCATAGTGGAACATGTAGACCACATAGTCGAGGTCAATGCAGGGTTCATTGATGGCTACAATATTCACTTTACCAGATGGAGATGAGATGGCAGCCCTGGTAACCGGGTGCCTATTATGGCCAACCCCATTCACTCCGACCTTCATTATCATGTCTAAGGGGATGAAGCTGGCACTGCACAAGAAGCTGTCTCTGCAACAGGAAGGAGCAGAGAACCTCTCTTCTCCCTTTCTAAAATAACAAAACCAAAACCAAACAAAAACATACACAACAAAAATAAAAAATATCAAAACAGACTAGCAAACTAAAAACCCAAACAAATTAAAACAACATGCGTACAAAAAAATAGAGTCTGTTTTGTGTTGACGAACTACTCCTGGGCATATTGCCTGCCCTGGAATATGGTTGATACACTCAATGATTCTCCATTGGAGAAAACTGGTTTTCCCTTTCTTGGCAGGTATCAATTGCAAATAGTTTCTTGCCTAGGGGTTGGACTTTGTGTTCACTTTCTCTTGTCAGTGACAGGATTTTCAAACAGTAATTTTTAAAACATTCTATTTCAATATGATTCAAATGCACTAATTTAATACTTCTGGGCTAAGGAACGATGGTAGGAAGATACCATCCTTTTTTTTTTTTTTTCTGTTACTGAACCATGTTTCTATAATATGTGCAGTAAAACCACTGCAATTTATAACATATAATAGTCTTGAATGTGAGGTGATCAGACACTATTCCCTGGTGTTACACAGTTAGAGGGCAGGCACACTACAAAGTGTGCTTGTTATACCTTCAAAACCAAGGCTTCTTAAAGTCATGCTCTGTGACATGGGTGTGACATGAGTAAGGACAGACAGAAACACCTCAGATTAATTATGCATTTGATTTTGAAGTAATTTTTGGTCATTGTACACTATTCAGAAATAGTCTATTGTTGCCATTTTTTCTTAATTCTCACCTTCAGTTTTGTGACCTTCATGTGTGGCTGTAAATATAGTTAGAAGCTGTGAGTTACAGTGGGAATGTGAGCAGGTAATTTCAGGCTGGACTGTCTACATTGTAGAGAGAGTCTAGGATTATATTATTAGCAAGCTCATGAATTGCAATATGCCCAAAATTCAGGGAAAGAGGAAAATCTCAGACATCATTTGTGTTTCAGATTATCATGAACCAAGTTTTTTTTTTTTAATTGCTACAAGTGCTAATTTAGGCAACCCACAGACAGCACCCTGATGTAGGGTGTGCTGTAAGGCAGGAGGATGACAAAATTGGAGGTCAACATGGACCACAGAGTGGGACTATAGTTCAGAAAAGAAAAAAGAAAACATGCCACTCTTCTGATTTTAGCCAAGAGAATAATGGCCAGTAAAGTCTCGTCCCTTGTTACAGAGCAAGCTAGTGGCAGAGCCTGTCTTCTGTTTCTGGATTTGCAAGCTCTTAGGTTCTCCAAGTTGCCCATGATACTAAATTGTCATCTCACTTTAATTCTCCAAAGAGACATAGCACAGCTGCCAAGCCATGGAAGTGCTACTAAATGGACGGACTATTCGACAAGGACAGAAATGGATAACTGGGTCAGTCCAGAGAGATCCGACTTGAAAGATGTTATCTACTAAGGTTGTAAAATCCTGAAGGACATGTGTTTATTCGTCCGTGCTGCCTGCTAAGCACCATCGGGATGGGGACCCTTAGGCTTGTCAGAGATCACGTAGGAGAGGATGCACGCCATTTTCAGATGATTGTCTGCACTCCCTCTGTCTGCGTTCCAGTTGTATAGAGGCAAGGCTTCTTAGCAGTCAGATTCAGACGGAGCAGTCAACAGGATGCATGGCCTCCCTGATCCCTGGCAAAACCCTACATAACTAATTCTTTCCAGTGCTGGTAAATTAGAGTTAGCCTCAAAGAGATCAATAATAAGCCAGAGAGACACAGGAATGGACAGTGATCTCAGCACCGGCTTCTCCTACCCATTGTATTTGTGCCTGGGTTTCATGTTGATGCATGTAGTGGGCACTCTGGGCATGCATTTACTGTACATGCCTGTTCCTGAGTGTTTGAATCAGCCTTTGGGGAAGGATTTACAGGGAATGTTGCTAGGGTGCTAAGGGGAGATTTCTCATGACTTTGATTGTTTGTCGAAATGAACATTTTTGAAACTTGAGTTCCAGGCTGACATACTCTTGGTGGCATAGAAATGTGTCTTGGAAAGAAACTGTGGCACACACACAGACACACAGACACACACACACACACACAGACACACACACACAGACACACATACACACATACATACACACCCCAAATCCTCATGTTTTCTATGAGTCCAACATACACTTCTCCCATTGTCACAGTAAGATAGAGCTGAAATCCATTAAGGTTAAAACACACACACACACACACACACACACACACATACACATACACACACACACAGAATGTTTTTTATAAATCCAACATACATTCCTCTCATTGTAGAGTAAGATAGATCTGAAATTCATTAAGGTTAATACAGGCACTGTTTTAATTTTCTCTTCCATTTCCTAGAATGAAAGGCTTAACAAATAAAACTTTGTGGTAAACTTGTGAGGCTGGTATAATAAATGCAAAAACGGTTTTGAAAAGATTGTTTAAATAAAAACAAATTCTTATTTATTTATTTATTTGTTTATGTGTTGCCTGTGTGCCCTGGCATGCAGGAGTTGTTTGGCTTGGGTACCTTTACCTACTGAGCTTTTTCTACATTACTGAGTAGACCCTCTAAGATGTAATTAGAACATGGAATAAGATCGTGAATTCTTACCCTTGAAAATAGGAACGAATGCTTTATGGGTCAGTAATGTCATGTACTTAGTAGAGTGTTGGCTTAAAATAATCAAGCCTTAGGCTGATCCCAGCACTGCATAAACCCAGCTTGTATTTAACACCAGCCCTCTAGGTGGTGAGGCAGAGGTTCAAAGGCAGAGGTTCCTTGGCTACATAGAGAGTTGGAGGCCAGCCTGGGCTACATGAGACCATCTTTCAGATGCTCCACAACGGGAAACATGCACGTTTATGCTTGTTTCCCTCCAGTCATTCTGAGCTAATGAGGACTTCCTAAAGAAACAAAGAACATACCGATACAACCTGCAGGCCCGTCCAGCTGTGACCCGCAAAATCAATCTCTCGGCATTAATCCAAAACACTTAGGCTTTTCCATGAAAGACTTTCCTTTCCTTATTTTTAATTTTATAATAGCCAGTGAGTGTCTCCTTTCATAAATATATTCAGGGTCTAGGATAACACAGAGCTCTGTGAAATGGCCTTCTCAGGGTTGCTCAGTGAGTGAAGGGACAGCCTTGAGGAGTCCATATGACCCCTGACACTTGCCCTTGTGTCCCACAGTATGTCTCTTCAGCATCCTTTCATTCTCCCATAGCCAAAGCAGGGATGAGAGAGTTGAATTAAAAAAAAATCAGACTTCTATTTGGGGAGAAAAAAAGCAAAACTCCAAATTTTTTACTTCTATTTTCTCTTTGAGCCACCTCACCCTCCAGCACGGCTGAGTGTTGATCCTGGTTTGGGACTTTTTGCATTCGTTTTCTAGATTTGTTTATCATCCTTTGGTAACTCTATGCCCTAGTTAATGTCCCATAACTCCACTTTGTAAGCATCAGAAGCCGGATTTGATTTAAGCTGATGCACTCCCATATCCTGCTTGTCACTGTAGGAAGACTGGTAACCATCCCAGGAGGACTATGCCCGAGGAAATGGGCAAAAGTTACATATTCCAAGTAATTGAGATGGAATATCAAGGATGGTCATCAATCTTTCTTCAGAAATAATGAATTTTCCCAAATATCCTAGACATATTGCCCTATGGACAGTGTTTTTGGCTATGGTACATTTTAGAATCTCTCTCTATTTCTTCTCTTCTTTCTTCTTCCTTTATCTTCCTCTTTTTTTTCTTTCTTAAGATGAGGTTTAAGTATGCAGCCCCAGTTGGCTTAGAACCCATTATGTAGACCAGGTTGGCCTTGAATTCAAAGATATCTGCCTGTATCTATCCTCAAGTGCTTGGATTAAAAGGCATGCAACATCATGCCTGATTGGCTCCTCCTTTTCCTCTTATCCCTCCTCCTCCTCTTTTTCTTGTCCTTCTTCCAATACTTCTGATTCTCCTTCTTTTTTCCTCTCTTTTAAAGACAAAGTTTGCCTATGTGACTCAGGCTAGCCTGAAAGTTGTGACCTTCCAGCCTTTACCTCCCAGGAGCTGCAGTGAGAGGCACAAACCATCCATACTTCTTAAAGAGGGAAAGTCTGTATAACAATACAGTATGGGTCCATTCATGTTTGGAAAAAGATAGTTACAACAGCAAGAAGAAAATGATTGCTGAAAAAACAGAAGAGATATCAAGTGGGTAATGACTCATTTAAAGAGGCGTGAATAGGACCTTAGTGTTAAGTTGGGTTTTAAAATTTTACTATAAGATGGGTATTTAATGTTACCTTGTGCCCCTTCTACTACTTTAGCTAACTTACAGGCATTCTGTCTTAGTGAAATGGGTTCAAAAGTAGGTAGGATTACATGGATTCTTAACTACTATCCAGCATATTATTTTGTACCATACCTGATTTTCGTTCATTCCTTTAGTTTACATGAGCTAGTGGTGTTGATGTCGAATCCTAACCCATGCCTTACTGAGTGTGTAGCCAGGGTACTAGTGACTGTCAGAACCTACGATTCTTTGTCAGATTCCTTTCTCTGTTTCCAAATTTGATTGTCATTTGAGAACAACTGAAAGTGCCAAGAATCGATTTAACACTCTCTACCCAAAGGATGGAATCCCTCATTCGGTTACTGGTAGAGTTGGTGTGATGTTTGTTGGGTGGGTTTGCATTGGAATATATCACTATGCTAACTCTCCAACAATACTCAACTCCAACTGCCTGCCCTTTCTTAACCACTCCCTCTTTTCTGCTTATTTTCTTATCTATTGTGGTATCACCTCTTGAATTATTTGAGTCAGTGTCTTGAACCTATCAAGCTCCTTCTGTGAGCTTGTTCACACACTGGACAAAAGATCTATGTGGAGAGTTACTTCACAAAATGATTGGAACTGTGTTAGATCTCCACAAAAGCTTTACTGGAGCATGCAGAAGCAAGTCACACGATGTAGGGATGAGTACAGGGATGGAGGAGGTAGTCATCAGCCAGAAGTAGGCCAGATTAAGTATGCAAAATCAGAGTTGTCATTGTATTTGGCTGTATGACCCATAGATGCTTCAAAGATTCACTTGGAGACATCCCAAGGTTCACTTAAATTTTGTGTCCTAGGAAATGCTTCTTAGATGCCACTTCTGGTAAAGAACATCTCTGTTCATCTGTTTTCCCAAGTTGGAAACATTCTATCTCCATGGAAACCCTTGGAGCGAATGTGCAGATTGGCCAGTGACCTACAATAGAGTATTGCATGGAGAGATGAATAAGGACAATTAGATTTCTTTTCTTTGCAGTTTCACACAGAAAATGACTGAGAAAATGAAGCAATTGTGTGGGCATTAAAATAATAGGATGGTATTGGAATTCTTGAGAACTCATGAACAATGACAGAAAGGAAGATACAAAAAGAGTGAATAATGGGTATTACATTTATTTATTTTGAGGGCACACACACATGCACACACCATGGAACATGCCACATATGTGAAGATAGAGGACAGCTTAGAGAGGGTTGCTTCCCTCTTTCTGCTATGTGGGACCTGGGGCCTGGCCTTTGATTCTGAGGCTTCATCTCAAGTGCTTTTACCAAGTGGAATCATTTTACTGACTCGGGAATAAAAATTTTAAGTTGGAAAAAGATGGGAAGAAGTTGCAACATACAAAGGAAGCTAGCAAATGGTGATGAAGATGAGAAGCAGGTGTGGGGCCCGTATGGAAGGCTGCAACATCTGTATGAAGTTTTTGGAGGCCTCGCTCCTCTGTGATCTCTCTTCTTTTGGTGGCTGGTGATTCAGCTTTCTTTACATAAACATCTTTCAACCAAGGAGTACTTTGCATATGTGCCCTAACAGCAACCTGTCATTTTCACACTTAACAATAGTAATAGAACCACATGGCTCCTGCCCTCTGGCCCCCATCCAATGCCATGCTGATACCTGATCTACCTAAAGGGCGAATTTAGTTGGGGAACTAAAATGGTTCTTTCATCACTCAGATACAACTCTACAGCCCTTTTCAAGAGCTCACTCATCTCCAGTCTAGCCATTACGCTGTTGGATGTTCTGCCCTCCCTGACTGATGGAACCTGAGCATCTTCAATGTATGTGTACGCCTTTCACTTTGTACCCATTCCTTCTTTTCTCTTTGGCTGACATTTGCACTCCCTCCTTCATAGGATGTAGTCCTACTATGGTATTGTTGTCCCGAATAAACCCCAGCATCATTCCAGAAGATCCAGAACTTCGCTTGGATGTTTTGTTTTGTTGTTTTTCCTGTTCCTTTCCAAACAGAGCTGAGATGGTCTAGCCTTGTTCACCTCAGTGGCAGGGGCAGTGATTATGCTCTTGAAGGGACTTCTTGTTTTACTTTCTTGACGTTTGTCTGTATTTCTCAAAATATGCTCTAACGTATCACAGTCTGAGAAGGTCTGTGGATAAGAGAGCCTCCTGTTCTTCCAGATCACAATTTACTTCCTATCATCTTCACAGTCACCTGTAACTCCAAGTCCAGGGGATCTGATGCCTCCCTTTAGACTTCATGGGCACCTACACACACACACACACACACACACACACACACTTGGCCATGAGATGTGCAGAACTGTTCTTATTGTAAACAGAGAATCAACTAAAAGCACTTTCACCTTTTCAATGCTGGGTATCGTCTTTTAGTCTATTTTGTACAATTGCTAACTCTACACAGCAAAAGTAAGATTCAAACAAAAACAAACAAAAACTCCCAACTGACTGAGCACAGGGTCCTCAATGGAAGAGCTAGAGAAAGGACCCAAAGAGCTGAAGACATTTGCAGCCCCATAAGACGAACAACAATATGTACTAACCAGTACCCCCAGAGCTCCCAAAAACTAAACCACCAACCAAAGAGTACACATGGAGGGACCCATGACTCAAGCTACATAGGTAGTAGAGGATGGCCTTGTTGGACATCAGTGGGAGGAGAGGCCCTTGGTCCGGTGAAGGCTCGATGCCACAATGTAGGGGAATGAACAACAGGGAAGCAGGAGCGGGTGGGTTAGTGATAGGGTTTTTTTTGGAGGGGAAATGAGGAAAGGGGATAACATTTTAAATGCAAATAAAGAAAATACCTTAAAAAACAAATAAACAAACAAACAAAACCTCAGCTGCTTCCAAGCCATAGGTCACCTCAAGTCTCCACTTAGGCCGCAGAGAGTGACTAATTAAGAAATTGTGGCAGACCCTAAAGACAAGACAGGGAACATTTCACATTCAAACCACAGCATAGCCCCAGGCCTTGGTGCAAGAGAAGTATTATATAAAACAAACAAACAAACAAACCATTGTCTTTTGTGGATTGAAAGCAGTTATGGCCCAGAGAAGCTCCGCATGCTCTACCACAGGGCAGAAATGTAGCTAGCTTCATTTGTAGGAAGCCCACTGGCTTCCTTAAGAGGAGATCAAGGAAGAACTGGCTGTGCTCGGCCATTTCTTTGCAGAAACCCTTGGCGTGGGCTGGAAAATGTCAAATGTAGATTTGATTAAGTCCAACTGTAAATCCCTAAGGCAAGTGTGTATCCACGGTCCTAATGTAATTATCGGAGCCACCTCTGTCTGCTACTTTCAAAAAGGCAGAGTTAGTACCCCATCATGAATACTAACTCCTACAAGAGGAGTTAATTCATCACATTTAATTCATCACACCCCAAGTGGATAGCACCTACAAAGCTCAATCAGATTGGCTCCTCCTGAAAACTGAAGCATTAAATTAAGCAGCAGAAATAGCACAACTTCCTTCTGATATTCTGAAGATCCCGGGCAAAGTGTGGGTGCTAAAGACAACGGTAGAGATCAAATTTCTGTTGCCTCTGCAGGTTGCAAGGCTCTGAACATTTCCAATCCTTCCTTGAGATGATACCTATCCCATTCTAGTTAACCCATTTGAATTCTTGGAGGCAGTGATCGATAAGAGTCTTCAGACTGAGGGATTTAGGAGATGAAAGGGAAAAAGTGATGTTCCCTGCATCCCTACACTGGGATAGTGGGCATATAGGGAGCATGAGTGTAGTTCAAATTAAACCAAATGCTGCAGCCTCACTGGAGCAGATGAGATTTCACCACTGCACTCTCAGAGGGAAGAAGAGGATGCGGTGTCTACACCCAAGTTAACCACAAGCCAAAGCTCTCTTTGTTCTGTGAAAATCACAATGTATTTCTTCTTCTTCTTCTTCTTCTTCTTCTTCTTCTTCTTCTTCTTCTTCTTCTTCTTCTTCTTCTTCTTCTTCTTCTTCTTCTTCTTCCTTCTCTCTTCTTCTTCCTCATTCCTTCTTTCTTCCTGCGTTAAAATGTATTCTTGCCCCTATTTAAGGACTGATTGGAACCAAGATCACAAGGACCAAACTTCCAGGAGAAAGATGGCTGTACTGTGAAATTCAAGCAGAGAGAAATGGAACAGCAATGTTTGACCTCACCCAGTAGTGGCTTCTAAACATGCTCAGCATAGTTCAGAGAGAGAACCTGAGAGAGGTCTATCTGGTGAGATGCTAAGTCACCAAACTTTTGAATTTTGCTTATCACCCTTCACAGACATGATTCATATTTTCAAACTCAATGAGCGTCCTCCAGTTTGACCAACAAGGTTAGAGTATTGGGAATGGTTTCCGTGTGACCCTAGAACCAAACTCCTATTTTGGGAACTTTTGGAATTGTCTCTATCCAGATATCCAGAGGTTAGAATAGTCTTTGTTGGAGACTCTGAAGGAGGCTCACCATAGCAGAAAGACCATGTCCCAGCTGAGAATCATCCAGGACAGAGATAGGGGAGGGAAGGGAATGGTTTCACCAGGGTTTGACTCTTCTATCCTGGAAATGGCAATGGTGTTGTGGCTCAGTTCTGGTAGCATCTGTCACAGGGATGCCAGGCTTAAATATCACAGTGCTCTTTCATGAACAAATTATATTAAAAGTAGTTTCTCCCTTGCCTTAAAAGCAACCATCGTCTGTCTCCTTCTGCCTGTGTGTGAAACCTAAACTCATAGACATTCCTTCTGGCTTGCCTTCATCTGGTCTTCCATCTTTTTACCATCCTATCCTGTAGACCAAGGACTGTCAAACGTCTTTTCTATAAAAAGCCAAATTGTAAATATTTGAATCTCGGGGGCCATGTGTTCTCTGTCACCACTATTCAGTCCTGCTGTGTCAGAACAAAAGCCGTCATGAACAATATGTAAGTTAAAGAACATGGTCGGGCTTCAATAAAATTTTATTTACAAGAACAAGGTAGCGGGCTGCATTTGATTTGTCCCGAGGCTGTAGTTGGCCAACTTAACTTTTATTTTAGATGGACCAAATGTGTTTCTTTTTCATACTCATTTCTCTTGCCCTGTAGGCTTTTGGGTTTTTTTTTTCTTTCTCTAAACCCAAGTTGCTTAATTAATTAAAACTCATTAGTTACTGAAAGATTATTGTGTGCCAGATGCTGTCCTGGGATCTAAAGACAAAACAGTGAAAAATAAGCTTTCTATTATGATGGAATTTAGGTTCTAGAAGGAGGAAGAGGACAGTGGAAACACACATTCTGGGTGAAGAGGGATGAAAACAGGATGTCTGTGGAGGTAGAAAGCTGTTTTAAGTAGAAGACTAAAGTCACATTGATGAATGGCTTAGTGGCAGTGATAAAAATCAAGAACAAGTTCAATCTGTAATAGATATGGGGATAACGGAAGTAGTCAAGGCAGACAGAACAGGAAGTGCAAGGCACCTGAGGTAGAACCTCTTTGGCTGTGGGGTGCAGTGAAAAGATGCTGGCATTGTTGGAGGACTCTGAATGGGTGTGGGATGAGATGGAAATTGTAGCATTGAGCAAGATTTGCTAGAGCCTGGTCAGTTTTATTCAGAATAAGATTGGAAGCATTGAAAAGTAGAGAGAAAAAGAATGAAACATATTCATTGTGCGTGAATGGGAACTCTGGTGGCTATAGGTACCATAGGAAGGGTAGGGTCAATATGGCGGGACATGGCAACGTTTACAAATGCTAACTAGGGTCCTAAAGCAGAGGGATTAAGACACCACACTGTGATGACATTTGAAGGCATGGTGGAACAATGGAAGTAAAAGAATACATACTAAAGAGCAGCACCAAGGGTTTAGAAGGAGAGGCTTCCCACTAATTAAGGCAGTGAGGGCTAACGGACAAACAGTAGGTAGCAATAGGCTAATTTTATTTTATTATTTATTTTTTATCATGTTAAGCTAGAGATGCTATTTGGGCTTTGCTCAGTGAAATGCTGAACAGTTGGGTAAGTGGGCCTTGAAGTTCACTGGAACAAGTCAAAGGTACAGATAGACATTTGAGACCTCTCTGTAATGGGCACTTATGATTATGAGGTGACGTGGGGCTTCCTAGAAAGAATTGAGAAGAGGAGTGGTTGGGAAGGCAGCATTCAGATAATTTCACTGTAAGCAGATTTTAAAAGACAAAACAAAAAAAAAAGCAAGCAAACAAACAAACAAAAAAACAAAAAGGAAGAAAGCTTAGTGAAGCAAAGTGCCCTCCAGTCACTAAGGGAAGTTTCTTTAGAAGGAGGAACTGACTAGCTGTGTGGAATTTTGCAAACATATTGAGCAAGCTGAAGACTGAGCCATGACACAGATCTGGCAACATGGGGGCCATGTTGACTTTTCCCACGGTGGTCCAAGGAGCAGTGAAGAGGGAAAACTACAGAGGCTGTATAAAACAGGTCATGGAAAACCCAAACATTTCCTTTCTTCTCCTAGGATCCAGAGATACTTGATAATACTTATGGTGGTTAATCTTCATTTTCAACTTGATTTAGAATTACCCAGGAGACACCTCAAGGCTAGTCTCTGAAGGTGTTTCCAGAATGGCTTCTTCAAGGAGACAAGAGCCATCCTGAATGTTGGTGGCATCATCCCATCAGCTGGATTTCTAGGATAAAGAGTCTCTCTGCTTCCTGACTGCAGACTCTCAGCCCACACTGGCATTCCCTCCTGACACATGATGTATCGTCAAACTGTGATCTAAATAAACCCTACTTCCTTGAACAACTTGGGTCAGATATTTCATCATAGCAACAAGAAAAGTGACTAGTTCAGCCTTCCACAATTTTTATTATTGGTTTATATTTTCCTAGTCTCAACAACTCTGTGACCAATCCCGAGGCTGTGCCAGATCATCTGCTCATCAACCTTTATGTAGCAAAATGCTAGATATTTAGTAAATGCTGCCTGAATGCTTATAAAATGAATATAACATTGAAATATAAGAAGATTTTCCACAGATGAATATGACTGCCGTAAAGATTAGGGATGCCAATAATAATAAGAATCATCTTTTTTTAAAAAACAAGAACAAAGTTACCAATATTTCAAATAAATAAAAAAATTCATAGTGTAAAAGACAACTGGTATGTCAGACATAATGTATTAAGATGTAACTCTAGTATAGCTCTGAAGTTAAGTACATCCTTAAAGTGCCTGGTAAACAGAATCAGTCATAAGCAGAATTTTAGACAGTTGGGGGAGAAAGAACACTGTATGCTATTGTACACTTTTGTGACACTACTCATATTTGTGTTTATATCCTGATTTTGTATTTCTGCAGTGCTGAGGATCAAACTTAGGTCTTTTGGGTATGTCAAGAAAACAGTCTCCCATTGAGTTAGATAGTCTCACCTTAACTGGAATATCTCATTCCTACCTGTAATTTATAGATACACTATTCAGCATAGAACATGGTGAGATTGCTCAGTGGCGAGAGTCCGATCCTGCTGAAGATGATGGTGAGGCTCCAGCAGTGCTAGAAGGCATCTCTTCCTTCCGTAAACCATGTGTACTTAGCATAAACTTCCATAAGATTTGTTCTGCTTCTTCTTTTAGAACTTCCAATATTATAAACTCGCTTTTGTTCTAAGAAACCCCTCCAATTGATATTTTCCCTTGTGTTGGTTTGAAAGAGAACGGCTTCCCATGAGCTCATAGGTTCAAATACGTAGTATCCAGTTGGTAGAACAGTTTGGAAAGGACTAGTAGGTGTGCCCTTGTTGGAGGTAAGTCACTGGAGCCTGACTTTCAGGTTGCAAAAGCCCATGTCAATCCTGGTTAGCCCTCTTTGCCTCATACTTTTAGATCAAGATGTAAGCTCTCAGCTACTGCTTCATCACTATGCCTGCCTGCCTGCTGCCATGATTTTTTACCCTGATGTCTATGGACAACCCCTGAAACTGTGAGCCTCAATACTCACTCCCTGTGAGTCCCAATTAACTCTTTCTTCTGTAAATGGTCTTTGTCATGATGTTTGTCATAGTAACTGAAACACCCCCTTTAAGACCACAATTTAGTCTTAATTCCCTGAAATCAGATTCACTGTAGTGAGTTACTTTGGGGTTACATTGATTGGGTCAGTTTTTGTTGTTGTCGTTGTTGAAGTGACTCTTTAGTCCTTTGAACTGTGGCTATTAAGCATAGAAGCACAAATTAGCACATGATTAATCAAGAGGCTTTCTGGTTATATCCCTTAATTCAATCAACATTGAGACACTATGTCCAGAAATCAAATGATAATTTTTCAAAGGTCCATTTCAAAAGCCAAGCAGCTTCATTATAGAGGACAAAAACCACAATCAATTCTTCTGTCTCTAAGTAACAGCCAGTTAGCACAGTTAGTGGCTAGAACTTAGTCATCCAGGTGACATTTTATTTATTCAATATGAGAAAAGGCCTGTAGAAGTGTTTGGTGAGTCATTTCATAAGACCAAAGCCAAGCAAAACTACAGCACTCTTGTTGGATATAATTTCCTCGGTGTGAGGTGTCTCTTGGGAGACTTGACATACAGGTGTAGTCAAACTTTGGCATGAAAAGTAAGTCATGAGTTTTAGGCAATGGCCCTTGATGTCTTAAACATGTGATAGCACAGCCAGATCTAGCAATATTCTCTGAAAGAAGCCAAAAATAGATGCAAAAGACGAAATTAGGTGGAGGTAATTGCCTTTTTTTTTTTTTTTTTTTTTTTTTTTTTTTTGCTAGCCAAGGATCCCAAGAAGGCAAAATCTTGTTCTTTATATAAAGGACATAGTTTCATTTCTATTTTACAGAGAAATAACCTTTCAGAAAACCACTCCTAAAAATTGTACTACTATGCCTTTTGAGTTTCCTATTTTGTGGGTCATAGATTTAACAGGCTGTAATGCTATTTAAACATGGTAGATACTTAATGCACCATGAAAAAAGCCCTTAAGCTATGGGAAATTACAAAAATATCTCAATGCCAGGGTCACAAAAGTGAACATTCTTAACATGAACTTCAAAGGTAAAATGAAATTACATTTCCTGTAGGTTCCTGAGGGTCTATTGACCAGTGACCATGGACACCAGTGATTTCCCCCATAGTCCTATTAGAGATTGTATTCAAACCAGCCAGCAAGCCACTTCTCAGTAGTAATGGTTCTGGAACCGCAGATTTTGGTAAGTTGGTAATACCAGGAACTTCATTAATGATTCAGCCAAGAACTTCCAATCACAAGATTGTCTTTTTTTTCTTCGCATAGATTAATCACCTGACTCATAGTAGAGTTTTCTGGTGCCATCAATTTCAGAATGGTAACAGATTGTTTAGTTAATAGACATTGATCTGAAGATACGGTTTCTCAGCAAAGCACTCAAGTGGCCAATACACAGCATCATTATCAATTTGATAAGCTAGTTCAGATCAATGGATATTTTAAAATGGGTATCTAATAATTACAATTATATAGTTTTTTATTTTGGTATTTTGAAAAATACTCAAAGCTATATAGAAGGGAATAAAAAGCCATGGTCTTAGTGCCCAGAGGGAAGGGAGTCTCACTGTTATACCCAAGGAAGGACAAATTCATGAAACTCTACTTGGCAGAAAATTGGAAATGAATGTTTGTTGAACTCAATAGGAGAGGGGAAGATCTTTCTCAAGGTTGTAGTGATTGATACACTCTATGTTAAAATAGACTGGACATTGACTTATGTGGCATTGTGGGGATGTTAGAGATTGTCAAGTTCAGCATGATTTTCAAGCACGGCTTTGTTTATAAGCATTCCTGGGGACAGAGATGGCAGGTGACGTGTTTTCTGCAGCCAGTAGTCTCACTGTCGACTCTATGCTGTGTATGAAAGCTTTGAGCAATTATCACCCCCCCCCCCCAACTGCCCACATCCTCTACATGGTTGAGAAGTGTTCTCATTCCTTTTATTTCCCTGCTATTTGGTTTCCTCTTCCCCCCTTTTCTCAGCAGTCTTCAAACTGGCAGTGTACTAAAGCTCTGAAAGGTGCTTTAGGTAAGTGATTGACACGAAGGCTTGCCAATCGAGAGACCTGGATTTTATTCTCAGGTCTAACTTAACTGTGCCCTTTAGGCGACTTAAGATAACGCCAGACTTAAAATGTTTCATCCATAAAACAGAGATGCTGATAACTACTTTCTCATTAACTGCCATACTGATCGGGCTAAAACACTGAACAGGAGACAGATTGAACCGTAGACGTTATTATTTAAAGAAACCTAATTTGAATAAGGAAACACAAGAAACGGTACAGTTTCTTTCATAGAAATGGTATTTGTAAAAGCGTAAAACGTCCAGTAATACACACATGGCAAAATTAGGTCAAGATGATAATGACAGGTAGATTGGGGGGTGCTGACATAAATAGTAAAGCGCTTGCCTTGCAAGTGAGATAACCCCAACATCCACATAGATTCACAGAGCATGTGACTACAATCTCGGCGAGGATGCACGGAGACAGGCTGGTCTCTGGAGTACTTTGGCTAGCTAGGGTAGCCAAATCAGTGAGCTCTAGATTCAGAAACAGATCTCGTCATAAATAAATAAATAAATAAATAAATAAATAAATAAATAAATAAATAAATAAATGTGGTGAATGTCACTTAAGTAAGACATGGGATGCCATTCAGCCTCTGCTTTTATATGTGCACACATTTATTTATACACACACACACACACACACACACACACATATATATATATATATATATATATATATATATATATATATATATATATCCAGAAAAGACCAACCTAGAAACACAACATGTCATTAACCTAACATTTGAAAGTTGTGGATTCCTACTCTACATTTGTTCTCAGAGAGAGGAGCTGAGAGTGTCTAGCCTCGGTAAGCTGAGGCTGTGTGGTATGTGTCAATTAAACCTACAAAGTAGAGCAAAGAATAGTCTCCATCAGGGTTTGAAACTTTGCAATAGATGAAAAGGCAGGGACATTTAATCAGCTTACACGGGCGGCTTTCTCTTCCCTGCTTTTAGAAGGGGGACTCTCGCTTTATTCTGGCTATTTCCTGAGGGGAGCCCTTCTCCCTCCCTTCAGTATTCAGGCTAATTACAAATGGTGAGGTGGTTTCCAGGCTGAATAAGAAATCAAAAGAGAGGAGGTGGAGGGACTGGTGTGGATTTCATAGAAAAAAAAATATAATTTAAGAAAAAAGTATGTTCTCTGAGGGGGGAAATGAGAGAATTGGGTCACTGAGTTGGAGCCAGGAAAAAGCCGGCACGAGTGGAAATTGGAGCGGGGGAAACTATTTCATGTTAACACATCCAAAGGCTGAACAGCCCAGCCCGGGGGCGCTCCCCTCCCAGAGAGCGCAGGGCCCCAAAGACCTCTAGACAGTTCTGTGGCATATTCGTGCACTAATCAGTGCTATTCAGCCTGTCCCACACGTGGTCACTTACGAGGTGCCCTGCAAAACACGAGGGCCACATAGCAACAATTATAATCAAACCCACCACAGTTCTCCCTCTGGCTTTTGAAATCTGAAGCTTCAAAAAGCAGACAGCCTTCCAAGGGCAAGCCAGTGCTTTTTCCTCCAGATCTTCTTTCCCTCCCTTCCTCCTTTTTTCCCTCCCTCCCTCCCTCTCTCCTTCCTTCTGTCCTTTTCCGCTAACCCTGGCGTTTTAGATCCATGCCTGTGACAGTTATATATCAATAGATACAGAATGCACACTGCCTAAAGCAAATATATAAATGGCTTAAAGGGCAGGCAAAAGTGTCATGCGTCAGTAGACATTAGCTGAGGTGAGACTGTGCTGGTGTGACCAGAATAAAGACATCTCAGTTAGAGTCAATATCTCGGAATTGGTGGCGTGGCGTGGCATACACAGTCCCTTAATGAATTCCCAGCATATGTGAAAGGACCCGGTAGCCATCTATACAGTCTAGAATCTTAAAACCCTTTCTTCAGGCTTTAAGTGAGAACTGTTTAGCTGTTTCCTCACCTAAATTTCAGTTGACAACCAAGTACAAGTCACTGAATTAAATTCTGAAAATGGAGGTTTTAAAAAAAAGAAGGATCAGTTATTTCCCTTTGCTTGTAAGGCAGATATGCTGCCCTGGAGTAGGCACAGAGGTAGACCTGGAGTGTGTGTTTAGTGTATCATTGAGAAGGCACTGCTGTCTTCCTGGAGCCTCTGGCTGTAGAGCCCTTTACCTTTTTGATACATGCCTTGAGCAATGTAGCAGGCTACAGAGAACTGGGAAGAAGGAAGTTTTGTTTCACTGTGTTCCTCTGGTGAATCCCAGATGTTAACGACTTGCTAAATTGTGACCGTTTAGATTCAGCATGGTTTTCCAGCTCAGTATACAACACTCACAGTTTTAGAGAGTTTGTGGCCACAAACTCTAATTCCATGTGACAATCTTATAAAGACTTTTAGAACATGCTCATTCCTGGGCTTAATTTGTGACCAGTTACATAAAGTTATGTAAATCTGGGGTTGGGACACTAAACTCAGAGGTGCCAAAAATCTGTCCAGTTTCCTCTGGTTGATGGTCTGTTTTTATGTTACAGTTAATGGCTTAAAAATAAGAGCAGATTTTAAAGATTTTGGATGTCAGGAGTTCGGGCAGACTTTCAGCCCTCTGTGACATCAGTTCATGTCATTTGGTTGCATTCATTTGGGGTGAAGGTTCAGTAGGGCCTTGCTCACAGGACAGGCACCCAGTGACCCTGGATATGACCCTCTGGCATCTGCTCATAGCCAATGAGAACTTCCTTGTGGTATTATGGAGTTAGTCAGACTTCTTAGAGAGCAGCAGGGTTCTGATAGAGAGGAAGCTAGGCTTTGAGTCATAAACTAGAACTTGGAAAAACCCTTCTCTTTAAAATGCCAGTGGAAAGAAAAACAGCATTTCATGCTCCCATACATGCGTCCACTGCAAAATTCATATAAAAATATTAAAGCCCTTGGCCTGGAGATAATAAAAAATAAAAATACATAAATAAGTAAAGGCCATCTTCTTTGTGAACTAACTGTAAAAAAAGATACACATAGCAAATGATATGCAAAACAATCTAAGAACATCTTTTTATTTGTGTGTACATCTATGTCTATGTATCATTTACAAGCCTAGTGACTGGCCTGGTGCCCAGAGGCCTGAAGATGGCTTCTAATCCCCTGGAACTGGAGTTTCAGACAGTTGTGAGCTGCCATACAGATGCTGCGAAATTAAACCCTGATCTGCCGGAAGAGCAGCCAGTGCTCTTAACTGAAATACATCTCCAGTCCCTGAAGTCTTCTTTTTTTTTTTTTTTTAATTTTTTTTATTCGATATAATTTATTTACATTTCAAATGATTTCCCTTTTCTAGCCCCCCCACTCCCCGAAAGTCCCGTAAGCCCCCTTCTCTTCCCCTGTCCTCCCTCCCACCCCTTCCCAGTTCCCCGTTCTGGTTTTGCCGAATACTGTTTCACTGAGTCTTTCCAGAACCAGGGACCACTCCTTCTTTCTTCTTGTATCTCATTTGATGTGTGGATTATGTTTTGGGTATTCCAGTTTTCTAGGTTAATAGCCACTTATTAGTGAGTGCATACCATGATTCACCTTTTGAGTCTGGGTTACCTCACTTAGTATGATATTCTCTAGCTCCATCCATTTGCCTAAGAATTTCATGAATTCATTGTTTCTAATGGCTGAATAGTACTCCATTGTGTAGATATACCACATTTTTTGCATCCACTCTTCTGTTGAGGGATACCTGGGTTCTTTCCAGCATCTGGCAATTACAAATAGGGCTGCTATGAACATAGTAGAACATGTATCCTTATTACATGGTGGGGAGTCTTCTGGGTATATGCCCAGGAGTGGTATAGCAGGATCTTCTGGAAGTAAGGTGCCCAGTTTTCGGAAGAACCGCCAGACTGATTTCCAGAGTGGTTGTACCAATTTGCAACCCCACCAGCAGTGGAGGAGTGTTCCTCTTTCTCCACACCCTCTCCAACACCTGCTGTCTCCTGAATTTTTAATCTTAGCCATTCTGACTGGTGTAAGATGAAATCTTAGGGTTGTTTTGATTTGCATTTCCCTAATGACTAATGAAGTTGAGCATTTTTTAAGATGCTTCTCCGCCATCTGAAGTTCTTCAGGTGAGAATTCTTTGTTTAACTCTGTACCCCATTTTTTAATAGGGTTGTTCAATTTTCTGGAGTCTAACTTCTTGAGTTCTTTATATATATTGGATATTAGCCCTCTATCTGATGTAGGATTGGTGAAGATCTTTTCCCAATTTGTTGGTTGCCGATCTGTCCTCTTGATGGTGTCCTTTGCCTTACAGAAACTCTGTTACCTTATGAGGTCCCATTTGTCAATTCTTGCCTTTAGAGCATACGCTATTGGTGTTCTGTTCAGAAACTTTCTCCCTGTACTGATGTCCTCAAGGGTCTTCCCCAGTTTCTTTTCTATTAGCTTCAGAGTGTCTGGCTTTATGTGGAGGTCCTTGATCCATTTGGATTTGAGCTTAGTACAAGGAGACAAGGATGGATCAATTCGCATTTTGCTGGGCACTTTTATAATGCTGTTGCTATCATGAACGGACCAATGTTGATATTCTGTCACTAATGTCCACAGTTCACTTAGTCTGAATTTTTACCTATGGACCTTTCTTTGGTCTTACTGTGAACCTCAGAAACCACTTGGGTAGTCATGTTTCTTTAGCCTCTTTTTGACTTGGATGGTAATCATTTCCGTGAGTGTCATGACATTTATAGTGTTGGCAGATGATGGACAGACATTTTGCAAAATGTCTGGTGCCCTTCTTATGATTAAACTTGGCTTATGGGCTTGAGGAGAAAGGGGTAAAGTGCCATTTTTAGCATGTCACATTGATGGCATATGCCACCGGCATGGGTGTGTCACTCTTCATGTTAATTTTTGACACATGGCTAAAGGAGTGTTTCTTAGTTGTTTCCAAGATGCTGTTATTTTTAATTCCCCCCCCCTTCCAAAATTGCACATTTTGGGGAAATTCACTGGTCACATGTAACACATGGGGAATGTATGTCAGTTCCTTAGGGGTGGAGTAACTATGTAAATTGTTTAGTGATCTCATGGAAAGTTTCTGTTTTCATTCTTCCCATTCTCCATTTACTTCAGCATGAGCCCTTTGGTAATTCTCTTCCATTTCGAGTTGTAGTCTAAAACTATTTAAATTGCCCAAATTCTTTTAGCTCTGGTCACTGTTGGCCAAGTCAGCTGACACTTTATCCTGTTGATATAGTCTTTATAAAGCAAGAATGGTTTCTGTCCATAGGGGAACATTGTTTGCTTAAGTTTGTCTCAAGTACTTCTTTCCTTCTTGGCACTGTGAGATACTTCAAGCCCAGGTTGTACCATTTTTCAATATAGAGAATGACATTAGGAACCAAGACCCATGTGGTAGGTGGACTCATTCATAAGGAGATTGTGCTGAGTGAGCAAGAAAACATGTGTGTGTGTCTGTGTGTGTGTGTGTGTGTGTGTGTGTGTGTGTGTGTGTGTGTGTCTGGTCTGTTCCAATGAGTTCAGACCAAGGCTTTTTGGCTCCATGTATTTAATCAGAAGAACATCATGGTAGTTCAAGTACTTTGAGGAGGAGCTTTTTATTCTCCTGGTATAGAGAGAGAGGAGTGGACCAGGGAAAAGGCAGAACTCTTCAAAAGCATTACTTTCAAGTAGGTCCCCTAATCTTAAATTTCAAGAACTTTCCAAAGTAGTGTCAAGGACTAGCATTCAGCACTGAGCCTTCAGGGCTTTGGGGTCATTTTATATTCAAACCACAAGAACAGGTGTCTTTAAATATGTCTGTATCTAAATACCTTTATCCATCTGAAGGATCAGTTCCCACTGATGCTTCTAACTTGAATGCATTCCTATATTAGTTGATCTAACCTCCTTTGTTTACCTAACAGTGAGAAACCAAGTTCCAAGGCCCCATCATTCACTTGCTCTGTTCCATCCCTGCTTACATATAGAGTGCTATTCCAATCATTAGCTCTCTTTGCGCAGGGCACAGTGCTTGCGTATAGGGTTTTCTGACTTTGACCTTACAGATGATACTCATTTCCATAGTTGCTTAGTTTAGCATCTTTTCTTTCACACCCAACGGTTGGGGGTTGTTCTTTGCTCACATTCAGCCTTCTACCCAACCTCTAAAATGACCTGTCTTATGGTTTTTATTCCTGCACAAACATGGACCAAGAAGCAAGTTGGGGAGCAAAGGGTTTATTCAGCTTACACTTTCCACATTGCTGTTCATTACCAAAGGAAGTAAGGACTGGAACTCAAATAGGTCAGGAAGCAGGAGCTGATGCAGAGGCCATGGAGGGATGTTCCTTACTGGCTTGCTTCCCCTGGCTTGCTCAGCCTGCTAGCTTATAGAACCCAAGACTACCAGCCCAGAGATGACACCTGGCACTACCCACTAGGGGCCCTCACCCCTTGATCACTAATTGAGAAAATGCCTTACAGTTGGATCTCAGGAGGCATTTCCTCACCTGAAGCTCCTTTCTCTGTGATCACTCCAGATTGTGTCAAGTTGACACAAAACCAGCCAGTATACCACCTTTTAAGCTAGACTCACAAGGTAAATGCTACATATGTCTTCTCATGTGTAAATGGTTGATTTGAGTCTTTAGGTGTATATGCTTGGATTGGGATATCCATAGAAGGTAAGAAGCCAGCAAGAGGTCATGGAACAGTGCTCAAGGGAATGTGGGTGTATGAAGTGGGGAAGAGAAATACTGGAACAAGAGGGTTTAACGGGGTGAGGAATGGGGCGGGGGGTCATGTGGAGGAAGGAATATGGGGAGGGAGGGATAAGTAACACTGAAGACCTTTGAGAAGCCATATGGACGGTATTACTATAGAACCTCCCTAATACATAGACATGCACACATATAGGTGGAGTCTAAATAGCGTCATCCTATAACGGGGACAGTGCTCCCACCAGATGCCATAGGCTAGCACATGAAAACTCAAGTGCGAGGCACAGCTCTTCTGTTTTAAACGTATTGGTCATTGGGTTCCACGGGCACCCCTACAACATTGCAGGCCCTCATCACTGCTTGATGTTACCCTCCAGAACTTGATGGTGAGGCCCTATTGCTGAAGAGATCATGGAGCCTGAAGAAATGAAGTTGGTACTTACCTGGAAAACTTTAGCTTTAACCATGTCATAAGGTGCTGTGTGCATTACTTGGAAAGGAAAAGGATCAGCAGTACTACCCAGCTGTGAACCCTGTAAGCTCCAATAATGAGCAGCCAGACAAATGTGCCCTGTGGCATGGTAGTGGAACAATCACTTTCTGATGGAACGGAAAGCTTGCTGCATGGGCTGGAGAGATGGCTCAGCAGTTAAGAGCACTGACTGCTTTTCCAGGGGTCCAAAATTCAAATCCCAGCAACTACGTGGTGGCTCACAAGCATCTGTAACAAGATCTGACTCCCTCTTCTTAAAGAAATAAATAAAATTATTTATTATACGTAAGTACACTGTAGCTGTCTTCAGACACCCCAGAAGACTCTATTGCCAGAAGAATGTGGCAATAGGATCACCGTGTCATACTATCCCACAAAGGATAACAGTTCCCCAGGGGCACCACTAGTGCAATGATCTAGCCCTTCTGTTTTGGAATCTGAGGGCCCAAGTGTCAAATCTGAGCCATTAGAAAGGATGGTGACTTTCAACTACTCACATTTTCCATCCACCTAAGAATAGTCTCTCTTTCTCTTTTTACAAGCTGCAAAAAACAGTTTCTCTGTCACCTTTAAGAAATGTAGTTGCTCCTGAAGTAGTGGATAATGTTATGGAGGGCTGGATTCTGGTTGCCTCTGTCTCTGTCTATTTGGCAAAGGGCATAGAGACATTGGAAGTATTTCTAAAAAGTGTTCAAGAAGTCACACGATTTGAGCAAAAAGCTTTCATTAGACTCTTACTAATAGATTTAGATCTTTCCTAAGATAAACTAGATTTCAGTTCTTACTAATAGAACTGAAAGTAGAAAGAGTGGGTAAATTTATTCAAGCAGATGTCATATGGGTATTGGGAAAGAAGGTCATCCAATTAACTAATTACATCCTGCAGCTCCTTGGTGTAACACTCAGATGCAGTTGCTGTCAGAAATCTGGGCAAAGAGAGAGCAGACAACCCTAGCTTGAAATTCACTGGGTTTCTCAAATCTCAAAAGGCGCCACTCACACGTAAAGGCTATGTTATAATTAAATATTGACAAGCAATGTGTTTCTCAGAATTCTAAGACACTTTGCTTTCATCATGCTCCAGTCAACAAGGCCAAGATGCAAGGCGATGACAATATAAATTGGGCTTCCAGTCTCTGGCTATTTACTCAACGCTTTCCAATAGATAACAAGGGGGAAAAACAAACACTTATTGTATACCGACTTGGTACTAGACCTCTGGCTATACATATCACCTAAATCTTGAAAAATCCACTTGTGCATCCGGTAAGAGAAGCAGGAAAGAGTCTTGTTTCTGATATGGAAGGAAGCTTGTGAAAGTAGACCACACAACAACCACAAGCCACCTGTACCTGGGAGACATACAGTCTGCCTGCTCCGCCAACCTTCAAGCTTCGTACTCGTAACACTGCACAGCATCTGTCATTAGCTTCTGAGATTCTGAGCTGAAGTCAGGCTGTCAGGAGAAGGCAGCAGTGCTTTGCAGTAATGAGGAGCCATGCTGCTCACTGTGAGTAAAGATGAGAGTGGTGGGAGGGAGCAAAAGGTGTGGAACTGAGGACCACATCTGGCAAACTAGGTCCCTATTCAGATAGATTGACTTGAGGTCCTTGCTTAGGATATACATTTCTCTTTCTCTTGTTAAGCAGGTTCATGGGGGTGACTCTGGTAGCTCATTAGGCTGCTCCTCCTTTCTTCTGATGGTTCCACACTAGAAGGAAGCCCAGTGGGTGTTCCCAGCCTCCTTCAGAGCCACAGCATTTTCTGTCTTTGACCTATATTCCTTGGGCTGACCTCCCGAGAGGTCTCATCTCTTCAGTCAAAGGAACCCAAGAGTAGCCAGCCAGTTTATTGCCCTGCTCAAAAATCCTGACTCCTGAGTATTTACAGGCACAGGGACCAGCTTTCCAAAGCCAAGCAGAGCGCCTTTGATTTTTGTCATTGCACGGAGATGTGTGCTGAGAAGCCAAGAGAGGACTAATAAAATACCTCTCCCACTCCTCTTCTTTTTTTGTCATTTTAGAACTCCCCTACTTTAAAGTAAAAGAGCATGTGAGTCGTGAACCACAGTTTTGGGAGAATACTGGAGTAAGCTTAGCCCTCTGCACTCTTAAAGTCCAGCCAAGTCAGTCACACATTTCATCTGACCATCAACAAAATAGTGTAGGTGCTGCATCCTCAAATCTGCCATCTATCAATACTATTGTCATATCTATACAGTCGTCTATGTGCCAAACAAGGGACAAAGTCTCCAGATGGTTTTGTAGGACGTAAGTACCACTAATGTACTCATTTTATAGGCATAATAATCAGAGACTAGAAGAAGTTAGATGAACAGATTGGACACAGCAGAGCCTGCTTAGGTCGGAAGTTGGTCAGTTTCTTCAAAGGTGTCCTCAGTAACTGGTCTCATTGTTACATTGAGGACTGTTTAAAGAAAAGCCATGCAAATCAACGTCTAATTTTTTGTTTGGTAATTTCTAAGACTAGGGAGCTCTGTGAAGAAACACAAAACAAAGTAAAACTTTCCATTGTGCAGGAATTCTAGATTGGACTGGAAGGTTGGAAAGTGAGTAGAGGTCCCTTGCATTTTCCTGTTCAGCCAACATCATCTGTAACTATGTGACCCTTGTCATGACTAAGAAATTGTCTTTAGAACCATTCAGCAAACTGACACTTTCAGATTATGTGATTTTTATTCTGTTTCCATTTTTTCTATCCCTGTTCTTGTCCCGCACTATCGTCTCACCAGCAAGAACGCACACAGACACCAGGATCCTTCTGCAGCAAAGCTTTATTGCAATCTTGAAGAGAAAGACCACGAGCCCCAAAAGGGCGCTGCTTATATACCCGTTGGCGTGGTGTGTACACACCTGATTGGCTGTTCACTCATCACCCCATATCTACGCCCCGGGATGGGCAGAGACTAGGCGTGGTTCTTGCTCTTACACATGCGTACCTGACTTGTTTACCAAGAACGCCGAGCTGGCACAGCTGAAGCCGGCGCCATCTTGTAATGGCGAATACTGTCACAGCTTTCCACATGTTCTGTTTGTTTGTTTGTTTGTTTGTCTTTTCATTTATATATTCACTTTATATTCTGATCACAGCCTCCTTCCCTTCTCTCCTCCTAGCCCCACCCCCAGAAGTCCCTCCCCCTACTACCCCTCCCCTTCTCCTCAGAGAAGAGGAAGCCCCCCCCTCCTTTGGGTATGACCCTACCCTGAGACATCAATTCCGCAGCAGGACTAAGTGTATCCTCTTCCACTGAGTCCCGACCAGATAGTCCAGCTTGGGGAAGTGGATCCAATGGTAGGTAAAAAATCCAGATATAGCCTCTGCTCCACTCCAATTGTTAGGGAACCCACATGAAGAGCAAGCTGCTCGTCTACCACAAATGTGCAGGCCTAGGTCCAGCCCCTGCATGTTCCTTGGTTGGTGGTTCAGTCTCAGTGAGCCCCCATGGGCCCGGGTTAGTTGACTCCATAGGTCTTGTGGTGTCCTTGACTCCTCTGGCTAGTTTAATCTTGATGTTTGGCTGTGGGTCTCTGCATCTGTTTCCATCTGCTGCTGGATGAAGTCTCACAGATGATAGTTATGCTAGGCTCCTGTCTGCAAGCACAACAGAGTTATCATTAATTGTGTCAGGGGTTGACTCTCTCTCATTGGATGGGTCTCATTTGGTTGGCCATTCTTTCAATCTCTGCTCCATCTTTATCCCTGTACATCCTATAGGTAGGACAGATTTTGTGTCTAAGGTTTTGTAAATGGGTTGATATCACCTCCCTCCACTGGAAGTCCTGTGTGGCTACTAAAGGGGAACACTTCAGTATTCATATCCCCTGCAGCATGAAGTATCAGCTAGCATTCTCCCATAGACTCCAGGGAGCCTCCCCTGTCCCAGGTCTCTGGCTAGTCCCAGAGATGGCCCCCACCGAATTCCATTTTTCCTCACATCTCTCTCCTACCCTCTCTCCATACCTGATCTACATATTGACCCCCTTCTCACCCTCCTTTCCCACCCAGTTCCCTGCCTTCATCTGCCTCAGAAGTCTATTTTATTTCCCCTTCTGAGTGAGATTCAACTACGTTTCATTATGTCCTCTTTATTACTTAGTTTCTTTGCACCTGTGGATTATAGCACGGTCAACTTATATGTGTGGCTAATGTCCACTTATGAGTTCATACCAAGTGTGTCTTTCTGGTTCTGTGTTACTTCATTCAGATGATACTTTCTGGTTCCATTCATTTGCCTACAAATTTCATGTCTTTGTTTTTAATAGCTGCATAGTATTACAGTGTGTAGGTATACCATATTTTTTTTTTAATCTATTCTTCAGTTGAGGAACAGCTAGGTTGTTTCTAGTTTCTGGCTATTAGTAATGAAGATGTTATAAACATGGTTGAGCAAGTGTCCTTGTTGTAGAGTGGAGCATCTTTTGTAGGTATATTCCCAGGAATGGTTATAGCTGGGTCTTGGAACAGAAATATTCCCAATTTTTTGAGAAACCATCAAACTGATTTCCAAAGTGGTTTTACTAGTTTCCACTCCTATCAGCAATGGAGGCGTGTTCTCCCTTGTTCTGCATCCTCACCAGCATGCGCTATCACTTGAGGTTTTTATCTTAGCCATCCTGACAGGTATCAGAGTCCTTTTAAATTGCATTTGCCTGATGACTAAAGACTTTGAACATTTCTTTAAGTGCCTTTTCAGGCATTTAGGATTCCTTTATTGAGAATACTCTGTTTAGCTTTGTATCCCCTTATTTAATTGGTTAGCTGTGTCAAAATTTGTGAGTTCTTTATGTATTTTTGTATATCAGACCTCTCTCTGATGTAGGGTTGGTGATGATCTTTTACCATTCTGCAGGTTGTTGTTTTATCCTATTGATGGTGTCCTTAGCAGTGCAGAAGCTTCATGAAATCCCATTTATTTATTATTGGATAGTTTCTTTATTTACATTTCAAATGTTATCCCCTCTCCAGGTCTCCCCTCCAGAACCCCCTCCCCCTGCCTCTATGAAGGTGCTCCCCCACCCATGCACACACTCCTGCCTTCTCACCCTGGCATTCCCCTATACTGGGACATCAAAACCCCACAGGACTAAAGGCCGCTCCTCCCCCTGATGCCCAACAAGGCCATCCTCTGCCTCATATTTGGCCAGAGCCATGTGTCTCACCATGTGTACTCTTTGGTTGGTGGTCCAGTCCCCAGGAGCTACAGAGGTCAAGAGGAGCTACAAATGGTCAGGCTGGTTATCACTGTTGCTCCCCCGATGGGGCTGCAAACCCCCTCAGTGCTCAGTCCAATGGTTGGCTGTGAGCATCCTCCTCTGTATTTGTCAGGCTCTGGAAGAACCTCTTAGGAAACAGCCATATCAGGATCCTGTCAGCAAGCACTTCCTGACATCTGCAATAGCCAGGTTTGGCGACTGTATATGGGATGGATTCCAGGGTGGGGCTGTCTCTCGATCCTTCAGTCTCTGATCCACACTTCGTATTCATATTTACTCCTGTAAGTAATTTGTTTCCCCTTCTGAGAAGCACTGAAGCATCCACACTTTGGTCATTCTTCTTGAACTTCATATGGTCTCTGAATTGTATCTTAGGTATTCCGAGCTTTTGGACTAATATCTACTTATCAGTGAGTGCATACCAGTTGTGTTCTTTTGTGACTGGGTTACTTCACTCAGGATGATATTTTCAAGTTCCACCCATTTGCCTGGCAATTTCATAAATTCATTCCATTGTGTACGTGTACCATGTTTTCTGTATCAATTCCTCTGTTGAGGGACATCTGGGTTCTTTCCAGCTTCTGGCTGTTATAATTAAGGCTGCTATGAACCTAGTAGAGCATGTGTCCTTATTACATGTTGGAGCATCTTCTGGATATATGCCCAGGAGTGTTATAGCTAACTCCTCAGGTAGTACTATGTCCAATTTTCTGAGGAACTGCCAGACTGATTTCCACAGTGGTTGTACCAGCTTGCAATCCCTCCAGCAATGAAGGAGTGTTCCTCTTTCCCCACATCCTTGCCAGCATCTATTGTCACCTGAGTTTTTGTGCTTAGCCATTCTGACTGGTGTGAATGGATTCACTGAGGTGAAATATATAGGAGACCAGTAGCCAGCATCAAACTAAATGAAGAGAAACTTGAAGCAATCCCACAGAGACTAGACAAGGCTGCCCACTCCCTATCTATTCAATACAGTACTCGAAGTCCTAGCCAGAGCAATTAGACAACAAAAGGAGGCCAAAGGGACACAAATTGGATAGGAAGAAGTAAAAATATGACTATTTGCACATGATATGATAGTATACTTAAGTGACCCCTAAGAATTCCACCAGACAACTCCTAAGCCCGATAAACAACTTCAGCAATGTGGCTGGATATAAAATTATCTCAAACAAATCAGTAGCCTTCCTATTCTCAAAGGATAAATGGGATGAAAAAGAAATTAAGGAAATGAACCTTCACAATAGTCACAAACAATATAAAATATCTTGGCATGACTCTAAATAAACAAGTGAAAGATCTGTATGACAAGAACTTCAAGTCTCTGAAGAAAGAAATCAAAGAAGACATCAGAAGACGGTAAGATCTCTCACCCTCATGCATTGGCAGGATTAATATAGTAAAAATGGCCATCTTGCTGAAAACAATCTACAGATTCAATGCAATCCCCATCAAAATTCCAACTCCATTCTTCATAAAGTTAGAAAGAGCAATTCTCAAATTCATTTGGAATAACTAAACCCCATTTATTAATTGTTGATCTTAGCACCTGAGCTATTGGTGTTTTGTTCAGGAAGTTAGCTCTTATGCCAATGTGTTCAAGACAGTTCCCCAATTTCTCTTTTATTAGATTCAGTGGGTCTGGTTATATGTTGAGGTCTTTGATCCACTTGGAATTGAGTGTAGTGAAGAGTCTGTTTGCATTCTTCTATATGCAGACATGCAGTTAGACCAGCACCATTCATTGAAAATACTTTCTTTTTTTTTTTCCCATTCTATGACTTTGGCTTCTTTGTCAAAAATCAAGTGTCTGCAGGTGTGTGGGTTTATTTCTGGATCTTCAATTCTATTCCGCTGATCAACCTGTCTGTTTTTATGCCAACACCATGGGGTTTTGTTACAATTGCTCTATAGTACAGCTTGAAAACAGGAATGGTGTTACCTCCAGATTTTCTTTTATTGTACAGGAATATTTTAAGTATCCCAGATTTTTTTGTTTTTCCATATGAAGTTGAGAATTGCTTTTCCAAGGTCTGTAAAGAATTGTTTTAGAATTTTGATGGGAATTGCATTGAATGTGTAGATTGCTTTTGGTAAGATAGCCATTTTTATTATGTTATCCTTACCAATTCATGAGCATCAGAGTAATTTCTGTATTCTGTTAACTTCCTCTATTTCTTCCTTTAAACACTTGAAGTTCTGTCACATAGGTCTTTTACATGCCTGGCTAGTTACACCAAGATATTTTATATTATTTGTGGCTGGTGGTTAATTTCTTTCTCATTTGTATAAAGGAAGGCTAAGTTCTTTGAATCGATTTTGTATGCAACCACTTTGTTAAAGGTGTTTATCAGCCGTAGGAATTTGATGGTATAATTTTGGGGGAGTCCCATATGTATACTATTATATCATCTGCAACTAATGATGCTTTGATTTTTTCCTTTACAATTTGTATGTACTTTAGTTTTCTTATTGTTCTAACTAGAACTTCAGGTACTATGTTGACTAGATAGACAGAGAGTGAGGAGCGTTATCTTGTCCCCGATTTTAGTGGAAATGCTTTAAGTTTCTCTCCATTTAATTTGATGTTGGCTATTGACTTGCTCTATATTTCCTTTATTATATTTAAGTATGGACTTTGTGTCCCTAATCTCTCCAAGACTTATCACATGAAGTTGTGTTGGATTTTGTCAAAGGCCTTTTCAGCATCTAATGAAGTTATCATGTGTTGTATTTTTTCTTTCAAATTGTTTTTATGGTGTAATATAAAGATGGATTTTCATTGACGTGCATCCCTGGATGAACCCTATTTTATCATGGTGGATGATGTTTTTGATGTGTTCTAGGATTTGGTTGAGAGTGTTTTATTGAGTATTTGTACATAAATGTTCATAAGGGACATTGGTCTGAAATTTGCTTTCTTTGTTGAGTCTTGTGTGGTTTGGGTATCAGGGTGACTGTGTCCTCAAAAATGAGTTTTCGAATGTTCTGTCTGTTTCTATTTTGTGTAGTAGTTTAAGGAATATTGGTATTATCTTTTCTTTGAAAGTCTAGTAGAATTCTGAGGTCAAACCATCCAGCCCTGGGTTTTCTTTGGCTGGAAGACTTTTAATGATGGCTTCTATTTTCTTAGGAGTTATAGGATTATTTAAAATGTTTACCTGATCCTGATTTAACATCAGTAAGTGGTATCTATCTAGGAAACCATCCATTTTATTTCCAATTTTGTGGAGTACAGGCTTGTGTAGTAGGACCTAATGCTTCTTTGAATTTCCTTAGTGTCTGTTGTTATATTTCCCTTTCCATTTCTGATTTTCTTGACTCGGATACTGTCTCTCTACCTTTTAATTACTTTGGCTAAGGACTTGTCTATCTTTTTGATTTTCCCAAAGAATTAGCTCTTGATTTTGTTGATACTGTGTATTGTTCTCTTTGTTTCTAATATATATCAATTTCAGACCTGAGTTTGAGTATTTCCTTCCATCTAGCCATTTTGGGTGTGTTTTATTCTTTTTGTTTTAGAGCGTTCAGATGTGCTGCTAAATTACTAGTATGAGATGTCTCCAATTTCTTTATGAGGACACTTAATGCTATGAGCTTTCCTCTTTGAACTACTTCCATTGTATCCCATAAATGTGGGCATGTTTTGCCTTAGTTTTCATTGAATTTTAGAAAGTCCTTAATTACTTTATTTCTTTCCTGACCCAGTGGTCATTCAGTAGAAAGTTGTTCGGGTTCTATGAGTGTGTAGGGTCTCTGTTGTTTCTAATGTTGTTAAAATATAGCTTTATGGTCTGACAAAGGGTCATTTCAATTTTGTTCTATCTGTTTAGGCTTGCTTTGTAACCTATAGGGTCAGTTTTGGAGAAGTTGCTCAGGAGAAGGTATGCATTTTGTTTATAATAAAACCCATGGGTACCTATTATGTCCATTTAGTTTATAACGTCTGTTAGTTTCATTATTTCTCTCTTTAGTTTCTGTCTCAATGTCCTGCCCAATGGTGAGAGTGGGGTATTGAAGTCTCCCACTATTTAATGTGTAATTTAAGATTTCGTAATATTTCTTTTAATTGTGAGTGTCCTTAAATTTGGGGCATAGTTATTCAGAATTGAGATGTCATCTTGGTGAATTTTTCCTTTGATGAGTATAGTCTCCTTCCCAGTATCTTTTGATTAAATTTGATTGAAAGTCTATTTTATTAGATATTAGAATGGCTACTCCAGCTTGTTTCTTGGGTCTGTTTGCTTAGAAAACCTTTCCCACCCCTTTAAGGCAATGTCTATGTTTGTTGCTAAGGTATGTTTCTTGTACACAATAGGATGATGGATCTTGTTTTTGCATCCATTCAGTTAGCCTGTGTCTTTTTATTGGGCAATTGAGTCCATTGATGTTGACTGATATTAATGACCAACAGTTGTTAACTCCTGTTAATTTGATGTTGGTGGTGGTAGTGTGTGTGTGTTTGTGTTTGTGTGTGTTTGTGTGTGCATGTGCATGCATTTTTCATCCTTGTATTTTCTGGTGTGGGATTATTTATTTTCTGTGTTTTCTTATGTGTAGTTAGTCTCCTTCTAGTATTTTCAAAGGGGCTGGATTTGGGGGTATTGTCTAAATTTGGTTTGGTCATAGAATATTTTCTTTTCTCCATCTGTGGTAATTGAAAGTTTTGCTGTACATAGTAGTCTAGGCTGACATCTGTAATTTCTTAGAATTTATAAGACATCTGCCCAGGCCCTTCTGCCTTTTAGAGTCTGTTGAGAAGGTGTGTATAATTCTGATTGGTTTGGCTTTATATGTTATGTGGTCTTTTTCCCTTGCAGCTTTTAATAGTCTTTTGTTTTGTTTTGTTTTGTTTTGTTTTGTTTTAGTTCTCCATTTCTTTTTATTTTATTCGATGTATTCTTTTTTTTATTCGATATAATTTATTTACATTTCAAATGATTTCCCCTTTTCTAGCCCCCTCACTCCCCGAAAGTCCCGTAAGCCCCCTTCTCTTCCCCTGTCCTCCCACCCACCCCTTCCTACTTCCCCGTTCTGGTTTTGCCGAATACTGTTTCACTGAGTCTTTCCAGAACCAGGGGCCACTCCTCCTTTCTTCTTGTACCTCATTTGATGTGTGGATTATGTTTTGGGTATTTCAGTTTTCTAGGTTAATATCCACTTATTAGTGAGTGCATACCATGATTCACCTTTTGAGTCTGGGTTACCTCACTTAGTATGATGTTCTCTAGCTCCATCCATTTGCCTAAGAATTTCATGAATTCATTGTTTCTAATGGCTGAATAGTACTCCATTGTGTAGATATACCACATTTTTTGCATCCACTCTTCTGTTGAGGGATACCTGGGTTCTTTCCAGCATCTGGCAATTATAAATAGGGCTGCTATGAACATAGTAGAGCATGTATCCTTATTACATGGTGGGAGTCTTCTGGGTATATGCCCAGGAGTGGTATAGCAGGATCTTCTGGAAGTGAGGTGCCCAGTTTTCAGAGGAACCGCCAGACTGATTTCCAGAGTGGTTGTACCAATTTGCAACCCCACCAGCAGTGGAGGAGTGTTCCTCTTTCTCCACATCCTCTCCAACACTTGCTGTCTCCTGAATTTTTAGTCTTAGCCATTCTGACTGGTGTAAGATGAAATCTTAGGGTTGTTTTGATTTGCATTTCTCTAATGACTAATGAAGTTGAGCATTTTTTAAGATGCTTCTCCGCCATCCGAAGTTCTTCAGGTGAGAATTCTTTGTTTAACTCTGTACCCCATTTTTTAATAGGGTTGTTCGGTTTTCTGGAGTCTAACTTCTTGAGTTCTTTATATATATTGGATATTAGCCCTCTATCTGATGTAGGATTGGTGAAGATCTTTTCCCAATTTGTTGGTTGCCGATTTGTCCTCTTGATGGTGTCCTTTGCCTTACAGAAACTTTGTGATTTTATGAGGTCCCATTTGTCAATTCTTGCTCTTAGAGCATACGCTATTGGTGTTCTGTTCAGAAACTTTCTGGCAGGAGGATTTTCTTTTCTGGTCCAATCTATTTGGTGTTCTGTAAGCTTCTTATATGTATATAGGTATCTTTCTTTAGACTGAGGAAATTTCCTTCTATGATTTTGTTGAAAATATTTTCTGGGCCTTAAAGCTGGGAATCTTCTTTTCTTCCCTCTTCCTATTATCCTTAAGTTTAGTCTTTTCATAGTTTCTCAGATTTCTTAGATGTTTTATGTCATAAACTTTTTAGATTTAGGATTTTCTTTGACCAATGTATTGATTTCTCTAATTCTATTTTCTATGCCGGAGATTCTCTCTTCTATCTCTTGTATTCTGTTGGTGATATTTGCATCTGTAGTTTCTGTTCTCTTCCATAGGTTTTCCATCTCCAAGATTTCCTCAGTTTGTGTTTTATTTATTGTTTCTATTTCTATTTCCATTTTCTTTTTTTTTTTAGTTCAAAAAATTTTTATTAGATATATTCTTTATTTACATTTCAAGTGATTTCTGCTTTCCTGGTTCCCCCCTCCCCAAAAATCCCATAAGCCATCTTCCCTCTCCTGTTCCCCAATCAACCCCCTCCTGCTTCCCTGTCCTGGTATTCCCCTACACCGTATCCAGGCTTTCCAGGATCAGGGACCTCTCCTCCCTTTGATGTTCAACAAGACCATCTTCTGCTGCCTATGACTCTGGAGCCATGGGTAACTCTATGTGTACTCTGTGGTTTATGGTTTTTGTTCCTGGGAGCTCTGGGGGTACTGGGTGGCTCATATTGTTGTTCCTCCTATGGTGCTGCAAACCCCTTCAGCTCCTTTGGTTCTTTCTCTATCTCATCCATTGGGGACCCTGTGCTCAGTTCAATGACTGGCTGAGAATGTCCCTTTCTGTATTTGTCATGCACTAGTGAAGCCTCCCATGTGACAGCTGTATCTGACTCCATTCAGCAAGTACTTGTGGGCATTAATAATAGTGTCTGGGTTTTGTAACTGTATATGGTATAGATCACTAGCTGGATTAGTCTCTGGATGGTCTTTTCCTCAGTCTCTGCTCTACACTTTGTCTCTGGATCTCCTTCTGTGGGTATTTTGTTCCCCCTTCTAAGAAGGACCAGAGTATCTATTCTTCTTGGGCATCATTTGATATGTGAATTGTGTCTTGGGTATTCCAAGCTTCTGGGCTAATATCCACTTATCAGTGAGTGTATATCATGTGTGGTCTTTTGTGATTGATTTACCTCACTTAGGATGATAATTTCCTGTTCTACCCATTTGCCTAGGAATTTCATAAATTCATTGTTTTTAATAGCTGAGTAGTACTCCATTGTGTAAATATACCACATTTTCTGTATCCATTTGTCCGTTGAGGGACACGTGGGTTCTTTCCAGCTCCTAGTTATTATAAATAGGGATGCTATGAATATAGTGGAGTTCTTGGATAGTTTTATTCATTTCTTTCCCCTGTTTGATTGTATTTTTTTTCTGTATTTCTCTTTAAAGACCTCTAGCATCTTTATAAGATTGGATATAAGATCATCTCTTATGCTTCAGTTGTGTGAGGATACCCATGGCTTGCTATAGCAGGATAGCTGAGCTCTGATGGTGACATACTGCCCTGGTCCTTGTTGAGTGTGTTCTTACCGTGTCCTTTAGTGATCTTGTTGTCTCTGGTGTCAGGTGAATGCTCCTGATGCCAGCGGGACTCCTTGGGGAGGTAGGCGGAGTCTGACAATGGCTCTTAGGGAACAAGACATTGCTCACCTCTGCTGCTTGTGCACCAGGCCAACCTGGCAGGTTGGAGATTAGCTGGGAAGAGGTATAAATTGGATGCTTCTGGAGCACAAAAGAGACTCTTCAGGATGGCAAGATGAGCTGCGGGGACAGATGATGGAGGTCACAGGACAGAATGCAACTCAACTCTGCTGGCTCTGCTCCAGGTAGACCTGACTGGCCTAGTCTCAGTTTATTATAATTTCTAATGTGGTCATGCTTTTCAATGTCTCTGTTGTTTGGGTGTTTTTGCTTGTTTGCTTGCTTGCTTTGGTTTTTCTTTTCTTTTCTTTTTTCTTTTTTTCCTCCGTAGTAGGGATTTGGGTATACCTTTCAAATGTGTCAAGTTCTGTGTATAGCCAGTTCTATTCGTATCTGATACTGAGGACTCTAAAAAGTGCCATCTCTAGAATGGAAGTACACTTCTGCTCGGTAATCAACAGTAAAAATTCAGGCACATCCCTTCTCCCATTCTTCATCCTCAGCCCTACATGGATGCTGGATGGTCATCCAACCATGTGCCTTGACTTGGCATGCCTCTGCTCTTGCCTGTTTCTTACTGATATCTAACAGCCTGATTCAGAACTCTCCAGCCTACAACTTCACTTTCTATGGTCTACATCCATTTCTTACTGGACATGACTATGGTCAGGATTCAATTGTCCTTCTAGCTCGGTGTTTTTTTTTTGGGGGGGGGGTTGTTTTGTTTTGTTTTTTATGTTCTCATCATGGACTGTACTCTGCCTCTACTTAACTTAATGATCTCACTTTATCAGGAAGAATCCACATTTTACTCCTCTGACATTTAATTTGTCTCCTTTTTACAGAGGAAATGGCAACTGAATTAACAGTTTCAAATTGACATAGCTGGTGACTGGAGGATTAACTGATCCAGGAAAGGAGTTGGGACTTCCCAAGTGTACTTTAGTCGGCAGGACAAGCACAGCTTAAAATAAAAACCAAGTAGACATCAAACATCACTGAAGGGTATATTTTCGAAACGAACTTAAAAAATCTTTTCTCTGCCAAATGGCAGAGGCATTTTAATCCACTTTTGGAAAGGAATGCTGTTATTAGTCACAGTATTTAAAGTTGGGCTTTGACCAGGCAAAATAAGTATTAAAATCAGACTTAACATGTCTGAAGCAAATTTTTGTTTCCCTCGACCTTCTGAAACAAATCTTTCCACTCACCTTTCCTGGTGTTGTTCCCAGAGCAGCATGTTGGACGCATTAGATTAGGACATGCCTCTTCCCATACCCACTCAAACATTTGTCTGCTCTGACCAGCCATGCCTCAATAGCTCTCAGGTTTCCTCATGTCTTCCCATCTTTAATTTTTCCATGTCCTCACTTAGTTATCATGGATCTCTTGATCTACATGCCTTTAGTGTATGTGGAGATACACTAACTAGTCATCTCACCAACTTACTCAGAAACTTCAATGGCATCCTCTTGTGTACTGGGCTTAGAATAGACTCCTCCATCTGTATTTGAGCTCTTGTATGTACCACGTTACTCTTCAATATTTTTATTAGTCCTTTGAAATGTGCTTTAATCCTGTCACACACTCCTCACTCTTCCTGGACCCACTCCTGCTTCTCCATCTACCCAACATTGCATCTTATTTTTCCTTATCAAGACAAATTTTTATAACCCAAATATTCTTGAATGCATGGTTTTCCAATGGATCATGGTTAATTTACCAGGGGCTATATACATAGAGAGAATTGACTCTCCCTCTCTCAATAACTATCAATTGCTAATAGTTCCAAGGGTAGAGGTGAGATTTTGTACCTGAATCCCTTCTCTGTATTGGGGTTTGGCTTGGCTTGAGCTTCGACTGGTCTTATGCATGCTATCACAACTATCATGAGTTCCTATGTGTAGTTGTCCTGCTGTGTCCTAATGACACTCATTTCTTGTAGTCATCTGCTGCCTCTGACTCTTATACTCCTTTAGAACCCTCTTCTGCAAGGATACCTAAACCATGGGAGGAAGTCATGTGGTATGTATGTCCCATTTAGGGCTGGACATTCTGTAATTTCTTATTCTATCTGTAGCTTGGGCAGTTGTGTACCTCCGTGCTAAACAACATTTATTGCAAATAGAAGTTTCTCCGGTGTGGGTAATAGATATATTAATCTATGGTAGTGATAAATCCTTAGGAGGTAGTTTGAGTCTATGTTCACTTAACAAATTATTAATAGTAGGTTTTGCTCCAAGGCCTATATCCTATCTAGCCACGCATTATAGCCTAATAACAGTGTCAGGAATGGGTTTCATCTTGTGGAGTGGAACTTAAAGCCAATCAGGAAGTAGTTGGTTACTCCTATAATGTTGATATCACTATTACACCAGTGCACATGTCTTCCCAGAAAAGTATTTGTTGTAGCTCTCAGGGTTTGTATCAGGGTAAGATTGATTATCACTTTTATTCTTTCATAGTGTGCATAGTACTGTCAAACACTATTAAAGGGATCCAATAGTTTTTAAATCAGTACTAGCTTGGTTTCTACATGTTCTATGACTCAAGTATATGGTGTCTCCAGCAGGAGGGTTCCTGCCCTGAATTTACAGGTGTGTCTGTTACAAGCCATTGGTGCATATACTGTGAATCATCCCTAGTAGTTCGAGTGTTTCCTTGGACGTATATTGCCAACAGTCATTTCCATATGCATCTCTGATGCTTGGAAGGGCTTCTCTATTCTCATTCCTAATCTCCATTTATTAATGTACAATTATCTGACACACATATCAGCCTTGTGGCCAGGTACAGCCCTTTAATCTGATTGATGTAAAATAACTTTGGAGCAGAGTTACGATGCCTAATTTCTGTTGTCTGTTTTCACTGGATTTGGAATCACCTAGGAAACACACATCTGGGTGTGTCTGTAAGGATGCTTTCATAAAGGTTTCACTGAGGGAGGAAGATCCAGCCTAAGTATAGGTGGCACCAGTCGTGGGATGGGTTTCTGTAGTGAACCAAAAGGCAAACTCAAGCTTAGCCCAGTACTGAGCTCTCCTCTCTCTAATGGCAGACGCAATGTCACCAAGCATGCAGTGCTTGTTGTGCCTTATCTTCCTGGCCATGATAGACTGCACTCTCCAACTGTGAGCTAAAATAAATCTCTTTTTAAAGTTGCTTCTGTCCAATATTTTGTCATGTTATGGAAGAAAGTAATACAATAGGAATGTCCACTGGTTTTCATAGAATCATATACAGTGCAGTGCATGCATAAAAATGGGCCCAACAATTATGCCACCTACTGACATTGCAGCCCACTTAATTTTGTATGTGTACACTCTACTCCATGGTGCTCAAATCAAGACCAAATTACATAATGATTCATATCATATTAAATAATATGTGTGTGTGTGTTGTGTGTGTGTTTCTATTGTATTTTGCATTGTAACAGCGGGACACTAAAACTCCAATTGACATCCATTGGCTTACTCTTCCTAGCTCCCATAGAGAACCTCTGATGATCCTTGTAATACATTTTTGGTCAGTACTAATGACCCTGAATAGATTACAATTCAACATATTTTCAACAAAAGAATGCTGAATGTCTCCCTGTGTTATTTATGTAGAAAACAGAAAAGATGTGCACTTCCCCTCCAGAAGGTCACAGTCTAAAGTGTAACAAAGCTATGAGGCTATAAAATCATCAACATCAGAGAGGCGACATGAGGGCAGGGCACGTGGGCAAGGCCTCCTGGGCAAAGCACAGGAAGGAATTAACATTGTGAGGCAGTAAAGTGATAGAGAATACAGGTTTAACAGCTGGGGTGGGGTGGAAATTGGGTCTAGGACTTATCAGGGTGATAAGGGGTCAAAGGGCAGACAGAGGTGTGCTGTTTCCCTTCTTGCTATGCACACATTCTAGCAACATTCCCTGCCTTTGGCTTCAGGGAAATCTGAAATGTCTGATATTCTTAGAACCCCATTACTTCCCTTTTCTGCACAAAGCCCATTGTGGTTTAGACAGTGAGTGTGGACCACACAGACAGCACAATGGCTGGCCCAGCACACAGCATAGTTTGCTATTACCCTGTTGAGCCCCACTGCTACTGCTCACTGGAATCCTGAGGCTCTTGGAATATCATGCACTCCAACAGGGCACAGTGAGGGACAGGGAAAAAATACTAAGCTTCACAATGTCTTTGCTCATGTGCACGCACCACTGTTCCATGAAACTTCACTTACAGAATAAAGATTCGAAAATACAATCACCAAGACCACACCAGCAGGCAGAGCTTAAGCAGAGTCTGTTGTCCATCGTGTGAGTTGTAAGTTGTATGCCCACAAAGCTGCCCTACACAGAACATTCAGAAAGATGAGCATCAAAGGTCAAAGGTGAGCATCACAGGTCAGAGGTGAGTCATTCCTGGACTCACTTAGAAACTTTCACTCATCCTGAACAACCTTATTCAAAAACTTCAATTCCAAAACTTTCCACTCAATCAGGCTGTATGAAGCAGAGGAAGAAAAGCTATAAGCCATTTTTTCCAAGCTGTTTCAGACTCCATTGACCTGCTCTGGTCTTAATAACTGTGCTCAACATCATTAGTCATTAGGGAAATGCAGATCAAAACAACCCTGAGATTTCACCTTACACCATTCAGAATGGCTAAGGTCAAAAACTCAGGAGACAGCAGGTGTTGGCGAGGATGTGGAGAAAGAGGAACACTCCTCCACTGCTGGTGGGGCTGTAAGATGGTACAACCACTTTGGAAATCAGTCTGGCGGTTCCTCAGAAAACTGGACATGACACTTCCAGAGGACCCTGCTATACCTCTCCTGGGCATATACCCAAAGGATTCCCCGGCATGCAACAAAGACACATGCTCCATTATGTTCATAGCAGCCTTATTTATACTAGCCAGAAGCTGGAAAGAACCCAGATGTCCCTCAAAGGAGGAATGGATAGAGAAAATGTGGTATATTTACACAATGGAATACTACTCAGCAATTAGAAACAATGAATTCACAAAATTTTTAGGCAAATGGTTTGATCTGGAAAATATCATCCTAAGTGAGGTAACCCAATCACAAAAGAATACACATGGAATGCAATCTTTGATAAGTGGATACTAATTAGCCCAGAAGCTCTGAATACCCAAGGCACAAATTGCATAACAAATGACTCCCATGAAGAAGTATGGAGATGGTCCTGATCCTGGAAAGGATTGATCTAGCATTGGAAGGGAATATAAGGACAGAGAAAAAGGAGGGGGGTGATTGGAGAAGGGATGGAGAGAAGAAGGTTTATGGGACATATGGGGAGGGGGGGATCCGGGAAAGGGGAAATCATTTGGAATGTAAACAAAGAATATAGAAAATAAAAATATTAAAAAAAAATAACTACTTATTTTTCTAGCATCCAGCCTCACACTCACAGTCACATTTTAGAAATTGTCACATGCTTTTTAAATGATCTAATCAAGTCTATGCCTTAACATCACTTCTTCTCGTTAGGCTCAGTCTTCCAAGGTCAAAGCATGCAGAATTTCTAGTTCTCTATTTAAATGAGCAAAAGCCTAGCTGTGAGTGGTTCCTGGGCTGTTGATACTTTAATGTCATTACCTAGCAGGTGACAGTTCAGTTTGGAAAATGGTGGATTGGAAAATTATAGTATAAATGGTTCTCTTTCCAAAGGGATGTAAATGACCTGTAGAAGGGAGAAGGAATTATTCTTTACTTCAAATCACTTTTGTCAGTGACTTCAGAAATATCATCAACTCTGCTTCATTATGGATTAAGACTGTATATTACACTCACTGGCCATTCATTACCTTGTCTGTTATGACAACAGAGGCTTTCTTTATTTTTAATTATTTTTTACTTTTTAACTTCTCTCATATATTACAAACTGACTTCAGTTTCCCCTCCCTCCCATTCCCTTAGTGCCTCCCCCACCTCTCTCTCCCAGATCCACCTCCCTTCAGAAAAGAACAGGCCTCTCAGGGACATCAAGTAAACATGGCATAACAAGCTACAATGAGACCAGGTGCATATTCTCACATCATGGCTGGACAAAGCAACCCAGTAGGCGGGGAGGGGCTTCATATGCAGGCAAAAGAGTCAGAGACATCCCCTGCTCCCACTCGTAGGAATCTCAGCACAAGTTACTCAGCCATAACTTATGGAGAGGACTCGGGTCAGACCTCTAAAAGCTTTCTCATCTCTGTGACCCCCAATGAGTCCTGGCGGTCAGTTGATCCTGTGGGCCATGTTCTTTTGGTGTTCCTGATCACCATGCTTCCTCCTATCCTTTCTGCCCCTCCATGGAAATACTTGCTGAACTCCTCCTAATATTTGGCTGTGGGATTCTGTATCTGCTCACATGAGTTGATGGATGAAGTCTCTCTGGCCCCTCTAATGATGATTATGCTAGCCAACAGTCCCAGGACCCAACAAAGGCTTTCTTAAAGTTTTTTCATGAGTCAGCTATAGTATCAGCCTGGGAGACTACATCAGTAGACAAGACACAATCTGGTCTCAAGGAATATTCAGGAAGAGGATCATAAGCAAATAGATAAGAACTATAACTGAGTTTCCTGCATTTGGGGAACATGTGGATGAATATAAGGGATGAGACTCTCACCCTGGGGACCCCCCCCCCCTTTGTGGTTGTAGTAACTCCCCTGAAAGGTAATTAGGTTAATGCACAGATAATCATCCTGCTCACTAAGTCTCAAATTTTAGAGAATCTTCTGATTTTATAACCTTGAAAATAACTTGTTCTCTGCCTGCCTCCCTCCTTTCCTCCCCCTTGCCTCTTTCTTTCCTTCTTCCCCTCTCCCCTTTCTCTTTCTAACCAGAGTTTCACACATGATAAACACATACTATTGTACTTTCTACCTGTACAAAAATCAGCATTGCTAGCTTCTATATTCCTAGTGAGAACAAACGGCCTCCGGCCTACATGCCTCGCTCATTTTGTTTGATGTAATATCCTCTCGATCCATCTGGTAACACATTCAAAGCACCATTTGGTAACACATTCAAAGAAACACATTACTTATTTTCATTCTTTATAGAAACAATGTGAGGTTCTGTCGTGATCCTCAGTAGACACAGCTGTCATACATAGGGTTGGACTGGATTCTTGTCATTACTATGAAGATCTGATCCCACAATGATGGTCAGCAAATATTTCTATGGAAACATTTTTCTGAATTAGAAAGGGGATGTATATGAGTATATAATAATACAGTTAAAAGATAATATGTATGTAATAATATTAAAAACAAGATAATTAGACCTTTATTTCACTTTCAATTTATTTTCAAGAAAAAACCTTAAAGATCTAAGCATTTAGTAACATTTTAAGATCTACATACCTAGTAGTATTTTAAAGAATTACATTAAAATATTGAAATTGATATTTTTGAGTTAGCATTTTATTAGAGAACACAATCTAATTTATAAATCTGAGCCATGAAGGGCTCAGTAGATAATTATAATCTTGAAGGCGTTTCAAATGCACCTTAATGGGCCTCTATCAGCCAACCAACTAGAGGCCATGTTTAAATTTTTAAACGGCACATTAAATAATTAAACAGCATAACAAATTATGTTTTGGGTAACTGTCACAAGCTAATTTTTTGAGTACTCTCAAAAAAGAAAAAAAAAAGTATATATAAATGGTTCATTAGAGATTCTCTGAAGCCCAAACACTAATGCTAGGCATCTGACACTCCCAGAAGAGACAAAGCTCAAGTTCTGTACTGGAAATAGATTTAATAGAATCTCAACCAGAGACTGTGGCTGAAATCTTTGAGGACACACCCCAAACATTTTCAGACTTCCATGGTGAACAACATGCTGACAGAACAGGTTTCCCCTTTTGTAAGAGCAGTCACTGCTTTTACAAATACCTTTGTTTAAACTGAGTCCATGATTGGAGTCCCTAACCTGCCTTGCTATAGCACGATTTCTCATGACCAGAAAACTTATCTGCCTTCATAACCTTCTTTGTTGACCCAGATTCTCTTGTCTTACCATTGGAAGAAAACTGTTAGATATTTTCCAGTGTAGCCAGCATCCGGTGTCATGGTGCATTTTTTTTTTCTTGTGATGTGTTTGATGAATTTCAAAGTTGTAGTTGTCATTCACTTCTTTCCTGTACTTCATGACTATATTCCCAATACCCTATAGTGGTTTCTCTTTCTGGGAGTTTTAAAAACACCCTTTTCCATGTAGATGTCTTCAACCCTACCCAATAAAATCATCTTTAGCTGTGATGGTCCAATAGATAAATTCCTCTAACAATACAAGACTATACTTCATATGGCATGCCTATAATTGTATGATTTTTTTTAAAGTCTTGTTTGGCTTCAGGGCAGAGTCTCATTAGTCCAGGCTGGCCTTGAACTTATGTAGCTTAGTATGACTTTTAACTCCTTATCTTCCTTTCTCCATTTCCTAGCCGAAGATTATAGGCATACCTGCAATCACCATACCTACCTAAATTTGTCTATATGTTTTAGAAGCTCTGGGCATTGTACTCAGGGACTTGTGCATGCTGGGCAATCACTCTATCAATTCAACTACCAACCCAGCCCCGCCAATTATAATTTTGATGGAATAAAATATTCTGGGGTTCTTTGTTTTAAAGTATAGCTGGCTGGAAGTATGGTCCAAGACTCCTAGAAAGAATTAAATCTAAAATGCTTCATCAACTTCTGTCTGTCCACCAGGCTTGCAGAAGCAAGCCTTAGTTAGAGCAAGACTTCAGTCAAGATCACTGCATATTCCATTGACTATCACAGCTAAGCCATCGATGTGATGGGGCAAGGACAGCAAGGTTTGAACCAAAGAGGTCAGTAGATTTGATTTTAAGTTCCAATTGTCACTAGCAGTTGCATAGTCTTGTGAGAGCCATGTCCCTTCTCCATGTTTCTATCTCTATAAAATAGCAGGGGGAACAGTCAGCCTTGCCTAATATCTCTCTTTGCTAAGTCCTTTAAAGCAGTCCTTATGCTGGCATTACTGAAAAGCATAGGTAGTAGGTCTTGTCAGCAGTTGGGGAGCTGCAGTGTTTCTCTAAGGACATGCAATATTGCCTAGACTGCTCGAGGCCCTGGATTTGATTCCCAGTACTGCAAAAATGAATGGACCAGATAACGAGTGAATAGTAACTCAAAGAACAGTAACTGAGGAGAGGACATCAGCTAAAGGATTTGCTTCCCAAGCATGAGGGTCTAAGTCTGGATGCCCAGTACCCATGTGAAAAACCAGGCTTGCCCTGGACAGCCAGCACTGAGTGGTGGCTATAGAAGAATCCTGAGGACTCCCTGGCCAGCTAATCAGTACTAGAGGTTCAGTGAGAAACACAGCAACACAGTAAAGAGGGTGTGGGTGAGGATAACAAAGCCCTTTCTTTGCTTGTTGAGGTCTACACAGTGTTCTGCATATGAAATCAGCAATATATAGTAGACACACAGCCTAGTCATGCATGGACTGACTTCTCTACAACAGCCTTGGGGAAGGGCCACATTGAAGCCCATCCTGCCTTTTGGAACTAATTATACCAATGCTTATGAGATGTCTGGTTCAAACTATCTATTCAAACCTGGGAGTGAGCCAAAAAAGCTTCCTGAGAGTCCGGCAAAGGCAAAGATAAGCTCAACAGAGTATGAAAGTCTCTAGTAAACATCTGGGACTATGTTTTTAGCTGCAAGTCTCAGTGTCTATGAATTCAAGATCTCCATAATAAACAGAGAAGTAAAATACATATCACACCAATCTGTCTTAGATGCTTCAATAAACATTAAACATAGAAAACTTTAGAGCCAGAAGGTTCAAATTTGAACTCTAATTCCATGCCAGGGGGTTATTGATGATAATGTTTTCTGTAGTGTGTTAGCATGTTATATAATTCTAAAACCTGTCTTATATGAAATTAAAATTTAAAAGCCTACACTATTCCAGACTTCTGTCATTTCTCTTTTGACTCTCCCCTAGACTAACTATATAGAGTTCTTGTAGCCTTAGAAATATCACCAGGCTTTCAAACCCGAAGTTCCATATGCAGCCCAAAGTAAACATAAATGTAAATTAGCATTTTAAATGTGACAGTTGGAAACCAGAAGACAATATACACATCAGAGTGTCTATGAAAGTATTTCTCTGGGGTCGGGGAGAAGTGTGGGTTTGGTTTTACTTCACTTCACTTTCCCTTAACAAGCTCCTTGAATTTAGAACCTCGACTTGAGTTTCAAAGGCACTCACTGCTCCCATCAGCAAAATGGCTATGATACTCATAAAAGGATTGGAGTAATGGCGACTTCAGGGGAGCAAATGGTTGTTGTGTCATGAGCTTTTCCAGATAGGAGTAGAAAGGGCACTGCTAAAGTGTGAGGTTCACCAACATTCTCTCCACAGCCCAGCTCTGTCATTATCTGAAAGTTGGGGGTTCACTGATCATCTTAGTGATGTGTGTTTGAGTGTGATCTTGGATAACTGACCTACTGGCTATTTCCTAATAAGGATGGAAAGTTGCCGAATGTGTTCCCGTTTCTCTACAAATCTGTTGTTCATTTTTGTGCCCTCTGTGTGTCATGGTTCGTGCGGGATGTCCTAGATGCAAACATCACTAGCAGCACTGCCTGTTAGGGCTACTTACTCCATCTCTTCACCCCTCTCTGTCTAGGATTGAATTTCCCTGAGCTGTTTTATGAAGATTAAAGGCCTTAGATATGCTGGGGTTTTGTCAATACCAGAAAATATTTGAGGTTGTATACTTTTCAAATGGCCCTTTCAGTCCTGGAAAATTTGTGAGACCCCCAGATACTTTTGGATTTCTGTTATCTTTTTGTCTTCATCCATTGTAACTGCTATTTATGGGGTACTTACTATGCTCCAAGCACACATAAATATTCTAAACGAAACATCTTATTTTACAGACGTCAAAATGTATAGGCAAAGATCTGATTTTAGCCAGGTGTGTTAATCAAGGTTCTCCAGAGTCACTGAACTTATGGAATGTCTCTATATATTAAGGGAATTGATCGTAATGCCTTACAATCTGTAGTCCAACTAACTCAGCAATGGGGAGTTGTGATTGGGAAGTCTAAGAATCTAGTAGTTGCTCAGTCCCATCAGACAAGATGTTTCACTGGTCGTCTGCATATGCTGGAATCCTGAAGAAGTAGGTCTCAACAGATGTGCTGACAAGTAAGTGCAAGTAGATAGGGAAGAGTTAGTCTTCCTTCTTCCAATGTCCTTCTATAGGCCTCCAGCAGTAGGTTTGACCTAGATTAAGAGTGTACCACCATACCTGGATCTGAAACCTACTTTGTTCTAGGCTGGTCTTGAACACAGAGATCTGCTTGCTTCCATCTCCTGGGTTGAAAAGCATGTACCTTATTTGGGCCTAAACATTTCATGGCTACTATGCCTCAAGATATCCATGTGAAGATCAGTGTCAGAAGCCTGTGTCTTCCAGCCTCAAGATCTTGATCACAGGTGTGCTGTTGTAGTTCATTCTAGATGTAGTCAAGTTGGCGAGCAGGAATAGCCATCATACCAGGCATGGTGGCTCAAGCCTATAATTCCAACATTGAGTAGCAGAGACAAGAGAATGGGTCACTAAATTAGGAGGTAGCGGGGACTCATTTTCCTGATGTGATGCAGGGAGCTATGTTTTACCCCAGCTCCATTTTGTAGACTCCAATGTCATCTTAGCCCACTATTAAGACCTTCATCAGCACCAACTATGGCTACCTAGGACTCTAATATTGACAATTTAAATATCTAATTTAAGATAAATTATTTCTCAAAATTGAAGGTCTTGAATGAGCCTTATTTTATGTTTAAACTGGACACGTGCTTTTAATAACGTGTGTAGCAATGCTTTGCCAGGATTCTTCCCTTGTCATTTAAAAAAAATAAAGGTCATCAATGTGTATTTAGTTGTATGAGTTCTGTGACATGGCATTCAAAAAATGTAATTCATGCTCAATTTGCTTCTAAAGCATCTGTGAAGGCTTGTTTCTGTTTAAATGAAATATGTCCATCATTTACATAGCCACCCAAGTTTCTCCTGGGACAAAAGATACCATTAAATTGAGTCTGCTGTTAATGGACAAGAGTGTCAGATTAGAAGGACAATGGCATATTCAATTCATAAATAATCAATATATAGACATGGGAAGTACTTTAGCTCCTAGGATAAGTGCTGAGGCATTTCTCTTTTCTTGCCCTTGCCCGTTGAAATGGTTAACAACTGGAATAAATGCAAATTATTCCATATAGAGTTTACTATGTCATTTTGCTTATCTTCCTCATCCTTGTGATAAAATATCTAGCAACTTAAGAGAGGAAACATTTAATTTAGCTCAAGGTTGGAAGGGATGTAATGTTGGAGAGAATGTGACATCTGAAGTCATTTACAGATATGTCGTTGAGTTTCTTCTCATTCAGGTAGACCAGAAAGCAGAGATAGGTCTGAAAGAAGGGATGAGCTATAAACATCAAGATCCTGTCTTATAGAAACTCACTTCCTCCAAGGGGGACCGACATCTCAACATTTCCACAACCTCCCAAGACAGTGCCACCACCTGGGACCAGGTGAACCAACACCAGAACCTGTTGGGAATGTTTCATATACAAACTCTAAGAGACCCTTTGCTTTCTTCCCCCAAGTGCAGACAGTTTGCCCTGACCTAGCAGGAGTCTGAAAGGCTCAGCTTCATAGCCAAAATACGCAGGGAGATGTTGTTGATGGTCTGTGGTGATGACAAGCTAACATTTCTTCATATGCCGTCAGGCAATATCTTAAGACCATTAAGGCATTCTTTTACTTAATTCCACAGAGAGGAAACAGCACCTAAGGATGTGAGGAGAGCCCAGCAGAATAAGGCAGCACAAAAAGTCACACCTATCAGAGTGTTCTCTAAGCCTTGGTGACTCTGGGTATGACAATCAAAAGTCACTTCCTTATTCTTACAGAGGAAGCGAACAGGCTATTCATGGATAATTATTAATTCAGTAGTTTCAAGACGTGTATTAAACCCTTTCTACTCAGTTTTCCTCACTTATCACTCAGAAACTGTAGAGAGGGTGTGAAAGGCAGGCACTAGCAAAACTGTGTAACAACCTTATTCTTTCCCTAGTTCCACAACTCCCACCAAACAGGATCGTGATTTATATAAACGCTTCTGGAAGTCAGATCTCAGTGTAGGGACTAGGAAGAGGGTGGGCCCTGCTTCCTTTTATATTGGTGAGAATTTCTAATGAATAGTGTTATGGGTATGGTTCAGAGTCCACAGTGTGTCCACTGAGAGTTCCACATTCTTGTGGAACAAAGAATTGGATGAGGGATGTACCAGAGTAATAGGCTAAAAGACAGGAGAATGGGAATGGGTTAGAGCAGTTCCAGAGCCAAAAACCTGCAACACCTGAGTTCAAACCCTTTACCCATCACCTCTGGTCTATAAGAGTCATGTCCTGCTGAGCTACCCAGCTCCCACATGCCGTTTTGTAATGTGTAGCAGGAGGTGGTGATGTCTCCACTTTTCCCATCCAACAGCCCCTTTCACATTAATATCAATGTCTCTTTCTCCACCCCTATTATCCTGCCATGGTAGCAGGCCATCTTTTGAGTTAATTAATAATAGAACATTACAATGGAAATGACATGTAAGAACATGAAGATGTTTGTTATTCTTTTGCCTTCTATCAACTGGATATTTCTTAAGATGCTCTGAGTTTACATGCTAGAGGGTTGGGCAAGTCCAGAAACCCTTTTAGAATGGCATAGCAATTCCAAGGTCTTTCAGAGACGTCTGTGTGATCCTCTGACTGTCTGACTAGAAACCTATGAGGAGGAAATGAATGAATAGCAAAGGAAATCTTGAGTTAACACACGTGCACACGCACGCATATATATATATATATATATATATATATATATATATATATATATATATATATATATATATATATGAGAGAGAGAGAGAGAGAGAGAGAGAGAGAGAGAGAGAGAGAGATTGAGAGAAATGGGTGGATGGAGAGAAAGAAGAAGGAGGTTAGGAATTATTACTCTTGTTCCAATTTGGAGCCTGTGTATGAGACTCAGGTGGTCAGACTCGTACAACAAGCATTTTAGCCACTGAGCCATCTTACTGAGCCAGGTGTTCATTTAGAAAAGCAAAAGCAAAACCAAAGCAAACTTTGTTTACCTTTTAGAAGTAAAAAAAAAATCATAATCTAAATGTTCAAATATAATAATAAAAATGTTAGTACAACTTTTTGTCCCCAAACCTCTAATTTTATTCCCCAATCTGAAGCATTTTCACAGCTGGTTTTGACATTTATTGACACATTTACAACACAGTGTAATACTATCATTTGGCTCTTCTTAAAATGTGTAGGCACTGGCTACCACATAACGACTTCTTTATGGCCAATGAGTCCTTTTATCTACCTCTTTCTCCATGGGACCACTGTGATTATGTAAACATTTAAGTTAAAGCACAGAGGACAGGATACAAAGGTTGATCCAGGCTAGAAAATGTAAAATGAATGATTTCTTCTTCTTCTTCTTCTTTTTTTAAATAATGTTGGCTAAAGTTGTGTTTAACGGAAATGACTGCTAAAGCAGTGAAGACGCTCCCACGTGGTGTGTGGCCCTGGCCTGGGTGGTGGCTTTGCTCCTCTCAGGTGCACCCTGACTTCAGTGTCTCAGCAGGCCACACACTGAGGGCTCTGTCAGACCAGACTTGGGGCCATTGGATGGTTCTCGCTGCTGATGGCATTCAGGCTTGCCAGAACCCCAGAGCCCATTTAACTGTTAAATACTTGTGCAAAAGACATCTGTTCAAATTGGTTTTGAAAATTTATCTTCAAAATTTTCTCACAAAAATCTAAAACTTTAGAATAAGATCTATCTATACAACGTTTAAAAATGTATAGTATCTTTAAATAATAACATTATTTATGTTGCTTCCCAAATATTACAAATAGTATAAAGTGTTTGTCGCTGTGTGTATTTTACAGCCAAACATATATTCAAAGCTGTATCTAGATCTAATATCATGGCCCTTTAAATTATTTGAGAAAAAAACACCACCTTTTATAGACGTTGATCTACCACAGCTTTGCGCCATGGCAATTTTAAGTAGAATGTAGAGATTTTTTCCATATAGCTCTCCCTTCACACATAAGCTCCCTCCTCTTTATTAACGCCTGCCACAGCTGGATCTGTTCGTACCTAATGAACATGTTCTGACACATCGCCACCCACAGCCCATAGTTTACCTTGGGTCTCACTCACTCCTAGGGTTGTGTGTTTTATGGGTTTGGATAACTCTGTAATGACGTATATCTACTACAATAGCAACACATAGCCATTTTATGGCCCTGAAAACATGCTGTGCTCGGCCTCTGAATTCATTAATTTTTCCCCACAAGATTGCCTACAATCTTCTTTAAAATTGCCTTCAGAATAGCTAATAAATTTGACATTTTTGACAACTTTTATTGACTTTTCTCTGTTGACCACAGTATTTTTACTAAGAAAAAGGTCTCTCTCTCTCTCTCTCTCTCTCTCGCTCGCTCGCTCGCTCTCTCTCTTTCTCTCTCTCTCTCTCTCTCTCTCTCTCTCTCTCTCTCTCTCTATATATATATATATATATATATATATATATATATATATATATATACTGGGATATATTTTATAGTTACAGAGCAAAATTCACTCAATTAAGAATACTCTAAAGGGAGTTATTTGATTGTATAAATATTTTAGTCTATCTAAAGATACTACCTCATGCCCTTTATTCAGAGTGCTTTCTTTTTCAAATATTTTTTCAAAGACAAAATAGAGCAAACCAATATCCTCCACTTGCAATTCCTTTTTTGGTTGTTTTTGTTGTTGTCGTTTTGTGTTTTGAGATTAAGGTTTCTCTGTGTAGCCCTGGCTGTCCTGGAACTCAATCTGTAGACCAGGCTGACCTCAAACTCAGAAATCTGCCTTCCTCTGCCTCCCAAGTGCTAGGATTACAGGCATGCACCACCATACCTGGCCTACTTGCAATTACTTTAATAATTTGCCAGATTTAGATGCTGTAGAATGGTAGGCCTTCTTAATGCTATTCCCTCATGATAGGCACCTAAGGATGACAGTCCTTGAAAAGACTCTTCTCATTGTTTAGAACATTTCAAAACACTATTATTGTGATTTCCAAATCTAATCTGTTCACCATTTAATTTATTCTCAGTTTTATTCCTTCCCAGTGTTCAGAAGAAAATTCACAACACTTTTCAGTAGAGAGCCTTATTGAGGTGCCATGCCACCTGGCAGGAACATCGACCAATGTGAAGTTCCTCTCCCAGCCTTTGAATAGGAACTCCTGAGTTGGCCATAATCCCCTCCACCTAGGGTGGAGTGCTCAGACAAAGGTGAAGCCTATTTTTCTTCAAGGACCTGAAGCTTCTTGAGAAACACTAGCCACCTGTGGAGCAACTAAACTGATTCTGCTGAGAAGTTTCTGGCCTTTTCCCCTATCTATATATATTGGGAGTTCTTCATTAAACTTTGAGACCTTAAATAGCAGGTGTTATCTTGATCTCCATCCCAGCTTCCCTTCCAGGTAACCTGTTCGATGTAACTGTAGGCAGTTACACCTTTCCATCTGAAATTTTTGTTTTGAAGAATTGTAATCTCTGTTGGTTGCCAATTTGGCCTATAAAGAGTGTCCTTTGATTTACTGAGGCTTTGCAATTTTATGAGGTCCCATTTGTCCATTGTTGATCTTAGAACATAAGCCATTGGTGTTCTGTACAGGAATTTTCCCCTGTGCCCATGTGTTTGAGGCTCTTCCACACTTTCTCTTGTATTAGTTTCAGTGTATATGGTTTTACGTGGAGGTCCTTGATCCTCTTGGACTTGAGTTTTGTACAAAGAGATAAGAATGGATCAATTTGCATTCTTCTACATGCTGACCACCAGTTGAACCAGCACCATTTGTTGAAAATGCTGTCTTTTGCCCACTAGATGTTTTTAGCTCCTTTGTCAGAGATCAAGTGACCATAGGTGTGTGGGACAAAATGACCAGCAGATTAGGAAAAGATCTTTACCAATCCTACATCTGATAGAGGGCTAATACCCAATATATACAAAGAAATTAAGATGTTTGACTCCAGAGAATAAAATAACCCCATTTAAAATGGGGTTCAGAGCTAAACAAAGAATTCTCAACTGAGGAATATTAAATGGCTGAGAACCACCCAAAGAAATGTTCCACATCCTTAGTCATCAGGAGAATACAAATCAAAACAACCCTGAGATTCCACCTCACACCAGTCAGAATGGTTAAGATCAAAAACTCAGGTGACAGCAGATGACAGCAAGGATGTGGAGGAAGAGGAACACTCTTCCATTGCTGGTGGGATTATAAGTTGGTACAACCCCTCTGGAAGTCAGTCTTGGCGGTCCCTCAAAAAATTGGACATGGTACTATCTGAGGACCCAGCTATACCACTACTGGGCATGTACCCAAAAGATGCTCCAACATATAACAAGGACACATGCTCCATTATGTTCATAGCATCATTATTTATAATGGCCAGAAGCTGGAAAGAACCCAGATGTCCTTCAACAGAGGAATGGATACAAAAAAATGTGGTACATTTACACAATGGAGTACTACTCAGCTATTAAAAATGACTTTATGAAATTCTTAGGCAAATGGATGGAAGTAGAAAATGTCATCCTGAGTGAGGTAATTCAATCACAAAAGAACACACATGGTATGCACTCAATGATAAGTGGATATTAGCCCAAAAGCTCAGATACCCAAAATACAATTCAAAGACCACCAGAAGCTCAAGAAGAAGGAAGATCAAAATCTGGATGCTTCAGTCCTTCTTAGAACGTGGAACAAAATACTCATGGGTGGTAGAGGGTGGGAGAGACTTGGGAAGAAGAGACAAGGGGTAGGGAGAAAAGGGGGCAGGATCAGGTATGAGAGGAGACAGGGAGGATATACAGAGGGTCAGGAATTTGAACACAAGTATGTAGCAATGGGAGTTGGTGAACTGGGGGTAGCCACCAGAAAGTCCCAGATGCCAGGAAAGCAAGAGGCTCCCAGAGCCCAACAGGGATGAGATTAGCTGAAATGCCCAACAAAGGGGAGGGAGAACCTGTAGAGACTATATCCAGAGGCTAGGTAAGGCCCCAGTTGGGGGATGGGGCTATCCACTCATCTTCAAATTCTTAACCCAGAAGGACTAGGGCTCCTATCTAAAGGAAATATGGGAACAAAGTGTGGAGCAGAGACTGCCCCACCTGGGGGTCCATCAGACCCCAAACCTAGATGTTCTTGTGAATGGCAAGAAGTACTTGCGGATAGGAGCCTGATATAGCTGTCTCCAGAGTCTCTGCCAAAGCCTGACAAATAGAGGCAGATGCTTGCAGCCAATGATTGGATTTAGCACAGGGCCCCCAATGGAGGAGTTAGACAAAGGACTGAAGGAGCTAAAGGAGTTTGCAACCCCATAGGAAGAACAATATCAACCAACCAGACCCCCTCTCCTCCAGAGCTCCCACAGACTAAACCACCAACCAAAGTGTATACATGGAGGGGCCCATGACTCCAGCCACATATGTATCAGAGGATGGCATTGTCTGCCATCGATAGAAGGAGGAGCCCTTGGTCCTGTGAAGGCCCGATTCCCTAGTGTAGGGGAATGCCAGGGTGGTGAGATGGGAGTGGGTAGGTGGGAGGGGGAACATCCTCATAGAAGTAGTGGGAAGGGGAATTGGGAGAGGGTGGTTCTGGAGGGGAAACTGGGAAAAGGAATAACATTTGAAATGTAAATACGTAAAATATACAATAAAAAATAAAATAAAAAGAAGGAATATTTTTTAAAAAATGTAATCTCTGTCTTTTAAAAGCCAAAGATTGGTGCTCTGTATTTTAGCATTTTGGTGAGGAGCTTCCTACCATCTGAAAGTTTACAGTTCTCGTTTACAAATTTTCTTCAGCATGGTTGGAAATATAGGCATGGGTAGAGATATTCTAGGCTCCTTTCCAAACAACTGCAAGAAACAGAACATCTTAGTAATAGTAATACTTCAAAAAAGTAGGTCAAACTTTTTCAATAGAATTTCAATATACGTTATTTTTATGAAGCTGTGCTGCCATTTCCGATGTATGCAATGGCATCATGTCTAAAAAGCAATGCACATATAGTTATTTTCAGTTATTTTGTAGGCATGGTAGTGCATACCTGTCATCTCAGCTCTTAGAAGACAGGATCAGAAGAACACAAACCTAAAGACCAGACTTGGCTGCCCAGAGAAGACCCCATCGTCACAGAATTCTGTCTTATGTTCTGCAACATGTTAATGATCATCTCAACTTTCAGCAAACCATAACTTTACTTTTTAAGAGATGTGAGTGTGTGTGTGTGTGTGTGTGTGTGTGTGTGTGTGTGTGTGAGACAAACCTTTTCTTAGTGAGATGTGACATACATGGCTACCCTCCCAGGATAGGCAACCCACAACAGTCAGTTTCAAAGTACAGATACTATTAAACATCAACTTAGTGAGACCAGTGAGTTTTACTGAGGTTACTTCAGGAGCAGAGATGATTCAGAGACAGCTGCATGACCAAGGCCCACCCCAGGATGGGTGACAGTCACAAAAGCTAGGAAACCTGGAGCAAGCATGTGGCGAGCCCCCCTGACCGGCAGGGAAGAAGACCACCGACACGAGGATTCTTCTCTTATCACACTTTTATTGGAGTACCGATGGATTAATGGAGAGTTGAAGATGAGAGGCGAGGGAGAAGGAAAGGGAGCGGCTTATATTGGCAGGGCAGGATGTTTCTACTATAGATAAGCTAGTCAGGCTGGGATAGGCTGCTTGCTGTTGCCAGGCAGACTTATGCTGGGACATGGTCCAAAATGAGCTGTTTACCACACTCCTCGGCGCCATCTTGTAATGGCGAATGGTGTGGCCCCCCACACTTCCCCCTTTTCTTTTGTTTGAACAAGGTACTAGGCCAGAAGGCCAGAACAAAAATTCTCCTGCCTTGGACGTGGCATACCCTGGTTGGCTGTGACTCATCATCTCATAGGCAGAGACTCAGTGGTGGGCATGCATGTGCACTCGGCCTGTATTTGGCTCAACAAAAACAGGAAGTAGGCACCATTTTGTGCTATGAGGGCTAACAGGTAACCTGGTTAGAAGGTGGAGACAGAGATCGTCCCTCCCTGTTGGTAATTAAATCATGTTAGACCATGTACGGGGATATCCCCTAGACTCCTTGCCACATCCGGGGTATCCTCGACCTGTCCTCTGCCGTTTTGTTGGGAGAGGGGAGACTTGGGCAGGCAACCCCTATGCTGGACGATATGCCTCCTGGAGGTAATTTTAACCTCCATGCGATACCTCGTTCAACAACCTTCCCAGGCGCTAGTCCAGACACTCTGCCATGTGCAATGAGCTAAACTCCAGGCGTGCAAGAGCTGTTTGGACCGGCTTTCTATTGCCCCAGGATAGGCAGCCATACTTCTGCGGAGGTTCTATTCTCCAGAGCCGCAAGTGCCTGCGCAATGACCACTTTGTCTCATTACTTTGGGTTCTGAGCTTACAGACCAACTATAACAGTAATACCAGCCCACGGCAGACAGTAAAAACAAAGTGTTCCTGCCAAAGGAACTCGAGTCTGGTTAAAAACTTGCACCTTCAATTCAGACTGATCTTTAGATTTACAAGGTACCCCATAATGGCAACGGGTGGAGTAAAATTGAGGAAAAACATTGGATTCATTATGCACAGGCACTGGTATTGGCCACGTGCGAGAAAAAGACCAAAAATAATTTTCACTGGCATGTATCAGGTGAGTCAGCCACCACAGCATCGTTATTCTCTTCCACATTTTCATTGTTGGGATTCGCATCCTCCTCTCTTGGGCTTTCAACTCGGCGAGTCAGCCTCTCTAGAACCCAGATCGGATCAGCTCGGTCCTGTGGAAAAACACAAACAGCTCCCCTGGATCCTATTAAAATAGGATCCGGTCCGTACCAGTTATTGTCCAGCACATCCTTCCACATGATGTGCATGCAAGGAGATAGAACTGAATTTACGTGCCTGTCGGTGGCAGTTGTATTGGACTCTTTAAGATTTAAGAAATTAAGTGTAAAGAGAGCTAGAGATATTCTTTCTCGTGGGGTAGCATGTTCAGCTATTCCCCCTTTTTGTTTAATTAAGTAAGATTTAAGAGTGTGGTGGGCGCGTTTCACAATACCTTGCCCTTGGGGATTATATGGGAGGCCAGTTAAATGAATCACATCCATTTGACTGCAAAACTGTCGAAATTTTTGAAAAGTTTATGCTGGTCCATTGTCTGTCTTGAGGAGTCTGGGTTTGCCCGAAGCACTCTATGCCTCGAGGCAATGTTGAATTACATGTGAGGCCTTTTCTCCTGTTAGAGGTATAGCATACATAATGCCAGAGTATGTATCAATAGAAACATGCAAATATTGAAGTATTAGTGGTCGAATTCCCCGTGGGTTAATTCCCATGTGAGGCACAGGCAAAATTGACAACAATTTTGACATTGGGTAACTATTTCTCTAGCTTCTTTTCTAATCAATGAAAAACGGTGACGTAAGGTTTCAGCCATCACATGAAAGCACTTATGAAATTCTTTTGCAGCTTCTGTCTAGGAAAACAGTGCAATAGCCACGATCTTGGTGGCTTTATCCGCCAATTCATTTCCTAGCGACATAGGACCAGGGAGGCCCGAGTGTGCTCTGACATGAGTAACATAAACAGGGAATCTTCTATTCACTAACACAAATTGTATTTGTTGAAAAATATTAGCAACTCTGCTGGAGGACTTTATTACCCCAGCTGTCTCAAGAAGGTTAACTGCATTAACTACATAAGAAGAATCAGACACAATATTAAGCAGTCCTGGGAAGGTCTCAAGAACCTCTAGTACTACTAAACATTCCACAATTTGAGATGAGATTTCATTATATTGTTTAGATACTACCTTGCAATTAACTACATAAGCACCTATACCAGTTTTTTATCCATCAGTATATACCATGATTCCATCTGGGAGTGAATTTCTGGCTGTCACTCGTGGAAATACTACAGCCTGACTCAGGGCAAATTGCAAAATTGGATGCTTTGGATAATGATTGTCAATCTGTCCAGCAAAGGAGGTAACTAAAATCGCCCAATCATTGGATGTAGCTGCCAAAATTTGAAATTGAAAGGAGCATTATTTGAAAACTTTTAACATAATTTGTAATTTAACCACCTGTGAGGAGCCAGGCTGATATTGGCACAAAACCGGCTCATTGTGCTCGATCATACAAGCTCCACAGCCTATTTTTGATCCATCTGTAAATATATTGGGGGCACCTGGTAAGGGTGCTTGTGCAGTTACTTTTGGAAACACCGCAGGATGTTCCTTAAAAAATGAAAGCAAAGGATATCTGGGATAATGATTATCTATTAATCCATCAAAACAGCAGTGCAATATGACCCAATCATTAATTGTTCTGCACAAAATCTGCACCTGAGAGGCAGTATAGAAAATAATCAGTGATGTAAGATTCTTCTCAAAAAACTGTAGGCATTGTTGTATCTCTAGAAGGGTCAATTTTGTAATTGCAGTAGAGTAATGATCAATAGATTTTGCTGGTGAGGCTCTAGGATGCACCCACAACAAGGGACCTTCTTGCCATAGCAGGCCTGTAGGCTGCAAAAAGGTAGACAAAATGCATAAAGCAATTTTCTCCTTTTCTTTGAAGCGAAACAACACTGTATCTTGTAAGCCTTGACTCTAGCCTCTTGTGTCAATATTTGGTATGAATCTAAGACCGAATTTTAATGCCTTTATAATTTCTATATAGCCTTATTAATGTTTTATAGATCTACTTACCTTTTGTTACCATTATATTTTCTTTTGAATCATGTCCAATAACTTATGAATCAATATTCTATAGTCAAGGCATGTAAAACATTTATACCTTTAAGACCAATTAGAAATAAGGATGAAGCAATTACACAAATCTCATTAATTTAAACCAAATATATATATTTTTCCAGCTGTAATTTCAGGGGAATAAAACACCTTGAACCCAACCATCACCACAGTAGAAATTTTTCCCAAGAGAATTAACCATTAAGTTTGAGACTGCTGGTCTCTTAAAAAGTATGTGAAGCTCCTTTAATCATCTTCTTCTGTGTAAATTGCAGACTGACAGGACTGCCAGTAAATAACACCCCCTTTTTACCATTTTATGTTTTCTTTTTAACACATAACATAAACACAACAATCATTCAGCCACTCAAACAATAGACAACATAAATTGACACACATATAGACAAGTTTTTGGTGCACCAAAAATACGCAACAGACAGAAATGGAACTTAATGTCCCAAAGAGATACAAATACCTTAACCAGAAGTAATAATATCTCCATAAGGATTCAGAGAGAAAATAGGACGTCTCCCATTTTCTTCTGTTTCCTGGAAAGTTTTAAAGTTAGCTTTTAACCGTTATTATTATTATTATTATTATTATTATTATTATTATACTTTTAATACTATGTCTTATACATGAAAAAACTGCTTTTCAGAAACCTGCTTTTTCTCTTGTTTAAGAGTTAACCTCTTATCTTCTTTTCTTCTGGGAGTTCTGCCAGAGAAGGGAAGAAAAACACAGTGACCTTGTAGAGAAAAACACAGTGACCTTGTAGAGAGAGGTAGGAGGGGGGAGAGCCCAGGATTTTCTTTGTCCGGCCGTTTTAACTGTCTCTGACTTTTAAAGAATAAATTTTTTCTTCTAAAGAATTTAGCTCGAATAGGCTGCATAAATTCCTCAGGTGTGATCTAGCTCTCCGTGGAGCTCCTTTAAGAGGGCTATACTTAAAGCAAGCTCTTGCTTTCCCAAATAACCGCGCAGGCTAGCAAAAAGCTGCTTTTAAAAGGAGGACAGGGGAAGAGAAGGGGGCTAGAAAAAGGGAAATCATTTGAAATGTAAATAAATTATATCGAATAAACCACCGGAAGGGCGATACGGGCCACTGGTCCCGCGCCTACTCTGGCTTTGTTCAAAATTGGCTACCGCCCATAACGATCGCTCTCATACTCTGCAGCAGTTTCTTCAAGCTCCTCCTTGTCCTCCTCCGACAATCCTTCTACTACCGAATCATCTGAAATTTCTAAGTTTGCAAACTCTTCCAGAACTGGATATAGGGGTTCCTTTTTACTTTCCCCTTGTTTTATTTTTCTTTTCTTTTCCCTTTTATTTCTGTTGTATTTTGCAGGCCTGTCTTCCTCCCCTTTTGACTCCGCTTCCAAGAGACTATCCTGTTGCGAAACCAAAACTTTGCGCCCCTGCTTAATCAGCTCCATGTTCTTACTGTCCTTGAGGCACGAATGGACCAGCTTCCATAAAGGAATTGATCCTCGGCCAATTCTATCCTCCTGTTTTGCTCTTTCAAGGTCTTCTCCTAACTTTTCCCAGCAGTCGAGGTTAAAATCACCCGAAACAGCGAACCACGGCGCTGCCTTATCAATATCCTTCACTATAGTTTCTACTGTGCGCGGTGATATCTTCAGTCCTCTCTGCTTTAGCAGACCCTGTATAAGGGCTGCAAAGTCACAGGTGCCAGGTCCAGCCCCCAAGTTGTTGCCCACACTGCCCACTTATCTACGAGGGACTTACAGTACAGCGAGAAATGCCGCTTTATCTATTGCGGTCTTACTTTCGTTTTTTTAAATCCAACAAAGGCACTCCTCGCCAGGTTTATGGCAACGAAGCCAAAAACAGCACAGAAGAATCACCACGACTGCACAGAGAAAAAATCCAGCAAACATCAAAGGGTCAGCAGGGTAGTCGAGCCACATACTACTTACTTGGGGAGACTTACTCACTCCATGTGTAGAGTTCTGAATCCTTCTTGGGCCCCTCAGACGTGTCCACTGGACCTACTTCCCGGGTTTTCGGCACCAGCTGTGGCGAGCCCCCCTGACCGGCAGGGAAGAAGACCACCGACACGAGGATTCTTCTCTTATCACACTTTTATTGGAGTACCGATGGATTAATGGAGAGTTGAAGATGAGAGGCGAGGGAGAAGGAAAGGGAGCGGCTTATATTGGCAGGGCAGGATGTTTCTACTATAGATAAGCTAGTCAGGCTGGGATAGGCTGCTTGCTGTTGCCAGGCAGACTTATGCTGGGACATGGTCCAAAATGAGCTGTTTACCACACTCCTCGGCGCCATCTTGTAATGGCGAATGGTGTGGCCCCCCACACAAGCACACAACACAACCTGTGGCAAAGCCTGAAGGCCATTCAACAGGTTAGAGTGCATCCTTTCCAGGTGCCTGGGTTAGTCTAAAGCTCTTCCTGCCAGCAGAGCTAGTTTCTGCTTCTCCCATTCTGGTCTGGTCTCAGAGTTTCCCAGGCAATTTGGTCCTGGTCTCAAGGTCTTCTTTGTCACTTGTCTTGTTTGAAAAGAACTTTTCTTCTTCCTTTCTTTCTTTTTAAAACTGCTTTCTCTGGCAGAAAGGGTCCTAGAGAATCTGGTCAGTTTCAGGGACTTCCTGCTTGTATTTTGAGTTGTTTTCTGTCCTGTTCAAGGACCTTCCCTACAGGATACAATGTTTCAATTTTGGAGGAAATTGTTACACAGCACTCCACCCCTTCCTCCTTCTTACACTCTTCTGGCCCCCTCTTGGCAACGATCCCTGAGCCTTGGAGGAGGTGACTATAGATGTCCACCTATGACTAAGAATCAAGCTAGTGTGACACCGTAATAGGCATTTGATTGCAAGAGCTTTAGCAGTGCTCATGAGTTACAGCAGACAATGATGATCCATAGGCATAAACACTTGTTTAGAGAGCAAGTTGACAGGAACATCACATCCATATAGTAAAACCATAGAAGTTGCCTCCCCATTGGGACCCATGACCTCCTCGGGCACAGATTTTCATCCTGGCTTATAGTACCAGGCATGAGCTCTTTTTTGTAGAGTGGCCATTAAATTCAATCAAAAGGCTACTGGTCGCAACCGTCTTAGCAGAGCCACTGTAGTGGAAGAAGATGCATTCTGGCTGGTATGTCAGTATTTTAGCATGCAGGGTTGATGATAGCTGAGCAGGAATGTTGGTTACAGTTCTCCACCGGCAGCCTCCATGACCCCTTCTGAAACTCCAAAATCCAGCCAACAAGGTGGGAGTTTCTAGTTCACTTCATTTCTCCATTTCTTGCAGTCAAAACATGTGTGTGCAGAGCCTTCAGCAATAGGATCTTACCACCTAGTCCTGGCATACAACCAACAGTACTATCAATAGCCTTTACGATTTGTGGGGCCATGGGGGCTTCCCTGGCCAACAACACACAGGGAAGTAGCTCACCTCTGGCATTGGAGTTTTAATTCAACAACCTAATGGCTCCTGGGAGAATCCTTTTCCACTCATGTGGGGTACCTTTGGGATTGTTTCTCCTTTGAGCTAACCCAGTCTCAGTAGGGTTGTGAGGAAAGTACTATTTACATCTGTACGTCTCTCTGATGACTTTCTAAATCTGTCAAACACTCAAGGGGTTAGAATTATGTCATCTATAAAATAAAACCTTTTCCAGAGGATGAACAGGACAAGGCATCACCCTAAGCCACTCTTCCATAACCAATAGTGGAGATACACAGATAACCTTGGGGAAACACTTGGAAAGTCTGTTGTCTGTCCTCAGCAAGTGTCCGGTGATTCCAGAAGTTCACAACTAGGGGGAATCCTAAAGCCAATCACAATCAAGGTCTAATAAAGCAAGGAAAAGTTCCATCTATTTATACCAATTACTTCCTCCACAGATCAAGCCTGGGTACAGAGCATAGCAAGGAACTGCTAATTTTATTAGCTCGCTGTGGCCCTCAGTCATTCTCTGGGCACTGTAGTCTGGAACTCTCACATGGGTGGCCCCTCCAGGTATCCATTCCTAATGAGCTCAGTAGTCCTGACTGAACTTATTCAACTCATTTCAGAGCCAAAGGTCAATGTGGCCCTGCTCTCCCCTGCTGCACCTGATGGCTGCCAGGGTCACAGTGGCCCTGAGTTGGCACAGTGGCTATGCTGTTTTCTCTCCATCCTAGCTAGGTGAGTTCCTGGCTAGAACTATCTCCACTTCTGGCATAACCTTTTGCTAGAGGGAAATGTATCCTCCTTAGATTGGTAGTGTTAGGGGGGTATAATTACCTACCCTTGGGACAGACTCGGTTAACAATCTATCATAGATGTCTTCTGTGAACTGATCCTCAGGCTTTGAAACCTCTTAAAAGCTCCTTAGCACACGGTGACGGAACACCTCTGAGAACCTCTGGCCCAGCGAACCGATTTCAAACACAGCTTTTGTTATTTCTAGTTCCCTCAATAGCTAGCATCTTCTCCTCCTCTATGGCCTGCCAGCCCCCTTCTATTTTTGGCAACCTCAGATAGAGATAGCTAAGAGCTCTGAATGGCCTTGATATACGGCTGTACGGGTTTGGTGTAGGGAAGTCTGTCCTGTAGGTCAGTACTGTCTTAGGGTATCCGGCCTTTGCCTTAAGGAGGATGGGAAGTTACATTACTCGGTTTTTCTGTTTCTGCAGCAGTCCAGCTGATCTCATCCACTCCTATGCCCCACGTCCTCACGAGCTGCACTGTGACAAGCATGTTCAGTGCTCATGTAAATGTCTTTTCTAATTTCATAAATTTGAAGGCCGAGTTGTTCCTTATTACCATAGTTTTTTCGTACTGGACCATTGCAAAGCCTCCCCCTCCCACCTGCACATTTGGATCAACAGGTTTCCCTTCTTTTCTATTAAAGCTTCAACTTGAGAGGCATCTTCTGTTGCTTTTACCACATCTTCCTCATCCTCTCTTAACCTAATTCACTTGCTAATTGGTGATTCAGAAACTAACACAGAGAATGCTGCCACATCTTCCTTTCTTGCTGCAATTGCTTCTCAACGCACACAAGTTCTTGCTCCTTTACACAAACCAGTTACTGCTTGACCACCGTCACAGCCTCGGGTGCTACGTTTCTAACAACACACAACAGCAGCTAGGCGACCTCTCCCACTGTTTGCCAACAATCTCAACTTTGGTACCCATTCTCAAAGACTGAAAAATATCCTCTAACCTTTAACTGTTTTCAGGGTATCTCCATATTCATGTGCTACCCCCACAGCCATCAAGCAGGCATGCCACACTATATAATATAGACCAAGAATGGCATCCTGAGAGTCTTCCCACAGACACTCCTAATCCTGATGTCTCAGCCTTAGTGGCATGTCTCCCTTCCCATATCAAGAACTAACATACACCACACAGAACAAGGACAACTGCATTGGAATTTCCTCCACGGATGGAAATCCTCAGGCTATTCAGCAATAACCTCAGGTGTGTCTTGCTATCAATAGCCAGGATCACATACTCATTCCTCTCCAAATTCATCTTTGGTTCTGTTGCAATTCTGTTTGTACACCAATTATGTTGTATGACCAAACTTGTCCTGGGAAGACAAGATTGTATTTGAATCCCAGAGTGATGGAGACAGAGATGAGTAAATCTACCTGATCACACTGCTACCCAGCCAGTTGAGCTGACCAAGAGACTAGTGAGAAACCCTGTCTCATCAAAATGAGGACAGTGCTCAAGGGACAACACCTGACATTGTCCTCCGGCCTCCATGTGCACACAAGATTATGAATTAGCAAAACTGGCAGCACCACAAAATGAGCACACGCCATCGGAAAATGGCGCTGATAGGTTTGCTCACTGAAGAACTTCCACGAGCCTTCAACATACACAGAATGAAGTGCAGTAAACAGAAGTATATCTGCATAGTGGTACCATATGTACTTCAAGAGCTTAAATACTGGGAAAATCTAATAAAATACAGGAAATCAAGGAAAAAGGTGCCGGCTTCTAGAATGTACTTAGATGGTATGTCAACTAAACTCCATTTTTAGCAGCTGCAGCCTTGGGTTCACTGTAGCACATTTAAAAGCAAGTGTGGATTACGTACGCTCTAACTCATTCCAAGTGCATTTCTTTTTTTTTTTTTTTTTTTTTTTTTTTTTTAGTTTATTGATATATTTATTTACATTTCAAATGATTTCCCCTTTTCTGGACCCCCACTACCCGAAAGTCCCATCAGTCCCCTTCCCTCCCCCTGTTTTCCCACCCAACCCTTCCCACTTCCCTGTTCTGATTTTGTTCTATACTGCTTCACTGAGTCTTTCCAGAACAAGGGGCCACTCTTTCATTCTTCTTGTACCTCATTTGATGTGTGAATTATGTTTTGGGTATTCCAGTTTTCTAGGTTAATATCCACTTCATTTGCTCCCCAAATTTCACATGGCTTTGTTTCTCTAAGAAGGAGAGAGAGAGAGAGAAGAGAGAGAGAGAGAGAGAGAGAGAGAGAGAGAGAGAGAGAGAGAGAGAGAAAGAAAGAAAGAAAGAAAGAAAAAGAAAGGAAGGAAGGAAGGAAGGAAGGAAGAAAGAAAGAAAGAAAGAAAGAAAGAAAGAAAGAAAGAAAGAAAGAAAGAAAGAAAGAAAGAAAGAAAGAAAGAAAGAAAGAAAGAAAGAAAGAGCGGTGTGGTTCTGGAGAACAGAGTCGTTGTGACTACCTGACCGCACAGTTCCTAGACATTTAGAACTTAGTTTCAAGAGGAATTCGGAAGACTTTGATCCCAGAATGCTATAAGAGCTTCTAAAACATCGTGTTGGGGACTTCAGAAGGCCAGAATGCTTATATAAAGCCAGAAGGCAGAGGCCACCATTCAAGTCATGTCAGAAGGGAGTGAGGACTCAATCACAAGTTGTGTTGTATTGCGGCAGAGGTTCTCACTCTATTCTGACCAGGTCTTGAAATTTTAAGTCAAAATTCAGAAATAGGGTAAATTGTTGGGCTGTGGGAAAGTCAATCTTGACTGTACTCACTGGGTTTACTAGGCTTTACGGGGAGAACTTGGTGTCTTCTAACCCTCTCAGCCTTCATGGTTGCCTTGACACAGGGATTCATATTCAACCAGACGCTCACTGTTTTGCCTTGGAGGCTGGCTGGCCAGTGAACTTCAGGGATTGATTCTTTGTACCCCTCAGTGCTGGGGCCACAGACATGCGCAGCTGTGGATAGCTTTCTATATGGGTGCCTGGGATTCAAACCTGGGTCCTTATGCTTGTATTAAGTGCTCTTACTCTTCAAGCTATCTCACTACGTCCTTGAAGCAGATTTCTACCCGGTTTTCTCTTGAGGTTGTACTACCACATCAAGTGTTGCACATGACAGGTTCCCCTCTGCTGAGTCTCTCCTGGGGTGCCCCTAGGTTTCTTCTCCACTAGGATCATGTCCTATGGCTTGAAGTGTCACTATTTTCCTATTTAGCACAGTGCTACATGCACTGGCAAAACCAGTTAGGCTCCATGCTTCCAAAGTCAGGCTAACAGTGGTAATTTGTTATTTCCTTTGCATTTATCTTCACAGAGATTATTTATTCCCTAATTTTAGTATTTGTAGGGGAGCAGCAATAGACAGTTTGGTTTGTTCCACTGTATTTCAAAGAAAATGGTGTCAGACCAACATTTAATCATTAAGAAGGCTGCCAGACTAAGGCAATAAAAACTATCGGGTACATCAGAATGATAGTATCTTGTGACAAATTTCCACAATGTTAGTGGATTTCACACAGTGCACATTTAGGCAATTGTGAAACTGGAGGTCAGAAGTCTCCTGATGGTGTCACTGAGTCCAAGTCCCAATATTGACAGTGGTTTCTGGTAGGGAGAATCCCTCTGGCTGCCCTCTTCAGTCCTGATTGCCATCTGTACCCTTGACTTGTAACCCTGCCCTCTGTCCTTAGCATATTTCATGTCTCACACTTCTCCTCTGAATCCTCTTGCTTTTCCTTCTCCTGAGGATACTATTGACTGAATTCAGCTGATCAAGAAAATCTAGGATGAAATTCCCTTTTCAAGAATCTTAGCTGGCTAGATATCAAGTGCACGCCTGCCTTCCCAGCCCTAGGGAGGCTGAGGCGGAAGGACTGGCATGTGTCTGAGGCCTGAATGGGTAGCATAATGAGTTCCAGACTACCCTGGGCCACTGTGTGAGAGCATATCAGATGAGGAGAAATAGGGGAAGGGAAAGGAGGACCAGGAGGAGGGAGAGGAGGACCAAGAGAAGGGAGAGAAGGACTAGGAAGAAGAAGAGGAGGAACAGGAGGAGGGAGAGGAGGGATAAGAGGAGGGTGAGGAGGATCAGGAGGAGGAGAGTAAGGTCATGGGGAAGGAGAGAAGGAACAGGATGAGGGAAGGGAGGAGGAGGAAGAGGAGGAGCAGGAGAAGGGAGAAGAGCCAGAGGTGGAGAAAGAAGGAAGACGATTAGCAGATAGTCTTAGAGAGGGCCATCACCTGACGCTGAGTTGCCTGGGACCCGGCACTTTTACTGTGAGCCTTTTAGAACTTGGAGGAGTGACTTTATCTTGTCCATAAGCCACCAAGTATACAAGGACCTGTATATCAGCTTGAAGAATGTATGACCTTATGATAAACATATTCGACTGGTGAGATACCCAGCCTATCTTGCGGCTTTCATTGTCTAATTCCATCCTAACCTTATACACTGGATTTTCATCAGTGTCTAAGAAAAGATGAACCCATAGGAAAGAAAAAAATTTTTGTTTAAAATACATATAGCTTGCTATGCATAGGGGATGGAGTACTTTCTTAACAAAATACTATGGTAATATAGAATCCTATATATATACATATATGTGTATATATATACTTATATATGTGTGTGTATTTATTTCACAAAAGCACTGCTTTTTAAAGAGCCAAAGTATAATATATTTAGATAGAAAATTATTTAGTCTTTTTTTTAGTGATCCAAAAGGCAATCTAAGCTCCCAGAAGCCCTCAGTGTTTTCATTCTGGATACAGTGAGTATAGACAGAGCAGACTTGTTCACCTGCTAGACTATTTGGAAGAGCATGCTACTGACTTAACTGAATAATAAAAGTTCTTATATTAAAATTATTTCCCTTAGAGGTTAGGGTGTGGTGGCAAATGCCTTTAATTCCAGCACTCAGAGGGCAGGGGTAGGTGGATCTCTGTGAGTTCTATGATTTCACAGTCAACCTTGTCTCCATAGGATATCCTAGGCCAACCAGTGTTATATAGTGAGAACTTGCCTCAAAAAATAAAACATAAAAACAAATAAGAATTGTTATAATCTCATGTGCTCTTGTGATTTCTATCGTCTTTGTCAGCATCAGTAAATGTCTTTGGTGAAGGACTCAATAGTAAATAATGCTGACCTCGTGGGCATCCCCACAACGTGCAAGTCTCCATTCCAGGCTGCTACACAGCTGCAGCCAAAAAAATAAACAGATCAAACTTAATTTACATAATGAGCAGGAGGCTGAATCTGACCCAAGTCTAGAATTATCTGACCTATCTTTATGCCGGCAGCCCCCAAATTTCTCCTGTGTTTTCAACTACTTACAGTACAATTATAAATTAAAAGTCTTTATTTCTAACACTGGTGCTTAATTCTAGGAAAGCTAAAAGGAATTTCTGAATATCTCTCTAAAGTAGAGGAGATGACCACTAAGTATAGGTTAAATCTCTCTTCCCTCTTTTGTTCTCCAAAACACATTCTCTTCTTTCTTCCTCCTCCCCCCAACCCCCGGTCGGTTTTTACCACGTGTCTCGATGTTATGTGTACATGTGTGCCTATATGCATGTATATGTACATGTGTGCATGTAGGCACAGATCAACATCAGAGGTTGTCTGTTGCTCTCCGTGTTATTTTTGAGGCAGGGCCTTTCCCTGATCCTGGAGTTTATTTGCTTAGACTGGTTGGCCAGCGAGCCCCAGTGTTGCCCCTGTTGCCACTCCTTCATTGGGAGATTACAGATGTGTAAGTGCTCTTCACACAGATGCAGGGATCAACTTGGGCTCTGTACACTCGTATAGTTATCTGCTGGGCCACCTCTGCCTCTGTTTCTACTCCATCTGTCATTGGCCTGCATTTTTTCCCATTAATTCAGCTGCACTCTCCTTGTGGTCTTAGACAGGAAGTCTCTACTTTCAGGGTCTGGTTTTTTTTTTTTTTTTTTTTTTTTTTTTTTGTTGTTGTTGTTGTTGTTGTTCTACCTGTCTGTAGCTACTTGCTTTATCTTTCATAATACAAGGTTGAACACTTTTTAGCTCCGGAGCAAGCTAACTGGCTCAGACTGAAGCCCTGTGTCAGCGTCTCCAATCACCTGGACCTACTCAGCTTTAGAAAACATCGTTACGCACCTCGGGTGTGTTATATTCCAGCCGACGGATAAAGCACACACCTTGCTTTAGCTTTGTGCGTTCTGTTCTCTCCCATCCCTATTTGGTTGTGTGGTTTGCTTGCTTATGGGTCAGTCTAGAATCACACTGGCCATCGTCATCATCATCTCCTTGGTTGAGTTAGCCCTATTTTACCTGCCCAACAGCTTGGTGGCTGGTACCATATGAAACACAGAAGATACAGGTCATTTTCATTACTTTATGTTTGTTACAAAGACTAGGTCTCATGTAGCCCAAGCTACTCTTGAATTTGCTACACATCTGGTCTGAGATGACTTTGAACTCATCTTCTTGCTTCTACCTCCTGTGTACACCACCACACCCTTTTTTTTTTTTTTTTTTTTTTTTTTTTTTTTTGGTAGTACTGGCAATTGGACCCATCTCTAACTTGCTTTTTGGCAAGCACTCTACCAACTGAGCTATGACCTCACCCTGAGCATTCACATCGTAAAGAGAGTTCTGTTCAAATGCCCTAGCATCTGGGGCTCCAGTTGCCTCTCCTTCATTGTTTAATTCCAGCACTTCTTCCTTGGTTTTGCTCATCTTTTAGTGCTGGTGTTTTCCTCTTCTAAGCTGGAGCAGTGAGTTTGCAATATGTCACCCTCTGCCTATAGTGCTGTTTTTCTTTGCTTCGTTCTTTTATTTCTTTAGGAACAGTTCATCCCACCCCATGTTCATTTAGGCCCGTAAAAAGGACTTTGTGACAGTCCTCATTAGAATAGTCTCTCAAGCTTAGTGAATGCGAAAACATTTCCATAGCTAAGAGTGATGTGTCTGCCGCACAAACAGACCAGCTGGAATTAGCATAAAATCGAACACAGAAACTGTTTGTGGCAATGATGCTTCAGAAAACCTAATGATAAATCACTTTGATCTCCATCAATTGTGACTGCATTTCATCAGCTAGGGACGCACCTGAGTGTACAGAGGAAGACGGATGTGAGAATCACTCTGGCTTAGAATCTTGTTTACATCCATTACTGATGAGGCTTCGTGGAGCTACTGAATTTCTCAGAGCTCAGTAGAGATTGCCATCTCTGCCTGCATTAGACAGAACTCCTTGATAGCAAGTGGCAGAAATAGAAATCAAAGTAGCTTTTCCAGAAAAACGTACTAATGGGCTCGTGTAACTGAAAACATCCAGTGCCTCGGGTGTGACTGGATCCAGGGGCTTAGAGAATGAAGTTACATTGTAGGTTCCAGTTTCCAGGCCAGCAGCAATCTTACCCTACCCAAAAGGAGACATTGAGATGTCACACAGCAACAAAGCAGGCAGTCAAGAGCTCAGTCTGAGCAACCAAGAGTCAGAACATGTTTTTTGCCAAGAAAGCGGCCTGGGCAGCCCTGCAGCAGTGCAGTAACCTGGGACTTGTCTCTCCTCTCGTGATTAGTTATTCTCCAACTCTTGCAGTCCTGTCCAAGGCAGGCACTTTTAGAAACACTATGTGCTTTTCTTAGAAACCGGGTTCACTCAGAATTCTGTGTGTTTCAAGTACATACATAAGATGCAATACCATGTATGGAAACTTGGATACTACAAAATTGAAGGTTTGTTGGGATGTGGGGGAAAAGTAATAATATCCCACATGTTCTGACTCCATTGAAGCAGTTTGAGCTGACCTAACTAGAGTAGGTCACTACATGTTGTTTGTTTGTTTTTGTTTTTGTTTTTTTTTACATCATTTCAAAGCCTTAAGCTGTCCCAATGGAAAACACTATCAGTTACTATCTTTATGCCTTATTTTTGGAGATGGTCTTGGTCAGTTCCTCCTAAGATCTTGCCTAACAATAGACCAGCAATCTTTACAGGTAAGCCATTGAAACGTAGTCGTGGGAAGGTCACCTATAGCTGAAGACTCAAAATCTCTTCGCAACTCTGGACTTCAGAGGGAGGTCATGTGAAGTCGCACTTTTCGAGACTCTTTTATCCAGGGAGACCATCATGCCAATTAAGAAATGGAATGTTCCAGCCATTAGAAACAATGAATTCATGAAATTCTTAGGCAAATGGATGGAGCTAGAGAATATCATACTAAGTGAGGTAACCCAGACTCAAAAGGTGAATCATGGTATGCACTCACTAATAAGTGGATATTAACCTAGAAAACTGGAATACCCAAAACATAATCCACACATCAAATGAGGTACAAGAAGAAAGGAGGAGTGGCCCCTGGTTCTGGAAAAACTCAGTGAAACAGTATTCAGCAAAACCAGAACGGGGAAGTGGGAAGGGGTGGGTGGGAGGACAGGGAAAGAGAAGGGGGCTTACGGGACTTTCGGGGAGTGGGGGGGGCTAGAAAAGGGGAAATCATTTGAAATGTAAATAAATTATATCGAATAAAAAAAAAAAGAAATGGAATGTTCAGACAAGCAGAGTGACGGCCAAGGTGAAGGAGCTTCACAGATGCACTTCGCCATGTGGATGATAGAGGGTTGCTGTGGGATGGAGGCGTCATCTTTCTCCAAAGAGAAGCACGTCCTCTGGAGTACTGGTGTGCTGAACCAGCTCAGAGCAGAGGCAGCCATTGTATTCCACTGGACCATGCCTGCTGGAACTGGACACAGGGTCTCTCTTCTACTGCCCTCTCCTCCCTTCCTGTCTGCTCCTTTCCCCTACTTCCCCTACCCTATTTTCTCCTCCCCACTCCTCCTCTGATTTCCTCTATGTCTTTTCCCGTCTCTGGGTTACATCAGTGGTTAATGGTGTAATATGTATAAAATGACCAACAGCTAGTAGGAAAACACTTCTTTAAAATACCACCATTTAATTTACTAAAGTACATTTTATTCAATAGTGACCAAGATCTACTCTAAGCATGCTTTTTGAAGCAAGAGAGATGAAGAGTCTAGTTTCTTCTAAGGTCTCTTTCCTCAACAACACTCTACAGCCGTGCAGAGGACTGTGACTCTGATATCCTTGGGGTCCATTGTTTATTGATAGAATGTAGGATGGTGACAGTAACCCTCTGCTTCTTAGTAAGTAAACCAAACGCTGTGGCAGGAAACACACCGGTCTGAGTTCACTTCCATTTCTTTTCTTTTTTCATTCTTACTTTCTTTTTTTTTTTAATATTTTTATTTTCTATATTCTTTGTTTACATTCCAAATGATTTCACCTTTCCCGGATCCCCCCCTCCCCATATGTCTATTCGAGAAGTTTCCTGTTTGTTAGTTTCACATTCAGCAGGTTAATAGTCATCCGTTTAACACTGCTCTTTTTACACAAATGTAGAAACCTTCAAACCAACACAAAGGAAATTAAGATTTTGGTTTTTTTTTTTTTGTCATGTTATCAACTTAAGAAGCAGACTGGTTGAAACTGGTATCCTGATACACTAGTCCCATAAGATTAGATACCTGATTTACTTCTGCATTTCTGTTTCCACGTTCTCAGAGCATAATCCCATCTTCTTTTTTCAAGAAAGCTGCCAGAGTTCTATCTTCTCCACAATTCAGGCAGACAAGAAGGCAAAAACAAAGTGCAAAGTTGCTAATTTGATTTAGACTTCTTAAAAGTAAGCATTTGTTTCCAACGCTCCACGCTGGAGGAGGCAAAAGACATTCAGTGGGTAATGAGCAGGCTCAGTCACATCTACACTAGCAACATTTCTAAGATCTTCATCTGATGGAAGTTTCCAGTCTTTAAAGAAAAGAAAAATCTGAAAAGCTACTTTGAGATAAGAACTGTCATGTGTGTTTGGCTTCGCAGTGTGATGCGCAAAGAAATCAAAGCTGTGGTAGTGTTTGCACCTCAGTGCCAAAGCTTTCAACACTCAGCTAGGTGCCCCATGCTTGTGTGGTGCTCCTCCTCCTCCTCCTCCTCCTCCTCCTCCTCCTCCTCATGGCTTCGCTATGTCCCTCTGTACCTACCTCTATCAATTACATCACCAAGGGCAACGGCTTGCGCATGTGTCTGGGAAGCAGATTGAACATTAAGTAGCCACACCTTTTAATGGGCTCAAATATACCTTCTGATCAAATACACCATCGGATTTGCCTATAACATCACCTTGCTTAAAACAAGAGGGTGGCTCTCTTTTACCACTATGTGCTCCAGTTGAGGAAGTGCCACTGTGATTTTGGTAATCTTCAGCAAGTCCCTTTCCTTTGCTGCCTGTTTGAATTCTCCATGCTCTTTTATGTTTTTAGGGGCACCCTAAGACCCACCTTCAAGCAGCTCACACATGGCCACAGACCTCAGCATCCCTGAGAGCCCAGAATCCGCACTTGGCATTTACTATGAGTTGTTCTATGTGGTTCTTGTCTTTGTTAGCGTCTCCTGTCTCTGTGACTGAATTTAGGGACACTGGAGAGCAATGAGGTGTCATCAGTAACTGCATCAGAACACCTGGCATAAAACTGGCTTCAGCAAATGACTTATCAATACGGCCAATCAATGAAGATCAAATGCCGGCCCAAGGCCAGGATTTCCTAATTCTCATCCACCTCACACACAGGGTCAAGAGTAGTTCACAAGCAGATGCTGAGCCTACAGGTAATCAGTTCAGCAAGAAAACGAAGTTTCTCCTGCAACAGTTGTGAATCGGGCAGAAGTCCTCAATAGGTCTCGATGGGAGGGAGGTTTAATAGCTCGACATAGGAAGTAACTCTGAGCACAAAGCTCACAGTAATCAGATAAAGACTAGAGATGGAACCTGCCTGGAATTTATATGCTTGCTAACAAAAGCCACGGGACCCAACCAGGCAGCCTTTGTCATTGATTTAACGGTGTCTCCTGTAGTCCAGTCTGGCCTCAAATTCAATATGTAGCCTAGGATGACCTTAAACTCCTGATCCTCCTGCCTCTACTTTCCTGGAGTTTGGGGATTATAGGTATATGCTACTATACATACACATACACATACACATACACATACACATACACATACACATACACATACACATACTACAGTTCTACAGTTCTACCAGGAGAGGTGGGAGAAGTTTCCTGAACATAAAAGTCTGCAGCATGTTCTTATACTATTATTATTATTATTATTACTTTTAATTACAATTTTTATTGAAAACATTTTTCCATAGGATATATCAACATAGTCTCATCATGGTTTCTTCTCCTTCATCTCCTCCCAGACCTCTCCCCAACCATGCAGCTCCATGCCCTCTCCTCTCACTCTCTCTCTCTAGAAAACAAAGGTAAATAAAAAAGCAAACAAACCAGAATTGAAAAAAATAAAAGAATAAGAAACACACACACATACACACACACACACACACACACACACACACACACACACAAATCAGAAACCATAGTGTATAAGCAAAAAGACCAGTAATGAAAAAAAAAATCCCAAAGAAAGCATGTATCAAAGACCCTCCAAAAACACCACTGAGTGTATTTGAGTTGACTATCAATTGTTGGGCAGGGTGGGGGGCTGCCCTTAAGTGTGGCTTATATGCCTAGCATGATTCCATTGAGGAAACCTATTTTTCCTTTGCAATCAGTTGACAACTGTTGATTTCCAGCTTCTGGGTTAGGGATGGGAACTCATATCTTCTTCTCTCCTAAGTGTTGGGACCCCATCTGGCTTGGACCTCTGTAGGCCCTGGTGATGGGTTGCATGTTGTTTTCTCAGGAGCATTCTACATCCCCATCACCACATGAACCTCTGCATCTGACTGAAGGAGGAAATAGAACTCTGTACAAAATGAGACTGGCAGTCTTGACCCTGGGAATGCTGACAGCGGGCCTTTTCCCCATATGAAGATTTGAGTGATTTGGCGAGGTTCAGCCTGACCAACATAAATGAGTGGAATCCTAGCAATTAGTAATAGGAATGGGAATACCTCAATTAGAAGGATACGAGGACACAGTACATGGTCCTCAGTGTATAGCTCGGGTTCAGTATGGAGGCAGACTACTAATGTGCATCCACATTCTTCTGGTTGAGAGAACATGTCATGTGGCCACACGTCTCCTCTCTGCAATGGGGAGAACCCATCCCTCACAGGTAGTCATCATGAGGAGGCAGATGAATCAACGCGACCTCCCTAGAGCTTCTCCAGGCCCATATGAGTCAAGAAGTCGGTAAGGATTATCCAAAGGTCAGCAAGGTCCATGTCCTCCTCCTCGTCATTGAGAAAGCACAGCTACATATCTGTGTTGTTTGCACAGTGGCAGAGCTTGAGAGATGAGGTTCAAGTGTCATGGACTGAAAGAGCATTTCCTCCCAGAGGTCATGTGCACAAGTGCTGACTTCTGACTGAGTGGGATGTCTTCAGAGGTGGGACCGATGGGAAGTCCTTAGGTGAGATGACATCATGAGGGTGAGGCCGTAATGATGGAGCAGCTTTGTAACAATAGCAAGAAAGAGCCCTCTCATGGCAAGTGAGGACACAGCCAGGAGGCAGTCGTTTCCAAACCAGAATGTGAGTCCTCACCAGATCCTGGCCCAGCTTCCGGGACTACACCGACAAGCTTTCTGTTGTTTAAATGTCTGGTTATGACAGCCTTGGTTAAGGCCACACCTATGGAGGAGAAGGAGGATGCAATGGCAAGGAGGGGAGGGGATGGAGAGGGTGAAGGAAAAGAGGAGAGGAAAGAGACAGATCAATGGTTACCCACAAGTAATTACAAAGAAATGGATTTGCCTCTGGGTTCTAGTTACCAACTCCTTCACTCAGTCAGACCTAAATGCGCAGCACATTTAGAATCTTAGGGAATAGATGTGCTGGGACAGTGTGTCTCTGTGGTACGACAAGATTCCAGCTGCACAGGTCTGAGGGTTCCCTCATTCTGTCATCCAGGGTATTGGCTATTGTCCTGAGACTAAGATAGGCCACCACTCCAGTTTATACACAAAGACATTATGGCACCCAGAAAAAAAGCTGGGGACTGCCTCTCTCTGTGTGTCTTTTTCTTGGGCAAAATTCAACCCAAGTTCCTTTCCAGAACCGGTCTCATACCTGTCTTTAAACTGATGAGTGGAGCTGGTATAACACAGCCCTCTGTAGTTGGGAGGCAGCTATTTCCCCTGATGAGTCCTCCCATCTGATTGTCTTCAAATATTTCCAAGAACTTTATTTGTAATCAGGATACTATGTCATAAGTGTCGGACCAAGTCACAGTCCTCAATGGATGGCGACACCTGAGCCATGTGCACTCCACACATTTTAGACTTTTGATAGCTTTTGTCACTGTTGGGAACAATGACACAGGGTGACATTTTCCTTAGCCCCAACTAAACACATCTTTCTATTTAAAATTTGTGGTTGGCTTATTGTGGTGGCATTTTGCTGTGTTAAAAATAAGACTCAGGCAATCAAACTCTTTTTAATTGAAAAGACATGCTTTTCTTGCATGCTACCCCTAACTTCCCTGTGGGAAACATCTGAGCATTTACAAATTACTTTTTTTTAAACATTTGTTTATTATGCGTAGGTGTGTGCACCCCTACCAAGATATGGAGGTCTGAGAATAATTTGTGGGAGTTGATTCTCTTTTACCACCATATGGGTTTAGGGGATTGAACTTAGGTCAACAGATTCAATAGAAAGCATTTTTCTTGCTGAGGCATCTCCAGCCCTAGGGCTTTTCTAGTTGATCACATAGAGAAGATTAGCATGCTTCTACCAATGCATACTTCATGTACTCCCTGATTCCCCAGATTCCAATTATTATGATTCATATCTGAGATACATGAAGTGCCTTCCAAAGAAGCCCAAACTTCAAATTCTGATCTTCACACGTGGTGTATCAAGCACAACTGACTCCAATATTGGTACAATGATATCAACAAGACTGAAAACATGGTCTGGCAAATGTGTCTCAGAACATGCAGAGATTGAAAACACAGTATAGGAAAAGACCTCAACTTGGAGTCAGAACATTGGTGCTGGAATCTTACAGTTGCCATTTTCTTCGAAATAAAACCTCACCTTCAAATAGAACCTCAGGCTCCTTTCTTCAGGGAACCTTTGTGGGACTAAATGAGATGGTATTGTCTCAAAGAAGGAATTTCATAGGCCTGTGTGGGTGCAGGCTTCTTACTTATTCTAATCAACCTCTTAAATTCTGCCCCTCTGAAATAGCTCAACCCTGTGTCACCGGGACACAAATGCACAGTGATAAGATTTGTTTTTCTTTAAGCCGGCAGAACAACTGGTTGTTACCCGATCCTTGAGAGCAGTTGGACATACTTCTTTCTTAAGTTAAATGAGGAGGTCTGGCAGCCTACACGTGTACCCTGAAGTAGAGCAACAGGAGAGAATTATTTTCCTTGGGGAATGTATAATTTCAACAGAAGGGCAACTTTTACGCATTATATGTATTTTGAATGTCTCTGTTAAGTACAAAGTGAATATAATTGGTGATGAGCTGTCTTGCCCATGGCCATAAAGCACATTAAACTGCAGAGTAAATCCCTTCAAAATCTATTCATGCTCTTGTCACAGAGTTCAGGTCTCCCTGTGTTGTTCGGTCTTATAATATATTTTGAAAAGCATCTATAGTTTCTGGACTTGACAGTTGTTTCTTCAAAATGGTACGGATGCGTGTAACACAGCTGCAACATCCAAATAGTCCATCCAGCCACAAATTGCTATAGATGGTACTGTGGGTGTTCATATACAGTTGCTAGCATGGAAATGAAGTCTGGAACAAGACAAGTATATGAGGAGACAATGGTAGGAGACAGACATGACTATTGACATCTTCCATGGATTCAATGCCAAGCAAAGTAGCATTGTTGGGGATTTGGAGACAAGAAGCTGAATCTTCCCAACTTACCTGCCTGAAACAGTCACTGTGCCATGCTAGGACTGCTCAATGGCCACGGTGACATTGTTGACGTTCAAGGGAAGATATACTCTTCCCTTGGGAATTACGATGCCAACATATAAAATACGAAGTCTCAAAGAGGAGCTGGGAATCAGTAAACATTTGGGCTCACTGTGTGTCTGTGGGGAAGAAAGCTGCTTCTTTTCCTTCTTCCTTTTTGGAGTTTTAAAATATGTTCTAATTGAAATAGAATTACATGCTTCTTTCTCCTGTTTCCTCCTTCAGACCCTCCCAGATGTCTTGCCTAGAACTCGCCTTCCATGAAATCCCCTTCTCAAGTTCATGTCCTCTTTTTCTTTGATTTTTATTGTTACTATTGTTTGATTTTATTGTAGTAGTTTTATATACTACACTGTACATACATACCTCCCATTTGTGCTTGCACACACACACACACACACACACACCTTGCTGAGTCAGTGGATGTTATTTGTGTGTGTATGATTTATCATTTCAGGGCTGGATGCACTGAACTGGATAACCAATACAGGGGCTTATTCTGAGAAAGGCTGATTCTCCTTCTCTCAGCAGTCATTGGTTCCCTGTAGTTCTCGGTCTAGAGGGAGGTCCCAGAGCAAATTTCCCTCTTCCTTGTTAATATGTCTATCAATGTTATTATTGTTTCTGTCTTGATTGTGAAGCCATTTCTGGAAGACACTCTTTCATAGCAGAATTCCCGGTGTTTTGACTTTGATCATCTTTCCAATCCCTCTTCCATGATATTACCTGAGTCATACATGGATGCAGGAGCTGTCATGTAGATGCATCATATATAGATGCAGGAGTTGTCATGTAGATGTATCATAAATGGAAGCAGGTGCTATTATGTAGATGTATCATATATGGATGCAGGAGCTGTCATGTAGATGTATCATAAATGGATGCAGGCACTGTCATGTAGAAGTATCAATTGGAGTCAGGCTCTCCACAATCTCTTGATCTTGGCATCACATCCAGCAACACTGTTTCTTAGTCTTAAACATTAGCTAGTTTAGTTAAAGATTAGAAACCAGGAAAAAAGAAGAGACTTCCCAAATGGTTCATGGGCAACTTAGGAAAGGCTGTCTGTAGAGAAGTAGGGAAGCATCTATATAATGAAAGTTCTATTTGGGAAGCTCAACACAAAAAAGGATGTTGGGTCTGTTACTAAAATATAGTTTGACTTCCAAAGGCAAGAGTGGATATCTGTGACTCGGTAATTGTGTGGGTGCACAGCTGCTACAACATAGTCACTCCCAGAAAATGGGGAGCCATTTCTCTGTGCCTAACACCTTAATTCAGCACACAGTGGACAAATGATGTGTAGGCACTTATAAAGACATTTAAACTGGAACTTCTTAAACCAAGAAATGAAAGGTTAAATAAGGGAGAGAAAAGGAACTTCAGTTAATACGATTTCTCCATTCATAGGAGTAGAAATCATATCAACCACCGCCACCTTAAGAAGACACAGAGACTCCCAGTGCCATAATGTCCCTGCACCCACAGTGCAACACTGATCTGGCTGGGTGACAAGGAAAAGGATGTATTATCAATTGACAGCTTCTATACAGATACAATCATTGTGGTTGGACGTTAGACAGCCATGTTCTGCCCTTAGTGTGAAAAACATTTCCACTGGTCCTAGGTCTGACAGGAAACTCCTTGATGCCATAAACATCTGACAACAATTGACCTGCAACCAGGGACTTTCCACCATCTCTATACTCTAGTCGTCCTCAGAAAACAACCCAAGTTCAATTGCCTCAGTGTGAGAGGTTGTCAAGTGACTGAACTGTTTGTTTTTTCGTTAGTGGTTGCAATGTGTGCACACAGAGTAAGAAGGCTCAATTCTCTCCCCATACTCCAAACTCCATATGTGTATATGCATATTTATACATACATATATACATACATACATAATACATACATACATACATACATACATACATACATACATACATAATGCATATCCATACAGGAATGTGTAGTGTTCAAACACATACACACTCAACTTGAAATGTGCCATATTTGTTCTTACTATTAAGCAAGAGCAGAGATGTGCTGTGAGGGTTTCTACGTGGATGATGATTGCAGGCAACCTACACGCAGTGTTTCTAAGTCCTTGCCCTACAACATGGAAAGGCAGACTGAGAATGGAATGCAATGCTCCTGCACATGCTCACAGATAGCACCTGGTCATGAGGGTTACATCTGAGCATTTGTTACAGCCTTATTCTACCTTTCCTTAAACAATAGTCATATCCATGTGTTAATGCATGGGAGCAAAGTTACTAGTCAAATCGCTGTTAGGATGGTTCCCAGAGGCAAGGATAAGGCTTCGAGCTGAGAGGCCAAATAAGAGTGGAAGAGTGAGTTATGTGTGAGAAGGAGGGGAGAGGGGAGTTAGAACTGCCAGATCATGAAAAGCAACCATTCAGTTAGTGCTCTTCAGTGTAATGTTGCAGAGCATCGACTCAAACTCAAGGCTAAGTCTGAATTCTGCATCTCCTGCTTACAACTTGCGGACTGAACTCTTGAAGTGTGTGTGTGTCTGTCTATCTATCTATCTATCTATCTATCTATCTATCTCTTCTCCACAATACACATGAGAAAAGGACCATATTCTTCCCAAATACCTAAAGAGAACGTTCTTACTAACGTGGCATTTGTTGAGTGTCTACTCTACAAAAGGCACTCACTGTAACAACTGTGCCGTCACACAAGTCATTGACCCTCCTATTGATACAATGAGGAAAATCCTGTTGCTTTTCTTCCTGTTTGACCCAGGAGCACAGACTAGGCTGCCCTGGATGAGATGATATTCTCAAAAGGATGAAGCTGATTGTAGGATGATTTTAAAGCTCATAGTTTTTGGACTAAGCTACCACTTACGCTGAATAGTACTTTATCTTAGTTTAACTAGGGCTCCTGTATGTAATAGTCAACCAAAAGAGACCCATAGGATAGGAACTATGTCATGTGACACAATCTATAGAAGGGGAATGATGCTAGGAAGAATGATAGAGCCCAATCCAGAAATAATCGTGCTCTGTGGAACAGTCTACATTGCTCCATCCAATGCAGCATTTTGCACCCAAAGCCAAGGGATGGAATCAATACATGCATTCATCAGTGGCTGCGAGGCTTAGGAGTATTTGCACATAACTGGGTGCTATGTAGCCCAGGGAGAAAAGGAGCTCTCTTTATTTTTGTGCTTACATGAAATAACTAGAAGGATGCAATGCTGCATAAAACATCAGACACAGAAAGACAAATGTCACACGACCTCATTCATACACGGGACATTAAAAAATAAGTTTGCAGAAGACACAATAGATTGGGGCTGGGGTGAAGATAGGGAGATAGTTGGAAAATATTGGTCAAAAGAGTGTACACTTTCATTTGAACAGGAGGACTAAAGACAGGCGATCTATTGTGCACTGGATAAAATGCATAGTTAATAATAATGACTGTGCTTTTTAAGTTACTGAAAGCAGATAAGTTTTCATTGTGAAAGTGCTAAGTATTTAACGTATATGTATGAGTGTCGGCTCACCTAGGCTTTCTCAAGGCATGCATATTTTAAACATCATGTACACGATAAATAAGTTCAATTTTGTCGATTAAAAACAATTAAGTTGCTGAAAAAAAATAGCTCAAGGGAAAGTGCTTACCTAGCATGTTTGGAGACCTAGGTCTAATGGTCAGTACAGAATGACAATAATAATAACTAATAATTAAGTATTCTGAGACAATACCATGCTTTGAAGCTCAGGCAGTACTTAAACTCATTTGTCCCCTCTTGATTTTCTAAGTGTTGGGATTACAGGCATGGCCTACCAGGCATGGTTGAATTGTTTTAATGAAAGTGACCTGAAGAGTTCCTCCCCATGATCCCAGGGGGCTGGTGGGGGATGTGCTTCTTCATTGCATAGAAGCTGACCCCAGGCGGACATGGCTGTGCCTCAGTTGCTAACCAAAATCTCATGCCAGCCTCTCTGACACTTCCTGACCTCCACCCACACCCCTAAAATTTCACATTATGCCACAGTTGGTGGCCTTTATGTTCAGAGCAGGGTCACTCGTGGGTGTTTGTTAAACCATCTGTGATTGAGTCAGCAGGTGAGAATGTCTAATTCTAGCTGTAACTGACCTTGAATCCAAGGCAAAGGGCAACCTCCAATGGTGTATCAGTTAACCCAACAGGAAGGCAGAAGAAAGGAAGGGTAGGCACCGAGGCCATTTGTTCTGTTCAATTACCACAGCTTTTCAGACAAGAGGAAGATGGCTAGTGCTTAATATTTCTGTCCATCTGTTCCTTGGATATGTTGTCATATATAAATGAAAGGACCACTCTGGTCTCCCCTGTGACATTGGCACCAGGACACGCCCTCTGCACAATGGCCCTTGCTGAAGGCAGAGCCCACAACTGTCACCCCAAACAACTGTCACATTCTGTTGCGGTCAGTCATAGGAAGAATTGCAAAGTCCTCCCCCAGCCCTGGGGATGGGTTGATGGTCATGAGACTAAAAAGACCTTGCCTTGTCTGCCAACAACAGGGGTCTGTGCAGCTGCCCAGGCCAGGCAGCTGGGCCTGCTGGAGGGTCTTCCCGCCCACTTCCTGTGTCTGGCTTTGATTTCTTTGATTTCTTACTCCAGCATCTTCCCCGATTCAGCCAGACAAACACAAGTCCAAAGCTACCCTTGCTTCTCTGTTGCTCCTCTGGCTTTATGTCACCTTCTTCCGAGGTATCTGAATCCAGTTCTTTCTGCTTTGGAATGGTCTGGTAGGGAAGCCAAGACCAGGAGGCAAAATGCATAGACAATAAAAGAGAGCCCCAAATAATTTTTGCTTGGAAATAGCATATTTGAAGGCAGGTCTTCTTTTGTTGCTAGTTTTTGTTTTTGTTTTTGTTTTTGTTTTTGAGGCAGGCTCTCCTGTAGTTCAGGCTAGCTTCAAACTTGCTTTGTAAACCTTGAATTTACAATCCTTCCCTCTCCACCTCCTGAGTGTTGCGATTACTGATCGGTGTCTCCATGACCAGTGTATGAAGTGCTAGGGATCCAACCCATCCTCATCCGAATCTGGCCTGTGGGACTGGGATGGGACCTGAGGTTGGGAGTTTGAAGAGCTAGCTGCCCTGGTTCCTCTCATCTGCAGCACAGCTGGAGAATCTGATCCCAGCTGGTGGTTTTCAAAGTTGACTGCTCATCAAAAACAGTGAGGGGAAACTAAGAAAGCTGAGAGAGTTCTTCCACTTTGAAACTGAGTAGTGTTGGAGCTTGGGTATATGCAGTTTCCTCCCTCCCTTCCCTCTTCCCTCTGTTGCTCCCCCCCTTTTCTTCCCTCCCTCCCTCCCTCCCTCCCTCCCTCCCTCCCTCCTTCCCTCTCTCTCTACCCTTCCAAGGATTTCATTGGTAGCTTTATCACTAATACATTGTCTTGGTTTTCCTGGTAAATTCTTTCATAGTTAATAACCACATCTGTTTGTGGTATATAGCACGATGGCTTGCTGTATGCACAGGTTTCAGAATGGCTCCATTGAGATAATTCACGTGTGCTGTCACAGGTGTCGCCTTTCCTCCTCTCTCATCAGTACACACATTTGCAGCTCCTCCCTAAGCTGGGGTCCTAGGCACATGCTGAGAATCAGCTCTCACAACTGGCTGACATCACCAGCCCTATCCACTCCAGCTCGGCACAATGAGTTGCTGTTAACTAATTTGCATGTCTCTTTTTGGCACTAAAATCTAAAGATACTAGCTCCTTTAGAAAACAGAACAAAAACAAAACCCCCAAAACAACCACCACCACCACCACCAGAAACCAGAAACGCAATCTTTCTACAATATATGACAGATGTTCAATTAATGGCTGTGCATTGAGTAAATAAGGGTTGGTTCTGACAATGAAAGACAAGCACGCAGGACAGGTCCAGCCATCTAAGACATCTGATCTAATAAGAGCCCCTCGGTTCAGAGCTTTCGCCTAGAGGAGGGCCTATGTCTTGGGATCTGGTGGGAGGCTGGCATGGCAAAGCCTTCACCAGAACACCAGAATAAAAAGGCTTTATGCAAGAGCAGATTGTATGACATTACATCAACAACTCTCCTTTTAAAACTGACATTTAATGAGTATCTCTATCAATAAAGGCCTTTTAAGAGCTCTCCGTAAAATGTTGTGAAAAACGAGAACATTTAAAATACAGGCTGACAATGAGCCCCATTCACGGAGCTTCCTCACACGCTCACTCCAGTGTCCTGGACTCAAACAGGCTCACTTATTCTCTGCCGGCGACGTTGGCACACACTAACCATATTGATTGTCTGATTACAAATAGAGCCCGTGGCAATGAGGGCTTACAAGAGGAACCCATTTGTCCCTGTGGGTTATACATGGATGTCAGACTTAATACATGTTCAACCACAAAGCAATGGTGCCAGGTAGTGAAGTGTGATTCCCAGGGAAATTAGACTCCTGTGCTGCACAATAATGTCGTTGTTTCACGTGAACTCTGCAAAGTGATTCCAAAGAGATGTTTAAACAAGGGTTTCCTAATCCTTACTAATTTCTAAAGTAACTACTCTCCAGGAAGAATGGGCTGTCTCTTGCTCTTCATTGATCTATAGAACATTAAGCAGCAACGATGTGAGAATATGCGCCCAAAGCTCTTTTGGAGTCTAAAACCCAGAACTGGCAATGAGATATTTTGTTGGAAGGATAGAATTTGCATGGGGGTGGAGTGGGAAGTCAGTTGCTGTTATTTCTGTGGCCTTCTGCTCAGATGACCACTAGAAAGGCAGGTTTATCCCTGTGATACAGAAGCCAATCCCTGGAATAGTACTCTGGTACTACCATTAACAATATGGGGGAAAACCCAATATGAAAGCTCCTTTGAGCTTCTGGCTAAACTGTTTTCAGTGTAGCTCTGTGACTCTTCATGCCTCTGTTTCCTACCATTGGATTGGATTTTGGGATTTGAAAAATGTCAAGACGCTTGGATGTTGACTTTTTAAATCGAGTCTACTACCACTGTTGAACTGCGTTCCACGACACTGTTGGCAAACGGCCAATGGACTGGATGTGATCCAGTTAGAAATTAGAGATTCTATCGGTTGTGCTGGGCTTTCCTTTATAACAATCAAAAGTGGAAGAGATGCCTGGGGTGGGGGGAGGGCCTCCACCCATTCAGAGAAGGAGAAGGGGTTTGAGGAGAGGGACTGTGTGAGGGAGGAACAGGGAGGAGGGGGTAGCAATCAGGATATGAATAAGGCGAATAAATAAATTAATTAATGGAAGAAAAGAAAAGTGAAATTTACTTAAAATAAAATTTATTGGTTATGCACTTGGAATTTAGAGCCCAGAGTATGGTCAAACAGAAACAAGTCCCTGCAGGGGTCTACTATGCATCTGTGGTTGATTTATTGGTTAGTTGATTTTTTTTTTAAGATTTATATGTTTTATGTATATGAGTACACCATTGCTCACTTCAGACACACCAGAAAAGGACATCAGATCTCATTACAGATGGTTGTGAGCCACCATGTGGTTGCTGGGAATTGAACTCAGGACCTCTGGTCAGTGATTTTAACCACTGAGCCATCTCCCCAATCCATAGTTGATTCTTATATTAGCACCACTGCCTTCATAGCTCCCTCATTGCCATTGCATGAGAAAGCTACAAAGCACAGGTAACTTTGTTGGGTCCATGCCCAAGGTGGAAATGGAGGCCTGTCTGTCTTAGGTCTAAATACTAGAAGGTAAGACTTGGGAACACTCAGTTGGCAAAGCGCTTGCTGTGCGAACACAAGGAACCCGAGTTCTTTCTTCAGGACCTGTGTCAAACACTGAGCAGAGTCACAGGCACTTTTCTGCGGGAGGCACAGATCCCGGAGCTTGCCAGCCTGTCAGTCCAGCCCAACAGTCGGACCCCAGGTCCTAGGCAAAGTCCTAGTTTCAAAAACCAAGGTGAGTATTCCAGAGGAACAGCATCTGAATTTGACCTCTGACCTCTACACACATGAAAATGTGTCCAAGTACCTGCACACTTACCACACATACCTGCACAGGGAAAAATATTAGACGGTAGACGTTAACACACCTGAAGCAGACAGATGCTTAGTAATGAATATTTATTTCCCGTTTTCCCTTCTAACGACAAAAAATTTAAATTTAAATCCTATTGTTCTAATGTAATTTGAAAACCTAAAAAAGATCAAAGATGTCTGAATTTAATGAACCTGTGTATGTCTGGTTATTCATGCCGAATATGAGCAAAAAGCATCATGTATTTATTCCACGAAATTAACTTTGTCTTTATTTCAGTACTTCACATAATTTGATTCCATTATAATAATATTCTAAAATATTAAAATTAACATACCATTAGATTTGAAATGTATATCAAATTTGAACATATTTTAATCAAAAGTATAAGCCAAAACCATCCTAGAATATAAAAAATATTATTTTTCATGTTTTCAATGTTCTTTTTTCTTCTCTAACATTCAAAGTATTTTAAGTATTTTATTAAAAAGTGAAAATTATAATTAAGAAGTGGCAAAAAGGTGATAAAAAGATGCTTAAATAAAGCTTGGATCTCATTTATTCTCTACAATGTAATCAAATGTTACGAAATGATTTTTATAAAATGTAAACAAATCAGTTCTACCAGGCAACATGTACTCATTACCACTGTAGAGGACACAGATGTGCATCATACACTTCATATAAAGCAATTGGGCTAGTTCCATAGCTTGTTTTTATTTAATTTACCTTAGTATTCCCACTCAAGACAGGTTAAGGGGAAAGACCCAGATTTGGTATAAGAGCATGGCCAGGACTGGCGGGGAGTCCTCCGTGGGTAAGGCTCAAGCCTTGTACTTCTGATCTGAGTGGGTTTGAGTATCAAAACAAGGACCTCAGTGAGAGGCTGGATTAAGTACACCACACACTGGCATCGATCCATTTATGTGACCCCTGGGACTCTTAGCCTAGTAGTGCTCCTAAGAGCCAAGTAGTTGAAGTCTTTCTTCCAACTTGTAGAACTCTACAAGTCCCGTGCCAGGATAAGTCTCCTGATTAGACTCACACCTAACAGAACGACATGGGACTTGGGAAACCCATGGAAGAAATCAGAGCATCCTATTACCTGAACTATACGGTATATTAGAAAGCTATCTACAGTGAGTAAGGACCCGCTTCTGAGGAACAGCGGTAGGGGTGTGGAAGGGCTTGAGCTGGGGGGTGATGAGAAGCAGTGAAGGAAAGGGGCTTGGGAATATCACAAGCACCTGGCCAATAGTGTTTGAGCTGGGAAGGCAGGACTGGAACCTGTCAGTCCAGTCCACAGGACAGGATCCAGCTGCTAAGTCAATGCCGAGTGTTGTCTGCAAAATACACTTATTTACTTATTTGGAGACAAGATGATTCTTTTCTTTAGCAGTTTTCTCTTCAATTTACTGACTAGACAGTAAACCATAAGGACTCTGGGCAAAGCTAACTATTAATCTACATTTCTATTTCACAATGCTGTCTTTGTAAGAGTCATTTCAAATTACTCACTTTAATTTAATTTAAACATTCAAATCACTGTGGCAGTCCCTTTAGTGCACTGATGGCCTTGCAGAACCACTAGAGAATAAAACTTCGCGTGTTTGTTGCACTGTGTTCTGTCAAGGTGCCTGATTACTTTACCCAGCGCTACTTTAACGTCGTCATAGAGGTATGGGACAGAAGAATAAGAATACATTCTGACTCCATCTATACTGAATTAGTGATACATTCCAGATTTACTATAAGGAAGACTTAACATTTCTATATTAAGTTTTGGATTTAATCTTTTGAAAACTGTCATGGTTCAAACACAAGTCAAATTTACCCAGTTCCTTCTGCATCAATAACATTGAAGAAACCCCCAAGGTTCAAAAATAATAATAAATTATATGTTTAACAAATCCAGTGTGAGGAAATGATGTCATGAGAGTTAAGAATGTTGCAGTTTCTCAGGAATGTGTGTAGTCCTATCTCCAGGGTTGAGAGCAAACATGGCAGAAAACTGTCTTCCCCAGGTACTGGTTGAGATGGTTCATCTTGTAACCTTGTAACCCCATTAAAACTTACCTGTGGGTGGATGGATGAGGGCATTTCCAGGAAGGCTTAGCTGAAAGGGGACAGACTGGCCCTGAACATGAGCTGCACCACCCCCACTGGCTGAGGGGGAGTCTGGAATAAACAGAAAGAAAAGGAGCTGAGGACCACATCCACCCCTCCCTGCTTCGTGGCTCTGAATCCGGCGTGACTTGTGCCTCACACTCTGGCCACTATGGGTTTCTTGACACGAGGACTTCAAGCCATTAGCCAAAATTAGTCCTTTCTCCCTTACATTACTTCTGGCAATCAAATACAACAATTAAAAAAGCAACACAGGAGAAGAACATAAGATAGAAAGACCATAAACATCGACTAACTCACAAATCCATCTGAAAACAAAGAACATCAGAATGTTTAACAGAGGCACGTTTTACCAAAATCTAACAAACCTTCTCAGGATTATTTTCCCAATCTCAGTGGAAATGTGTGAAGCTCTCATTTAATTAGGATAAGTCTCATTTCTGCAGGGAAATTCAACAGTTCTGAACATACCAACTCTACTAAAACCACCAGGAACCATGTGTGGCCTGAAGCACCGCATCTGTATGTCATGGGCTTTCTTGAGATAAGTGGTTTTATTTATGGGCTTTGTTGAGAGAGTGTTTTCACTTTCACTGGTCCGAAACAGACTTGCAGTCGGGAGATAACAAAAGCAGGATGCTTTTTCCAATTTTATGTTCTGATTCCGGCTGCAGTAAACAATAAGTTTGTCAAAGAGAGGAAACGCAGGTTAACACTCCAGTTGTACAGACTACATTTATATACTCACATTATCACCATCACCATCACCGTCACCGTCACCGTCACCGTCACCGTCACCATCATCATCATTCACAGAGGAACTCTCTTTTAGAGTAACTACTCAGTGGCTCGGAGCCTAGGTCCCTATTACTGACTCTGCCTGGCCCATGTTTTCATTTGGCTTCCAGCAATAATTGTGCTCTCCTCCCATTTACCTATATTGTCATGGAATTACTCTCCCCAAACCGAAGTTAAATATGAATTAGAGAGCAACATGCTTCTGCCTCTGCCCTGGACTACTGGCGGCCAACCCTACCGGCCCATGAGGGTAGGAGGTGAGGTGGCATGGAACAGGTAAGAAACGCTACAGCAAGCTCATTTGAACGCTGCAGCGAGCTCTCTTCACACCCTCCATCCATGCCCCATTGGTCCCAAGAAAGCATCTGTCTAAATAACAGTTCCCGATTGGCTGCCATTATCTGCACCAGCAATCCTTGGTCTCTCAGGCAGTTTTCAATTAGGTCCTCCTGAAGGAGATGCCTTTGCAGCTGTAGGTCCCCCATTTACATACAGGTGGCTGCCACCCTTCCTCCTACAATAAGCAACTTGAGAGCTACCAGCAAATGTTCCCCAGGATTCCCAAGCGGTTCCAAGTCTCTGGGCCAAGGATGCCCTTGGTCGGTGGGGTGTGTCCTGGCCTGGAGAGGGGGAGATGACTTGTTAGCTGCACTCCTATGTAGCCAAGCTCATTGCCTGTCCACAGGGGCATATGTTCCTCTGTTCCTCTTCATTTCTTTCTGCAGTATGGGAACTGAGGCCATACCCCTGGCTGTGCCAGAGAAGTGATTCTATCATGTTCTCTTTAGTTTCAATATTAACTGTCACTGTAGGATCAAAGTCATGAAGAGTCCCCGATTTAACCTGCTGTGATCATGGACTCCAAACAGGAAATAAAATGTCCAAAGAAAGATGTTATTATTTGTTTTTCTCTTGGAGCTGCTCTAATGGGGCTGTTAACAAAGGCAATTTGATACTTTATGCATCAAATTGGAGCACACAGTGTTCCAATCGCTGCCTCCAGCCAGTGACGTCCAATCCACGTTTGTAGAGGACCTACTACGTGTAAAATATTACAGAAAGTGTAAACACAAGCACATGGCCTGAGAAACTCAAACAGTGCTCCCAGAGACGGTGCTGAACAAGTTGTAATCAGGTCACTAGGGGTAGAATGTGACAGGACAATAGGAACAATGGATGCAATGAAGACAGATACATCCTGGTGCCAGTGGGAGAATGGAGTGTTGATGGAGCTTGGGGAGAGGGAGGTTGGTCGTTTCAGAATGAAAGAGGAAAGCCTAGAGAAGTGTCCCCGGAAGCAAATGAGAGGGGAAGCCGGGCAGATGCTGTCTTGTTGACAATGGGTTCCAATGATCCCATCCCCCAAATGCTATCAGTTTCCTGCTTCTCTTTAACTCCTGGCCAAATGTCCCCCCTTCTTGGCTGTTTTCTTGGCAGACTGGATTTCAGCTGGTTCTGGTCACTAAAATGTGCAGCTACTTAAGTTGAGCCGGATTGCCTCTATAGGACTGTGCACTTGGTTCATTTGACTTGGGTTTTGATTCCCAGTCCTCACACTTGCCCAAGCAAGCGTTTTATCCACTGAGACATGTCCTCAGAACCTATTCTGCTGCTCTTTGAGGTGTGATTCATACAAGCTGAAATGCAGAAATCTAGGACATTCATTTAAATGAGTGTGACTGGCCATTATATGCAAATGTGTAACCACCACACAAAAAAGATGTGCCTAATCTCCATCACCCAGAACATTTGCTGTGTCCTTTTTAGTTAATTCTCATCTCTGATTAGGAGAAATCACATTTTGTTGTTGTTGTTGTTGTTGTTGTTGCTTGTAGGACCAGAGAAGATTATATTGTCCTTTTTTTTTTTTAATCATTCCCCAAGCGGAATCTTACCTTACACACTGTTTTCTGTTCCACTGTACTATCTCTTTTGTTTGGATTGGCCACACCATTGCATAAGTCTTCCCTTTCTTTTCCTACTCCCTCTTCTTTAATACAGGGTCTCACTGTCATACAGTGCTGACTGACCTGGAACTCACTGAGTAGAGCAAGCTGAACTCATAGAGATCTGTGTGCCTCTGAATGCTGAGCGTAAAGGCATACTTTGGCACCCTAAGCTTCATTTACTTAATTTTATTTTGCTTGTATTTTATTGTAACTATATCAGTTTGTTCATTCATACTCCTATTAGTGGGTGTTTGTGTTCTTTCTAGGGTTTTTTTTTTTCTGTTTTGAATGATGGTGTCATTCTTGTTGGAGAATCTTTGTAGTCTTATGATTTCATTCCTCCTATGTGCTAAGAACAGAAATACTGGTGATACTATATATAGACCAGTCATTCTCAGCCTTCCTAATCTGGTGACCCTTTAATATAATTCCTCATGTTGATGTGACCCCCCAACCATAAAATTATTTTTGTTGCAACTTTATAACTGTAATTTTGCTGCTGTTGTGAACCATAATGTAAATATGATATGTGACCCCTGGAAAGGGTTATTTGGCCCCTGAAAGGGCTATAACACACAGGCTGAAAATTACTGTACACATGGTATCTAACTGTAAGAAATGGACAGAGATCTCTCAAAATGTTGGTCTCTACACCAGCAGCTGTGAGTTATGCCTGAGTCATATCCTTTTCAAATGTTTGATTGAGTGATGGTGACTGTACTTGGTGTGTGTGTGTGTGTGTGTGTGTGTCTGTGTGTGTGTGTGTCTGTGTGCCTATGCGCTCACGCGCCGTGCACGGATTGAATTCAGGGCCTCAATTGTTTTAGACAAGTGCTCTTACCAACAAGCTATACCTCCCACCACCAATATTTTGATGTTAGCTAATTAATGGAATAGAAATGGTATCTTCCCGTGTGTTTAGTTTTCTTAAGAAGTAATGACAGCAGAGACTGCCACTGGCTATGGAGACCAACTTCCATAAGGGTCTTCAGGCTTCCTCTGAAATTCCTGATGGAGACTCTGCCCTTAAAGCACCTTGTGTTAACTTAGATGGATCTCCTTTTGCCAAGACTCCTCTTCGGCTCTTCATTCCCCAGTCTTGCTGCTGTTCCTCACCATCCCATTTCCAAACCCCATTTTTTTATTTCAGTATCAACATCATCATCTCTCACTGTTATTTCAATAACCTACTAACTCTCTGCTCTAGACCCAGCACAGGGTCCTTTGCTCAAACAGTTGGTTTTTTTTTTTTAATTTTATTTATTTATTTTATGTATATGGAACTTTTGTCTTTATGTTAGTCTGGGCATGCCTGGTACATGTCTAGTCAGGGGGAGGGTGTGGGATCCCCCTGGGACTGGAGTTATAGATGGTTGTGAGCCACCATACCGGTGCTGGGAATCAAACCCATGTCCTCTGGAAGAAAAGCCATTGTTAATAACTGTAGAGCCATCTCTTTCACCCTGAATCATTTAAAATGTGTGTGTGTGTGTATGTGTGTGTGCACATATGCACATTCATGTATATATATATATATATATATATATATATATATATATATATGTGTGTGTGTGTGTGTGTGTGTGTGTGTGTGTGTGTGTGTGTGTATCACATCATTATTTATTTACCCATTTTATCTCCTCTCTCCAAACCTTCTCCTCAGCATGGGACTCTTGCTGTAAGGAAACAGGACAGATAAGTAGGATGACAGGCTGTAAGTATTTCATTACTGGTTCTCCTGAGAAATTAGTTAATAAAACTGTCGAGTTTTGCTTGGGGACATGCATTTATTGGATCTACATGCTTCTTTCTTTAAAAATCCTTAACAGTTTTTATTCTTTACATTTAAGGCTAGTGTGTTGGTCTCTGTTCTCTGGACCTCAAATTTATAGCATTCACTGGCCCCTGGAAAAGATCAAACAGGAGTTGTTTCAAAGATAAGATATAACATAATGCATTCATTTATCAAGTTGAAATGAGCTTGGGTGGTCCTTTTCAAATTCCTTTCTCATATAAATCCAGCAAATATTTATATAGCATTTACTCTGTACCAGGCCATGCTAGGTGCATGGTCACATGAAAGAGAAAGAACAGTAAGAAACACATTGACCATAATGGACCATAAGCACTATGTCTGCTCTGGGACAGTCTCAGTCAGATAGGAATGGGAACTGATTATACTTGGAGGTCACAGGATGCCGTAGGCATTTACTGGCCTTTGGAGGTATCATACCAGGAAGTGTGTTGACTCAGCTGTTTCAATAGCCTCAAATATGACTAGCTAGTTGTCCAAGCAAACATTCTGAACCTAACACCTCTCTGTTCTAGGCTTTGTCTGTCACCTTGCCTGTATGACTTCATTTCGCTCAATAACACAATGATTGGAAGATATGGGAAACTCCCTTGTTACCTCATCTCACAACTGAGAACCTGGAGAACAGGAGGCGCCTAAGCAACATCCAGATCCCAGAGCTAGCAAATGCCAAGTTCATATTTCATACCCAAATACGCGTGTCAGCAAGACCCATCGTGACCTCCAGGTTCAAGAAAAGAAAACTTCATTGAGGAGGGCAGAGCTGGGTTGCCATGAGAGAGGCTGTGTCACTCAATGAGCAGCATCTACACACTGGACCTCACATGTAGGCCAGTCTGCATCTTGCTTCCTTGTCTAGAACTGTGGCTTTGAAGAAGAGCCTAGAGACCAAAATGGATATATGCTCATTTCAGGGAGAGCATAGATTGTGGGTTTTGAGACAGTCCTTGTGTGCAACAGTAATAGCAGCTCCTGCCACTCACTCACAGATGGATCCTGACTTGGTAGATGTCATAGTTTACTTCCTGTCACTGTGATAAAGATTATGATGAACAGCTGCTTAGATAGAAAGCGGGTTATTTGGTTCACATGTTGGGTAGCCAGAGCAGCAACAGCACAAGCCAAGCAAGGATGTAGAGGCAGGAACTGAAGCAGAGGCCATGGAGGAATACTGCATCCTGGCTGGCTTTCCATGACTTGCACATCTTTTATAGTTACGATGTGGTTGACCACTCCAGGCGTGAATTTGAAACTTCTCTATTGGAAAGCTTTCCTATGACTTGAAATAGTAGACAGCCCAAACTACTTGAAATTGATAAATGGTAGCTCTTTGAATGTTCCTGACAGCTCACACATGGAAGATAACACACAGAGGTTTCTTGACACACAGTCTTTGTTTTATAGATAGGAACATTGAAATTTAGGAGGTTAAATAACTTTTCCAAGGTCACAGTTAGAAAGAAGGTATTTTTTCTGGTTACAAATCCTGTTTTATGCAGTATTCTAAAAATTATTTAGTTGTTAGTTAATTTATTTGTGTCTATATGTGTGTGGATGTGTGCTATAGTATGTGTGTGGAGATCAGAGGACAACTTATGAAAGTGAGTTCTCACCTTTCATTACATGGATTCTGGGGATCAAACTCAGGTCATCAGATTTGGTAGAAAACATTCTTACTCATCAAACCATCTTGCCAGTTTCCATTGAATACTTTTCTATGAAACTCTGAGGTTTGCAGTCATATGTCCATGTATGTCAGCAAATCAGAATATGGAAAGATATTCAGTGAAGCCTTTCCTTTGAAATCAGTCTTTGATCTTTAGAAAACCTGCTTGCTATTTTCATGTGGAATACCTCTGGAAAATGTATTTTCATGGCCAGTTTCTGATCAAAACGCACTCTCCTATGTGCCTTCAGGTGGTGGTGAGGACTTGAGCTCGGACATTTGGTAGGCAGATGCTGTTTCTGATGTATAGTCAGTTCCTGTGACTTCCATGGGCTGGTTGACAGGGATGAGGATCACAGTCATGTGACTTCTGCAAAATGTTCTGTGTCTTATCCAGAGCTGACAGCAGTAGAACATACTAGATAGAGGAGAAGTGGCAGAAGACTCCTGAATTCCATCACCTTTGTTGAAACAAAAAGAGACAGTTGAAATACTCAAGGTCAAGTGCCTAAGAAAATGATTCCATGCTACTGTAGCAATTGAACATGACCGTCCCTGAGGCCTAGCCAGCATTCGGCCTGGTGTAGAGACATACCTGGTCTGTGATATCTGGGCATCTTTAAGAAAAGAGGACATGAAAGGTAGGAGGAGAAAAGGGGTTAAGGGATGGGAGAAGAGATGTAAGAAGAAGGAGGGAAAAGGAACGGTGGCACAGGTCAGTGGCAGACAAAGGCTGCACATCAGGTAGAGTGGCCAACGTACGGCTGGAGGGATAGCAGAGCCAGAGCCTGCATTGCATCAAAGGTGAGTTAGTCAAGGATTTTGGGCTACACCTTGGACTCAGCTTTTAGGTTTATGACCACCCATTCATTCAACTGAAAAATCTCTAACAGAAACATAGGCATGCCCCTTGTACCTTCATAAGGATGTATGCTAATCCGTAACGAGTGGGTCCAGGAGCCAGAAGCAATGCATCTTGGGCTTTTCTGGAAAAGACATCCTTCACACAAGCCCTGATTTATATTTCTTTTTCTCTGTACCCGGAGGCCACTATTGGTATCCTTGAACATCAAACTACACTCACAGAACTGCATTTCATTGTGAAATGACCACATTCAGACAGTTACACTGTAACTTTAGGGACACTTGATCAATTATAATACATCAGAAAGATGCTTAGAGAAGCTAATATTCAATCGCTGTTCAACTTTAATCCTTTCTATTCTATCTTTTGCTTAGGACTATAAAATATGTCATTGTCCTAGTTTATCTAACATTTGCCTAAGTTCTTTTTCTTCAGTTTAATTAATTCTAAAATGAATGCTTAATAGCATGAAAAGGCATTACTGTTTTCAATGATAACTTTGTAAGTGCCAGACACAAACCAATAAAATGGGTTGACCAGGGATCTTGTCTTTCAGTCCTGGTTTGAATTCTGAAAGTCACCGAATGTCATGGAGCTTCATTTTCTCAAATGTAAAATTCACTCAAACAATACTTACCTCTCACTGCAGTCCAGTGTATATAAAATAATATTTGTAAATCCAGAGAGGTCTAGTGACTGAGAGGGGAGGAAGGAATTAAAGAAGGAAGGAAAGAAGAAACAAGAAGGATAAAAGAAGGGAGGAAGAAGTCTCGGAGGTATAGAGGGAAGGAAAGAGGAAGGATGAAAGAAGAGAAGAAGGGAAGGAAAGAGGGAGGGAAGGAAGAAGGGAGGGAGGGAGGTGGGAGGAAGGAGGGGGAAAGAAGAAAGAAGGATGAAAGGAGGGAAAGAAGGAAGGGAGGAGAAGCAGAAGCAAGCAGACAAAAAAGCAAGATGAATTCATTGCTGAAATCAGATACTGAGCACACAGAGGATGAGATAATTATGAAGAATACTAAGTATAATGGAAACAAACTGGTTTACACACCACTCATTTGTTCATTCGTGCATTCGTTGAATGTTTACTGGGTATTATTTTCAGTGACATCCGAAAATCCATTTACAAGGGACACTTTGTTCCTGGCCAGAGACTTTGTAATACTAATGTTGTTACAGGTCATGTGAGGAACTACCGGTCAAGTGAGAGGTTATAAATGAAGGTTTAAACACTGCATTTTCATGGATTTGACATTCAAGAATAATGAAGTAAAATTGGCTAAGATTACTCGTTTAAAATCATGGCCATCTACTTCTGGGTTTCTAAGCTTTTTGTCCCAATTTCATGACTATTAGTGGTTGGACTCGGGAGAATTGCTCAAAGATAAATGAAGCCCATGTGTTCCGCTCCTTTTTGACTGCAGATGAGAAGGCCAAGAGCAGGCAGCATCTGTCACAAGCAGTCACTTCCACAGTGACTTGTGTAATTGTCCCAGGTATCTGAACTGGCCATTTCTACAGTCTCTCTCTCTCTCTCTCTCTCTCTCTCTCTCTCTCTCTCTCTCTCTCTCTCTCTCTCTCTCTCTCCATAAAGGCCCTAAGTCTAGTGGGAAGGGTCTCAGGAACTACACATCTGTTTCTCTTCTGCTTCTAGAATAGTGCTGAATATTCTACGTGGCACCATAAAACCTACTGCCCTCCTGCAGACCCAGAACAGTGAAGAATCACGTGTTTAACTGTCCTGCTTGCCAGGTGCCATCCAAAGAGAAGGTCTTACTGGAGCTTTATACCGTCTAGACTCTTTCATGATCCTTCCCTGTGGGAAAGACTGAAGGGGGTCCTGATAGCATGAATTTAGTAATGAGTTCACAAATAAATCATTGTCCCTTCTCTCAAGAATATTAGTAGGAACTGGATGTGGTGGCACATACCTGTAATACCAACATGTGGGAGGCTGAGGCAGGAGAATTCCTGATGAAAAGCCAGCCTGTGCTTTACAGCAAGTTCCAGGCCATTTGGGGCTGCATAGTGAGGATTTGTCTCAAAATACACACACACACACACACACACACACACACACACACACAAAACAGATGGCAAAATGAAATTATAGGAAGGAAGACAGACAACACAAGCCCCTCCCTGTTTTCTCTCATGGAATAGTAAGAAAAAAATTAATTAATAAACAAAAGCTATATATAAATATATATAATTATATGCTATGACAATATATGATAATGTGAATGCAGTCTTTCTCTCAAATACCTCTGTATGACATACTTATCCTTGTGATGATGTGTTGATACAGTATCAGCACAACAAGATGAAGGAGGTGAGTTGTAGTGTGGTTTTAAGCTACCACATAACTGTTTCTTAAATGCAAGTGTTATAACACTACCATAATTGGTCTGATAGCTGAGACGGCAAGAGTAACTGACTGGCAGGCAGCATATATGATGTGGATACAGACAAATACAGGAAACTCCTCCATGGCAAGACGGAGTGAGCCGGTGCAAGATTTGATTTTCTCGTGTTGTTTGCATGATATGCCATTTAAAACATAGGCATTATTATTTCTAGAATGTTCTTTTCTATATTTTTGGACCATAGTTAAGTTTTGCAACTGAGAAATTTAAAACTCAGGATAAAGCAGGGAGTTTAAGGGGGGTCTCTTGGATATGATTAGGTGTAATAAAATCTTATGAGCTATAGAATACAGGGGTAAGCACCAGTGTTGTGAAACTGAAAGGAAGAAGCCTGATTCTTCCTCAGGAAGAGGTGAGAGAAAAGGAAACTATTAAAAGAGATGAATACTACTATGCATGGCACATGAAATGCATGTTATATCTTTATTGCTTCTGTTCCACGACTGGGGTGAGAGGAGAGCTGTCTAGTGACATATGAATGTTTAGTCAATCCTTAGAAGAAAATTTCCTATAAAGGAAGATGGGTGGCCTCTTATATGTCCCACAGGGAAATGTTCACACATTGCCTGTGCCTCCGATGAAGATCCTAGATTCAGGGTTGACCACAGGATAAAGATAAAGACCAACCTGATCTGAGAGACTGTTCAAAAGCCCCATTGGACGGGGAATCAGTTTTGATAGAAGCCACCTGCCAATGTTTTAAATTATTCTTCCTTTCCTTTAAAAAGCTATTATCTCCCTTCAAGCCTGAAATAGCTGGAACACCCCGTAACAAACATGTGTTTATTCACAAAGTTATTGGTATTTCACATAACATTTGGCAGGAAGAACTGGGAGGAAGCCACAGTTAGGGACAGAGGATAGACACAGATCCCAAACACCACCAATCTCATCAGCTGGAGTCAAGCTTTCCACACACTACAGTGTCTCTGGAGCATAGCCAATCCATCAATCACGTTCTGGAGACTGTATCCTGCAGCTGAGAGGCAAGGCAAGATGAAACCCATACATGTCAGTTTTAGCATAGACACAAGGATATTTTATTTTTAAGCTCACTTTGAGAGAATTTAGAAGGAATCACTCAAAACTATATGGGGAACAGCAAGTTTTTTTTTAATGGTCCATAAATTGAATCTGGAAAGAAAAACTGGTGATAAATATGGATGTCTGAAATCCCCATTTCTAAAAAATATCCTAAATTAAACTATGAGTGCCAATAAAAGTATGGGTGTCTGCAATTACTTGTATTAGTATTTAAATATACAACCTCCATCTATTTTTATCTAACCTCTAAAGCAAAGGAAGATTTGTGCCTCCTATTTAAAATTTTTACAAGGATTATTTTGTCTCAGATTTTTTTTTACAAAGCAATTTTGTTGGAAAAAAATGTGTCTGGGTATCTTTGATGCTAATGTTAAAACAGCATGCTAGCAAAATGCCCTTGATAATGGCTAAATCAATGTACCCAGACAGGATCACTTGTTTCTGTAATTTAAGACAATGTGGTGTATGGTCTTTTCTTTATTCTTAAAGTCTTTCTTCAAAGTCAGCCAAGGAGATGGTGAAAAATCACAGAATCACTTTTAAAATCTCTTTTCCATATATGGCCAATTCCTCATTCATCATGCACAATTCAGTTCTGTTGTTTCTGGTCCAGGGCCTCCCTGGAGTCCTATTGGTAATCTGCCCGTAGAGAAAACCATAGTCTTCGACCTTAATTCATAGCCCCCTTCCTTCTAAATGAGGTCTTGACCTTTAGCCTACCCCCTTACACACTCTCAAACAGCAGTTCTCAACCTACCTAACGCTGTGACCCTCTAATATAGTTGTGTTGTGGTGACCCCCCCATCATAAAATCATTTTCATTGCTAATTCACAATGCAATTTTGCTACCGTTAGGAATCATAATGTTAATATTTTTGATACAGTTTTTGTCTAAACTCTTCTTTCATTCATTAATTTGTTTAGTCCATATTCTTTCTTCCTTCCCTTGGTCATTAGTTTGGGGACTTGGATTTCATGGTAAACAAAGGTCAACTCTAGCATACTTGTGGCTTTACCACACAGTGCTACACACTTTACTAATAGCCAGGCAGGTGGAAAACACACAAGTCTTACTTCTCCAGTCTGCTCATCCCACTTGTACATAATCCCTTGGTGGAATTGCTTCAAGTATTTTCAGTGTAACTTGAAAATATTTCCACTGTGTCTGTCTGCCTGCCTCTCTTCTCTTCCTCTGCCAACATTATCTTTGGCCTGGAGTAAAGCAATGCTTCCATAATGGACTACTTCCACTTCGCATTGTTGTCTCCAATTTATTTCCCTCACACAGCTTTAGCAATCGTTTAAACATGGGTCAGGTCACACCGTGGCAATGAGAAGTAACTTTCCAATGTCTTACTTACAAAGACAGCCTTGGAAGAGGTCCACACCAGATCCCTATAGCATTCTGTAACTTTGGGCTCCATCTGCCCTTCATCCTTTCTCTAATTCATCCTCTAGAACCACATGTGCCTTTCTCTAGTGGTACATGATGCTACAGGCTTGTCTCCATAGAACGTTCTTCCTCTCAGGGTTAAAATATAACTTCTTTTTACCCTTTGGTACTTCAGACAAGGTCTCTTCAGAATGAACACTTCTGGTTGTTTTTTCCTTCTTTGCCTTGACTCTTTACTACCTTTAAAAAGTGATTTATTTTTTGTGTGTATGAGTGTTTTGCTTCTGTGTACATACTTATGTGGCTGGTGTCCATGGTCAGAAGAGGGCCTCCAATCCTCTGGAGTTAGAGATGTTTATGAACCTCTGTGTAGGTTCTGGGAGTTGAACCAGGGTCATCCACAAGGGCAGTAATGCTTGTAACTACCCAACTGTCACTCCAGCCCAACCCTTCATCTTCATGACATGAACCCTATTTGGAATGATTAAGTTAGCTCACATGCCTGTGGCTGGTGTTGAACGTTGGGATACAGGTTCCATAAGGGCAGGGATTCTGCTTGTCTCCTTTAATGTACCCAGAACTTAGAAGAGAGTCAGTTATAAAGCAGGTGCTGATTTATTAAAGCAGTAAATGTGGATATGTTCTGAAGACAGTTACTCATAAACTGAAGGGCAGAAAAAAAATGAGATCCCATGACTCTACAACCAGGCCCCTAACTCAAAAAATTCATATTAAATGAAGAAAAACATGTTATTTAAATCTATTCCAATAGAACACCAGATCCTCTAGATGAATATTCAGATGTAACATATCAGCCTGTCTCTGGAATACTTGTAATATTTGAGTTTTGTTCTAGTTCGGTCTTGTTTCATGGCAAGCCGTTTGACGGACAATGGCTGGCTAAGATGACTGTCAGTGGTGGGAGCATGAAAAATGTTATGTTGTGGAACTGAGTATCTTAGCACTGGGCCATGGTGAACTACCACAGAAGCCTAAGGCAAAGTCACAAACTCCACCAGTCGCAGAAGTTCTTTGGAGTAAAGTTTCCTGACCCCAAGGAGCTCAAGACAAGGAGAAGCACAGAACACTAGAGAGAGAGGAAACACTGTGAATATTCTCTATAGGGTTTGGTATTTGCTGGACAGTAAAATGGCCTTCTGATATAAAAATACAGACCAGGGAATGTCAATATTTGGAGAAAGTTGGAGAATGCCAATATTCCTACAAAAAGGAAGGGAGTCTCACTCAATGATGAGTTAGACATTGGTGTTCTTCATCCTGTCCTGTATGTAGGGCCACGGATATTAACACTACATTGGCTTGCCACTCTATTACATGATAGTTCTTAAGCCTATTATTCAGTTTCCGGTACAAAACTGGGAGCCATTTTCGTATGGTACAGATAGGTGTGCCTTCAAGGTTCTTATACATTTGAGACATTGAACCCAAAAAGTCCTGTGAGCTTCAAATCAAGTACATAGAGACTCAGACTAACATTTCCTAGGAATCTGGCATTTCCTTCAAGTACGGGGCAATGAAACTTTCACCCCAGGTCACCACCTGAGAAGTGTGTTTAAAGGACCCTCAGCATCTGCCTGAATGCACCGTGCTGTGTTAGTCCATGCAATAGAATGAAAATCTGAATACATCGGACTGGAAATGGCACTTTCGTTGTTCTGTTTAAACACACTGAAGATCCCTTTTGGCAGGAGGCCTGTGTTTAACTAGAGTTGCTGAATATAGAATAATCATGGGTGGAAAGGAAGGTTTCCTTGAATATATTTTCTTGAGATAAATGTGGATCCCAGCCATGGAAGAGAGTTGTGTAGCTAGAAGAGATTGAAACAGCACTGCCAAATGGGACTCTCTTCCATGCCATTCACTGACGTCTCCTTTCCTTGACTTCTGCAGGTCTCTTGGGTCCTGTCTAGCATCACCTCCTGGGGAACCACTGATACTGGGGCTCTTTCCAGTGCTCCAGTCTAAACAGAGACGTTATCATGTGTCAGGGCTTCACGTCTGGGCTATTTGGCCAGTGAAGGATGAGTGACAGTTGGACTCTTATTTAAGAACTGTTCAATTGTTTTTACATGAAAGGGATTTGTGCATGTATCAGTTCAATCCCTACTCTCTCACCCCGCTGACCCAGGAAAACAGCCGGACAGGATACCTACCCTGGTAGCAAGGTAGAGTTAAATTTCTCCACAAATGGGCAATCTGAAGGTGGGAGAGTCTTTTAAACATCAAGTTCAGGGGATCAGTTGGCCACTGGACTGATCTTGTTCCTTAAAGATACTGTATTCATTTCTTCTACTTACAGTAACAGGTGGCTTAACAACTGGCATTTTTCTTTCACGGGATCCACTCTCCCAGTCAGGTGTTAACTGCTGATTTCCTCTTTGAATCAGAAGAGGCAACTTTACAAGTGTCTCACCTTCTCTGGAGATTGTCATTCATTCCTGTATGCCCTGACTCGAGGAATATAGTCCTGGGTCTTTATCTCCATTGCCACAGGAAATTCCTCAGCATCTTTTCCTAAACTATTTCCCTCCATGTCCCTCTGTGTCAGTTCTGAAGATCCCAGTCATTAAATTAAGTTCTACTCTAGTCTACCATAGCTTCGTCTTAGCCCATTATGTCTGCACACAGGGTTCTAAATAGATTCTCATTTTAAGGGAAACCGTTGACGTGCATCTTCTATTCATGTCATTCACCCAAACACTGAGCACTTTAACTTTGTAAACAACCTGTCTAGTCATTTGGGATATTCTTGAAGCATCCCGCCCCCTAATATGCCTCAGCCTAAAAAGACAAAGAGAAGCAAATGCACACTTGTTAGGGCCATCTGTATGCAGGTGGTCCGAAGCTGCATATAAAACCTCTGGAGCAAGCCGGTAAGTGGTATTCTTCCATATTTCCACTATATTCTTTCTTGAGTTCCTGCCCTGACTTCCCTCAATGAAGGAAGTGTAAACCGTATAAACCCTTTCCTTCTCGAGTGGCTTTTGTTCAGTGTTTTATCACAGAGGCAGAAAAAAAATAGCTGGAATATCAGTGCATATGTTTTCGTGCATATGCGTATGCATATGTGAAGCTTGGAGATCAAAATCAGGTGCCTTCTTCTATTCTGTTCTACGTTCCTTTCTGAGACAAGGCCCCTCACTAACTTTGGACTCACCAAGTCAGCTAAAATGGCTGGCCATTGAGTCTAGGGATCTGCCTGTCTCTGCACCCCACCCCATCCAGCACTGATGTATATCACTCTTACATGGTTTCTGGGGGGGGGGGGCGGTCCAAACTCCGACCCTCGCTCTTGCACAGAAAGCAGCTTACTCACCTAGCCCCACATCCTGTATGGTCCTTCTAGATAATTCTGGTACTGTGCTCATCATGAGCACTATTTTGTACATGAAGACATGGAGACTTATGGATTTTCTCCAAAAGAAGCATTTTAATGCAAAGTCAGGATCCAAAGCCCCGCTGCTTTGCTACAGTGCTTTCCTGCTTATGAAACGGTAGACGCTGACACCCCAACCCACTGGCAAGCTGATTATGGTCACACTTGGTCGGGCACTTCATAGCAGTTTCATCTCCTATTTTAGCCCATCCTATTTTGGAGACACAACTAGCCCTGACAAGAATCTACTTCCTTTATTTGAGTCACGTCAGTCAGCTGTTCATCAAGTTTGCCCTCAAGCTTCCCGACCTCAAACTACACCCAGGGCCCAGATCACCTCCCACAGGCAAGCAAGCTACAGGAAGCGACCTGAGCCTGGCCTCTCTCCTCTGCAGTCTGTTTTCAGGAGCAGGGCTGGAGAGTGTTGACTGATGTCCATTTTTATCTAATTTTATCCGCCCTCAGGTCATTGGAATCACATAATACCGCTCAATGAAATGGTGATCATGTGCTCTGTGTACGAGTTAAGAATTTTAGAAGCTGTGGATTGAGCCTTACTGACTCATCATCCTCAAATGTCCCCAAACATTTTTCACGATTGTTTACCAGTAATAAAATCTCAGTTGCACTTGGGACGAGGAACTTATTTTTAACTTCTTTTGTGTTGTTGTCGGGTGTGGAGAATGGTCACCGTGAATGTTCCTGATTCATTTACCCTTAACTCCTAAAAATATTGTCCACAGGAAGGATGGTGGTTTGTTTGCCATGTCAACAATATTTTATTTTGGTTTCCTTTCAAACAAAATTCCACATATAGCCAATTTAAAAAACCAACTAGAGTGCCCTCAGTATGGTTATACATTTCAGGACTCTTTTCTCTCCAAATCCTCTCAGGACATAAATGGTATTTTGTTGAGGGATGCAAAGAGAGGTAAAGTATGGATTTCAAAGAGGAGATGTTTTAGAAATTAGGGAAACTCATAATTTCTACTAAAATATTTATTTTAAATGGACTACCATTTAAATCACATCTGGATTTGTATACAATTTCAGTGATGTCTCATTCATACTGTATTACATAAAATTGTAGATTTTTCAAATGTTCCCAATTAATAGCATTGATGGGAATTTTATTACTTTATTTGATCAGGATTCTGGAGCTGGAAGAAGCTAACTGGAACTGGAATGATCCTCTTTTATAAGTAGGAAAACAGCCCTAGAAAGGGCACATGACTTCCTCTTAACTCTATAATGAATATATGAATCATGCCTAGAAGATAGATGGCCTCAGTCCTTAGGAAAAGGAGTCTGGTGACAGCCACACACTGGTTGGCAGGTTGGGCAAAGGTATCATGACCTGTAAGAGTTGCCAAGATGAAGTCATCTACAAATACTTATTAAGTAACTGAATTTCTTACCATAATAAACCACAAAGCCTTCACTGACAACTTGATGACTTGAAACATGTAATCTCACAGGGCTCTAAAGTACAGTTGCCATGAATTTCTGTCTCTTAGACAGGGTCACTCTCTATAGCCCAGGCTGGCCTGAAAGTCAAGGCTAGCTTCATGACTCAGCCTTCCAAGCAATGAGATTACAGGTGTGAACCACCAGGGGTATCTCAACTACTGTGAACTTTACAGGGCAGCAAGACCTCAGGATGAATACTTGCTTGTGGCTAAAGGACAACTGTCAGGACTTTGTAAAGGGACTTTCCTCCATCGGTGCCCAAACCACGTGGCTATTTTCCTAAGTCCTTTATGCTAAGTAGAGATGCTAGCCTGTTCCATGCGAGTAGACTACACCTGGATACATGAATATCTTCACTGTAGAGGCATCCCATTTTAATGTCCCTTTGTTTATCTGGCTATCATTTCTGGAAGCTTCCATGTGTGAAAGAGATGAGACTCCCCATGTTCTTTGTGCCATCTCTGTTATCTTTGGGTCAGTCTAGGGACTCCTGAATAGGCTTGAGGCCTACAGGTTGTTTCTGCTGCTCTCTCTGTGTTCTCGGAAGGGTTGTTGACCTGTTGGTGGAAGAAGGAGTCAACTTAGCAGTCCTGGATCGGTTCTGTGTCTCAGTGAGGCCAAGTTGGGAATTCCCCTTCCCAGATCAGTTAAACCTCTGGTAAAACCCCATGAGTCAGGCTCTGTCGCACCAGGTCCCTTAAGGTTAAGTCTTAGCAAGGAGAACTGAGAACTTCAGGTATATTTTAAAATGGCGATGTCCCTACCCCGTGTGTGGGGAAGTGACACAGTATTTTACTTTCTTTTTCACAGTAGGAGTCTGTTAGAGGTAAAACTCGGGAAAGTTTCTTTGATTGGACCCTCTAAGATGTCCAATTCTCAGGCTTGAGCAGATGGGAACAACAGTGATTGGTGATTTGTTGGTGGTTGTTAGTGGTTTCTGTTTCCGCACTTCTGCTTTTGGTGGACTGAAGTTCTCCATGCTCACATGAGCCTGCTGCTTTTGCTTGTGGGCAACAGTCTGTGACCTCAATTCTCTGAAGACTCTAAGAAGAGCTGTCGGTTCACTTTATTCAATTTGTTGTCGTTGTTGTTGTGAACTCAGAGCACATTTTGGGTTTTCCTTTATGGGTGGAGAACAGGTTCTCACCATGGAGTCACTGGTGGTCTCAAATTCATTGTTATCTTACCTCAGCATCTCACAGGTTGGGATTATAGGAGCATGACGCCACACCCAGCCACAGGGTTGCTTTCCCTGAATTGCACTGAACCTGGAATCTTCCCAGATGGTAGCTGTGAATCTGAAGTCTGAACCAAATAGCTAGATGAGCCAGCAGGCCCCATCCTAGGTTTGGGGATGCTTCTCTATGCCTGGGGTGTTCTGGTTCCAAGATGAAGGCTCTACTGCCCTTTCAGAAGGCCCTGTCGAATATACGCACTGCTGATGTACAGTGTTCTTGTAGGTTGACCACAGTGTTCTTGCAGGTTGACCACACATACGTAGAGGCCAGTTGCTTGCAACTAGCTCCTGTCAGAGGTCACCCCGTTTTGTAGATGTCTGAGCGCCCAATGCCTTTGCTTCTCATTCTCAAGGGCAGACATTCACAGATCAGTGGCCCTGAGGGAGGCAAAGAAGAGCATGGCAACAGGAAGAGGATGCTGGGCTTTAGGTGAAGCAGTTAAGAGGAAGCATCTTTCAAGGCCTGAGAGACAACAGGCTTCTGCAGAAGTGGTAGGGGTGGGGCAGAGGGCAGAAAAAAGGCCCCAGAATCTGCTCAGTCTTACTTCTGCATCTAAAAGAAGGACTCTCAAACGACTGAGCCTAGCTCTTCTCCAACATTCACAGAGGTCTTGCAGAAATGCTGTTTCTGTTTGAGTGCCTCTGATGCCAAATTCTGCGTTTCTAACAGTCCCTGGGGAGGGGTGGTTAGCAATACCATAACTTAGGCCATGCCGTGAGGCACAGGGGTCTAAGAGGACTCCCTCTGTGCTGACATAGACAACACAGCAGTAGTTGCTCCCTTTGCTTTCTGAGCTCCTCATAGGCGTCCTTCGTTTGACACAGTCCCTTCTGGAAAAGTAAATGGACCCTCTGTGTTTCTGAGGCCAGAGCTTTGTTCTAAGCCTCTCTCAAGTCTGTTCTCTGCTAGGACTCCTCTTTCCCTGGAGGCCTCCGTGATTCATGGCTCTAGTGGGCTTCTGTACCCTTTCTTGTGCCTACCAAAGCATTCTCCTGATCTGTCTCCTGATCAGCTGTAGGTGTTGAGTGCAGACCATACATCTTATTATGCTCCGCTTCACGGGGCTCAGATGGAGCTCTGGGCCTTCGGAGACTGCACAGCGTATTCAAAACAACCTAGACAAGAGTGTAAGCCTCGGCTCCATCACTCAGCAGCCCTTAAAGCCAAGACAAAGGGCTGCTCTTTGAGTTTTAGTGGTGGTGATAGGTGCAAAGAATGTTTATCCCCCCACGGGATTGCTGAGAGAAACAGGGAAAGTAGAGTTAGCCAAGTGTTACATCAAGTGTCTAACATAAAGTCAACACTCCATAAATTTAAACCCTCTCCCCCTCGAGTCCATTTTTCCTTTGCCCTTATTAGGAGTTAATGGTATGTTCTCTTCCTGATGCCCTTTCCTTGAAAGAATACTATGTCAGATGCTACATTCTTGGGAGGTTTTCCTCTATCCCCACAGTCCAGTGAAGGCTGGAAACATCTCACGCCTGCTCTACCAAATACCATAGCTTAATGATGGCGTCTACTGCAAAACATCAATGCTACCCTTCACAATCGGATGTCCACTGACAGCTGCAACCCTGTGCTACCTCTCGTCGTGAGAGAATATTGTGCCACATACTGCTAGACTGAACAGATCAGAATACAAGGTATAGCTTCCTGTTTTTATATCATTGCTAAACTAAAATAAAAATGTGGATTGATCCACAGAATATCTGAGACCATCTGTATACAAGAAGGATTTTGCAGAAATTGGGAGAGGGGAACTTCTCGTGGTGTCTCATTATATCAAATTTTCTGCGCGAGCCATTTAAATTCAATAGAAATGTGCGGCTAAAAATTATTATCAGGGGCTGGCTGTGTAACTCTGTGGGAAGAATGCATAATCAGTGTACATGAGGCGCTCAGCATCCCCCCACCCCAAAATGTCCTTCTATTATGTCTTAAAACAATACACTTCTGTCAGGTCAAATTCAGCCGTTCTACTCCATCACCATTGTTTCCTGATTGGTATTTTTGATGACGTACATGAACATTGTTCTCGGGAAAACCCAGTGAGTTTTCTTTAGATAAGATCTCAAATCCAATCTGCATTGTCAGCTGACCACGTGACACACACCTGTAATCCCAGATCTTCGGAGACAGTAGAATAGTTTTTTTAGGAGTAAACCGTTTAGAGCAGCAGAGTATCTCACTGCAGACACAGAGCCAGGAACTGTGATCAAATGATAGGCACGACTTGAGAGGGAGCTCTGGGAGAGCCAAAAAAGTCTCTCTTGCATGTTCCCTCTCTTAAAGCCTCCAATAAGCTTCTACAAAAGGAAAACAGCGCACTTTGGAGTGAACCGAGGAAGGGCTGCGGATTAGAGGGAATTTCACACATTGTCAAGCGCCATGGAAACACCTCATGTGCCTGTGGATCGGAACGAGTCCGGGAGACTCTTGGATGAAAGGAAAAGAGCTTGTCTAGGAGTTGCTGCAGGATGGACAGGGCTGATTAAACAGCCCCAGCGGCATCGCAGGTCACCCAGTCTCTGAAGAGCAGCAGGCACTAGCTGACAGACAGACACCTCTCCCGCACATGCTCGAGTGAGAAGTGGAAAGAACTCTGGGCAGGACTATTTTGGGTTCCCGGTGACCTGTGTTGCTATGACATCTGAGCTTCGTGGTTAGGCCGGATGCCGGATGTCGCCCAGCAGCTGATCAAGAAACCTCTGAAAGTTCCTTTCTCTTCTCGGAAATCATCTGCGCTTCACAGCTGAGGGAAAAGTGGTTTGGGCTGCTCTGTTTTGGGGGGTTTCCCCGCCCCCAGCCCAAGTGAACTAAAACAATTAAGGGCCTTGGTCCTATAAGCAGCTTTTAAAGTCACAAGGTTTAAGGCGCTGCTTTTGTACATGTTTATGTTGATTGTGTCAGTAGCTTATTAACCACCGGAGAAGCACACACTTGGTCAAGTATAAAACAATGCCTCTCTCTTGAATCTTCACACTTTGTAACAAGAACTGACATCCAGAGCCAAGCAGAGTTTTGACTGGTATGCACTGGAGTAGCGAGGCTCAAGACTAGGAAATTTAAAAATATGAACAGGTGAAAGAGAGGTGAAAGAGAAAAAATTGAAATATGGTTTCAATCTCCCCAAGTCAGTGAGTGTGGAAACTTAAGTCTCCATCTAATCACTGACCACCACCCAGGTAGACACGCCGCCATTGTAAGGTTCCGTAAAAGCCCATGCTCTGTATTTACTGAGATCATACTATACTATTGGAGGTGTAAAAGGTATCTGGGAACTTCTGAATTCTCAGATCCATTTCTATAGCTTGAGCTTGATGTGTCTTCCCAAAGGTCATGAAGGGAATGGTGTTAGGAGAAAGGGCCTATGGGCAGTGACTAGGTTGTGAGGTTCTTCTTAATGGAAGGCTAGGAGCTTGATTAAAAGGACTCACTCTTCTCTTCCCTTTGTGTGAAGATGTAGGTTTCTTCCCATTAGCAGATGCAGCCTTAAGTCACCACCACCTGGGAAGTGAGACGCAGACCTCTTAAAAATAACTGAACCTATCAGAGTTCTCAGGCTAGAGAGATGTCTGAGAAGTTAAGAGAAAGTGCTCCTCTTATAGGGGACCCAAGTTTGCTTCCTAGTACCCATGTTAGGCATCATTAACTCCTGGAGCTCTACCCCCAAGGAATTTGATGCTCCCTACTGGCCTCTTCAGGCATTGCACACACACACACACACACACACACACACACAGACACACACGCACATACACAATTGAAAATATAAAACAAGATGTTAGACTTTGCAAGCTCTAGGCCTGTGAGAGCTAATGTTTACTCTTTATAAATCATTCAGGCTTTGATAGTTTCTTATAGGAGCGCAGAACAATAAGGTCTCTACCTCCAGGTGTACTAACTCAGAAGGTCTGGGGGAAGGTCCATAAATCAGCTTCACTAGAATGGCTGTGTCATAGCACACATGCAGTCAGGATTTTTGAAGAATGAGTGACAGCATTTACTAAACATGCTCAGTGATCTAATCCAGAAACTCCAAGCACACCCAACTGGGAAAAAATGGCAGCCATCTGTCTGAAACGTGAGTCAGTTAGTAGGGACCCACTAGATAAGGGGCTTCAGTGTTATGCTTCAAAGTATTCTAGGATAGAACTCAACACCCCTCTTTTATGTATTTGATATCTGTTTCCTCCTAAATAAACTGGTTTCAGTCTAAAGGTGAAAGGGGGTGTGGGCAGCTGGAACCAGAAAGGAAATAAGAGACATATCCAGGAATTTTAATCAGAATGAGGTCATAGTAGGAAGCTGTTGTTTGTCTGCATTTTTTTCTCTCTTTTTAAGCAGAAAAAAAAAATTCCACCCAAGAAGCAGAGCAGTTGATCTTGCACCTGTGCTTCTGTGTCTGATAGTTATGTGGATCAAAGTGGGGAGAGCAGACTCTTAGAAACAAACACCTGCCTATCTCTTGGACACACAGCACTTTCTTATTGCCAGACATTCTTACCCTGGTACCAACTGGGAACAGATCCCGAGCCATTTGGACAGCATACCAGACAGGAGGAACTGCTGAGGACCATCCAACCACACAGCCATCCCTTCCCTTCACATCCATTGGCTCCTGGGTCCTGATCCATAAAATGCCTTCCGTGATGTCCTGCCTTCAGAGAGGAGGAGGAGAGGCTTTGGGCTCACGTGGCTGCAGTCCAAGTCTTACCAGTAGTTTCATAGACTTGTGTTTAAGGACCAATTTGTAACTTTCCTGTGCCCTGGTGTATCTACATGTGAATTAAAGATGCTAGCAATTCTTACTTTTTGGACTTCCCAGGAGTGTTCAGTGAGATAATAAATATCAAGAAGAATTCTTGGCACCCATAGCTGTAAATCGGTCCTTGGGTCTGGCGTATATATTGCTCTGATTTCTTTGTTTCTTCGTTTCTTTCTCCTTTTTAATGAGGGCATGCTATAGACAGAATTCCTGGCTTGAAAACATTTCTGTATCACACCCCTTGTCATGATTCAGTATTCCAACCTCCCACATGTGATCCTGCTCGGCGGTGATGACCGAGCCTTCCTCACTGTGGACCTATGTTACGATAGACATCTACAACACACGCCCATAATTCAAATAGGTTTTAGCACACAGGTTCATTATTACTCCCGACCATTATGTCTCTAAGTCTCCTGTTGCTAATTTCAATGTTCTTTGTCCCTTGATGTCCAGGTTGGTCCTATCCTCTGTGATATTGAGAAATGGAAGGTATGAATGAAATGACTCAAAAGCATTTGAGCTGTTAAGAGTGTAGGCTCCACAGATATGAGAACCAGAGTCAGATCTTATCACCATCACAACGGCAGTCACAGACCCATGCAAGCCTGTAGGAAGCAAAACAGGGGGAACCCTGGGACTTGCTGGCTCTCATTTTAGCCAAAGAATCGGATTTCTCCAGACCCTGCATAGAGGCCTTGATTGGAAGGGATAAGGCAGACGGTGTTAGAAGAAGCATCTAATGCTTTCCTCTGGCTACTTTGTGAGCACACAGATACACAGACATGCATACAGGTGTGTTCACACACCACCACCCTCCATGCACTTGCGATGTTTCTCTTCTAAACATTTATAGCGTCCTCATTATCTAATTTCAACGTTCATTATCTGCCAATGAAGAATTGAATAATCAGATGCATTAGGTGTCCTCTCCACGTTCTCAAGGCAGTAAGCACTGCAATGGGCTTTAATTAAGGACCTTGTATTCCAGAGCGAAAGCTGTTTTCAGTACACTGTGACACAATATCTGAACAAGCATGCATTCACATGCTTCAAATCTCTATCAAATATCTCTTCAGTTAAAATCTTGAACTCAGGGCTGAAAGCCTGAAAGCCACCAAATCTCTGTCCCTGTCCCACTGTTAAAGCTTCTTTGATTTTAAAACTAATATTTCCTCTAAATAGCAAAATCTTACAAACAGCAATCAATAACATGACTTAATACCACACTCAGTGTCTTTATTTCAAGTCTTTATTTCAAGAATAACTCACATTCAATGTAACTAGGCCGGCTTTGAGTAGTTTCCATTTTTAAAATGTTATTCTTTTTTTACATGGTATGTGGGCCAGTTGCTTACAGGTAGGTCTATGTATCACATATGTGCCTAGTGCCTTTAGAGACTAGAAGAGGACCTGAGATCCTCTAGAGCTAGAATTATAGATCATTCTGAGCCACCAGGGGTGTGGTGAATTGAACCCAGTACTCTGCAAGAGCAAGCAAGCTCACTGCTACTGCACCATCTTTCCTGGCTGGGTTTTAGGTGTTCTGTGTGGTCCTTGTGATTGAACTCAGATCCTTGTCCATTCTGGGTCAGCCTGCTGCCTCTAAGCTTCATCTCCAGTCTTTAGGAATCAAAGTTATATCACCACATCTGTATTTCAAATTGCCACTTCCTCTACTTGAAAATTATCTTGTCTATCTGGAATCTTCTATAGTTTGGGGATAGAGTTAGGGCTATCTGTTGTCTTGCAATTTGCCATTTGTGTGTATATATGCGAAAATATAATTGTCTTTCCTGACTGAATTGTGAGTAATCTTCCAGACTAGAATAAGTTTCCTTTTCAATTAATTTTGTTGCTTATTAGTAGAGTTAATTTCATAATTTGCTTTCCACAAGTGAATAGGTTGGCTGTGAAGGCGACCTCTATTTTCTCATTCACTCATTGAAAGGAGTTACTGATGGAGAATTAGCATTGATAGGGTGATAACTATGAAAAAATACATGTGGCTAAGAAAATAGAAAAGTTGGTGTAATTCAAAATGACACATATGTATTGAACACCAGTTATTTCTGTCAGGAATTAGAAAGTAGTATATTCCTTCTTCCTGGGTCTCAAGGGTTTAGGATCTAGCTGAGGGAGTTGAATGTTTACGTAAAATGCAATCTAAGAACTCTGAGCTAGAATGTCAAGGATAGCAGATAACCCAAGGGGTCAGGAAAAGAGAACATACTGTATGCTGCAGAGGGCAGCACCATGAGATAGGGATTGACCTATACCTCGGAGAACTGCAGATGAGGAGAGAGAGAGGCAGAGAGACAGTCAGACAGAGACAGAGAGACAGAAAGAGACACAGAGAAATAGAGAAAGAGAGGCAAAGAGAAGGAGAGGGAGAGAGGGGGGAGAGAGAGACAGAGAGAGAATGAGAAAGGTCAGTTGCAAAAAGTAAGGAAGAACAAACAGAGAAGCAGGAGATACTGCTCTTAGGAAGGCATAGTAATTAGAGCAGGCTATTCTCACCAAACATTACGTTTTGGAGGGGGGGGTAATAAATATTTGCACCACTATTTTGTCAAACCTTGTTTTTACAATGCCTGTTCCACTTCCTTCAGATACAAGGTCTTCAGTCTGCCAAAACTCTATGACCTTCTCCTCAGCCAGTTTCCTTCCCTCCTGTGAACTTGAGCAACCTTTAGCAACAAATGTATCTCAGTTTAAAGCAAACCTCTTAGCTGCCAGGCATGGTGATGTGTGCCTACACTTCAAGGCACTGAGAAGCGCGGGACGATCACCTGAGTCTGAGAGTTCCTGGGTGATCATAGGCAGTGAGGTAGGAGATCCTTTCCTTTCAGGAAAAGGAAAAAACAAAACAAAACACACACACACACACACACACAAAGGAGGAGAGGAATGGGAGAAGGAGAGAGAGAAAAGAATCTTGCAGGCAGGATTCCTACAGAGACACTCAGGCTATTTAACTTCTTAATAAATGGGCATTTTTTGGGAACCCACCAACTGCAGCAGCCCATCCCCACTCCTACAGGGTCCCAAATACAACCACTGTAGGTATATAGTGTATAAAGGCCATAACACTTTTGTTTCCTCAGGAAATCACTAGAAATGGCAGTGCCTTTGCCCTGGGAATGGACCTTGTGTACTAGACAAATCTAAATGTTTGCTTTTCTTAAGGTGAAGATCTTCAGGGTTCAAGGACCACTGGTACCACAGCAAACCAGTGAGCCTAGTCTGACTGGAAAATGAGAGCAGGGTCTTGCCAAATTCTGAAATGTCACCAAAACAGTTGTGGCAAAGTCAGCGATGGCGAATGACAGCACATTTGTTAATTATTAGCACGTTGTGTGTGTGTTTGTGTGTGTGTGTGTGTGTGTGTGTGTGTGTGTGTGCGCGCGCGCGCGTGCAAGTGTGCATAGGCAAACATTGGTGTGCATGTACTAGCTGCCCCTAAGCCACCTAATTTGAAAATATGAAAGTGAGGATGTTGTAGGTGCCCCTTGGCAGCCCCTGCTGGCAATTAAATAAGCTGTGCCTTCAAAAGGATTTTGCATCCAAACCAATAACTCTTAGTAGCTGAAACCCTCTTGTCTTAATATTTGATGGCCAGCTAGCACTAGAAGTTCCTAGCGTATTTTTTATTTTTAACTTTATTTAGATGTTTCTAATCTAGTTTTAACTTTTCTTTTTACTAATTCCTCACTTCTGGGTGGGGGCCATCGAACACGGAATTTTTCTAACTGCTAGATACATTTTTAATGAATCAGTTTCACACCAAATCACATCATCTGCTGTGGAACTAGAAATCAACTTATAACAAAGCAGGAAGCCCCCATCCCGATGATCAAACGAGCTAATGAGAGCATGAGTTTCTAATCAAACTCTCCCAATTCTATTGTCCCATTGTTTTCCCTGCTAGGGATATTAAAAGACAGTGCTGTGGAACAAATAAGTTATTATGGAATAAATTTTATTACAATCATTCGTGGGTAATAGAATGTGTTCAATTTCACCTAGTTGGCCTTTTTAGTGCATTATTTAATTTGGCCTTAAAACTTTTAAACACCATTCTCCAGGTTTGGATCTTATAAATGATTTTATAGCACTGCCATGATTCCTCACAATTATTTATGATGTATAACATAACTGTGATTTAATGTCTCTCTATGAATCACAATTCAAGCAAAGGCTGCTTGGGACAAGGGCAAACACACATCGTACAAGTGCTAGGCTAATTGCACTGTGTCTCACCCCATCCCAACCCTAAGAGAAAGAAGCTCCTCTCTCAGGACCAAGGGTGCAACATTCGCCAAGTCAACACACTTCACACATTTTCTTCCCACCTGGAAATAGGTGGCGATTGTTAAATTTTTCATGAGAATGAAACATCTGTGATCTGTCAGCTTCACAGCCCCCATTAGAGCCCTTAGAGTCTTCTCACACTGCACCCAATGGTAGCTCCAGGAACAACATTCCTATGCTGATTCAGTTTCTAAAATAAAAATGAATTTCAGGGCTCAGGAAGAAGCATTCACCAAGAATGGCTACCTAAATGCAAAAGACATCATATCCTCTCATGAGAATGCTCTAGAAACTTGAGGAGATGCAGAAAATATCTGAGATTGAGCTATACCTTGATGTTTAATTTCCTGTGATGGGTCCAAGAGACTGTTAGAAAGTCAGAACTGAAATAAACCAAGATCCCTTACCAGCTGCAGACAACTGGTCAGGAGACATTTCCTCACCATAATACACCATAATACACACCTCTCTGTGTATGTATCCTGGAGGTTCTCTTTCTCTGGAAAAGCTCAACTGTATACACACCAATATACATAGTCCATAGGAAGGATGGATTTGTGCAGATTTGGGGGGATAAAAAGCTGCTATACGCAGAATCTCTAGGGTGAGATGGGGTGACTTGCCACCCCAATATACCCAGGACTGAGGAGCTCCCCTGTCTCCATACCAAGACTACTCCAGGAAAATCTAGATGAGTTGCTCACCAGGTGTGAGTCATCTTCCTTCTATGGTTAACAAAAGCTTGCCCAAGCTCCCACTAGTTGCTCCACTGCCCACTGGAATGTCTTAGCCATGTTGAGGAGACTTAAACCATAGAAAGGATGAGCTCACTTTGATCTTCAGCTCCCTTCTTTGACATCTGCTCCATCGTGATAGGAACACTACTTGTCCAAAGGACGATGCATAGTATTTCTCCTCCCTGGAAATGTGTGAGGTAACATAACGGTTCACTCCAACCACCTCTCTTATGTTAAAGAGTGCCTTGTGACCAGTGCTCATGGTCTTTCTGTTACAGTTGGAGGCAAGGTCAGCTGTCACTTTTGTGCATACTTCTAGATAAGACACACCTGCTCTGAGCTAATAAAGTACTACTACACGAAATAAAGGAAATTTTAGGGTGCTCCCAGAGAACTCATTGCTAGATTATAACAGACAGAGCAGGAGGAAGGAGTTTGAGAATGTGGGACTGTTGGCCAACCCAGAACAGTTTCCTATGCATCGCCTGTATACCTTACAGAAAGAGGCATTGTCAACAGTATACAGGGACACAGATTAAGATAAATGCCAAACTTCACAAAGATAAAGTTCACTGTGTTTTTACGTATGTAAGTGTGTGTGTGTGTGTGTGTGTGTGTGTCTAGAATCAAATCCAGGTTGTTAGGCTTGGCAGCAAACACCTTTACTGGTTGAATCAACTCGCTGTCTCTGAAATAGGTTTTTTTTTAATTGTTTTTCTTTGGTTGATTGGTTGGTTGGTTTTGCTTTTATTTTAAGCATTTGCTTAAATTCTTGTGAGAGTTTAGCTTTCTTCTCTTCCAAATTTGTTTCCATCCATGAATATTCAAATGTCTCTGATGAAATCCACCTCATTGTCATGTATCACATCCAATAGAGAGGATTCCATACAAAATGACCCTTCATCTGTCAATTCGTTATCCATCAATGGCCCACCAAAACAGGATACTCCAATGCAGTCATATATGGAAGAGGCCCACCACAATCAGCATGGCGTTATCTGTGGAAAAGAAAGCAGCAAGTATTTTATTGTCTTACTTCATGGGAAGGAGTGGTAGGAAAACATATATACATATATACACACACACAGACACACACACATATACACACTCAGACACACACAGACAAACACATACATACATACAAATATACACACTCAAACACATATACACACAGACACACACAGATACACACATACACACACATACACAGACATATGAAAGAATGAGGTGGCAGAGAAAGGAAATAAAAAGCATCCACCAGCAAAAAAAGATCTATGAAAAACTGAGAATTTCTTAAATTATAAAATCATACCTATTTAAAGAAAAACAACCAAATAATCAGATTTCTCTACTCTTGGTAGCTAAACATTTACCACCATGGCCCAACCGCCTTAGATGGTGAACAGCAGAGACCACCAGAAAAGCACCTGAAATTTAAAACAAAAACCAATTTACATTTTATTTAAGCAAAGCAAACAGATGGGCCTGTTAATAGCATCCAAGTCGATGTTGCACAGGGAAAACAAATCTGGAACCCAAGTCAAATAAGTTGGAAATCAAAAGCAAACCAATTAAAAGAAGCAAACACAGGCAGCTGTGGCCGTTGCTTTCCCTGGCCTGTGTAACTATGGAACTTTCTTCTCACACCAGGACAGTGGCCGAGCCAGCACATCAGAGACTGTTGTTACCATCTAGACGTCATGCTAGGGTTTGCTTTCTTTGCCTGTTAAAGAATTAAGAGGCAGAAAAAGGTCCAGCAGGAAGCAGTGGAGATGTCTTGAACATGTCAAACAGAGAAGGAATCAGCAGTTAAAGAAAGAGTGGGGACTCTCCAAAAATCCAATCTCCTCTCATGGGCTGGAAAGAGTCTTCCTCCCTTAATTTACAATTGGTCAGTTTGAAGAAAGGCAGAATGACTGGTTGGCCTTTAACTGCTCTGTAAACAAGTCCTGATGTGACCTAGACCACAGTGATCCAGTCTGTCAGCAGGGGCCTACTGACAGGAGAGAAAGCCCACAAAGTCTTTGTCTCAAACAGCCAGCCTTTTGTCTGAGATCAGATGGGTGAGGAAGAAGCTGCCATCTTGGAAATTTATCATCTTTATTGTGTCGACATGGCTCTCCTCCCCATTTGTCTGTCATCCAGAGAGTCTGTCTACAGGGTTACTTCCCAGGTGGCATCAACTCACGAAACACACATTCCGGGATGTAGGCTCTTAGTCAGGCTCAAAGTTCCGTTAAGGTGAGCCAAAGGAACTATAAAGAAAAGATCTCTACTTGCTTCTATCTTCTTGCATTTGGCTTGAACCATGGGAAATTGGAAGAGAGATAGGTAAAGCTGAGTGCATATGGATGAGTTCAAATAATTGAGGCTTATGTGCTGAGATTATGATATTAGACTCCAAGGATGTGGAATTAAATACAAATGCAAGCATCCTACTTGGTGAGTGAAGCAAAGTCAGTTTGTCATCAACCCCACTGACTTGGTTGTTTGTTTTGATGTCCCAAGCAGCCATTGCATTCTAAACTGTCACATAAGACATCGGCTGTGCCTCCCTTTTGCTTGTGGTGTTTTTCATTTGTAATCTAATGTGCACATAAGGTGTAGTGTGTGATCATGTTCATGTATGTGTGGGTATGGGTAGGTGTGCATGGGTGGGTATACAGGTGGATGGGTGGATGGGTTTATGGGCAAGTGAGGGCCTGTGGGTGCCATATTTAGTATGTAGAGGTCAGAGGACAACCTTGAGTGTTAGTCCTTACCTCTGCCTTGCTTGAGATCGAGTGTCTTGTTCACTACTTTATACACATGCATTACTGCATCTGGCTTATGCATGAGTTCTGGGGATCTGAACTCTAATCCTCATGCCTACCCAGCAAACACTTAATACACTGGGCCATGTCTTCAGGCCCTGTTGAATGGCTTCTATTCAACAGCCTTTTGATATAATTTATTCACAGGATATAGGTGCAAAGTGAGGATTGTTATTATGAGTATTGGCCTTCTATACACTGCATCTTTCTCTTCATGTCTCCTGACAAGCTTTTGCTATATTTCCTTTCACTTTACTCTTCCCATACCCTGCCAGAGTATCTTCATTCTTCTCTTTGGCACTATTCTGATACATACAAATATTACTATAATATGGTGCTATTCTGATATATATAAATATTACTATAATACTGTCTCTTTCCTTTTATAGTATGGAAGTCTGAGAAAAATTGTCTCCAGTCAAGACAAAATGTCACCCTCCCTTCTCATCTGAGACACAATGTCACCTACCCTCTCATTTTCTACTTTCTGAAACTAAGGCCCATGGAACTCATACCTCAGCATGTCAGTTGAGGTGCAAGTTCAAGCTACAAGTGAACAAATACATTCCTCTTTGTTTATTTTGAGACAGGGACTCACTACTATATACCCTGGTTGACTTCAAACTCACTATGTAGACCAGGTTGACGTTGAATTGTCAGCCATCAATATTCCTGCCTCTAACTCCAAATGCTAGGATTACAAGTACATGCCACTATGCCTGGCTCAAACAGAACTTGGATGTTGATTGAAACAATTGGGAAGCCGTAAAGCAACTGTCTATAAGTCTCTATTGTCAATCAGGGAACAATGCATTCACTGATTGGTTAGTCTGTGTATGAGTTGGTTAGTTGTATATACCATATTGATTTGAGATTCCCAGAAATCTGGTAAAATATAAAGGATTTGGGGTCTGGTGTTGGAAGAAAATAACACCTGACTTGGTAAACTAAGAAAAACAATCACAACATCAACAGCAACAGCAACAAGAAGAAACCACCTTCTTCTGTCCAGTGTATATGAGCATGATCCAGTCTATTGAGAACCTGACTAGAATAGAAATACAAAGGAAGGGCAAACCAGAGCTAGAGCATATAAGTGTGTGAAGAGAGTGGTATGGTGAGAGAACAGGGGTAATTTAATCAAAACACGTTATGCAGGTATAAAATTTCAGACATGAATTTTCTTTAAAAAAAAAAAAAAGCAAAAGATAAAGCTGACCCAGGAAGACCTGCCTGCATGTCGGAATCTGCAGGGAACGGACCTTGATGAGCCTGACAAACTCACTGTAATTATGAACATGCCTCCCTTATTCTCAGAAGTGTCTTAGTTCGGATAATAAATGGCAGGGCAACTTTAATCAAGAGACTCTGGAATCAAATGAAGGTCTCAGGTCAATGGAAGATATTATGGACCTGCATGCCGATAGCTTGGGTCTAACCTGAAAGACTGAGCAGCTGCTGACAGGGGTGTAGCGGTGGTTCTGATGCTAAGGTCCTGTTCCCCAATTGGTTCTTGATCCATCACTAAATATGCTACCAGCCAATAAGCTAGGCAAAATAGGTGGGACGTCTGGGTCCCCCAGCCAAGCTAGCAGCCCAAAGAGAACTGGGGAAGGAGGAGGAGATAGTAGCTTCAGGAGAAAAAGCCAAAAAGCCATATGAGTTTTCCATTAGATAGGCCAGTGGCCACTCTGATTATGCCTGGGGTTGCAGGGGAAGTCAAGGAGTGCCCAGTCATTTAAGATTAACTGACTGTGTGTGTGTGTGTGTGTGTGTGTACACTTGAGTGTTATTTTTATCCGTGGATCCAAGAGCATCTGGATGGGGGCTGGTAGTGAGGCCTGTTCCCAGAGCTTAAAATGGGGTAGCAAACACAACATGCTACACAGCGGTGTTTGGATGAGTGAGCATCGCAGAGCAGTTGCCTTGGCAAGCCAGCAGAAGAGGACCAGCAAACTGACCACAGAACATCAAGGAACTGTGGGATCTGTGCCAGCCACTCAAGCTATGCAGGCAGCTTCACTGCCCCACGGGGAAATCCGTCCTCCATCACGGCATAGCTGACATTGTTCACAGCAATATGCTAAAGTCTTCATGTCAGCTTCCCTAAAAAAAAAAAAAAACAATAATAATAACCTAAGTGTCCCTTGTACGACTGTCCCACTTCACAGGAAGGAAACTAAAGCTCCTGAAAGCTGAGTTAAAATCTTTTGTCACCCTGAGTTATTATTCACTGGGACACTCTGACTTGGGCACATTAACATGATGCTGTCCTTCCCAACTTTGACTACAGTTAAATCAGAGGTGCAGCTGCTCTCCAGCTAAAAAGCCAAAGAAATAAAAAAGGAGATAAAGGAGTCATTTCAAAAGGGGAAAGAGAAAACTGTACAATGCGACACTGTAGAATTGAAATGATTTTGTAACTAGATGAGAGGATGATTAGAGGAAGGAAACAAAAGGAGAAAAATTCTAAGTCTTCTATCAATATTCATGTCCTATAGATATAAAAAAAATCACATTTACCTTTTAATCCTAATTTAATTTAAGCCTAATTAAAAATGACACTTAAGGCCACGATAAAACTGCCAAAGGGGAAAAAAAGAATGCTAATAAGATCACACACCACCTAGCATGCTGTAAGTTCTTTAGGTAAAGAGAAGTGAAGCGAATAGAGAAGAATAAAAGTATTAGGAAAATATAGAATTGGGACAGGATGGTAAGAATTGAGGCCTAAGGTTTAGTCATTATACCTTAGTCTTAGGAGTCTTAGGAGTTTCCTACTTCAGAATGTGGTCCTCAGCTGAGCAGCAGCACCTAAGAGCTTCTTATGTATGTCAGACCTAACTTGAGCAGTCTTTGGGGACCTGCAGGCCCTTAAAGCTCAAGAAGCCATGTTTTAGCATGTGATTGCTTTCCATGTCTGATGTGCCCATGTTCTTTTTAGGGTGAAAATTCAGACTTTAGCTTTAGGTAGACCTGTATTTCAATAGCATGATTAATCTCACTTATGACAAAGAACAAAAGACTCCATCTCTGTGAGTCCCAGTTTTCTCACCTGTAGAACGGTGGATTTAAGGACTATCTTCCAGGCATGTTCAGGAATGTAGACTAAATATACAATAAAGCTCACAGTGTTAACTCATTAACAAACACCCCAATTCAGACAGCTCTGCATCAAGTTCGGTAGCTTTGTCTATTTTCTAAACTTAGCAAAGTATGTAATTGAATATTATCTGGAGGTGACACTCTAAAATATATTTTCTCATGATAACAAGGCAATTTAGAAAATTGCCTTGTCAGCTGTTCTTTACATTTCTGTGCTTTCTCACACTGAGTTGGTGGGTGAGGAAAGCACCACCTACACAAAGGCGGATCCTTTGTGCATTGCTAAACGAGAGCTCCTGCTTGAATCTAACTAACATAAACATCTAGTCTGCTAGTGGCCTGTAATATGCTATAGCAGAAATATAATATTATTGCTATCTACAACTATTAATAGCTACCTCATAGAACTGATATAGGGCTGAATGATAGACATTCTCTCTACTTAACCAAGGGGGAAAATAAGTCCAGAAAGCCTAAGATGTTTTGTCAATCATTCCCATGTAGTAAAGCAGCACAAATCTTTCAGTCTTTTCATTTGATAACATTGCCTTTAAAAGGTGGCCTCAGAGAATTACTTCCTGAGACTTCTCTTTGTCTTATCTCTCTCTAGGCAGGGCTAAGTTATTTGGGCCTCAGTCGATTCTCTCTCAAGCTACATGGTGACCACCTTGGAGTCACTGTGCACAAAGTCAAAGACTACAGAGCAAGTTGGCCTTGCCCCTAGGATCTGGCATAGGTTGGCTTCTTTTCCTCTTTGTAATGCTGACACACATAGTCTTGTGAATCTCAAGCCATTGATTGCTTTCACCTTTCTCACCACGCTTTTCTGCTTAGACTCACTCCCTATCTAACAGTCCTATGGTCTTCTTTTTCTTTTTAATCAGAACTTACTCATCTGTAAGAAATAAAAGCTCAGATCAAATCATAAAGAATTATGCATTCAGAGAATTGAGAAAGTTGTGGCCAAAACTGTCATCAAACCAACTAGATTCATCAAACTGGGTACCATTACATAACTAGAAGTCTCATGAGCATGCCTTCCATGACATTGGATTTAGACACAAACCAGTTATTGATATCCTAGGGATGAGGAAGTCTAGCTTCTCTGCTGATTGTGTTAAAGTACTGGCAGCTGACATAGCTAGGGTTTTACTGCTGTGAACAGGCACCATGACCAATGCAAGTTTTATAAAAGACAATATTTAATTGGAGCTTCCTTACAGGCTCAGAGGTTCAATCCATTGTCATCAAGGCAGAAACATGGCAGCATTCAGACAAATATGGTACAGGAAGAGATGAGAGTTCTACATCTTCATCTGAAGGCTGCTAGTGGAAGACTGACTTCCAGGCAACTAGAGTGAGGGTCGTAAGCCCACACCCACAGTGACACACCTACTCCCACAAGGCCACACTTCCTAATAGAGTCACTCCCTGGGCCAATCATATACGAACCATCACAGTGTCTCACTAGACTGAACAGGACCAGATGGCTATCCTAAGGCAGAGGAATGAAAAGGTCCAAATTGACCAATTCTGAATATTCAGTTACCCCAGGCATCCAGGGATGGATCCAGGACCAACATCCTCTGGAGGGTTGCAGAGAGAAGGGGTGGCTCTTCCAGGAAAGATCAAGACACCACCAACAAGACTAAAATAGCATCTGAGCAGACACACAAAGGGCTGATTTACAGAGAGTTAGTCAGAGATGTGACATCCTGATTTCCATCTTAGCATCAGACTTCTGGCCTGTTGGAACTGAAACTCCTTAACAGTGTGAAGTTTGCCCTTAGTCTCTGGAAGCCTTGGAGGCAGCTCTACAGGCATCCGTTGTGATGCTGTCATTATAGGGCACACATGAAGGGCTTTGAAAGGCAGGGCTGGGCAGGAACTCTGTAATCATTGAAGTTTGAAAGAAGCTGAAGATGTTCTATGGAATCGATGAATATACTGTGGCTTTGTAAGTTCTTTCAACAGGGCTAGCAAGAAGAATGTAGGACTTCTCTGAGTAAAGAATTGCTACCAAAAGAATAGGCCATCCAGACAGGACTAAAGGATAGAGAAATGAAGGATAAATTTTAAGACAGGGAATCCATTTTCTGTTGCTAGAACAAAGTCCCTGAGACCAGGTAATTTATAGAATAGAGAATTGTTTAGCTGACAGTTCCAAAGGCCAGGAAATGTGATACTGGCATTCATTCATCACATGGAAACAATTCTGTAATGGCACCAATGTTAGGACAGAGCCAGTATGTCAATGAACTCTGTTTTGTTTTGTTGTTTAATGAACCCATTTCCACAGTAACCCCCTAGTCTATGAATTGTGCAGTTATTTTAATCCAGAAACATGGTTACTTTGACTAGAATATAAGCATATCTTTAATCCTGGGAGACAGAGGCAAGCAGCTCTCTTAGTTCAAGACCAGCATGGTACAAAGCAAATTTTCAGGTAGAAAAAGCCTGAGGTACAGGTATGGTAGTATACACCTTTAACCTCCACACTCAGGAGTCAGTTGGGAGGGAGTGCAAGGGAGCTGAGTTTCTGGCAGTTCAGTTGGTGGCAGTTCAGTTCATGAAGTTCTGAGGCAGTTTTTACAGGAACAGTTTTACAGACACAGGTTGCAGAGAGAACAAGCTAAATACAGGTGGAGAAAAACCAAGCCAGAAGATTAGGACAGATTGCTGGAGATAGTTTGAGGCCAAGCAGAGCAATTCAGTGAGAAGCTGAAAGAAGACAGATTGAATCAGTCAGCTTGGAGAGGAGTTTGAACCAGAACAGCTAAATTGAAACAGTCAGTTAGAATTCAGAAAGAACTAGAAAGGATAAGTCTATTCAGCAGTAAATGTCTGAGATGACAATTCCATCAGGCAAATAAAAGTTACAATTACAATGAATAGATTAATATATTCACAATAACAGAGCCCTTAAAATCCAAGTACCCACTTGAAGGAATCATACCCAAATTCCATCAGCATATGAATTTAGGAACTGAGATTACAATATGAAATTTGAAGGACACATTTCAACCATGGTAGGGACCTTACCTACTTTTATAAATGACCAGTTTTAAATTGAATGCATATATATATATATATATATATGCAGTTCATACTTCAAGTTTGTTTATGTTGGACAGTAAAATATTTGCCTAAGTATCCTATGAGTGAAAGCCATGGAGTGGGTGAGAATAAGGGAAAGCCTCTTAAGTCTCATCAGAGAATATTTTACCAAATTGTTGGAAAAGTGAAAATATCAGATGTTGTGTCAGCACACAGGAATTCTAGTGATAAGTATGAAACAAAAATAACTTGTCCATATATAATTGTAGCTTTCCCTAGTATGAGAAATTATTATTCATATTTCAATTCTTTGCTATATTATTTTGTCTACTCAATAAATCTATTTATATCATGAATAAAGTTCAGAAAGAATATTAGGGGAAAAGAGTCAATAGTGGCCAAAGCAATTTAAAAAGTGACACACATGGGGTTTTAGAGTTAAAGAAATTTTTTTATTTTTAGATAAAATTTCTCTGTATAGCTTTGGCTTTTCCTGCAACTCTCTCTGTAGACAAGACTGGCTTTGAACTCACAGAGTTCTGCCTCCTGGGTTTTGGGGTTAAAGATGTGTGCCACCACCATCCTGCTAGGATTAAAATCTTAAACACATTCCAAAAGCCCTTTCAGGTACACCCCATTGATCAGTGTCCTAAAGCCTTGAATATGGTCAAGGCATTGACTTTTTTTGTCATCGAGCCTGAGGTAGAACTTGCTGTGACTCGAACTGCCTGTACTATGCTCCTGAATTCTAAAATCAGTGAGGACCAACAGGCCTGGCTACAGTTTGTCTTCCTTCCTTTCTTCCTTCCTTTATTCCCTCCCTCCCTCTTTCCTTGCTTCCTTCCTTCCATTTTTGTTTTAATTTTTAAGGTTAAATTAAAACAATAAAGACCAGTAGAAACTCCTGTAAGTTTCTCTACCTACAAAGTTCTGACATCTTCACTTTCTATGACCTTGAACATAAACATGTGCCTTTGTATAGACACTGCTAGTTCCCTCCTTCAGTGGCAAGGTCACTGTTGGTCTATCCTTTATAGATGCTTACTTTTTTAATTTAAAATTTAAGGATATTTTTATTTTCATTTTATGTATGTGAATGTTTTGCTTGAGTGTGTGTATGTATACACACAAGCATGCCTGGTGTCCACAGAGGTCAGAAATGAGTAGTGGATGCCCGTGAGCTGCCCCTTAGAATGCAGTATTAGATACTGTATGGTAGAGCGTAAAGGTTAATGAAGTAGACTTTGGGGGGTTCAGTACTGAATGAACAAGAAGTTGGGCAAGTTATCTTTTGAAATCCTAATTTTTCATCAGAAAAAAATTGAAAAATATAATCAAAATGACGTCACTAGGCTTCTAAGATCCGGGGAAATGAAAGCAAGACTAACGACCACCACCAACAGCAAAAGCTGTCTATGAATCTGTTAAAATTGGGCCTAGCACAGAATAAGAACTTGATAAATATTCATCAACATTACATCAGCATTTATTCTAGGCTTTAAGGCAGTAGTCAAAAATTGCAACTTTCTGTTGTCGGTAACCTAAAATATATTTGATACTTTTCCTGTTTAAACATTCCAAATGCCTATACTTAAATATATCCCTTGCATGAGTTAAGTTACAGGAAAATCAAATTTATACGAGACATTTTAGACTAGAAGAAATTAAATCAATAGTCCCCATAAAAAGTCAGAATGTTTTGTACAAATTTGGAATGTGTGTGTCCAAGCATGTATGCAAGCATGTGTGTGTGTATGGGGGGGGGGGGTGTGGGTATGTGTTATATGTTTGTATACAACACATTCTGGTTGGCTCAATAAAGCAACTGCAATGATTAGTAAGTCCAGGTTTTCTAAAGAAAATGACATAATTACAAAACTTCTCTTTCTGTTTAACTTTTATTAGGGAAGAAAAAAAATAATGAGACAAAACACCATGGACTGATGAGACCAAAGGATGAAATTCATTCATGATGATTGATTCCAAGAGCAATGCCCCCTGGGTAATTCTCAGCCTGTTGCTATGGCTCTCCAGAGTGATAGCTAATGTAGAGGAGGCTGCTAAAAGTGGATTATCATGAAGCAAACCCACTCCCTCAATAATGCCTAAGAAATCCATTAAAAACGTTGGTGAAAAAATTCAAAAGGAAAGATAGCCTTTTGTTTTTTCCTTGTCCCAGTTAATGACCTAGGAACACTTGTTTCCCGGTCAGCAAGCTCATAACAATATTTATCCAAGAAAGAGAAATTATTAAACTCTATGTGTATGTGTGTGAAGTCAGAACTTACCTGAGCTGCCGGGACTCAGATTCTGAGCAAAATTCTTTGAATGGTCTTGGCAAATGTCTATGAAATTATTTGGGAAAGATTTTATTTATCTTGGAAAAAGCTAGATAATGTTTTGTGGGTGAATACACAGGATTCTAAAATGTATTCACTTCTGAAATCTTTCTAGTGGATATCTATGGCATCCTAAGGCTTTGTTAGAAAAATCAAAGCGGTGTCATGTACTGTGAAAAAGGCTAGCAGGCCTTTGAAAGGACATCTTTCACAGCCCTGAACAAATTGATTGTAGAATGCTCATATTGTGTCACTGTTATTTCTTGTGTTGGGAATCAAGCCCAGGGCCCGTGCATGCTGCCGAGGCCTCTACCACTGAACTACTTGCCCAGACCCGGTGGGGCTGTTAGTCTTGCTTTCTGTAAGACCACATCATGGCTACTATAAAAACAGTGGTTTACCCTTGCTTCTCTCTTACTCTTTCTCTTCCTTTCCTGCTCCTGCCCTCTCCCCAGTCTCTTGACCCTCTCTCTCCATGGCCAGCCTCTACTTCTTTCCTCTCCTCTCTTCTCCTCTCCTCTCTCCTCTCCTCTCCTCTCCTCTACTCTCCTCTCCTCTCCTCTTCTCTTCTCCTCTCTTCCTTCCTCCCTCCCTTTACTCCCCTCCTAACTCCCCTCCAATGCCCTGAACTCTATTCTATAAAAAAAAAAAACCAAAAAACCAAAAGACAACAGCAAAAAAACAAAACAAAAAAACACTGGTTTACGAAGAGTTGGCCCCACCACTCTGCCTGGAAATGGTCACCTGGCCAGTTGATGTTTTAGTGATTATCTTGATGCTGTGAAAAAAACAGCCTGAAAGCAGCAATTTAAAGAAGGAAGGGTTTATTTCGGCTCATGGTTTGTAGTTACAGTGGCTCTGGAGAAGTCATGACAGCAGTCACATGAAGCTCCTGATCATGTGTGTCCTTAGTCAGAAAACACACACACACACACACACACACACACAGAGAGAGAGAGAGAGAGAGAGAGAGACGAGAGAGAGACAGAGACAGAGATCAATAACTAGTATACTTTGTCCAGTGTTCCAGCCCATAGAATAGTTCCGTCCACCATGACCAGTCTTCCTACCTCAGTTAATCTACCCCAGAAGATTAGTCATTGGGATGCTCAGAAGCTCATCTCCTAGGTGACTCTAGATACCATTCAGTTGGCAATTGATGCTAAATATCATAATTGGTTTACAGGTTTAGCTAATGGTGCTATGAACAGGACTAAAGGAGAAGCAGAGGGAAGGAGGGAAGCCACACGTTATCTTTAGAAGTATGTCTAGGTAAAGCCAAGCAGGGAGGGCAGAGTACGGGGCTTTGTGTGAGCAGAAGTCAGACTAATCTACACTGGCAGAATCACATAGGTGGAATGAGAAAAGTCAAAGAAAGTGACCAAAAGGAACTGTCCTCGTCTTTTGCTCAAGCAGCGAAATGGAAGTCCCCTTGGATGGCACTAATAGGATCCAGGGGAACAAAAGCAGAACAGATTCTTTGCTTTTGAAGCCAAAGAGAAGTCATGAGTAATAATCTAGAAATCATTGAGTCACCGGGGCTTGCTGTTAGGAGGCATTTGGAGGGATATTCCATTTGAAGTGAGAAGGCTCCTAATTCGGTGAAATGCTTTACAAAGCATCCAGTCTGAGTTGACTCAGAAAAATTTGAGAAGTTTGTTCCTCTACTCAAACGTTTACCTCCATCTTTCTCACTTCTTACTTTATAAAGGAATATAATAAATGATGTCGGTTTCAGTCCCAAGGCAAGAAAGCTGCCGAGGACCAGCTGTTTCATCACCCCCATGCTGTATAATGTGTATTTGGCAGAGCCACTACAGAAGGCAGCTTTTACGTCTTTTGTATGAATGTCTCTTTATCCTAGATTCCCCTTTTGCCCCTTTTCCATTGTTGGTGGTAAGACCATAGCCTCTCCTTCCAAAACAGCTGTTTCCAGGGAAACTTCTGAAAATACCCATCCCCCATCTGATTGTCTTCCTACCAAAGAGCAGAGGGCTCTACTGAAGGAAGCAACCACGGACTTCAAAACTTCTGACCTCAGAGAGCCAGAAACTCACGAAACAATGGTCAGAGCCACCACGTGTGTCAGCCACAGAGGATGTAACAGGTACAGCCCTGTTTATCTCAGCAGGGAGATTGGAGATACCAGTAGGGCTTGTTCCGCTGGTTGGTAGGCAGTAAATTAGTGCAGACAGCAAAAGATTCAAAGCACGATGAGCAATGGTGGTAAAACAGTTTTGGATAAACAATAACACAAGGAAAATCAGAACCATGTAAACTGGGCAAACGCTGCCACTGATGCCCGGGGACAGGAGCACAGGCTTCAGGTCTGGACTGTGGGGTCCAAACCCTTGCTTATGCCTCTCTAGTTCTCTAGCCTTCAGTGATCCTCTAAACGTTCCATGCTTCAACAGTCTCATCTGTAGAAGACTGACAATGATAGCTGAGTCTACCTTACAGGTTACTCAGAGCATTGATTTCATGGTTGTTAAGTCTTTGAAATCCTACTCCAAAACTTTGGGGTTAGAGAGATAGCAGATCAGTTAAGAATATTTGCTGCCCTTTCAGAGGGCTAGAGTTCTAATGGCCTCTTTTGGCTTACACACACACACACACACACATACACACACACACACACACACAGAGAGAGAGAGAGAGAGAGAGAGAGAGAGAACTAAAACTATAATAAATCTTTTTTTTTAATGTTAATGATCTTTCTCCAACCAAATTTTGTTTGTATTCACTAGAAACATCCAAGCCTTGGGATGTTAACTGGCCTCCACAAAAACATTTTTTTTCTTTTGCTGATCTCTGTGTCTAAATCAATATCTGCTATAGAGTATAACCCCAAAACACTCTTGAGAGGAAGGTAACTACTGTTTTGGTTCTTATATGAGGACTCTGCAGGAGCAGAGATCCTGATAAAACAACTGCCTCCAAAGAATTGCTTTTCTTTAAGAAAAAGGGTGAATTGGGACAGTATAATGCCAGAACCATGTCCTTATGATCTAAGTAAACTGTCTGTCTGACTGTCTGCCTGCCTCTTTTTCTTTCTGACTTTGTCTCTCTGTGGAGTGTGTGTGTGTGTGTGTGTGTGTGTGTTTGTGTGTGTGTGTGTTTGTGTGTGTGTGTGTTTGTGAGTGTGTATGAGTATGTGTGTTTGTATGTATTTGTGTTTGTGAGTATGTGAGAGAGCATGTGTGAGTGAGTGTGTGTGTGTGTGTGTGTGTGTGTGTGTGTGTGTGTGTGTGTGTGTATTAAATGACTGTACTTTTCTAGTTGAAAGCGATAGTGGGAATGTCAAATTCAGCATTGCGGGTGCCCAGTGACCCCACATCTGCTCATTATCTTCTACAGTTTCATCTCTCCCAGACCTTCAGTAGGTCAGGATGGCATTTTACTGCCCTTTATGTGTGTGAAAAGTAAATCATGGAAAGGAAAGGAAACTCAGATAAAGGAACCACAGCATATGCAGCAATCTGCAAGCAGTGTTTGCCTATGCCGAGCCGTCTGCCTCACCAGATCGCTGACAGCCTTGCCTTGCCTCAGCCTGAGCCTCCTTGTGCATGACAGGCCTGAGATTTTGTTCTCTGAGTTCAGCCTTCTCCACATTTCTGGCCATCCCTCCCACTTAGCCAGATATGAATCAATCCCTTCGAATCTGACATACATCAACTGGGGCCCAAGTGGAGAATGGATGCCACTCCCAAATCTCCCTTCAAGACCGCAGTTTTTCATCAACTATCAGGAATCAGGGAAGCAACTGTTGAGCTCTCCAAAGAGCTGAAAACAGTCAGTCATTCACCAACTGAAATAAGCTTTAAAAAAAAAAACCCTCAAAGCCCCAATATTAAATCTCTTGTGTGGGATTGATAGAATGACTAATTTGCTGACAGTTGCTTGTAATATCTGCAGACATGGAAAAAGAATACTTCTGATGAGATTGAATTGCTCTACCTCTGGGATTCTAAATTTACTCATATTCTCAAAGAAAAATATGCAGTTATAGTAGGGGAAATAGGATTAGTTCTTTAGCTCAATAAGCAACCAGTAGTTCTTTCTTTAAAGCTTGACATTTAATCGATCAGAATTTGGTTTGGGGAAATGCCTTCCTCTGAAGCCATTCTTTGCCTATACGGTTGGTTTTCAAAAATCTGGACTGTAGAAGGAATTTCACAACTTGGATATTTAATCCAACACTTCTTCATGTTAAAAGTTCCAGAGAATCTAGGGAAACAAGGAACATATTTCAACATAATAAAGGCAATTGATACATAATAAGCCTACAGACAATATCATGCTAAGCAGAGAAAAACTCAAAGCAATTCCACTAACATCAGAGACATAAGAATGCCCACTCTCTCCATTTCTATTCAATACAGTCCTTGAAATATTAGTTAGAGCAAAAAGAGACTGAGGGGGATCAAGGGTAGACAAATAGGAAAGGGTGAAGTCAACACACTTTTGTTTTCAGAAGACATGATTCTACACAATAAACTCCCTAAAGACTCCCAAGAAGTTTCTACAGCTGCTAAACACTTTCGGCAGGTGTCGCAGGCTAAACAATCAACACACACCAGTCACTGTTCTTTCTGCTTTACCAAGAACAAACATACTGAGAATAAAATAAGGGAAACAATCCTAATCAAAACAGGCTAAAAGAAACAAATCTTGAAATAAAATTAACCAAGTAAAAGATTTGTATAATCAAAACTTTAACCCATTGGAGAGAGAAATTGAAAAAGATCCAGAAGAGGCAAAGATTTCCCATGCTCAGGGATTGGTAGAATTAAGGTTGTAGAATGACCATCCTACCAAATTCCAACTACAGATTCCAAATACAGTAGTCATCGATAATTTAAATTTCATATATGAACAGATTGGCCAGACTTTTTACATGGACAATTCCTATCTGTGTCCTCTGCCAACTGAATGGTGTTACCATATTCTCTTTATATTCCCTAACAATGAAAAATGTTTGATAAAATTCTAGTAAGCTAATTGCACTGTTGTCTATACACACATTTCTACATACATACATATGCATAAACATGTACACACAAATACAAGCACACACATATAACAGCCACATACAAACATACATACATGTAGCAACATATGCATAAATATACACACAGATACAGGCACACACAATAAACAGATGAACAAACACATATCTTCCCATATACACATAAATATGCACATACATATGCACATATGCCCACACATATTCAATACAAACATACAAATGTATACTCAGATATGTATATGTACAAATACATATACAAACACACACATGCATGTACATATGTACATACTAACAAATATACACACATTAATAACACACCCAGACACACCCACATACATACATATATGCACATACACATTTACTTGCACATATTCATACACAAACAAACATATATAAACATGTACACATAAAATAAGGTGCATGCCCATATACATATACTATGCATCATGCACAGTCATTTTCATTCACATGCTCACAGGCACACACAATAAAAACCTCATACATAAAACACATACAAGAGTATTTATAATATATAAAGAGACATATATATATAAATGTACATGCACAAATATAGACAGAATACACACATGTACACAACTATATACCCACAAATAGTTAAATGCATATATATGTATATGAACACACACTCATATATATACACACCATTACATCTACATCTACATCTACATACACATACACATGCACATGCACATACACATACATAAATATGCATACACATGGAAATATGCTCACGCAAAACAAACATGTCTACTTGCACAGATGTGTACAAATATGTACACATATACAAAAGCACATCCATACAAATGCACAAATGAGTTCACACTCATACATATACACACATATATATAGTCATGGATACACATATACATGTGTGAAAACATATACATGTGCATACATATGCACTTACACAAATACATATTTGTATATATACATGAACAAGATCTCAAACCCATGCACACACACATAAACACATATAAATCTACACATGCATTTATGTATACACATAACAAATGTTTATACACACAAGCACACACATACATTCACACCCGCTTGTTCACACATACAAACATAAACAAACAAGAATCTACACATACATTTACTCATAACCAAGAACATGCAAACCACACATGCATACATAAATACCCATACACAGAAGAATATATAAACTTACCCATGTACATATATAGACATGCATACATACACACACACATAGACCTAAAGTATATACACTTGCACAAGCACATGTAGATGCACACATACATGTCTATACTCAGGCATGTGTGCCACATTCTGCCTCTCTTCTCCTCTTTCTACCCCTTTCTCTACATTTCTTCTTCTTTCTCCTTCTTCTGCCTTCATTTTCTGTTTTTGCTTGTTTGTTTTGGAAGATCTAGGCTTTTCAAGGTACACTAGCCACGATTAGGCATAGACTGATATTTGAAAAGCAGTGTTCGCCAGAACATTCCACCTTCAAGAAAGTTTCCTTTCTCTTGGTGTACAGAGCTGGTCTTTAATTCCCTGTGACCAAGGATGTGCCTTTGTATCTGCACAGTCCTGCATCCATCCCAGCACTCGGACCCTGGTAACTGTCTTTGGATGCTCGTTAAGAGAACAACAAGCTGATGCATCCTGATCTTTCATGCACCCTTCCTTCTCCAAACATCTTCATCTTCAAACACCTGCTGGTCACCTCGTTGTCTGAGAGTCCTTTTATTTCCTGGTTCTATAGTGTTCCTGGAAATCCTTTCTGACTCATCCCTATTCCCAAAGATGATCTCAGATTTCCCATAACAAACTGCATTTGAAATGGAAGCTGTCTAGTAGGAATGGGTCCTTGCAAAAATAAAACAGGATTGGGCTGATTGAGATGTTAAGCCGTAACAGCATAAAAACATGATCAAACCAAGGCAGGAAGGAGTGAGAACTGATTCTTAAGACCAAATTTGTTGGCTGTTCCTGTTCTCTCTCAGTTCCTTCATCGGGCTGTCTAGAAGGCTTTGACGGAGCAAGCCAGATGTCTGCACAAAGGCCACTCTGAGGTGACTGACAACTGAAAGATTCATGTTCATCACATACCTACAGCTGGCTGGCATGACTCTCAGAAGGAATCTGGGCAGTTTGTCACATGTGCTGCAGTGAGCATGTCTGCTCACATAGGGGTTCAGTTCTCTCCAGCAACCAACCAGATCATGGGTATGTATTTAGCCAATCTTGGTCTTAACTTGGCAGCCCTAAAGTAGGGCAGTGCTGAAGATACGTTTATACTCAAGAGTTTCCCAGACCAGCCAGTTCCAAGTCCAATAGTTTTGAACACATATAAGTATTCTAGGACACAGAATAACAGTATAGGCTTATAAAATCAAGATTGGCTTGAGACATGTGGCCCAAAATTTATCCCAATTGCCCTATTAATATACCCAACATGTCTGTCCTAAGGTTATAAGATAATCTTCAGTAGTCTTTTGAGAAATAGGGGTCTTTATTACTGTATATTTATTTATTGTCTATTTTCCATGTCACCTTCCTCTGAGTGGATGGAGCCATTTATATGAGAAAACTCCAACTGGGCTGGATTACTATCATATATACTACACCAAACCAGACAATTCACCCCTATTCAAACATACCCATTCCCAGCTTTCTGTTCCTATCCATGCCAGCTCCTCTGCATCCCAGGGATGCCCCTTTTCTACACTTTGATGTCACCCTTATTAAGAAGCCCCCCCCTACACCTTCTAAGGCATGGTTCATTCTCATGGCCTCTCCCATGCCTTCTGCACTAGACTGAACTGATGTCTACCACTGTTGATGGCATGGTAGGACTCTGCTGTCAGTGATTTCACTGTAAGTTTCTGGCTCTTAGCATTTGGTGCAGACTGTGTGCATTGCTTTGATTGCTTTGATTGCCCTGCCTTTGCTTTGATCAGTTCCTCCCTCCAAAACTCATGCTTTAACGGCCTATTTTGTAGGTGCTTGATAAACACTTGAAAGTTTAATTTTTTTTTAATTATCTTCTGAAATGCTTATTTTATGCATTAGGACTCACTTGGGAGTTGGAGATAATATTTCCAAATTAGTGCGGTTGTTTAAATACACTTGGCCCAGGGAATGGCACTATTAGGAGGTAAGGGGTGAGCTTTAAGAAGTCAGTCTTCTCCTGTTTGCCTTCAGAACAAGATGTGGAATCCACAGCTTCTCCAGGACCATGCCTGCCTGGATACTGCACTGCTTCCTACTATGATGATAAAGGACTGAACCTCAGAACCAGTAAGCCAGCCCCAATTAAATGTCGTCCTTGTTGGAGTAGGTGTGCCCTTGTTGGAGGAAGTGTGTCACTGTGGGGGCGAGCTTTGAGAAACTCCTCCTACGTACCTGGAAGTCAGTCTTCTGTTTGCCTTCTGTTTGCCACACCTCCTGGATGCTGCCATTCTTCCCGCCATGATGATAATGAACTAAACCTCAGATCCAGTAATCCAGCCACAATTAAATCCTGTCGTTTATAAGAGTTGCCTTGGTCATGGTGTCTCTTCACAGCAATGGAAACCCCGACTAAGACAGACAGCAATTTTGAGAACGTTAAGGGAGTACCAGTGGCCAAATGGGAATGGGCTGTGTCTTGGGAGTCTTTGATGATCAGTTTGAGGGGATTTAGAATTGCTAAGAGAGCACACCTCTAGAGATGTCTTTGAGGGCATTTCAAAAGAGAATTAAGTGAGGAAGAAAGAACTGCCAGCAACGTGGGCAACTTCTAAGAGGTGACCCAAGAATAAAGACGTCAGATGGACATCTTCAACATATAAAGACTCAGTGAGCACCTGACTCCCTTTTCTCTTCTCTCAACAAGAACTTCTATTGAGATTGCCATTTCCCACTGACAGCAGACTCCAGGTCCTTCAGGATTCCAATGCTAACTGCACAGCAGCAACTCTCCAGCTTTCGCCATTGCAGTGGGGCAGCTGTGGTCGGCAGCTTTGTGGACTCAGCAGCGTAAGGTGTTTCTCTGGCAAGCGGATGGCCATTGTTTGATTACCCAAATCCTACCATATAAACCAACTTAATAAATTACTCCTACGCACACACACACACACACACACACACACACACACACACACTTACTTTATAGATCCCTTTCCTCTAAGGAACCTGCCTAATTCATGCTAGTAAACACTTAAGGCTACTTTATCTTCTTTATCTCAGGCTTTCTATAATAAATTACCACAAATGCTGAGGCTTTATCAACATAGATTTATTTTTCACAGTTTTGGAACTAGGCTTTCCCGTGCAGCCACTGTCTTGCTGTAGCTCTGTGTGGAGGAGGGGGCATAGGAAAATAAGAGGAGGACCTGGTCACTCTCTTCCTTTAAGGACAATAATATTACCATACAAAGGTTATTCTCATAACCTCATGTAAACTTAATTACCCCCAAACTGCAAACACCATCACTCTGAGGATTGCGACTTCAATACGGTCTTGAAAAGTCACAAACTTGGTCCATTCTATGGGACTCCAGGGAGTGTTTTGGCTGCTCTTCATCCCACGCAGCTGCAACATGAGTGGACAGAGTCTTGCTAACTCTGATTCATTTCCCATCTCTGACCCTATCTCTCAAGTCCGCTGACATCAAGTCATTATACAATTTAAACTTTCTAGGTTCCCAGAAAAAGATCTGCTGTCATTGTTAGCTTTCAATAAGCAGTGGAAGTCATTAAATATATACATACATAAATACATAAATACATAAATACATACATACATACATACATACATACATGAGTCAAACCATTGGTGGCAAACAGACATGGACCAGGCCAGGCTTGCTTGAACCTTGTGGTAAAATCCAAGGTCAGTATTTACATATACTCCCTTAATGATAATTAATGTGCTTGGTTTGGCTTTCTCATGCATCAATCAGCTGAAACCAAATCACTGTTGGTAATTCTTATCTTCCCATCAATCCAGCTTGGTGGATTTTATAATTCCTTATTATCTTGGCATCTATTAAACTAAACAATAAGTGATGTTTCAGGGAAATGTCACTAGGGAAGGGATTTGTCACGAGGGTGCTTCTTATCCTGTTTCTGAGATCTGCTCAGCTCCCTTCATGGATTACTGAGAACATTGCACTGTCGAAATGACCTCATTTGCAGAAGGGACTTTCCCTCTGCCTCCTTGTCTTTAGTTTCTGTTTTTAGTGGCTCTGAGTTCAATGGGAACAGTGTTGGCTTTCTCTGTAACTGTGTTTGCCACTTATGGTCATTCTGTATTTGCACTGCTGGTTCTCATGAGTTCTTCTAGCTGTTGTGTTCAAGTCCTCACCCAATGGGAAGAGAGGCTGAGAGTTCCAAAATATTATTCTGTCCTGAAGTACAAATGCACTGTCTAGCTATTTGCTTGATTCACATAATCCAAGACTCTCATCTCCCCAATACATGTGACTTACCTAGTTCACACCCCTTAAAGATCAGTTCACATGTATACATATACGCAAGTAGTATTCATCTTGCAGGGGAGCCTTGTCTAGGTAAATGAGATATTACTTATGCAATATATGTTTCAGACTAAGACTGATAGTTCAGCCAGTGACATCCATTGTTACTAAATTGTAAACCATGTCTGACTTCTACATTTCTGATTGGAAAATGGACTCAAAGCCTTCTTGACATAGGGGTAGGAAACATCTCATTATTTTCAAAGGCATTGTGGGAATCTCTCCTTGAGGCTTTCAAGAGTAGAATATCCCATTTGGACAAACTTGCCATTAACAGTTTCTCTAATTCTTAGAAGAACATTTTCTTCAACCACTAGAGAAATACTTAAGAAATCCTAGAAATCTGGAAGGCAAGTCTCTATTGCTGAAGATACCGTGTACTTCAAACACATGGTACAGAAGCCCAGGAGTTGGGATCTGACCTAAAAGTTTCCATCCTGAGAAGAAATGTTATTGTCACAGAGCCCCTATGTCAAAAAGGTTTTGAGTCCATTTTCCAAGCAGAAATGTAGAAGCAGACATGATTTGAGATGTAGTAATAGTGGGTGCCACCAACAGAACTATTAGTCTTAGTTTCATGGCACCAGAGGACCCCATGCAAGATATGGTAGCAACCAACAGCCCTAGCAAGCTATGACGCCTAGGAACCACAGTTACTAACATGACACAATAACCCCAAAGGCACAGTAGTGGCATGTGTCCCTTCAAGGTTACCAACCACTCTCTAATGGGACTTAAGGCTAGCTCAACAATAGGGAAATCATGCCTGGTTCTGGAAATGTAGTCAGCTCCCCAGGGCTAGTGAACTCATGGGTCTTGGAGAAGAACTTACAGCCACTACTTCACTAAACCAGCATATTCTCCAACTACATTCTAAATCTGCATACTTATACCCATAGGTAGGGTAGTTCTCACTCCTCATCAAGGAAACTTCTCTTTGCAATAGACAGAGAACATTAAAGAAAACCACAACACATTAAAATAGAGAATTGTAGAGCTCTATCCCAGTGACACATCCATGACACAAGTCCTACACCTAAGGCTTGGGGGTCATTTTGGAAGCATGAGTGGGAATGATTCAAGAGTCAGAGGAACAAGACATTTGTGGTATAGTTTGTGTCTCCAGAAGCTACACCCATTAAATGGTGTAGATTAATGTAGATTAATTAAATGGTAAATCAATGGGTGTCAGAAGCTACACCCATTAAAAATCTCACCAAAGTGGCAGGCTGAACATGAGCTGAAAAACGATGACATCATAGACCTGTGACATGTAAAGAGCTCAAGAGGCCCCCACCCTGGACAGAGAACCACAGGCAACTACAAAATGCCAAGAGTAGTAAAAATAGTCTTCCCCAGGGGGAAAAACATACTAATTGATTATCCAATACTATTTAGTCAGTCCTAAAACATAAACTTATGAGTAACAAAACATAAATGTAAAATAAGGTTTATGTGTGTATTTAGGAATATATATCCACATGTATATACAGGTGTGTGTGTGTGTGTGTGTGTGTGAGAGAGAGAGAGAGAGAGAGAGAGAGAGAGAATAAGAAAAAGAGACCATGAACTTGAACAAGAGAAAATTGGGGATACATGAGAAGATTTGAAGGAAAGAAAAAGAGAGAGTAATGATGATATGAACATAATATAAAAATTATTTTAAAACAGATTTATGTAAGGGAATCTTCACAATAGCAGAGCACAAACACTGCAACCACACAACTACAAGACCTTGGGTTACTTACTAACTCCTCTAAACCTCAGGTTTCTTAGTTATAAAAAAGGCATAAGACCTACAGGAAACACTGGTGGTAAATGCCAAAAAAGAAGAAATGAAATGACTGGTTATGACTGGTTTAACACAGGGGATATAGAAGACTGTACTAAGCCTTACATGTTTTGCAATGTTATGGACTCTATGTGTTCCCTTCAAACTCATGTGTCAAAGTCTTCAAATCCAGATATGATGGTAGCTGAAGGTACGGTCTGTGGGGGATAATTAGGTTCAGATGAGGTTAGTAGGGAAGGGGATTAATGGGACTCATATTAATGCCCTTGTTCTGAAAAACAGAAAAGCCCCTCCCCTCCACCTGTTCCTCTCCCCTCCTTCTCTACTCACTGTTCCCTCGTCTTTCACTCTGTACCTATGGAGAAAAGGTGAGGACAAAACTAGACAGAGAGCTCTCACCAAGAAACCGGTCATGCTAGCACGCTGCTCTAGAACTATAATATACAGGGACTTGTGATTTAAAACACCCAGTCCAAGGTATTTTGTTATAGTAACCTTAACCAATAAGCATTTCTCCCCTTACCCAGTTGTCTGGGTATGTGCTCTTAGTTTTGGGGCAGGGGGTCATACAATACTAATAAGCAATTTTCCTTTCCAAGAAAAGATCACAAGGTAATGATGAACTGGTGTCATCCATAGGGAGCCTTTAGACCGGAAAAGAAAATAATGTCCAACAGGAAGCTGACACCCTTTTCTTTTTTTTTATTCGATATACTTTTTATTTACATTTCAAATGATTTCCCCTTTTCTAGGCTCCCACTCCTCGAAAGTCCCATCAGCCCCCTTCCCTCCCCCTGTCCTCCCTCCCACCCCTTCCCACTTCCCTGTTCTGGTTTTGCCCTATACTGCTTCACTGAGTCTTTCCAGAACAAGGGGCCACTCCTCTGTTCTTCTTGTACCTCATTTGATGTGTGGATTATGTTTTGAGTATTGCAGTTTTCTAGGTTAGTATCCACTTATTAGTGAGTGCATACCATGATTCATCTTTTGAGTCTGGGTTACCTTACTTAGTATGATGTTCTCCAGCTCCATCCATTTGCCTAAGAATTTCATGAATTCATTGTTTCTAATGGCTGAATAGTACTCACTCCATTGTGTATATATACCACATTTTTTGCATCCACTCTTCTGTTGAGGGATACCTGGGTTCTTTCCAACTTCTGGCAATTATAAATAGGGCTGCTATGAACAAATGGAACATGTATCCTTATTACATGCTGGGGAATCTTCTGGGTATATGCCCAGGAGTGGTATAGCAGGATCTTCTGGAAGTGAGGTGCCCAGTTTTCAGAGGAACCACCAGACTGATTTCCAGAGTGGTTGTACCAATTTGCAACCCCAGCAGTGGAGGAGTGTTCCTCTTTCTCCACATCCTCCCCAACACCTGCTGTCTCCTGAATTTTTAATCTTAGCCATTCTGACTGGTGTAAGGTGACACCCTTTTCTTAACAGGCATTAGCAAAGATCTGATTCCTATGGGTAAGATGAATGAGTAAGAGTTAGAGGGAAATTGGACCAGGTGCATTTATGTAGTGAGATGTTTTACTGGAGTAAATGGGTAATGGAAACCAGTCATTATAGTAATCATATCATAGATGTAAAGGAGAGAAAGAACAGAAAAACCAGTTCTCCTGTGAAACCTGTGAAAGATCTGTGTATGTGTGTGTATGTACATATACATATACATATACATATATGTCATATACATCATATACATATACATATATATCATATACATATACATCATCATACATCAACATATACATCAACATACACATACATACACATACATCATATACATCATATACATCATATATATATACATATACACATATACATACACATATATACACACACATACACATACATATACATATACACATACATACACACACACATATGCATGTTTCTGGAAGGCTCCATTTTTGTTTGATGTGGACTTCTATAAGTGATTGGATCATAAGGGCTCTGACTCCATTGATGACTTGATGATTGGTGGAGTTATAACCTGAATGCACCACTTCAAGATGGAGATTCAAGATGCAGGGTGTACCTGGAGGAGGAGGGTCTGTGCGATATTGCATTGAAGGATGCATCTTGTCTCTGGCCCCTATGGTCTCTCTGCTTCCTGTCAACCATGAAGAAAGCAGCTTCACTTCCATACATGTTTCTTGCTGCGTGTTCTTTCTTACCATGGCCCATGAAGCCTAGTGACTTTGGACTAAAACCTCCTATACTATGAGCCCAAAAGAAATCTGTTTTCACCTGTGTATCACACATATTTTGTCCTAGTGATACACATTAACAATGTAGAGGGTGTCAATGCCATGCCATGTAGAGTATTGTCCCTTTTAGGCTCTCCATTAGAATCAGATGGAGACTTTACACAACACAGGTGTTCATGACCAGAAGTAGATTTGCCTTGAGAGTAATGTCATTTGGGCTTCAGGGTCTTACTTGAATGAGTTTCTTGCAGTGCAGAGAGACACAACCATTATGTAGAGTTTTGTCTTAGTCGTTGTTCCATTGCTGGGAAGAGACACCATGACCACGGCACCTTTGATAAATTCAGGCAAGCCAACTTACTTGTTTATAAGCTGGTTAGGACTAGACAGAGATACTTAAGACAAGGTCTGACTGTGGATGTGACACGCCTCTAGCTCACTTTCACAGAGGGAAAAAGAGGACCAGTCTGGATAACCAAATATGCCGAGGTCAGGCCTAGCTCACCGCTCTCGCCTCCTCTGCAGCCGTTCTCACAACACACGGCTCTCTTTTAAAAATGAGGTGAGGGTTGCAAAACTGAACTCCTGTATAAGGTCAGTTATAAACATCACAGTCACCTTCTCTCGTGTGAGTCAGAAACTGCTAGTCTGCTCTTGCCATCAGAAGATACAGACTGAGAGAGATGGGTTGTATTTTTTTTTCCATCACAAAGCCAGAAACGATATAACATCTACAGAAGGTCAGATAGTTAAGTCTCCACATGGCACAGGGTGTTCATGATGAAGTTCTGGCTTTTTATAAAGGGCTAAAGACAGAGGAAAGTAAAACTCCTTACTGTATGCTTTTTTACATAGGTGTGTTGAACTCAACATACTGGATCATAGAAACAGTCTAAGAAGGTTCTACTACTTGTTCCAATCATGAGTAAGGAAGACAAACAATTGATGTTAAACCCTTCCTTTGGCAAACAAGAGTCAAGATTTGAACTCAAATTAAGCTGAGCCCTGAGTTCAAGGACCTCAAGACATTTCTCATTTGCCTACTTATTCCCGGCATGTCACACATTCACCAGAGATGACTGTAGTCATCCATAGACAGGAACTATGACTGTGGCGGGAGAAAGGCCAGCAGATTGGATGTGTTTGGCATCAAGGGTCCCGGCACAGCTACTACAAGCTGACCAGTCACAGCAGACGAACAATATGGGAACCTTTGTTTGAGTGAACTGTGCTCTATAAGCGTCAAGGCAAATGATTCAAAGCACACATTCAACTCCTTTGCAGGGTGAAACTAGGGGGAAGGGAGTCCACTTCACCAGGCTACTAAGTAGGAAACATTCATAAATCACTCAGATTGTATCATGATCACCCAAGCAAAGACTCAGAGCAGATAGATCACAGCTGTGTAGCAAAATGTCCATGCTGGACTCCCACGCGCGATTCTTCTCCAGGTTAGCTGACCTGCAGGCTCTGACTATAGGTCTTAAGGGGATTTTAGGTGTCTTCTGGGCTCTGGTACCCCTTTGAGCCAATGTCCCACATTTAGGGCCTTTTCTTTCTCCCCATCTCCAGCTGCAGAATATGTTAGGATTAGCCTTTCTTTTAAAATTCCTGCTGGGGTAAATTTCATGTATTTATTTTTCCCCCAGCACATTCTCTTAATTAATTCAAAATTTCTCAAGTTTTTCTTAAAGGCCATAATTTATTCGGTTTCATAGACATTTCTTTTTGACTCTATCTTTTCTCTCCAAACACCAGAAAGCCACACTGATTCTGATATTTTTTCCATAATTTCTAACCCCAAACGACTCTGTGACTACAAAGGAGCTTTTAAGCATCAGTGAGCGGGGAGCGAGGATGTATAGGTGTTATTCATTGGGTCATTCATTCATTATTCATAAGCTACTTACTGAATGCCTTCTAGTACTTGGTTCTTTTAAATCTACACAAAGTAATTCCAGTTCCAAAGAAACTCAATCTCAGGGAAGAAGAACATTAAGCTTTTGGAACTCCATGCTGTCAGGTTTACAGTAAGCAGTGGCTCTCAGCATTAGCTGCACAGTAGAGCCTGTCAGGCACTCTAAGCATAGACACCCACCCCAACTAAGACAAAGGGAATAAAAATCTCAGAGCAGGGCCTGTGCACTGCTTGAATCGTTTTGTTAAACTGGTATTTACAAGGTTTAGAGGGACTCTCTGGGATCCTAAAGAAGAGGTTCCTGTCCTGATTAATAAGGTCTTGGGGTTTCTATTGCTGCAAGGAAACTCCAAGACCAAAGAGCAATTAGGTAGGGGAGGGCGATATATGGCTTATACTTCTAGATCATTGCCCATCACTAGAGGGAATCAGGACAGGCATTCAAGCAGGGTCTGGAACCTGGAGGCAGGAGCTGGTGCAGAGGCCATGAAAGGATGCAGTTTACTGGCTTGATTCCCCTGGCTGGCTCAGTTTGCTTTCTTGTAGAACCGAGGATCACCAGCCCAGGGATGGCACCACCCACAATGGGCTAGGCCCTCCCCCTCCCCCTTCATCACTAATTAAGAAAATGCCTTACAGCTGGTTCTCATGGAGGCATTTGCTCAACTGAGGATCCTACCTCTCTGATGACTCTAACTTGTGTCAGGCTGATACAATAAAACTAGCCATTACAGTATCCAAGGATCCCAAGGAAAGATGATCTATGAGCCGAATCTTAACAGATGGTTTTCTCAGTAACGGTGTGTGAAACATATCCCAATTAGGAAGGCCTGAGATGAATTCATACACCATCCTGAGATTCTGGGTCCCATTTAGAGCTCCAGAGCACGTGGACTTCACATATCTAGTGAACAGCAGTCATAGAGGAATTGGTACCCAGAAAGTGATATGGTCTGTCTTATACACATCTAAAGAACTAAGGCATTATTTAGGCGGCAGATTTGACTTCTATCACAGACTACCTTTGTAAGAACTATCTCCTTCTTACTAGTATCTTTAAAATTGCTGGCACTCCCTCGGTTTCAGACATTGCAAAGAGGAAACTGTGCCCATGAGTGTTTCTTCTCCTCATCCTTGCCTGAGCCACAGAGCATGTTTTCTCACTTAAGTAAAGAGGAACCCCTTGTTATTCTCAGATAATGGTGGAGGAGGGGCTTGGCTCTACAAGGCTCATCATAGGGTAGGTGCTGATGGTGTTGAACCAAATACGAGGATGTTTTCATTGTTGGAAGTATTTTATTACTCGTGCCGTGCTGTCCTCATTGGCAAGGGAAAACACAGGGGTCAGAATTTCTACAGATAAAACAGAATTTATTCACGGGAAGGGGCCTGAGCAGGGAAGAAATTAAGCGGGGAGGTACTTATACTTCTAGATTCCCAGCCCCACCTTTCCAAACATCCAGCACCACTGGGGTTGCTTTGGTTTATACAACTGCTGCGGCTACTGGTTGGGTCTTGTATTTCTCTGGGTTTTGACATGGGCATTTCTTTGAAGGTACACTTTCAATCCAATCTACAGGGATAAATCCGACCAGGAGGATGGAGGGAAATTTAAAAAAAAAAAAAGAAGAAGAAGAAGAATCTACTAAATTTAATGTACATTTTAAACTACAAAGGTCTGGATTCAGAATTTGAGATCTATGTTTCCCCTCCCGTGCCAGAAATATGTTCTTTATCATTATAAAAATCCCTCAGGAAGGACATACAAGTTATTGGGATTTGTATAGGTAGTGACAAACTATGGCAATGTTTTCAGACTGAAACATTGGTGGCCCTGATAGATTGAGAAATTCCCCATACCTCCTCCATAGATATACTTGGTGAAGAAGCAAGGGCCAGATTCTCCATCTCCCAGCCTCAGGTTTGATTTACTTTCTATGGCATTAGGTTACAGCAACTGAAGTTTGAGAAGTGGAAAGAAAAATAAGGCACTCACCTGTAGCCGGCCAGCAGCTACATGTAAACTGGGTTACCTGTTGAGAGAATTTTGGGGTCATAGGGAAGAGCGGCGAAAAGAAAGTACGGCTAAGTCAATGTTCACTGATCAAAGCCGTAAACTTTAATGGCGCCGGACCTTTTAACAGTTTGGGCAAACCCTCCCCCCAGACTCCAGGCTGAGTTCCGGTGGAAGTTGTCTAGCTTCTCTTGGAGGTCTTCGTCTTGACTGCTCCGGCAGCTGGGTGGGTCACCTGTTTAATTCAGGAATCCCTATACACGGAGGAACAATGAGCTTGACCTTTACTACGTGCACTCCACCCTAGGTGGAGCAGGATCCTGGCATTCTGGGAGAAGTTAACCTTGACCAAAGTCAAACTCTGACCAAGTGCAAGACTGCCCCAATATGGCTCTGTACACTCACCATTTCTATTTATAGTTATGGCTGGGTAAGCTATTGAAGGGCATGTAAAAATCTGTAAAATATATATGTATGTATGCACACATGTACAGATTCAGGGAAATGATTACACACACACACACACACACACACACACACACACAGAGCCCATTTCCCATGTTTTAACAAAGAAAGCAGAAGCTCCTGGTGCTTCCATTTTCCACACAGTCTTTTGTTCATTTCTTGAACAGCTGCCGCTGTGTGTAGGTGACACACACATATCAAATTGCATTGAGGTGTGTCAAAATGACTGGGTGTTCTTGTTCTGGGTTCCCAAGGCTAATTATTATTTTTAACACCATTTGATATGCTAAGTGAGGCTGCAGTAAGAGTCGTCATGTGTTTATTAGTCATTGTCATCACTGCCTATGGGTACTTTTACATTTTTTTGCTGCTTCCAAAGTGCCTGTAAATGATTCTATCTAAGCATGGGAAGAGCATCACAGCTTCCTACATGGTTTTTCCTAGGAAATAAATACCTAATTGGCACAGTGATGGCAAAACTGTGACAGCGGTACATACAGTGCCCTGTCCTTCCTTCCTGTCATGTGCCTGGTGTGTAAACATAAATAAATTACCTAACTTCAGTGCCTCAGTTGCCCTAGCTGTAGTATGGAGCAATTAGGATTGAGATCTCAAGGGCTCACTTTTGGAGTATAAATAAAGCAGGCTTCTCCAAGGAAAGAGAGAAGGAGGGAAGGAAGGAGGGAGGGAAGGAGGGAGGGAAGGAGGGAGGGAAGGAGGGAAGGAAGGAGGGTCCCATGATGTGTTCAGCCTATTCCACATGACTAACTACATTCGTTTTCCATTCCTAGGTAGTTTATTGATTGCCTACAACTAAATCTATTATCTGTGTCTAGAATCTTTTGAAGCAATTCATGAGTAACAACTCATTTCAATTTCATAATGACTCAGAGGTCTTGCCCGTTGTTGCCGTGCCTGACTTACGGACTAACAAATAGACACAAAGATACAAAGCCATTCGATTCAAGTCTGTCAGGTCTGAGATGGAGAGCCAGGGCTCACATACTACAGCTAGTTCTGGGTCCTGGAATCCACTCTGCTATGTTCTGAGGAGGGGCCGTGAGCTGGACGGGCAAAAAGCCAGAATCTTAAGGCTCTGCTCTCCAAGAGCACAGCGAAGATCTCTGAAAGACGAGCAAACCTTCTACATAGGCTAGCATGGAACACAGAGGACTGAGCAATTTGTAGGAACATCAGGAAACGTAAACCACCCCCCAACCTTCTGTAAGAATTCCTACCACACCCCACTAAGGTGGAGGGGGGTGGGCTGGAGGCAAGGAAGGGAAATCATACCATGCATGTCTGCTCCAGATACAATCTTCCAGAAACAGTCCAAAGGAACACCCTGGGCATGTTCAAGACTTGATGTATTTAGTAGCTAACAGCGTATCTGCCAAGTACAACCTTCCAACTAGCTTTACACACTGCCCCACCCATCAACCAGAGCTTGCCATTCCCACAAGCAGTGAATATGATCATGTATGTTCCTGTGTAGATTTCTCTGCTTGCTAAAAACCCCAGGCTTTCCTTTGTTCTCTGGACCTGCAAGTGACCACCTGTATATCCGTGTTTTAGACTGTAATTCGGATGTCTGCTTCCAAATAAAATTCCCTGATTGATTGACTGATTGATTTTTGACAATTCCTATAGACGTTTGTCGGCCCCACCCCACCCCCATTTTTCTCTCTTAAGGCAGTTCTAGGCAATAAACAGGAACTGCCTGGTCTTGATCACAAGGTCCTCTTGCTTCAGCCTCCAAGTCCAGGCTGACCACAGTACCTAGGGGCATCTCTGCTGTGTCAATCTGCCCTCTATAGGCCACAGCAATACCCTAAAAGAATGATCTGCTACCAGGTGTCTGGGTCTCTCCCATGGCACAAACACAAACACGGTGATCTCAAGCCTTGGCCACCTTAGTATACTGTTATGTCACTTGCATAAATGTGTTTTTGGTGTGCCATCAGGCAAACACCTGACACTTGGCACTCTGAAAATTCCTAAAACACCACATATTGCACAGTCAATGATTTGACCAGCTGTGAGCCTGCTTCCAACCCAAACCTGCAGGACTAGAAACAAATCACACTCCTCCTTCTGGCTACGGAGCCGTCGTTCCTAAGGGTGGGGCCTTGTGTTCCTTGTGTCCAGTCCAGTTTCTCATATGTGTATTGTGACTTCTGCTTTTGCAAAACAGGACGTTGCTTAACCAGGTTCTTATGGGAGGAAACACAGCCCAGCAAGCAGAACAATGATTTGAAAGTCCTGGGTTCTATTTTCAGCTCCACTGTTGACTGGCTGTGCAGTCAGCTTTATGAAGGTCAAAAGCAAAATGGCCTTGCACTGCTGGCTTTCTCTGTCTGCACAGCTCTGGACGGGAAAACAAATCAGGGAGCTGGCACTCAGCCTTCAGGAACTGGAGTCTTAGGAGAATAGATGTATAGTAGGGCTTTGTCTTCATTTTTAAAGCAAAAGAACAGAACACACCCTCTGGGGTGGGGAAAGTGGACTGGCGGAGAATGAGACGACAAACCTGCTCACCTTTTCAATAACCTAGAGGTGAAGGATGGCTTAAGTCCTTCCAATCAAATAAAGGCTCCTTGGCACACGCTTGAGTCTCCAGTGTGGCATATGGAAGATCCAAAGGAACCTGAGCTTTGACAGACTTTTGTGAACTGAGTCAAAAACAGGTATCCAGAGTGCCACCTGGTAGGGAACAGGCTAAGGACTAGAGGGGTCTGTGGGAAATCGGAAAGCTTATAGCCCCTTCTAAAGAAGTCTGTACAAGTTCCTTGTCCCTTTGAGAAGCCATTGACAGGGTCCTGGAGTGCTAGAATTTCAAGAGACACTAAACATTTCCATTTTTATCAGGACTTCCATTTTCTTTAAATGAAGATCCATCCTACTTTTTAAAGTGATGGCAGACATGTAAAAATGGGTGTTTATAACTTGAGCAATGCCCTTTCCACGTCTCTTTAACAAGTCCATGGATGGGATTTCATAAGATGAATTTTTATTTTGTGATAATGGAGCCTTTTACTTTTAAGCAAAAGGTTATGAGCAGTCTAGAATACCTGAGTGTTTAAAAACACCAGTGCACAGGGCTGGGGAGAAGGCTTAGTTAGTAAAGTGCTTGCTATGCAAGCAAGAGAACTTGAGATTGGATGCCCAGAGTCCAGGTGAAAAGGGACAAGACAGTTGTCTTAGAATTACTATTGCTGGGATGAAACACTACCTCCAAAAGCAACTCAGGGAGGAAAGGGTTTATTGGACTTACATATCCGAATCAGAATCCACTGGAGCCAAAGCAGAAACACCAACTGGGCAAGAACCTAGAGGCAGGAGTTGACTCAGAGGCTACAGAAGGGTACTGCTTATGGCCTTGCTTCCGATGGCTTGCTCAGTCTATTTTCTTTTAGAACCCAGAACCATCAGCCCAGGGTGGTAATCAACCACAACTCGACCCCTCCACATTCAATCACTAATTAAGAAAATGCTCTACAGGCTTGCCTATAGCCTGATCTAAAGGACGCATTCGCTCAGATTGCTTGTCTGATGATTACACAAAACTAGGCAAGAGAATAATCCATATGGATATCCTAGCACAGGGGAGACAAAGACAGGGAAATGCCCTGATGCTTGTGGGACAGCCAGCCACTCTTACTGAATGGTTCAAGTTGTAGGTTCATTGAGAGACCCAGTTTCAAAACCAGTGTGTCAATGTGATGATTTAGGGCACCAGATGTTAAAATGCATGGGCAGTATACACACACACACACACACACACACACATACACACACACACACGAATGTATGAATGTATATACATACAAGACTTTTACATAGGTCTTAAACACAAAGATTCTGATTGAATTAGAGAAGCTTGTAGCCAGAGCACTGGGGAAGTGAAACGCTTCTTGGGTTTTCCTAATATACAACCACGATCCACAGATGCTATATTAACTATTTCTAGAAAGTTTTAAGAACTTTGGGGCGTTCTCATTTTTAAGTTGATAAAATGTACAGCCGATCTGTAACAATGAATCAAAGAATGAACATTCAATGTGAGCTGTTTTCTTCCCCCCCCCCTCCGCAACTGAGACTCAGTTGTTCAGCATCTTGCTTGCTGGGGACCTCAATGCCTTTCAGGTTCATTAAGAGCCAGCTGACAGCAGACACTCACTGGGCAAAATGGGTATTGTTACAAAAGTCAAACACAACAAAAGTGGAAGAAGTGCAAGCTTAAGCACATTTAAGTATTTATGAGGAGAATTAATTTGTTGTCTGATGGTCATGCACTGGACCACGGAGCAAAGTACTCCTTTTAAAAGTGAAACTCAATCTCTGTCCACATTCTAAAGGCCATAAAATTCACCACATGAAACTAATAAATGAAGCATAAAAGTCATACTTGCAGAGTTTTTGTTCTCCCTTATTTTGTAGGCTGTGTGCATTGTAAGTAACCCGAGTAAGTACCAGTGTTAGGTCCTCTTCTGGTTCTTATTCATCACTGGTTCTTCTTGCCATCTGCTCTATTTCTCATAATAAAATTCTAGTGTGGAATGAGAATATTAAATCATGGACAAAAGAATGTTGCAGTGGGGCATTTCTTAGGTCTAGATGCATTGGAAGAGCCACAACAAAGCTGGTGTCAAGGACTCCCGCATTGTATCTTCAATGTTTATTTTTATTTTGTAGCATTGATGTTTTGCCTGCATATATGTCTGTGTCAAACCTTCAGGAACTGAAGTTATAGGCAGGTGTAAGCTTCCATATGGATGCTCAAAATTGAACCTGGGTCATCTGGAAGACTAGCCAGTACTCTTAGCCGCTGAGCCATCTCTATCCCTGAGTCCCTCATTCTAAAGCAAACTGATAGGTCACCAGTAGATGGACCAACTAGGATGATTGTTCTCAATCTATGAGTTTCAATGCCTTTAGGGGTCACAAAACAGATATCCTGCATATCAGATATTTATATTACTATTCATAATAGTCGCAAAATTACAGTTATGAAGTAGCAGTGAAAATAATTTTATGGTTGGAGGTTGCCACAACATGAGGGACCAAAGGGTCACAGCATTGGGAAAGTTGAGAACCACTATTCTAGAAGGGCATGAGAATGTTTCAACCATTGTTAACTTCACATTGGCAACTTCCACCCTAGAAACAGTGACTTTGAAGCTGGAGCAAGCCTTTCTTTGGAACACATTATAAATTCAGTGAGTGTCCTCTTCCTCAAGCTTCACCCAAATAGGTGCATTTCTTTTTGAACATAACCATTGAAAAACACATCAGGGAAAACAAAAACTCCTGGAGAGTCCTGTATGTGTTTTCTGTATTTTAAGCACTGTGGCTCCTGATGTTTGATTCATATCAAAGACACAGAATCGGTGAGGAAACAGGAATAGGGCTATGTTGTCAGTAAACAATACTTCCAAAATTTGGTGGAGAGAAATGAGGACTTTTCTCATGAAAAGTAGATTGGATCACTTTGGAAGATATTTCATGTAAGGGTACCATATAATTCCTTCAGCAACAGTCCTCAACCTGCATGTTGAGACCTCTTTGTCAAACTCCTACTTCCAAAACAATTTTCATTACAATTAAGAACAGTAGAATGCTACAGTTACAAAGTCGCAACAAAAAAAAATTAATTTATGGTTGGAGGTCACCACAATGCAAGAAACTGTATTAAAGTGTCACCGTGTTAGGGGTGCTTTAGGGGATAAACCACCAGAAGCCAAGAGTATAACAAAGCCCAAAGCACCTAGCCTGAAAAGGCATAGCTGGAGTAAAAGAAAAAGTTACCCAAAGATGATTTCTGGTATGGGCAAAGAGAGAGAGAGATTTCTTAGAATAAACAACCACAGCAAAAATCAAAATACCCATGAGAGGAAGAACATGTATGTGTGATAGAGAAAGAGAGACTCAGGAGATGTCAGTGCTGGGTTATAATAGCTCTAATCAGGTTGGAAGTTTTAATTGTATTTTCCTGCCGTCATCTGGTGCCTCCATGTTCTTCAAAGAGGTCAGAAATCACAGTCAGGAAAGGCAGGGCTAGACAGGAGAAAGTAAGGAAAGCAGCTCAAGTCCTCCTCAAGGTTTTCACACCTGGGCAGTTACAGTATTCTAACAATAGATGGCTGAAGGTCACGTGGCCCAAGTCTCACACTAGACCTCTCTCAACCTTGGAAACAGGTGTGTTTTGTTTTTTGTTATTATTATTATCTGTTAGTAATCAGAAATGCCACTAGAGATCAAGAGTTTGGGCTTGTTCTGTTTTGGTTTGTTTGTTTTGTAGATCCCCAACAAGATCAGCATCTCCAGGTTACACGCTCAACAAGACCATCTTTTCCAGGTTATTCTCCAACAGATCTGCACCCCCAGGTTACAAGTCCACCCCTGCCTAATAACCACCAATGCAGAGGGGAACAAAACTTAAGTTTATGATATGACTCCCACCATTCAATTATGTTAAAAGCCACAGTAGCTTTCCATTTAGATGCTTGCACACTTACTCCCTGCTTTCTTCTTACTATAAAGTCTTGCGCTGATAGATCTTCAGGGCTCCCCCACCACCAAAACTGTCCTGTTTGGTGTTGGTTCATTGGAGGGGCCTGAACTAGCTCAAATAAAATAAAGACCCTGCTATGAGTTTATCAGATTAGCTCCTGTCTGGTTTTTTTGGGAGGATCACTACCATTTCCCTGGCACTACAGCAGTGCCCACCCATAGCCTCTGCATCTTCTCCTGCCTCAAGGTTCCAGTCCTGTTTGAGTTTCTGCTCTCACTTCCATGATGACAAACAGTGATAATGGAAACCTGTAAGCCAAATAAACCCTTTACTCCCCAACATGCTTTTCAGTCATGGTATTTCATCACAGCATTAGAAACTCTAAGATAGATAACATGATTCTATAGTGTGGGTGCAATTTTACAAGAGTTCACTGTGGCATCATGATCATCTTTTAAAATTCTGATCACTGGAATGTGTTCTGGGCCCTCACAGATACATTGGGTTATTACAGTGTCATGCAGGACACCAAAACTCCCTATAAAACAGCTTTGTGAGCAAATATAGTGTGGGAAAAATTTATTTAATCAAAAACATATTTTTTTCTGTAGATCTTCTCAAAGCCTTCAATAGGATAATCTAGATTGTAAATCCATAAGAGGTGATATCTGGCATATTTTCAAACTCATTTGCCCACAGAATATTATTTTCCCTCAAAACTGTAGGTTTTTACTGAACTCACAACTTCTAACATTCACCATGTACAGGCATAGAAAATATATGTTAGATATTAATTGCATCTATTAAATGAGCTCTTTCCCTGTAAGAACCTGTAGACTCACCAGTTTCTTATTGCAGTCCTATATTCTTAGTTTGTAATTTTCTTCAGAGAGATTAATAATATGCCATTTCCTAAGTTTTGGCCACTGTGAAACCATTTATGTCACAAACAGACAGAAAAAATGATCTGAGTAAGATGTTGACTTTAAACAGAGATGTGTTTTAGTTGTGTATGGGTTTGTATGTAGTTTGTTTGTTTTGTGTTTCCTTTTGTTTTTAGCATTCCCAACTATAGTATTAAAAAAAAAATACGTCTGTTAGTTGTTCTCTCTATTCTTCATCAATTGTGACTGAGTATGGAAGCCCTTGACAAAGGTCTAAAGTTAGCCATCTCTGTTCTCCTTTACCCTTGGATCTGAGTGTTCTTCCTAAACCAGATCTCAAATCACTACACTTTGCTCTCTCTTCCCACTCAGAAAAGATCTGGTTTCAATTTAGTGGATTTGTTTAGACCTCCTGGTAGATATTTTGATAAATATCTTTCTATGTTGTTGATTAATGATGAGAAGCTTTAGGACTCTTATCTTCTTCATTAGTCTAACATACATGCAGTCTAACATACACACATGGGCACAAGTTCTTGTCTCTTTCTTTGGGGGTGAAGAAAGAGACCTATGTTACTTGATAGGAATTCCTCAACCTCAAGGAATACAACTTCAGGGCTGTACTCATCTGAGAGTCCTATATGTAATCACTCTCCTCTAGACAAATAAGCAGATCTGTTTTCAGTCATCTAGAGGTAAGGAGTAAAACATACCCTAACTCACAGAACTCTGGTTAAAACAGGAATGTGCTGTAATAATGTCCAGCTTCGTACATAATGAAGATTAGCAGGGAGTTTTGAGCATGATTTGAGTAGTTATGAATATATTCGATGTGAAAAGAAGCCTGAGCACAGATACATAAGTATTATACTCTTCTCCACTGGTTACCATAGAGTCAGTAAGAACTTCCATTTCATGGGGACACTGTGGTTGTCCATCCTTTGCGACCCAAAATGTAATCCCTTATTCCACTCCTTCTGTAAACAGTTGACTTAATTATTCCAAGTTTCTCCCCAGTTACTAGATTTTTCTATCCCATTGATGTGGGTCTTAGGTATGCCCATGTCTAAAGCCTAAAAATATACACTTGATTATGGCAGAGTTATAGTTAACTCTGTTAAGTTAACTTCATAACTATTAACAGTTAAGTTCATAACTATTGAATCATTAAAATTGATCTAAGAGAGTGGTGGCATATGTCTTCAGTCCCAGCACTTAGGATACAGAGACAGAGGGATGTCTGTGAGTTTAAGGCCATTTTGGGCTATATTGCAATAATTCTAGGCCAGCCAGAGTACATAATGAGATCCTAAAAAAAAAAAAATAGGTCAATCTATTAAAAGCACTTGAATAAGATGTTAGTCAGCCTTCCCTCACTCTAACCAATGTCTGAGGTAGTTGGCTTTGAGAAGAATAATGAGCAGCTTTATTCAGTTTTGGAGATTCAAATTCATGACCAATTGTTTGTGTTTCTCTGGGGCCTGAGGTGAGGCAGCCAATCACTGTAGACGTGTGACAGGAAAGCCACTAACCCCAGTGTTGTGTGTAGCTGTTGCTACCCTGCCTATGCTCCTCCTTCCAGCCCTAAACTTAGTTTCATCCTGTAAGAGCAGCCTGTGTGGTCTTTCCATTTTGATATCTCACATGTCTGGTCAACTTTTCTCCATCAGAAACCTGGCTAACTCTCCTCTCCTCCCTTGTCTCATCTATTTCTCTTCCTCCAGGGACCTGGAAATCCTGTCTATTCCTTCTGGCCTGCAACTGGCCTATGGCTTCTTTATTGACAGATAAAAAACCAATTGGGGAACAGGATAGCATCAGAACCACCCCTACACCTCTAGCCTGAAAACAAAAGGAAGAAGAAGAAAAGAAGACTGATTTCTCCTCTCTGCAGTCACATCTGCATTTACCTCTGCACTGCCTAACGCGTCGTCTCATCATTATTTCTCTAATTTTGGTTCTTCATCTTGGCAGGCTTAAAACTTATGCTAGAGACCGCAACCTGACAATCTTCCTTCATCAGCCTTCCAAGGGCTGTGATTCTAGGAATACACCACCATACCAAACTGCGGGACCCAGTTCTTGAAAGTTCCATCACTTTCCAATAGCAGCCAGAGAACAGTCAAGTCCCTTAAGTGTTGGACTCTGGGAACACTTATGGTACAAGGTATTGGAAGTAGCCTTACAGGACCTGACTTGGTCCATGTATTTTTCAAATATTTTGCCCTCATATAAGACACAATATTTGGGCCATCGTCATCTAAGAGAATAGTAATAGCATTAAATGTTTGATCCTTATACTACTACTCATTCTTTTAATTGGATGTTTTATTTACATTTCAAATGTTTTCCCCTTTCCAGGTCTCCCCTTCAGAAACCCTCTATCTCATCCCCTCATCCCCTTGCCTCTATGAGGGTGCTCCCCTACCCCTCCCATCTTCCTACCCTGGCATTCCCCTACACTGGGGCATCGAACACCCTCAGGCTCAAGGGCCTCTCCTCCCACAGATGTCCAACATCTATGGGATGGTCTAGCCTGTTCATACTCTTGCTCCCTCCATCGGGGCTGAAAACCCCCTCAAGCAACTTCTTTTCTTTCTCCAACTCCTCCATCAGTTGGTGCTCAGTCCAATGGTTGGTTGCAAGCATCCTCTATATTTGTCAGGCTCTGGCAGAGCCTCTCAGGAGACAGCCATTTCAGACTTCCATTAGCAAGCACTTCCCAGCATCCACAATAGCACTCAGGTTTGGTGGTTGCATATGGGATGGATCCCCAGGTGGGTCAGTCTCTGGATGGCCTTTCCTTCAGTCTCTGCTCCACACTATGTCTCCATATTTCCTCCTGTGAGTATTTTGTTCACCCTTCTAAGAAGCACTGAAACATCCTCATTTTGGTCTTCCTTCTTCTTAGGCTTTATATGGTCTGTGAATTGAATCTTGTATATTCTGAACGTTTGAACTAATAGCTACTCATCAGTGAGTACATACCGTGTGTGCTCTTTTGTGACTAAGTTACCTCAACTCAGGGTGATATTTTCAAGTTCCATCCATTTGCCTGCAAATTTCATGAAGTCACTGTTTTTAATGGCTGAGTAGTATTCCATTGTGTAAATGTTTGGTTCTTTAAAGATTTATTTATTTATTTATTTATTTATTTATTTATTTATTTATTTATTTATTTATTTATGTGAGCACACTGTAGCTGTACAGATGATTGTGAGCCTTCATGTGGTTGTAAGGGATTGAATTTAGGACCTCTACTTGCTCTGGTCAATTCCACTTGCTCCAAGTGGGCCCCGCTTGCTCTGGTTAACCTTGCTAGCTCAACTGCTTGACCCAGCCCAAAGATGCATTTATTATTACATGTAAGTACACTGTAGCTATCTTTAGACACACCAGAAGAGGGCATCAGATCTCATCACAAATTGCTGTGAGCCACCATGGGATTTGAACTCTGGGATTCAGTGCTGGGATTTGAATTCTGGACCTTCCAGAGAACAGTCAGTGCTCTTAACCGCTGAGCCATCTCACCAGCTCCAGAAAATGTATTTTCATTGTAGTGGGAATGGCACAGTGGTGGGAAGCCTCCACTCATGGCTACATGTATGTGGGGCAGAAGTACTTTCTTTGCCATAGAACAGCATGAAGATGTGGATGTGGGCAGGAACCAGTCTCCTCCTCCCTGAGACTTATGGTCCAGGCCAGGCCTCATCTCCTTGATCTTCCACACCCTTCAAAATAATACTATAGCTGTTCAAATACATACTTATGGGGGAGGCGAGCATTTCAGATTCAAACTGACAACTAGAGTATATATGAAAGATATCAATACATTTAGTCACAGGTATTCCTAAGTTAGATTAAAAAAGACAGTAGTCAACTATCTATTGTCTGAAACATACCATTTTATAAATAGATTTCTAAAACTAGTAACAAAAATATGTCAATAGTCATACCACGTCAGCACTCATCAGAGGAAAGCTGATGGGAGGGGGGATGAGAGAGGTTAATGGGGAGAAGAATTGACTAAAACTCACTATATACATGTATGATATTGTTAAACAATAAATGTGTGAGGCGACTGCATGAATGCATGACATTTTATAGCTCTGCCACTTATAGTAGGGGAGGTAGACACTTCCATTTTGTAATTGGACATGAACGGAGAGAATCAGCAAGGACATGGAAGATTTGAAGGATGCTATCATCCACTTTTACCTACATTCAACCATAGGATGCACATCCTTGGCGAGGGCACAGAGCAATTCAACAGGACAGATAATATTCTATATAAGTTGATTCACCAAGTATGGTCTCTAAACATTAGCGAAGTAAACAAATGAAGCAGCAGACATGTATATTTAAAACAGCAATCCCTTCTAAATACCTGGAAATTGTCCTGTAGGGGAAGAAGGACGTCTCAAAGACTTCTAGAAGGTCTGAGTCCAATGGGACTAAGCACACAACATGTCAAGAGTAACAGATTGCCGCTGGAGCAGGGCTCAGAATGCTAGCGACTCTAAATGAGTGTTTACATTACAAAGAGGGAGAATCTCAAATCAACTGTCTTAACTTCACTCAGAAATCAGAAAAAGAAGAGTACACTCAAAGTAAATGGAAGAAACAAACAATAATACATACATGTTCATAAAAGCTACCTTTATTGAACATTTATGGAGGTCTAGGCATTGTCTTAACTACTTTATTCCCCCTTTTTTAATGACCACAATTGGATGCTAGTTAAAATTATTCTGACTACTATCCTCTATTTCAGATAAGAAACTGTATCATGCTGAATTTTAGCAATACCTCATACTTAGCTAAGAGCTGTAATTGTGATTTGAACTCAGACCCCTACATAATCATAGATTTTTAGATAGCAAATTTACATTATTAAACATTTTTATCATCTTCATTTTAAAAATATACACATTATATATTAACAAAATATATATCCAATATGCACATACATGTATATGTATATATAATATATTCTATATGCAATGTGCATATAGCATGTACATGTATATATAATATTACATAATATGCAATGTGCATATTACATGTATAAATTCACATACATTGCCAGTTCTTTTCTTAACCAGGAAGCTATCCTGCTAACATTCTGGAGACTGGTTTAGAGACCAGGAGGCTATCCTGCTAATATTCTGGAGACCGGTTTAGAGGTCAGTCCTTCATACCATCATCTCTGAAAATTGTCCTTCCAGTGAAGTGGTCTGCCATGAAGGGCACCCGTGGAAGCAGATGTGACTAGAGCCATGAAAAATTTCCATTTGTTCCTAAGAGTCTTTGCAGCTACATGTCCTGGGGTTATGGAATCATGGGTGAGCAGCTGAGTGTCACCATGTATTCCATGGCCATTATAACTCATTAATGTTAATACTTCTTCAAAGGGAGAAATCCAGCTTTCCTAAAATATCAAGACATCAAGCCTGCATTTTTAACACAAGAAATCAAAAGCACCCCTCTCCTAGCGCAAAGTCAGAAAGATCCTGTGTCTGTGACTGCTTTGCAATTATTGTGTCACATCAGACAAGTTACCTTTCCAGGTCTGCAAACTCCCAGCTGTAAATGGAAGGGGGAAAGCTCTCCCAGTGTTCTCTTCTTCAGTCTTCTCTGCCCTTTCTCTCCTACAGTGCTGACAGTTGTGACTGCCTTAACAAGATGAGCCCAAGGTATTCAAATCCTGAGATACATAAAGGTTAAAGTGAGACCATATTAGTGACCTGCTCCAAACGTTTCAGCGCTTCCCATTTGTCAAAATTAAAAGTTATTTCCTTCCAGCAGCCATGCAAAATTAATCTCTCCTGTCCTTTTTTTCTCAAACACCTAGCATTCCTCTGACTTGAGCTTTTTTCCTTTGGTTCTGTCAGTTTGCTAAAGATGTCCCACAAACTAGCATAGTCTTACTTGGTGGCTTGAACATACCCATTCCTTTCTCTGTCCATACCATACTTTTGTATCTTGACATTTCCACACATAGTGATCACAGAGTCTATAAATGCTTTTCCCCACGGTCTAATCTTGCAGTTCTGGAAGGCTAAGATCAATGTATCTTCAGGCTCAGTTTCTACTGAAACCTCTCTCTGTGGCTTCCACATGGACACCTTCTTGCTGCATTATCATGTGATCTGTCCTGTCTACATGCACCCCCAAGGTGACTCCCTCTGTCTCCAAAACCACCACCACCACTACCACTACCACCACCACCACCACCACCACCACTACTACTACCACTACTCTTCCTCATCATCCTTTTCCTCTCCCCTTTCTTCTCTTCTTCCTCTTCCTCTTCCTCCTTCTCCTTTTTCTTCTTCCTGTACATTATAAGAATATCATTCAGACTAGATTAAAGCCATATTAATGTCTTTGCTATGAGTACTCAAAAGAATGAACATCCTACTATTGAACATGATACTTTTTTTAAATCAGCTCTCTGAAGAGCCTATTTCCAAATACATTATAGCACACTAGATCACATGGCTTCAAACCTGGGGTGGGTGACACAATTCAGTGTACAATGCCTTCTATACAGTGCTCCAGCCAAACCAGCTTTGTGTATATTCTTGCTCTTGCCTCATGGCCTTTGCCCTGGATATCCTTCCTTCTTGGAACACTGCAAAGTACAATAGCATCTACTGTACTCTAGTAACTTTAAGGCCATTCCCATATTATAATGCATATGCCAGTTCTTGGCCACAACACATTTGTAATCCCATGTTTTCTTTTTTTTTTTTTTTTTGTTTTTTTTTTGTTTTTTTTTATTATTATTCGATATAATTTATTTACATTTCAAATGATTTCCCCTTTTCTAGCCCCCCCACTCCCCGAAAGTCCCGCAAGCCCCCTTCTCTTCCCCTGTCCTCCCACCCACCCCTTCCCACTTCCCCGTTCTGGTTTTGCTGAATACTGTTTCACTGAGTCTTTCCAGAACCAGGGGCCACTCCTCCTTTCTTCTTGTACCTCATTTGATGTGTGGATTATGTTTTGGGTATTCCAGTTTTCTAGGTTAATATCCACTTATTAGTGAGTGCATACCATGATTCACCTTTTGAGTCTGGGTTACCTCACTTAGTATGATATTCTCTAGCTCCATCCATTTGCCTAAGAATTTCATGAATTCATTGTTTCTAATGGCTGAATAGTACTCCATTGTGTAGATATACCACATTTTTTGCATCCACTCTTCTGTTGAGGGATACCTGGGTTCTTTCCAGCATCTGGCAATTACAAATAGGGCTGCTATGAACATAGTAGAACATGTATCCTTATTACATGGTGGGGAGTCTTCTGGGTATATGCCCAGGAGTGGTATAGCAGGATCTTCTGGAAGTAAGGTGCCCAGTTTTCGGAGGAACCGCCAGACTGATTTCCAGAGTGGTTATACCAATTTGCAACCCCACCAGCAGTGGAGGAGTGTTCCTCTTTCTCCACACCCTCTCCAACACCTGCTGTCTCCTGAATTTTTAATCTTAGCCATTCTGACTGGTGTAAGATGAAATCTTAGGGTTGTTTTGATTTGCATTTCCCTAATGACTAATGAAGTTGAGCATTTTTTAAGATGCTTCTCCGCCATCCGAAGTTCTTCAGGTGAGAATTCTTTGTTTAACTCTGTACCCCATTTTTTAATAGGGTTGTTTGGTTTTCTGGAGTCTAACTTCTTGAGTTCTTTATATATATTGGATATTAGCCCTCTATCTGATGTAGGATTGGTGAAGATCTTTTCCCAATTTGTTGGTTGCCGATTTGTCCTCTTGATGGTGTCCTTTGCCTTACAGAAACTTTGTAATTTTATGAGGTCCCATTTGTCAATTCTTGCTCTTAGAGCATACGCTATTGGTGTTCTGTTCAGAAACTTTCTCCCTGTACCGATGTCCTCAAGGGTCTTCCCCAGTTTTTTTTCTATTAGCTTCAGAGTGTCTGGCTTTATGTGGAGGTCCTTGATCCATTTGGATTTGAGCTTAGTACAAGGAGACAAGGAAGGATCAATTCGCATTCTTCTGCATGCTGACCTCCAGTTGAACCAGCACCATTTGTTGAAAAGGCTATCTTTTTTCCATTGGATGTTTTCAGCCTCTTTGTCGAGGATCAAGTGGCCATAGGTGTGTGGGTTCATTTCTGGATCTTCAATCCTGTTCCATTGATCCTCCTGTCTGTCACTGTACCAATACCATGCAGTTTTTAACACTATTGCTCTGTAGTATTGCTTGAGGTCAGGGATACTGATTCCCCCAGATTTCCTTTTGTTGCTGAGAATAGTTTTAGCTATCCTGGGTTTTTTGTTGTTCCAGATGAATTTGATAATTGCTCTTTCTAGCTCTGTGAAGAATTGAGTTGGGATTTTGATGGGTATTGCATTGAATCTGTATAGTGCTTTCGGCAAAATGGCCATTTTAACTATATTGATTCTGCCGATCCATGAGCATGGGAGGTTTTCCCATTTTTTGAGGTCTTCTTCCATTTCCTTCTTCAGAGTCTTGAAGTTCTTGTCATACAGATCTTTCACATGTTTGGTAAGAGTCACCCCAAGATACTTTATACTGTTTGTGGCTATTGTGAAGGGGGTCATTTCCCTAATTTCTTTCTCAGCCTGCTTATCCTTTGAGTATAGGAAGGCCACTGATTTGCTTGAGTTGACTTTATAACCTGCCACTTTGCTGAAGTTGTTTATCAGCTGTAGGAGCTCTCTAGTGGAGTTCTTTGGGTCACTTAGGTAGACGATCATGTCGTCTGCAAATAATGATAGTTTGACTTCTTCCTTTCCAATTTGTATCCCTTTGACCTCCTTATGTTGTCTAATTGCCCGAGCTAGTACCTCAAGTACAATATTGAAAAGATAAGGAGAAAGGGGGCAGCCTTGTCTGGTCCCTGATTTCAGTGGGATTGCTTCAAGTTTCTCTCCATTTAGTTTGATGCTGGCTACCGGTTTGCTGTATATTGCTTTTACTATGTTTAGGTATGGGCCTTGAATTCCTGTTCTCTCCAAGACTTTAAGCATGAAGGGATGCTGAATTTTGTCAAATGCTTTTTCAGCATCCAATGAAATGACCATGTGGTTTTGTTCTTTGAGTTTGTTTATGTAGTGGATTGTATTGATGGATTTCTGTATATTGAACCAACCCTGCATTCCTGGGATAAAGCCTACTTGATCATGGTGGATGATCGTTTTGATGTGTTCTTGGATTCGGTTGGCAAGAATTTTATTGAGTATTTTTGCATCGATGTTCATAAGGGAAATTGGTCTGAAGTTCTCTTTCTTTGTTGGATCTTTGTGTGGCTTTGGTATCAGCGTAATTGTGGCTTCGTAGAAGGAATTGGGTAGTGTTCCTTCTGTTTCTATTTTGTGGAATAGTTTGAAGAGTATTGGTGTTAACTCTTCTTTGAAGGTCTGGTAGAATTCTGCACTGAAGCCATCTGGTCCTGTGCTTTTTTTGGTTGGAAGACTTTCTATGACTCCTTCTATTTCTTTAGGCATTATGGGACTGTTTAGATGGTCTAGTTGGTCCTGATTTAATTTTGGTATTTGGTATCTGTCAAGGAAATTGTCCATTTCCTCCAGATTCTCCAGTTGTGTTGAGTATAGGCTCTTGTAGTAGGATCTGATGATTTTTTGGATTTCCTCAGTTTCCGTTGTTATATCTCCCTTTTCATTTCTAAGTTTGTTAATTTGGATACTTTCTCTGTGCCCTTTGGTCATTCTGGCTAAGGGTTTATCTATCTTGTTGATTTTCTCAAAGAACCAGCTCCTGGTATTGTTGATTTTTTGTATGGTTCTCTTTGTTTCTACTTGATTGATTTCGGCCCTGAGTTTGATGATTTCCTGCCTTCTACTCCTCCTGGGCGAAATAGCTTCTTTTTGTTCCAGGGCTTTCAGGTGTGTCATTAAGCTGGTAATGTATGCTCTCTCCATTTTCTTTTTGGAGGCACTCAGGGCTATGAGTTTTCCTCTTAGCACTGCTTTCATTGTGTCCCATAGATTTGGGTATGTTGTGTTTTCATTTTCATTGTGTTCTAAAAAGTCTTTAATTTCTTTCTTTATTTATTCCTTGACCAAGGTATCATTGAGTAGAGTATTGTTCAGTTTCCACGTGTATGTGGGCTTTCTGTTGTTTCTGTTGCTATTGAAGACCACTTTTACTCCATAGTGATCAGATAGGAGGCATGGGATTAGTTCGATCTTCTTATATTTGTTGAGGTCTGTCTTGTGACCAATTATATGGTCGATTTTGGAGAAGGTACCATGAGGTGCTGAGAAAAAGGTATATTCTTTTGTTTTAGGATAGAATGTTCTATATATATCTGTTAAATCTAATTGGTCCAAAGCTTCAATTAGTTTCATTGTGTCCCTGTTTAGTTTCTGTTTTCCTGATCGGTCCATTGAGGAAAGTGCAGTGTTGAAGTCACCCACAATTATTGTGTTAGGTGCAATGTGTGCTTTTAGTTTTAATAAAGTTTCTTTTACAAAAGAGGGTGCCCTTACATTTGGGGCATAGATGTTCAGGATTGTCAGTTCTTCTTTTTGTATTTTTCCTTTGACCAGCAAGAAGTGTCCCTCAGGGTCTCTTTTGATGACTTTGGGTTGAAAGTCAATTTTATCTGATATTAAAATGGCTACTCCAGCTTGTTTCCTGAGACCATTTGCTTGTAAAATTGTCTTCCAGCCTTTTACTCTAAGGTAGTGTTTGTCTTTGACCCTGAGGTGTGTTTCCTGTAAGCAGCAAAATGTAGGGTCCTGTTTACGTATCCATTCAGTTAGTCTGTGTCTTTTTATTGGGGCATTAAGTCCATTGATGTTAAGAGATATTAAGGAATAGTGATTGTTACTTCCTATCATTTTTGACGTTATTTTTTAAATTTGAATGCTTAACTTCTTTTGGGTTTGATGAAAGGTTACTATCTTGCTTTTTCCAGGGTGAAGTTTCCCTCCTTGTATTGGTGTTGTCCTCCTATTATCCTTTTTAGGGCCGGGTTTGTGGATAGATATTGGGTAAACTTGGTTTTGTCATGAAATATCTTAGTTTCTCCATCTATGGTGATTGAGAGTTTTGCTGGATATAGTAGTTTTGGTTGGCATTTGTGTTCTCTTAGAGTCTGCATGAGATCTGCCCAGGACCTTCTAGCCTTCATAGTCTCAGGTGAAAAGTCTGCTGTGATTCTGATAGGTCTTCCTTTATATGTTACTTGGCCTTTTTCTCTTACTGCCTTTAGTATTCTTTCTTTGTTTAGAACATTTGGTGTTTTGATTATTATGTGACGGGAAGTATTTCTGTTCTGGTCCAGTCTGTTTGGAGTTCTGTAGGCTTCTTGTATATTCATGGGCATCTCTCTCTTTAGGTTAGGGAAGTTTTCTTCCATAATTTTATTGAAGATATTTGCTGGCCCTTTAAGTTGTAAATCTTCACTCTCCTCTATGCCTATAATCCTTAGGTTTGGTCTTCTCATTGTGTCCTGGATTTCCTGGATATTTTGGGTTACAAGCTTTTTGCATTTTGCATTTTCTTTAACTGTTGAGTCCATGGTTTCTATGGAATCTTCAGCATCTGAGATTCTTTCTTCTATCTCTTGTATTCTGTTGTTGATATTTGTATCTCTGTCCCCTGATTTCTTCCCAAGGCTTTCTATCTCCAAAGTTGTCTCCCTTTGAGTTTTCTTAGTTGTTTCTACTTCTGATTTTAGATCCTGGATGGTTTTGCTTAGCTCCTTCACTTGCATGTTTGTGTTTTCCTGTAATTCTTTAAGAGATTTTTGTGTTTTCTCTTTCATGAGCTCAGCCTGTTGACCAAAGTTCTCCTGTATTTCTTTAAGAGATTTTTGTGTTTCGTCTTTCATGACCTCAGCCTGTTGAGCAAAGTTCTCCTGTATTTCTTTAAGTGTTTTTTGCATTTCCTCCTTGTTGGCTTTTGTATTCTCCTGGATTTCTTTCAATGATTTTTGTGTTTCCCTTGCAAGGGCTTCTACCTTTTGATCCATTGTCTCCTGAATTTCTTTATGTATGACCTTCATGTGTTCCTGTACCAGCATCATGACCAGTGATTTTAAATCCAAATCTTGTTTTACTGGTGTGATGGGGTATCCAGGACATGTTGGTAGAGGAGAATTGGGTTCAGATGTTGCCATATTGCCTTGATTTCTGTTAGTGACGTTCCTGCGTTTGCCTTTTGCCATCTAGATCTCACTGGTGTTAGTTTATCTTGTCAGTGCTGGACTCACCAGTGCAAGCTGCCCCTTCCCAGTTGGCCTCTGGTGCACAGCTTACCTCCTGCACTGCTTGTAGACAGTGTGCTGCTGCCCAGGCTGTTCAGATCCCAAAGCAGGCACCAGAAGGCTCCCGCTGGGGCCCGCTGGATTCACTGGAGCACACTGACTTCTCCCAGCTGGCCGCCCGGAAGCCCAGCTAGCCACTTGCAGGACTTGGAGATGTAATGCTGCCGCCCAGACTGATCTGGATCCGGAAGCGGAGAGAGTAGAGCTAAGGGCTTCTGCCTGAGGCCTTGCCCCAGATTGTGTCTGTGGAGCAGATGGAGCCCGTGTGCACTCCCAGGGAGTGGCGACGGTGTATGCTACTGTGACCTCCCCTGAGTTCCGCTCACTCCGCTGGGCAGCCGATCTGCCAACCGGGCTATCGCACACAAGGTTAGCCTGGCCGCCCAGTCCCTGAGTCCAGGCAAAAGCCTGGGTGGCCAAGGTCCGAGCAAAGTTCCCCTACGGCTTTGACTGTTAATTGGGTTTGCCAGGTGACTAGGATGGCGGGCGTGTGCGCCCGCGCTCCCTGAAAGCGCCGGGAGAGTCTGCTTTGCTAACAATCACCTGGGCGGGTTGACTCACAGATGGCCCACCAAGCCGCCCAGTTCTTGGGGTCAGTCCTGTGCCTTTTGGGGCCTGGACCCCCGCTTTGTTAGCCTTAGGCTATGCCTGTTACAGGTCTGCCCGCCTGAGCTCTCTGTCGTCCTGCAGGCAAAATGGCGGCGGCGTGCTCGCAGGCCTGGGCAAAAAACCTCCTGGTTGGGTTGGCACCCCGATGGCCCTCCGACCCGCCCAGGGCCTGGGTGCAGGCCAACGCCCGTCGGGCTCAGACCACCGCGGTGTTGGCCTCGGATTATGTTTGTGTACCTCAGTCTGTCCGATTCCTGGAGTACGGAACCAAGATGGATCCTCCTCTCCTGACTGGTGGGAGGCCGAGTTCTGAAGTGGCCTCCGTGCAGGAAAGGCGCTGCACAACTGCAGCTGCTTGCTGTCCGGCTGGTCAGCGAAGGTCAGTGGTCGTGGGCGCAGGGCCTAACTGGTCCCTGTGACGCCTTGGTTCCACTGCCGATGGCCCTTCAGCTGGAGCAGCCACTGCTGCCGCTGCCGCTGCTGCCGCCGCCGCCGCCGCCGCCCAAAATCCCATGTTTTCTTTAGTTCTCCAGGTCTTTAATCAAACAGAGAACATGTTTACTGTTCAGCTTTCCTTGTTTTCCCAACCTAGTTCCTAACTGGTCTTTACTTCTCAAGAGGCTCTCACTCACTCATTCATCCATTCCAGAAAAATGCACTGGATGCCAAGAGACCTACCAGCCACTGTTCAAATCTAGGGATGCACAAGAAAATGTCAGGATGGGGATTCTTCAGATTTAATAAATATCATTGTGGTACACACCAAGTCTGCACACATCAGTCTAGAGAAAGGACATTTGGGAGGTGGGGTTCAAGACAGAGTTTTTCAGTATAGCCCTAGCTGTTCTGAAACTCACTCTGTAGACTCAGCTAGATCGGTCTGTCTCTGCCTCCCGAGTCCTGGGGTTAAAAGTGTGTACCACCACCACCTACAAGGAGAGTGTAATGACTATATACCAGGAAGGTTTCTAGAAAGACTTGGTAGTAGAGCAAAGGTTTAGAGAATGAAAATGGAGACACTAATAGTTAAGAAAATGAATTTTTCTAAACTGTGTTAATACCATGTGTGAAAATGTCAAAACACAAACCAATATGACATGGACAGAAAATAGACAACCAATATGAAATAATGGAGCTTGGTGGGTATAAGGCTAGAACATTAAAAAATGTGTCAATATATCATATTTTGGAAACCCTAGCAAGTGGGTCAACCAAAGACCTAGGTTATATCCATCCCAGGATAGTGAGGAAGACAACCCAATACAAAATTGTAAACTTACTTAAAACATGGGATTTTTTTCCTTGATTTAAAAAAAAAAAACTCTACCTCTACTCTTCTCAAACATAAACATTTTAGATGGCAACGTTATATCACAGTATCAAAAGATTGGACCCATCTGGAATCTAGAAAGCAATGCAAAGTTCTTAACAAAGGGATAGATTGATGGCATCTCTAATTTAAGAAGTTAATTCTGTCTTTATTGAAGAGGACAAGTTCTAAATCAGCTCTTGACAGAAGTGATGAGTTAGGATATCACATTAATTCTGTTAGGAAGAAACTTGGTGGCCCAGAATCAAGACAGAGACAACACAATGAAAATGCAATATATGGCTAGATGGTATACAAATGAAAATCTACAGCATTGGTGTCTGGTTCAGAGCAGGGAGATGAACAAGAAATATCTAAAATAACTCCCAAGTTTCAGAGGTTGTCACCAAAAGAGATGACATTGTCATTAATTATGAGGAGAAAAAAATGTAGATATACTAAGTATAGACACACATAAGATATATTTTTTTTTAAAAATCTAAGCAGTGTGTTAATCTCTGTAAACATCAAATGAGGATTCATAGTTGAAGATAAAAATCTCAGGTAGTTGACACCTGCTAGTCACCTTTTCCCCCATAACAGAGTTCAAACCACACATTGTAATTTCAAGCAATACAATGGATACTTTTATATGGGATTGCTTTCATGTGATATTAAGTATTACTAAAAAAGTGAATAGTATATAAATGATCCTCAAGCCTTTTTCAACATTTCCTAAAGAAGAGATATATTTTGGATTCTACAAATGTGGGTAGATGGCTCAGTGGGGCATGGGATAAACATTGACCGTGCTACAATAACAGCATAAATATTTCATGATCCCACATTATAAAAGCAAATACATGTTTAAGACCAATGTAAAATGTTTTCCAGATACCCATGTGTGTTTATCCAACTACACAAACCAGACAAAGGATACATTTTCTTTTTCTATTTACAAATGAGGACACTGACTGTCCGCAAGATTAAGTGATATGTGCAAGATCATATTTGGCCTTTAATATTCAAGACAATGTCTACCTGTTTGTAAACCTGCTTTTCCAAAACACCAAAAAGGTGATCCCAGAAAATCATGCTAATGATGGATATGTGATCTGTTCCCCACAGTGATTTGACAGAGACGACAATTTAATCATTTAACCAACTCAGGCTTTTCCACTTACCAATGAAACTGTAAGTGGAAACTATTGAACTTGGCACCTGCACATTTCTCTATTGGTACTGTTTGATGGTTATTGACATATTGAGATATGTGTCGCTAATACAGTACTTCAAAATGTAGCCTTTTAAAGTAGAGTAACTCACAAAAGGCCCCCAGTTATCTCCTCGGCTCTAAAGGATTATTAAACCTGGACCTCTGTTTTCTGCCTGATTTATTATGGAAAAACAGAATTTTATATGAATCATGATCATTAATATTTCATCAGTTCTATTGGGAATTCTCTAAATGTCAATTTCCTGAGCAGACCTTTTGAGATAACATGCAGATCATGTCACTATAAAAAAAAAAAGAGGCACTAGTAGCACATGGGGTTGTGGGGAGTGCTTCTGATGGTTAAGGTCCTGTTCCCCAATTGGTTCTTGATCAATCAATAAAGATGCCAGGGGCCAATGTCTGGGCAGAAGGAAAGAGGCAGGACTTCAGGATTCCCACAGGCAGGCTAAAAGATACAAGAAGAAGAAGGGAAATTTCACCATGCTTCAGAAGGAGAAAAGGTGATCAACCATGTGAGGTCTCGGGTGGAGCAGCCACAGGCCTCTTCACCAGGCAGGAGATTGGAAACACAACTAAGCAGAGAGCAGGTTTGTGTTGCTGTACAAGGAGAAGGTAACCAGGACACTAAACTAAGGGCAGATTAAGAGGTGCTGTGCTAAGAGTATTGGGAAGGGCATGTTAGTTGAGGGAGATGAGAAGCACCCGGCACTTGAGCCAATAAAGCAATTTAGCTATGTGTGTGTCTGTTTTTCATCCAGGGATCCAATATTCTCTGGGTATGGGCTGGTCGTATGGTCTGTCTGGAGCTTAAAGAGGGTAACAAAAACTACATGCTTCATGGGGCCATCTGCAAAACACTACATCTTTGAAGCTGGAGCTGTCAAGTTATTTAAGTCAGTTTACAGTATTAAAAATTACCATCTCATGTAGGTCTTTAGAAGTTTTTATTATATGTGCATGTTTCTATATTATATCTTTTTATTCTTGTGGTATCTCAGGAATGCAGTACGAAGGGTTCACAGACCAGGTTTTTGATTTTTACATGATCTGCAGGAGAGGCAACTTTTGTAAATAGGAGAAATAACAGGATCTCTGCAGAGGTGGCAGTGTGTGTAGAGAGAAGCTGGAATGTTTTCCATTATATCTATGGAATACTTTAAGTTAAAAAGAATAAAATAACCTCTCTTTTTATGGTTTGGTAGCAATGTTAGGTAATATTACAGCTATATTATTATGCAGTATATTAAAACTCATGCCACACCGTGTCTGCCTTTCCATTAGATATATAAAGAATAGATGAGTAGCAATAACCCACAAAAACTATATCAAAAGTTCATCCATTGAAACCTTCTTGTATTAATCTCCACTTTAATAAAAGAAATTGGGGTCTCAGGATATGGCTTACGGCTTAGGCCACTTGTTACACATGCACGAGGAGTGGGGTTTGAAGTCTCAGAACCCACATAAAAGCTGTGTGGGCAGGTATCCCATCTCTAACTCCAGCCTCAGAAGGTAGAGAAAGGAGGGTCCCACAGCAAACAGGCTAGCATGACTAGTAATACCATCCACCTCTGGCTTTGACTGAGATACCCTGTCTCAATGAAATAAGGAAGAATAGCAAGGAAGGATGGTTCCTAACACCAGCCTCAGGCCTCTACATGCATGTACAATCACAAACACATGATAAATGGGTAGAAGATAGCAGATAAAGTGAAATTGCTTTTTCCTTCCTTTTTTCTTCCTTCCTTTCTTCCTTTCTTCCTTCCTTCCTTCCTTCCTTTCTTCCTTCCTTCCTTCCTTCCTTCCTTTCTTCCTCCCTCCGTCCCTCCCTTCTTCCCTGCCTTCTCTCTTCTCTCCATCTGTCTCTCTCTCTGTTTCTCTCTCACCCCCTCTGTATGTGTGTGTGTGTGTGTGTAGGTGTGCTCAGTCATATGAATGTATGTATGGAAGCCAGAATCTGATATCTGTATATTCTCATTCTATAAATATATAAAACTTAAACTTTTTCTTCTCTTTTGACATAGCCTAGGAGACTCTGTGTTCATTGTAACCTCAGCTCCTTCCACTTTCCCCAGTAACTCTATGGTCTTTCCAGTTCCCAGGACACCTCAATTTTCATTCATTCCTCAGGGCCTTCATAGATATCTCCTCTCTCCCAACCTGCAATACCACAATGATCCCCTTGATTGATTCCTTCCTTTCTTCTATACTATTTCACCTGTGCATTCCTATCTCTCTTCTCCAGCTCCAGTGCCACCACCATATCTACAATGGATGCCATGTTACTCACTCATCACAGGTTCTCAGCACATACTTGTCAACTGACAGGAATTTCTACTCAGATTTTTAGGTGCTATCTTTATTCTCACATTCCTTTATTATACCCAAATGGAAACATTCCTGTAAATAAGAAAGCCTTTACTGTTGTAGTTTGATTGGCCAGTGTCTCCCACAGGCAGATGTGTTTGATCACTTGGCACCAGCTAGTGGCTGTGTTTAAGAAGGTTTAAAACCTTAGGAAATAGAGCCTTACCAGTGGAAGTAGGTCATTGGTGGAGGGCTTTGCGGGCTTATAGCCCAGATCTATGTTCTGTTTACTCTGTGGGTCCTGACTGTGTGAAAGGAATAGGTGCTTCCTTTCATTAGTTGCTTCTTGTCACAAGTTTGATCACAGCAAAGAGAAAAGTAATATATTACCCCACATACACAGTCAACATGATTATAGATAGGGAAATGACAATTGAACATCTTAGAGTTCAGAATCCATTCTGCTAATGTTCACGTTCTAACAAGCTCCTGAGTCTATTATGTACCCCGTATCGTTGAGAAGAAAATCATTGACTGTTAATAACTTGGCAAATATGCTATCGAAATGAGGCGTGAGGGTTACAGAAAGAGCTCAACTTATGCACAAATGTGCAGGTGCTCAGTTTGATCTCAGGTCCCACAGGGAGAAAAAGAGATGAGCTCCGAAATGGTCGGTGTAATGTGAATTAAAATAATAATTTTGAGATTTATTGCATCTCAGAAATCACTAGCTCTTTTGGTACAGTGAAATATAATACCTAGACAATGTCCCCGAGTCACGGCAAATAAACTCCACAATGTAAACTCTAAGTAATTAACTCAAAGAACACCCAGTTTCATACTGTTTCTGTAGCTTGGCTTTCTCTCATAACAAAAGATGTGTACAGTGCTTTCTTTTTTCTAAATACTCAGTTCTTGAACTTTGGAAATAATTGTTGAGGTGTTAACTAATTTTCAAGCCATCAGTAGCTTCAGTTTTTCTTAATATACTTCTAATTAAAATAAAATTATAAGATTCCCCCCTTCGATTTCCTCCCTCCAGCCCTTCTCAGAAACCCTCCCTCCAAACTCTCCTAAGGCTCTTGACTCTCAAATTGACAGCCTCTTCATTATTATTGCTGTTGTTGTTGTTGTTGTTGTTGCTATTTAATAATATATGTGTATATTTATTCACAATATATAGGGATACAATCTGCTGAGTTAATTTTTGCTTGTGCGTATATGGTTTTAGGGATGGCCACTTTGTATTGGAAAACCAATAAGGGTACTCATTCCTAGGAAGGCTAATTCTCCCTCTCCCTGCAGGTATTAGTTACCTATAGCTTCTTCTAGGGGTGGGACCTCATGAAATTTCCTCTCTACCATATTAGCATATTTACTAATGTGCATCCGAAAAGTCAAAATGCCAGGAAGTCTGCTATAAAATAGTATCTCTTAGACATGGCTTCAGCTACGTAAACATTTAAAAAGATCTGACTTTATTAAAATGAGCATATTTTATGACTGATAAGACATAATAATTTTTTTTCCTTTTTGAAACAAGGTTTCAGTATGTAGCTTTGGCTGTCTTGGAACTCACTATATAAACCAGTCTGGCCTTCAAAACACAAAGATCTGTCTGCCTCTGATTCCAGGGTGTGGGGTGTAACATGTGTGTTACTATGCCTAGCTTAAGACATACTAAACTTTTGGCAGTGTCTTTGAGCAGAATCAGTGTGATAACTACGAGACAAAAGCCACAGGGTCAGTCTGATTTCCCACAAGCTCATCAGCACTAGTTCATTTTTACTCTTTTCTTCAGGGTAAAGATACCTAAATGATCATAGTTATGGCTTGGATCTCCCAATGATTTACATGCTAATCTTGGTCACCAGCCTGTGGAAGAAGGGGAAACTTAGGACATATGCTAATGAATACTTTAGATAGTGTAGATCATATACTCTTTGCCACAACTTACACACTTCTGATATTTCAGAGGAAAAGTAACTGCATGTAACATGTAGGTGAACATACAAAGGCATATATATGTCTTTCTTCAGGCAGCTGTAGCAAAGTGTCAGGATGGGATGATTGGTGAACAACAGAAATTTATATCTCTTGATTCTCAATGCTGGAAGACCTACATCTGACTCTATACTTGTTGTCTAGTGAGGGTCTTGTCTGGGTTATGGGATCCTAGCTTATATTTTCACGTCAAAGAAAGAAAATCAGAAACCTCTCAGAATCTACTTATAATGGCACTGATCCACCTTCATGATATTACCTCCCACTGTTCAGTTCCTAATACCATCACAAAGGAATCAGGACTTCAACATCTAAAGTTTAAGAGACACATAAGCATTAAGTCCATTGCGGCGTGTTACAATAAATCAGGTCATAGACTTGTTGTGATCTACAGACTGAAGACTCTCATTATCACTATTAAATGATCACTCCATAGAGAGACTTAGAGTGGGAAGCTAGCCACAGGTGAGTCAATTAGTGACTATCTGTCAATCACTTATAAAGGTGAAGGTTTCCAGACAGTGTCATAACTAATCCTCGCACCTCATCTATATTTGGCAGGTATGAAAATTGAGACTGTATGCATATTAATATCTGTAGCCAGACCACGAACTTATTCTCTTCTTTCGGGTTCAGCCTTCACTCACACAAGCCTGAGTCCAAAAAAGAAAACCAAAAACAAACAGAAAAGTACATTTGAATGTTGGGGGGTTTGTTGTTTTGCTTTGTTTTGTTTATTTTGCAACCGTATAAAACAGAAAATAGCGAGATCACTATGTCCTGCTTAAATTTTTGTTAACTTGACAAGACCTAGAATGATCTTGGAAGAGGAAACCTCAACTAAGAAGATGCCCCCTTCATCAGATTGACCTATAGGCAAGTCTGTGGGGCACCTTCTTGATTAATAATTGATGTGGAAGGGCTCATCTCTCTGTGGGTGGTACTACCCCTGGTCCGGATGGTCCTCAGTTATATATATAAGAAAGCATATAATAACAACTAATGGGGGGAAAACAGGCTGAAAATTAGAAAGAGAGCAAAGAGAGGTATATGGGAGGATTTGGAAAGAGGAAATGAAAGGGAGAAATATTGTAATTACATTACAATCTCAAAAAAAAAATCAGTATAAGAAAGCAAGCCAAATAGGTGATATAACAGTATTCCTTCACAGCTTCTGCTTTGGTTCCTGACTATGGGTTTCTGCTTCTGTTCCTGTCCTCTCTCTCTTTGTTCCTTCTATTTGTGACGGCCATGTCAGCCAAACAAACCCTTTTGTCTTAGTTACTGTTCCTTTGCTGTGAAGAGACAACATGACCAAGGCAGTTCTTGTAAAAGACAATAGTTAACTGGGGTCTTCCTTACAGTTTCAGAGGATCATCAGTGCATTATCATTGTGGTGGAAAGAAGGCAGGATGGGCATTGGAACAGGAGCTGTGGGCTTTACATCCTGATCCACATGCAGCAGGCAGAGAGAGAGAGAGAGAGAGAGAGAGAGAGAGAGAGAGAGAGAGAGAGAGAGAGACTGGGCCTGGACTTGGACCTGGACCTAGACCTGGACCTGGGATGGGCTTTTGAATGTTCACTCCCAATGACACCCCTCCTCCAACAAGGCCACACCTCCTAATCCTTCCCAACTGGGCACCAACATTCAAACATATGAACCTATGGGGGCCATCCACTTTCATTCAAACCACTGTACCTTTCCTTTCCAAAGTTGGTTTTGGTCAGTGTTTTATCATAGAAACAAAGAAGTAACCACTCTGCGTGCTTCAGGGCCTCCACCTACATCTCAGGGAGGCCATAATTGTTAAATAATAATAATAATAGATTGGAGAGATGAGTCAGAGGGTAAAGTGGTTGCCACAGGAGTGTAAGTACCTGAGTTTGGTTACCCAGTACCCACAAAAAAGTCAGACCTGGTAGCCTGTAATATCAGTTTCCCATGGGGAAATTGAAGATAGAGGTAGCAATTTCTGAAGTTTGCAGACCTCCCAGCCTGGCTTATGTGGCAGCATAAACAACTGCCTCAAACAAGGTAGAAAGAAAGGTTGTCCTCTACCTTCCACAAGCATACTGTGACACATGTACAGACACATGAAAACACATGTATACACACACACATATGCATACACATCCCACACACATACACAAGAAACTTTTCTTTTAAAGAATTAGACAACAACAACCCACAAAAATAGAATGTTTAGGACAATCTCTGTGTTTCCTGAAAGGCTTAGCATCAAATGCAGTTCAGTAAACAAGGTTCCAGGAAATTCCTTAAGAAGTTCTAATCCATGATTCCAATTCATGATTCATACTTAGGTCAAGTTCCATTTCTACTATAAATTTAATTAAAAAAAGACTCATATAATAACAGTATAGTTGTTTTCTTTTTTCCCCCTTTGACATCACTATTGTTTTGGTATCCATTAGAAAGAATCTGTTATCGAAGCATAAATGCCCAGGAATGAATTATTGCAAATATCTAACAATTACCTTGCTTCTAATTGATTAAGCAAAATGGGTGATCCTGTGGCTGATTAAACCCTTCTCACCTGGGAAGAGCTGCATTGATTTCCTTTGCTGTTACATGGAGGTTTTGGAGCAGTCTAATGGTATGTCAAAGGTTTTAATGAATGGGGCAATGTTGTGTTTCCATTAATAGTAAGCAAAAAGACAAGCTAAATATAAAACAGATCCTTTTTAGTAAACCATTCTTCAACCCTTACTGGTTTAAGAACCAACAAGCCAAGTGTGGGTAAAGGATACATTCTGTTTGTACATGAGGAATAATGAGAGAAGATGTAGCAGGTTATTAACAGAGGGGTATTCTGCACCTGCTCTGGAAGATAAATACACATTTAGTCTTGGAGCCAGTCCATAAATCAAATCCCTTCAAAACAGGCAGAGGCCAACCAACGCTGGCTGCAGCAGGTCTTGAGAAAGAAAGGGCAAAGAAGGGTCCACTACTGGCACAAAACTGTAGCCACTCTGCCATGCAACCATTCTACCTCTACCTGAACTTGAGGTCAAGGTGATTCAGAAGCAAGAACTTGCTTGACTTAGCGAAAGCAATCCATTGCATTCTGTCCTCTGCATCCAGAGATCACCAAAGACGTATTTCAGAGCCTGGCTGGTCCAACTTTGAGTAGAAAATGAAACGGAATGAGAGATAACCAGCTAACATATACAAACAGGCCAACAGGATGCTTCCAGAGCTGAGCCATTCATCCGCAACTGCTTTGGGCTGTTGTTGTTCTCTTTATTAGTAACCTGATTTTTTTTCCCCGTGTTCCAGACCCCTGTGTAGTGGAATTTAATTTACCGGGTAGAAGTAAATGAATTATACTGTACTCATTTGCAAACAGCAAGAAGAAGACACGAATGTTGTAAGCAACAAAGAATTCCACTCTAGTGTAGAAATTGGCAAGGTAAATTGGAACAGAAGTCTATGAAAATGTAAAGGTGTTTTTCTGAGGGCATTCACTGGAAACTTCTTCTGTTTATGTGACTTAATGTTATCCTCACTCCTGTAGATTCTATCGTATACCCCACTCTTAAGCATGGAAGAAGAAGACATGGAATGCTTGCTTCTTTCTTTGTTTTGGTTTCTTTGTTTTGGTTTATGGAAGAATTAAAAGGAAGAGAACTGGGTGAGAGTGGAGGCCTTGGTTCAGGTTCTAGCATTTCCCTGTGTGACCTTGGATGATAGTCTTTACCACTCACTCTTGACTCTCATCCAACTGTCTTGACTGTGTTCAGCTAGACAGTTAGACAGGTAGAAGCTTAGAAAGTACTATATAGACCAGGAACCTACACGTGGGTGACTATGAGGAGGGGCAGGCATTGTTTAAAATGTTAGCTGGGTTTGGTGATACACACCTTTAATCCCAGCACTCAGGAGGCAGGGGAAGTCAGATCTCTGAGTTCGAAGCCAGCTAGGACTACATAGAATAACCCTGGTTCAAAACAAAACAAATCAACTACAAAAATAACAAACAGTTCAAGGAGTCGCTGATCACTGAAAATGAGATGGTTCTAGGAAACAGAGCCACCCATCTTTTTCTGAAGAACTGGATAATCCACTCACCCCAGCTTCATGCTCACCCGGGGATCTATCTGCACAGGGTACAAGCCTTCTCCACCATTTAGCCCTCTGACTTAATGAGCTCCTCTAAATATGGATCTGAGACATCTCCTTTCCCAACGGACCCTATACCCTACTTTGTTTTTCTTTTCTCCTTTGAGCCTATCACTACTTACCAATGTACGCATTCTGTTACGGTTCTCCTCCCCTGTCTTTATACATGCAATGAGAACAGAGGTCTTGACTGTTCTCTGCATGGCTAAAACAGAAGCCAACAATGAGTAAGCACTTAATAAATATTGATTGAGTGAGCGCGTCTGTGCCTGACAAAGGCAGCAGTATACTAGATGCCAATTGTGGAAATACCCTTACTACATCGAGGTTTTTTTCAGGCTCCATTCCCCTTACTGTTCCCAGAACTAATTTTACTCCCTATCTAACTTGGTTTTCCTCTACTCAGCCCACTTGTTCATCCGTATTCCAGCCTTTCCCTGCAGCTATTTTTACTTATCACACAATACCCCTGGTCTAAGATGAAGGGAAACAAACAAAACAAAACCTTCAGCTACTGGAAATAATTAGAAACTGCTAGACACGAACACCTTTCACTTCTTCCAGTTCTTAAAACTGGTGGATTCATCACCACATAGACCTGCATGTGTAAGAAAGAGGAGAATGCGTGTTCAAAGTCCCCTTGTCTCATAAACCAAACGGTTTTGCTTTTTTTTTGTTGTTGTTGTTGTTTTTGTTTTGTTTTGAGCCAGTCCCTGGGCGAGCTGACGAAGTGAGGCAGACCCTTCACAAAGTACCTTAGCACCTGCCAGTCTGAGCCAGCCAACAATCACAGCACAGGCACCCCCCACCCACCCCCAACTCGCCCCCACCCGCCCACGGAGATCCAGTCCACTCCTAAATGATGGGATTTGCAAAGACAGCTGTTGGGCTCGGCAAACATTTAGGGGGAGGGGCAACGTGAGATTGGTTGGTACACGCTCCTACTGCTTTTTACTGAAAGAAACAGCTGCAATCTTCACAATTCAGGCAAGTAAACAAAAGCTGACAGTGCCAGGCACCATTCTGCAGCGAGCATTCAAATGATGTCTCCCCATGGGGTCTCCAGCCAAGTGTCGAGTCTCACTGCTTCACATCAGAGAGCTGAGGCCAGGCACTGCCCTGAATGCGCAAGTCGGAATAAGGCAAACATCGCTCCAGTCTTTCCTCCTTCCATTTCGGGTTGTCATTCATGACTAGCGTCGAGTTCCAGAAACCTGCGTGTACCAGCAAAAATGTTTTGCTCTCTGAGAGGCGAGCCTGCCTGAGCTCACGCACAGGAGCGTCTGTGTTGCTCCAGCTACCAGATTCCTGCCTGGGACGGGGCAGCTTTGTTCGCAGGCTGCCCTTCTGTGTCATCTGCTGGTCGATTTGCCTATCCAGAGAACAATGTTTATTTGTTATTTTCCCACCCCCACTCCCCATCCCTTTCATTGGCAGGGCCATCTGTCCACTGGAAACGTTCTCTTCGGTTGCTCAGTTGTGAATCCAGGTGATAATCAGGATGAACAATCTTTCCCTTTATGTTTCCTTTGAAGAGTTTAAGACCAGAGGATGGGAGGAGACACAAGCAGCTTTGTGTTTGTTCTGAGGTCTCTGTTTGGAATACTTGTTCTGCAAGCAACGAAACCAGCCAGGTGGCTAGCTGTTTACTGATATACCAAAACCTGTTAGGCAGGGGCTGTTTCCTAAATAGGCTTTGATTAAGAGAGATTTTTATTTATTTTTTACTTTTTAGATTTATTTATTTTACTGGATGTGTGGGGGTGTTTTGCTTACGTGGGTTCATGTGCCTTTTGAGCTTGTTCACTGGTGGGGGAGGGGGGTCAAAAGAGGGTGTGGAGCCCTTTTATGAGCCACCATGTAGGTGCTGGGAAGAGAATCCAGGTCCTCTGGGAAAATATCAAATCCACTTAACCACTGCGTCATCGCTCCAGCCCCAAATACATTTTTAGTTTTGGCTTGGTTTTAAATCAAATAAAAGGCTAGAGAGATAACCCAGAGGTTAAGAGTACTTCTTACCAGAGGAGCTGAGTTTGATTCCTACAACTCACATCCACCTATAATTCCAGAGGACCCAATGCTCTCTTCTGGCCTTGAAGGCTTTCTGCACTTCTGGGCTCATACACACACACAGGCACACAGGCATGCACATAATTAAAAAATAATGTAGTTTTTAAAGTAAACAAAACTCTTGATATTTCATGTATTTTCAATCTGTTGGGTTGACTTTAAAATTCAAATGGTATGGTTTTTTTCTGCCTGTCATTTAGGGGAATTTAGCTGACAAGTACTTGCATTTTTTCTTAAAGCATTCCTCTGTCTAATACCCACACCCAAACACTGGACAGAGGTTGAGGATCCCTATGGAAGAGTTAGGGGAAGGATTGTAGGTCCTGAAGGAGATGGCAACCCCATAGGAAGACCCTGCCAACTCACCTGGCCCCTTGGGAGCTCACAGAGACTGAGCCACCAACCAAAGAGAACATACACAGGCTGGTCCAAGGTCCCCAGCACATATGTAGCAGAGAACTGCCTTGTCTGGCTTCAGTGGGAGCATGTGTACATAATCCTGCAGAGACTTGATGCCGTAGGGGAGGAGCCTGCCCTCTGGGAGTTGAAGGGGAGAGGGAGGAGAGAAGCATTTAGGTTGTAAATAAATAAATCAATAAATTCTTCCACCTTTAAATTCAGTTCATATGGCTTAAGAGAAGTGGGCATGGCCCATGTGACGGTAAATCGTCGATATGACACAAATTAATCTGTGATGAAAAAAGATCAACTGGGCAGATGTCTCCATCAGATTAGCCACAGTGGGTGGCATCACCATCATCCCTGGCCGGAAGGAAGGTCTTGAGTTGTGTATGAAAGCAGGCGGAGCAAGCCACAGGGAGCAAGTCAGTGAGCAGCACTCCTTTAAGGTCTCCTCTTCAGTTCCTGCTTCCAGATTCCTGCCCTGCTTGAGTCCTGCGCCCCCCCCCCCACCTTGGCCTCCCTCAGTAATGGGCTGGAATCTGGCAGTATAAGAGAAAAGAAATTCTTTCCTCTCCAAGTTGTTTCTGGCCTTGGCATTTATGACAGCGAGAAACAGGACAGCTCCTGATGACTGGCTATCTGATACTTGGAAATGCTGTCATCAAAGGCCTTGCCTCAGGAGAAAATAAACAGAGACAATCTCCCACGAGCTCATCTCGCCAACCATCTTCAAAGCTGAGTGGCCAGGCTTGGGGAACATCTTTCTCTGACAGACCATCTCAAGACACATAGGGATGGCTGAAATCCTTAAATAAGATGAGAAGAAAAGGTAATTTTGCTGACGTCTGAATGTCTGCGATCCCTGAAACTCAGTCCTCAGCGACATTCCTGACGTGGACTGGAGGAATGGAGAGAAGACAGCAACAGGTACCTCAGCACTACATCACCTCAGGAGCAGCTCACAGCCTCTCCATCAAAAGCTGATCATCACAGAGTGCTTACACCTGAGGGAAGAGGGGCCCACGGCAGGATTCCACGGCTTCATCATTCCGAGGCTGAGAACATCGACAAAGCCAGCACCGCCTGCCATGACTGTGTCTGTTAGCCTGCTGGCAGGTAGCCGTTGGCTGAGGGCACACCCTCTCTGACAAGCTGTCCCTCCAGGTGATATCTTTAGTGGCAGTAAAGAACACAAGCTAGGAGTCAAGTGTACTTTTCTCAGATTAGGAACTGGAGACATGGAGAAGATAATTTGCCTTATTCCACACAATTTAATAAGTTTTTTCCCCCTCCAGACAGGCATGGAGGCACAAGCTTAGAATCTCAGCACTGGGGGAGGTTAAGTTAGTAGGACCAGGAGTTGGAGTCTAGCCTGGGCTATATAGAATAACCTTGTCTCAAAGAAAAAAAATTAGTGTGTGTGTATGTGTATGTGTGTGTGTGTACACATATGTATAAATGTCACTCCACTGTCTTCCTAGTGGAATGATAGTAATGCACATACTTCTGTATTTTACTATATTTAAGAGTTAAATGAACTGCTTATTACCTAGATTACTATTTATAGCTGTTTGCGAGAACTAGTTTCACTTTATATATTAAATACTTGGGATGATCATCACCTTATTCCATGTGCTAATGGATACAGAAAAGTTTCTATGTTTGGAGAATGTATACGTTTATATTTAACTTATTCCTGCATCTTATCCAGGAAATGAGAGCCAGATGTCTCTGCAGTGTGCTATTGGCTTTACGTCAGATGTCAGACAAAGAGAAGAGCAAGTCGCTGATTGGTTGCTGTGTCTTCCCACGGAGTACGTGAAACAGCTTGTGCCCTATGCTATTTTGTTTATCTCATCCTCACAGAACCATATTCTTCATCTGAGCCTTGGGCATCTGTCCTAGGAGGACTGTTCTTCCTGGGATTCAAGATGACACAAGTTATGGACAGTAACTCACCACTGTGCCTTCCGCCAAAGCCAAGGAGCCAGACTGCAAATGAGAGTAAAGATGCCAGACTTTCATCCGGCTTTTAAGTATTTACAGACCCAAGTCAGGAGTCAACGCTTCTTAGCAGACAGTCTCTGGGTGCCTGCCCCTCCACATCTCCTACACCCCACAATTCAGGACAGATTCTAATAAAACCTAAGAAAAGGAAAACTGCCCAAATGTTCCCTTGTTTGTAGATGAAAAGGACAGGAAGTTATCTTAACAGGGTTCTTAATCTCAATTCAACTAAGAGGTCCCTGAGCAGCAGAGACTCTGAGAAGAACAGACTCCTTAGGAGGACTCTCCTAGGGAGAGTCTGAATGTCTTCACAGACCTCCTGCTTTCCTTATTCCCTGAATTCTGTTGCAAGTGAGAGCAGAGTTGGTCTCAGCCCTGTCCACAGGAATCTGCCACTTCCTATTCCTTTCTGGCATCTCCCCCCCCCCCCCCCCCCCGCCATCTCTTCTGCTCTCAGACTTCAAGGAGAATGATCTGTCCTCCAAAATGTTGACTGTCTTTCCACAGCTGAAAGTGAAGGCTAAACTGAGCTAGGTGAAGAATTTTAGCACTGAGTTCTCTCCTTTTGATTCTCTCTCTCTCTTTTTCTCTTCTTCCCTCCCTCCCTCCTTCCTACTTCCTCCCTTTGAAAATTTCATCGGAGTAAAATGATTTTATTCACTGGGCAGTGGTGGCACACTCCTTTAATCCCAGTGCTCACTGGAGAGGCAGAGGCAGGCAGATCTCTGTGAGTTCGAGGCCAGCCTGGTCTTCCAAGCCAGTTCCAGGATAGCCACAGTCACTCAGAGAAACCCTGGCTCGACAAACCAAAGAATAGCAACAACAAAAATGTATTTATAATATCATAAGAGACCTTTTTAGAGTTTCTTTTTAAAGGTAGGTCATACAGAAGTGAATGTCCTGTTTGTTATTTTTCTTTCCTCCAGAATTTGTGAAGGATTGGGGTGCATTGGCCATCCTCACTTTTTTGGGGTTCCCTACATGCCTCACTGCTATACTCTGCAAAGAGTTTACAGCTGTCCCCTTTGGAAAGAAATTCAATGAAGAACCATGTTCTTCCCCCTTATCTGCCTTTGCTGTTGTCTGTTTTGCTGTTGACTGTGCTCTCTAAGTCTGAGACATGATATATTATATATCTAGAGACTTCAAAGTCTCTTCGGCTCCGGAAGGAATGGACATCCTCTAATTTCGTTATCTTTTTTGTCACGATGAAGGGACTCTGAACAGATCAGTTGAGCACCTGGGATGTTCACACAGAAAGACTCAGCTCATGCTGGCCTCACTCTCCGTCAATGTGTCTGTCCCTGTGTATGTTTCTGTCTCTCTGTCTTTCTGTTTCTTTCTCCCCCCATCCCCTGCCCCTGTTGGATCAGGGAAATGACCAACTACGATCATTGCAGAACTATGTAGTGAAATAAAAGTCCGTATGAGGAGAGAAACAATGAAGGCACACCTTTCAGTTCCTTTTCACTTGACTACTCATCCTCAGTTCTGACACAACCAGGATTTGGTGAGATCTCAGATATTAGGTAATTTAAGTACAAAAATGTAATCTCATAACTTTAAAGGGAGGGGGAATAAGGTTTCATATTAGCTAAAAATTGCTTGGAGACCTTATTTATTTCTTCTCCATAGGATACTACTTTCATAATCTTCTCAAGTAATCAGAATTAATAAAAGCTATATATACATGTATATGTATACATTTATATTTAATGTGTAACAAATGCTAAGATAACTTACCATGAAGAAAGAACTACTACTTTACAAACTAAAACACTGAAGAAGTTATATCACCACATTTGGTCAAAATGGCTAACAAATAGAGGCAAGGTATCATTAGCCAAGGTTAGGTGACACCAAAGTCCTTGCTATATCATTAATGAAAGCAGTGTCCCAAGAACTTTCCACTCTGTATGTAACTCAAAAAGTACTACTCATGTCAAGAATCAAAGATTAAATCAAAACACTGAGAATGTTTAGAGACAGCATCTGGAGAAGGCTGATGAGAATTAGAAAATTCTGGAAGCTACATATCAAAGTTCAATAGAAGGATATGGTAAATATTTAACATGATTAATAGAAGCTATGTGGGGACATGGGCAATAATTTAGACCCTGAAGATGTAGGATCAACTGTGAGTAGCAGGCAAAGATGGTAATCCTAGATAAACTTGCTGAGAACAAAAGTTGTTTTTTACAACAGGAGAGGAAGAGAAAGGACTGTCAGTAGGCCTCTTAGTCAACTAGAAGCATCTGAGTAGTTACTGAGCACCATCTGATTTGATTGAAACTTGGTGAAAATCTGCCTTTAGAGATGGTGGGCTTAGCTGGGATATTCCTCGTCTGAGATGCTTGGATCTAAATGTGGTTTTGTCTGAGGGGATGGCAAGCATCTTCCTTCAGATCCTCGGAGCAATTCTTTGAAATCTGTGAGCTGGTAAATGAATTTCCTTCCAATGCTCAACACAGCTTTGTAAAATCGGCTCTCGTCTTCACAGAAGGGTGCAGCAGAGCCATGCAACGACGGCCTTGATGCTCAGGATGGGAGACAATGGAAGGCAGCATTAAGGGAAAACCGAAGCTGATCTGAGATGGCCGGGGTCTGTGTCTCCTCATGTGATCTGAGCATTCCCTTCTGTGATGGTAGAAAAACCTGACTTTGGAGATGTATACTGACCAGTGTGACTTTGAGTCTTATGTCAATAGAAGAGAAAAAAAATGCTTGAAAATTAGAACCATTAAATGTTATCATTCCAACTGCTCTAGAGAGCCTGGGTCCAACTCCCTATTGTAATATAGTTTAGGAAACCATGCCTTGGAAAAACCAAGGGACATAGTCTATCCACTGCGTAGTTGCAAACTCAGGTCTCTATCTATAAACTCAAAGAGCAAAATTAGATTTCTAAGAGAGTCAAACATGGATAAAGATATCAGCCAGGAAGAAAGGAAGTAAGTTAAAAAGAAAGAGAGAGAAAAAGAAAGGAAGGAAGGAAGGAAGGAAGGAAGGAAGGAAGGAAGGAAGGAAGGAAGGAAGGAAGGAGGGAAGGAAGGAAGGAAGGAGGGAAGGAAGGAAGGAAGACAAAATGATAACAAAACTAATCTGAACTATATAAAATGTATAAACGTCATTTTGGGGGAATATAGCAAACCTATGACGTGGTTCCTCTATTGTCTTAAAGGATGAATTTCACTCCTTTGGCTCTGACATATTTTTAACATTGTTCTGTACAGTCTCAGTGGTCTTAGGAAATGTGTATGGATGCTTGGTCTATGAAGAATGAAACTCGCATGGCTGCCTTATTTGGCTTGGTGAATTAGATCCTGCAAGTCATGGGTTTTCCATGGAGGTTTTGTTGCCAGTTTCTGAGAACAACCAGAGACCAGGTCCAGGGGTGCTCCTAAGGATGCCCCCCAGTATTCCCTCCACGCTTTCAATTTAAACTTCATTATTTATTAAAATGATCACTAGATCACTTGCTTTCAGTCAGCAAGTCTTTAATATCCACAAACATGGATGTACATGCATGTGAATATACACTCTTTCTCTCACATTCACTCTTATACATACGCACACACTTGCTCTTTTATATATATATATACATACATATATATATATACATACTACATGTACACATACATATACATACTCATGCATACCCATATATATATACATGCACATACATTCATATCCATACACACTCACACTTATATATAGACACTCCATACAAATATACACTCACACATAGATATGCACATATACACACATGCATACACACATATTCTTAAACTTTTCCAATGCTTCATTTTTTTTATATCTGACAGGGTGAGGGTGGAGTTAAGACAAAAAAATAAGATAATTGGAAGTATTCCCATTTGATATTTATTTCCTGAAAAAATAAACTATTTTGAATAACTTGCAAGTTCTGGCATGTGAGTTATTTACACACGTGAATGTATGTATCATTTTTTCCCCAGAGACTCAAGTTAAATAGGTTTAGACTGGGGAGTTGCCAAAATGAGTTGGGTGTCAACTGCTAGACCTTCAAATACTAAACTGAAACACAGGCCTCCTGTTCCAGTTTACACTGAAGCTTTATAATATACGGCCTTGGAGTTGATGCAGAGTAATCTCTTGGGATAGCAAGATCCAATTAAAATTCGGTTTGCTGTCTTTAGGAAAGACATAGGTAGTTATATATCCTTTGAGAGGATCTTATGAAACACACACCTGAGCTTTAGATGGCTACTCATTTGACTGTGAAGTTGGATTGCAATTCTAGTGGGAATAGGAACGCAAGAAAGAATTCAAATAACATCACTCTGCTATTTCCTGGTGTGTTACCAGGGAGGAAAGAGCCCGGGTAATGAATGCCTTACACACTTGCAGGTATTACCAACCACTTAGCAAAACAAGGCTATTGTTACATGCAAGACTCATTCCTTTTAGGGAGACTAGAAGAGTGAATTGAAATGTGGCTGACATTTCTACCACAGGATAAATTGTTTTTTAAAAGTATAATGTTGAAGGTTCTTTTTTTTTTTTTGTTAGAAAAAGAAACAGAAAAAAAAAAGCAGCGGAAAATGGGAGGGAGATCTATAATCCAGTATTCATAAGCAATTCCAGACACTCCATCCATAACTCACTGGAAGACATTAGACTTCTAAGCACAGAAGCCATTAGCAGCCTTTTCTAATTCTCTTTTGGTTCGGTGAAGGAATGACTGTATATATTTTGCAATCCCGAATACTGCTTTTTAAAAAAAAAAAAGACAAAAATACACAGTAGATTGAACAGAAAACACAGACAAATGCTTCCTATTAGATTCATTAGTTGACTGCTAAGATGAAACACTTGCGCACACAAAAGCTTCCCCACCCCACGTGGCTGTGTCTCTGTTTGCTCTTTTCCACAACAAAGCCTTCAGTGTATTTTTCCAAATGGTTTTAAAAGCCCACCACATTGCCTCAGAGCCACCACTCCATCCGTCCCCCGTCCCACTTGAAATTCTAATTGACAGTACTTGTTTTGATGCAGACCACAGATGGGTGGGTAACACACGCAATCAGTTTATTATGTATCCATATTGAAGCACTAACGGGATTGTACTCGGGGCGATTCAGGGATATAGCTCATTTCTTCCTTCAATGGCAGTACTAGTTAAGGCAACTTGAGATGGTGTAATAAATAAAGCCCATGATTCAATAGCCTGACCTTCACAGCACAAGTGACTCACCAGATTTAAGGAATTGTGATCCCTTCACCATCTTTGAGAGTCTTGGAGTCATCAGTGTTGTCTCCGATGATTTGAGATGCACCTGGTTTTTGTTTGTTTGTTTGTCCTTTTCTCTGCTGTTAAATAACACGTGCCTCATTGTAACTGTTCCTTACTTACACATTGTGTATATTCTGCTCATATTCACCCCTCCACTCTCTTATTTTCCACCTCAATCCTTTCCAGTTCCATATGAAAAGGTCCCAATATGGCTCCCTTGCACTCTCAGCCTCTCTTCCTTTGTAAGCTAGAGTCCACATATGAGAGAACACATGTGGTCGTGTTCCTTTGAGTGTGACTTACTTAGCTTACCAACGTGATGATTCCTACTTCCACCATTTTTCCCACAAATGTTATAGTTTTATTTTATTTATGGCTGAATAAAACTTTATTTTGTGTATACACTCACATTTTTGTGTTCCTTTGTCTGTTGATGAACACCTAGGTTGGTTCTATGACGTGGCCATTGTGCTGACTAGATTTATGTCAACTTGACACAAACTGTAATCATGGGAGAGAAGGGAACCTCAGTTGAGAAAACGGGAGATCATAAGGTCAGGCTGTGCCTCAGCCTGTAAAGCATTTTCTTAATTAGTGATTGATTGTGAGGGCCCAGCCCATTTTGGGCAGTGCCAGCCCTGAGCTGGTAGGCCTAGGTTTTGTAAAAATGCAGCCTGAGCAAGCCAGGAGGAGCAAGCCAGTAAGCAGCACCCCTCTATGGCCTCTCCTCCAGCTCTTGCCCCCAGGTTCCTTCCCTATTTGAGTTCCTGTTTTGCCTTGCTTCAATCATGAACAGCGGTACAGAAGTAAGAATAAGCAGAATAAAGCCTTTCTTCCCCAACTGTCTTTTTGGTCATGGTGTTTTGCTGCAATAGGAATCTACCTAAGGCAGCTGTGACAAGCAGTGCTTCAGTAAACACAAAGAAGGACAGCTATTTTAACCTCCTTCTGTTCCCTCGTTCTTGCATTACCCAAGCCCACAACCCTGCCATGATGCTAGATGATTGAGCAACATGTTTCTTGGGCCAGGGAGATGGCTCAGCTGGTAAAGCTTTTTCCACACAAACATGAGGACCTGAGATGAATCATAAGAGCCCGGGGTTTTTAAAAAGCCAAGTGTGTTATCACATGCTTGTAATACCAGCAGAGTTGGGGAGGGGAAATGGGCTTTGGAACTCACTGGCAAGCCAGATTTGCTGAATCAGCAAATACCAGCCTGTGGGTGACCCTGTCTAAAAACAAAACAAAAACTAAGGAGGCTAACGTCTGAACATCAGTAGCCAGGGTTGATTTGCACATTGCACCTAAACATGTGTGTGCACCAATACAGAAATAACTATCCACACATATGGCGGGGGGTGGGGTACCAAGATTCCCAAGGTATGTCATGTCACACTTTAACCAGAATGGTCTGTCAAAATCTGATGTACACAGTGGCTTAAGTTGTCTTATTATCTCCCTCCCCAGCATGGATTAACTTAAGCTCTCCTCTTAAAGAAATAGGAGAATGGTTTCTCTAAGTTTTGCTTTCTTCGGAAATTCTCCTATGTTGATAGAGCAGATTTTAAAGTGAGAATTCTAGGCAGCCCTGGTTTTGGAGGGAAAAACAAAAGGGTAGTTAGTTTCCCATGGCAGAAACTGGTCGTTGTCATAAGTAATTTGAATCCGAAATGTTCTCATAGGAAAAAGATGACATGCTGTTGTGGATAGCCCTGGGCTTGTATTTTGATGCTAATTCCACTTCTCAGAGGGGCTGCAGATGAGGATTTGCCTTGTGAACCTTCTCCCCACTTTAACTTTTCAAATAAAGGCTTGAGCCAATGATTGGGCAGGAGGAAGTGGGAGGAGCTGAGAGTCTAGGGGAGGAGCGATGGGGGATAAACAGGAAGGGGAGGAGCTACAAGGGATTGAAGGAGAGAAGGCAGAGAGAGAAGCTCATAGCCTGGAGAAACCGCAAGTTCTATAGAATAATAAAGATGGGAATAGAGCAGTGTAGTGGGAGATCTGCCCAATCTAGGCTTGTAGCTTGTTTGGTTAACTGATTGAGTTGAGCTTTCTTTTACCCAGGAATTGGGTTGGAAACAAAGTAGCAACATGTAGCTCTGCAAAAGAAGCGACCTTTTAGCTAGGTGACTCAGTATGGCTACCAAGTGGAGAAAATAAGCAGCTTCCCATTAGAAGCCTGTGATCTGGCCAGCAACAAATACACCAAGATTCCAACTCGAGATCCAAGGATCCCTATAAATTATAACCTGCCAAGGGGATGAAGAGAAAGCTGCAAAATAACAGTTCTACATGGTATCTATTCCACAGAGAGCAGCAACTGAGAAAAACAACAGAAGAGGCCTGGCACAGTCGGAGCACCCACCTGGGCTGGCAAAATGCTGAGGGTTTTTTTTTTTTTTTTTTGGATTCTCTTCCTGGGTATTGGTGCATATATAGAACTCTTAGCCATGTGCCCGGCACAGAAACCATGTGTAAGCAGTGGAAAATACAACCCAATGTCAGCTTTGTGTAAGGTTGTTATTATCTCTGCTTTCAAATCATCAATGTAAGGGATGGTGTAGGGGATGCTAGAGACTGAATCTTTGTGCCTCTCCACAAAGCACATATTGAAGCCTGGTCATCAAGATGCTGATATTTGGGAAAGTTAGAGCCTTTGGGAGACAATACGTACCAAGGGCTCTACCCTTCCAAGTGGGACTAACGCCCTTGTAAAAGAGGCCTGAAAGGGCATATTTCCCTCTTTATCCCTGTAAGAATTCTATGTTTAATGATGTGAGTCCCTGGGGGCTGGAGAGATGGCTCAGCAATTAAAAGCACACACTGCTTGCAGAGGACCCGGGTTATGTTCCCAGAATCCATGTCTGGAGGCTCACAACCATGTGCAACTCTGGCTCCAGGGGACACAGCATCCTTCTGGCCTGTGAGGGCACTAGCCCAGACAGACAGAAACAGCACATACTTTAATATTTTTAAAAAGGTTCTAAGTGTCACTGGATATTGATTCTTCTGGTACTTGGATTGTAGACTTCTCAGCCTTCACAAATTTGAGCAGTAAAGTTCTGCAGTTAATTACTCAGTCTGAGGCACTATGTCTTAATAATCCAAATGGAATAGTGCCCAGAATATATATCCAAAACCCTTTAGCTGGAAAAATCAGGTAAGCATGTGTAGAAAATAAAGAAATAAGTACATAAAGCACCTAACTTGCTGCTTCCTAAGATGCCTTCCCTCTAACTTGAATTGGCATACAACTGCCTATCTTAAGCTGAGCACCAAGTATTTTGTAAGAAGATTATAGTTAAAAAAAAAAAGTCAACGATGTGCTGATTCCCAAAGACCAATTGTAATAAGCCAATGACAAAAGCTGGAGTATCCCTCTTCCACAAGAGACTACAGCTATGGGAGATCGACCCCCAAATCCCTAAATGTTCACCCAACTTGAAGGAATCATCTTTGATGTGCTTGATGGTTTCCAAGAGTTCATCAGAGATTAGACACACTAGAACATAAAGCCTCAAGTCCTCTCTGCCCCACAGTGTTCCAGCTTCATGGGAAAGGCCTTCTGCTTTCTACCTCAGCTGTGTACAGTTTGCCAACAGGGACTGAGATTGCTGAATCTCCCTCCATTTCTGTGGCCCAAGGGTCTCCAGAGATGTCCTCAGCAACCAGAACAGACTGAGTAGGAAAAAGATCACAAATAACCCAGTGGGACCCAGCAGCCAGGTGTGTCCACACACCAAGATGAATCATCTTCTTGTGAAAATAAGAACTGGCCATGGAGATAGATAACAACATTAACAAAGAATTTTTTTTTTAAAAAAAAATGCACTTTAGGGACTGAAAAGTAGTATTTAGTTTCTAGAGCTCAAAATTATACATTTAAAATTTTAAAAATTCAATCCAGCTCAGGAAAAGATAGTCCCAGATGAAAAGGGCTTTCTACTGGTATGAGGCATTGGAAAACCAATACCAAATGAGTAGAATTGATTCTCAGAGTGAGCTGATCATCAGATTCACCAGGGATATATACTTAAAAGAGAGCCTCTGTATCTTACCTACCCCCTAGAAAACCAGATGCTCTGAACAGAACCTACAACACCAAGTATTTGTTTGCAGTGGGCACCAGTATTGTTGGATCGGACTGACTAAAGGGAACAATTTCAGCTGACCACAGATACTGAATGGTTACTGGTTGGACAGAGCCGGAGGTCTACTGTGATGGTTAGAAGGCCTGAAAAAGGCTGAAATGGTACAATGGGTTAATGGACCTTATAAAAAATTACCTTAAACACACACACACACACACACACAATTGTCCGATGATTTGGTATAATGAGAACAAGTCTTTACTTGGTTAGACACAGGCACTTGTTAAATATCAGGTGCAAGATTTTGGTGTGTATAAGTCCAACTTAAAATAAAACCCAGAGGATGTGGGAAGCCGTCCTGAGCTATTCGGACTTATGCTTACTCATAGGCCTAAGGTGGTGGCTGCTAAAATATAAGAACAATTAACTAGAGCCTTCTCCTTATGCTATCGGTGTGAGAAGATTCCGAGAATACCACAAGATGTTCCTGCCCTAACCGCAGAATGTTCCTGCTGGCGTTAACTCCGGGTGTCCCCACCTGGATGACCTCCTCGATTCCTGCTTCCATTGCTAGGGGTATCTCTGCCCTTCCCTCCTTTGTCTGGTGTGAAGGTCAATTCCTTCTCTGTAAGCCTTAAAACTCACTTACCTCCCCGACATTAAATGAAGCCTTGACATAACCCAGACTGACTTGTCTTTCTTAGCGTGCTTGGCTTCCCTTCTCTCCCCCCCCCCATTATACTGACCCTCAGGTAGTGCCTCTTCGAGACCCTGGAATAACTGGACCTGCTGGACGGGTCAAAGGGATAATAATTAGCCAAAGCAAAGCACTGGAGGGATGGATGGCTCAGTGGTTAACAACCATTGCTAATCTTGCAGAAGACCTCCCAGCACCCACATCAAGCAACTAATAACCATCTGTAACTTCAGTTCCTAGAGATCTGACACTCTCTTCTGGCCTTTCAGGTACTTACATACATGTAATACATATACACATACAATTACAAACACACACATACCTAAAGTTTTTCAAAAGAAAGTTTGAAAATCAAAGTATTGTAATTAGGTCTGGGTTCAGATAGATTAACATGATTGATTAACATTCCTTTATTCTCTAGCCCCCTGTATTCACTATTTACTCTGTTCTGGTTGCTGGGGACATCTCTGGGGACCCTTGGGACACAGAAATGGAGGGAGATTAGACAATCTCAGTCCCTGTTGGCAGATGGTACACAGCTAAGGTATAAAGCAGAAGAACTTTCCCCCAAAGCTGGAAAATTGTAGGGCCAAGAGAACTGTAAGGCAAATCTGTCCATTTGATAACTAAACTGGTGTTACTGGAGAATCAAGATCAGAACCTGAGTCCTGGCAACCCACCAAGGTCATCTCACCCACCCCTCTTCAATAGGCCAATTAAAAAGACAAAACTGAAAGGTATAGAAAGATTTATTTAATAAGGCCACATTAAGAAGACTACACAAAGAGATGCAATGACCATCTTCCTAAGTCTGCTTTAGTTATAGAGAAGGCAAGAGGCTTGCTTAACCAAGCAGTCCTGGGCAGGGTGTGGTCCACCCATCCTTTACAGAAATCTCTTCCTGGAAGTCAAGTTCCTTTTCTGGTTGAAACCAGGATTTACTTTCAATTTGGGCCAGTATGAGGGTCCCAGGGGATTTCCAGTCTTGGGGACTATTGTTGGAATAGTCTGATAGCCAAAGATGAAACCCAAGTGACCCTCTGTGTACAGAATGCCTTTGCTCCTGTGATGATGGGTAAGATTTGCAGTTTTATATTCTAACTAAATAAAACTCTGTGCTTCACTTCTCTCCCAGTGTTCCGGAAAGACAGACCTGCCCTGGCAGGACAGGAGTGAAGAACCACGGGGATACATGGATATCTTTAAGGACAAAATGTATAGCAGAATGTTATACTTTACAGGACTGAGGGAGGGAAATGGAACATGACTTCTTGGCTTCCCCCCCCCCCCCGCCTCTTTAATACCTGCCTCTGTGTCACTAATATAGAATAGTATGCATCAAAGGATTCTTGGATCAAGACGGGCAATTCCGGAGAACCTCCAATAGGTTCTTTTTATTTAATTTTTTTATGGAGCTGCTTGCATTCTGAGTAATGTAATGGATTTGACCTAAATGTATTAATACAAAACAAAACACCCCTTTCTTTTCTACTCCAACCCTATTGGCTTGCTTTGATTTCAGAATACATCACAATTATTCCAGACTAGAAAGAATTTTTTCTCTTTTGCGTATGCTATTATAGACTTTTTTCCCTGTGTGTTTCCTTAATTCTGCTTCTAGTTGTCACCAGTATTAATAAATACATAAATCATTCCTCTCTTCATATTTGAAGAAGAGCTCAGAACTAAGAATCCCTGTATGCCCACCCGTGAGACACTGATCATATTTATAATTAGTTCTAAGCTACAAATGGAGAGGCTCCATGTCTACTATGCTCAATTTTGAAACTGAAGGAAGTTTTCCACATGGAGGGACCTCTAGGGTGGGGGTTGAATGGCGGGGTGTGGGTCTCCATCATTACCCTGAGAGGCTCTCCTGATTGAGAATCGGCTAAATTCAATTCTCGAGTTTGCAACCTGGCACAGTGCCAAGGCGACGGAATGTATTCAATAACCTCCCTTAAACATACTAAGGCTGGTGTTTATCTGTGTGTTTGTTTAGTCTTGTCATGGAAAAAGAAAGCGCAGGATGAAGATTTACAAGAAGGGTAGATGTTGGAAATACTATGAAAGTAGAGTTGTTCTTTTCTTGTCATTAGAACACAGGCATTAAGTAACCCCAAAACCCAAGTAAGCCAGAATAAGAGAGGACATTTAAGAGAACTGAAGCATTCCAGATGGCCGAAATATTTAAAAAGAAAAAACAGAAAATGATAATAAATGAGATAATCGCTTAAAAAGCCAGTTTTCAAGTGAACAAGAATCCCTTTCAAATGCTGGTCCTGGCAGGGCTTTTAACAGTGAGCCTGAATAACCACTGAGTGGTGATCTAGTGATTCGCCATTTCTAGAGGTAGAGATGACCCCACAGCAGCCCAGCTCAGACTCACCTCACTGACCCAACTTCCTATGGATATAGAAATAAATCCAAATCTCAGAGACTTTCATTACCTGCATGACCGCCAATGCTCTGCCCAGTGAGGTCACTGTCACAGTGGTGAACTTATGTGTACGAGGTTTCCCAAAGGTCTCCCATTGAGGCAGTATGCACACATAATCCACCTCTGATGTGGGAGTTGCCTACTCTCTGGGCATTTGGAATTCTTAAGCAACATTTTCCACTACTTTGTTGAGCAGGGTTCCTGGGATCTGCAGCCAACACAAAGAGGAAAATCTAAAGTGAAGAAATACATTTCCTTAATTCCTTTAACAATACATTATTTGGATTACATTCATTTGCATTTGAGTGTTTGTGTATGTGTGTGTGTGTGTGTGTGTGTGTGCATACATATGCATGTGTATGAGAGAAAGACAGAGACAGACAGACAGAGCACATCATTCTCATATTTTCATGCCATAGTTCATTTGTGGAGGTCAGAGGATAAGTTGTCATTGAACTCAAGTCATTAGGTTGAGTGGCAAACGGTTTTCCTGCTGAGCCATCTTGCTGGTCTCGTAAATCTCTGTTTTGTTGTTGTTGTTTTTTTTTTTTTGAATGCTGCCGATTAATGGGTGAATCAAGAATTATCTGCACAGCTGTTAACTGTGTAACAATTTACCGCCACCACAGACACAGGGCTGGAAACAACACAAATTCAGTACCCTACAATGCTGAAGAAGGTCAGAAGTCCTTAATGGGTCTTACTAGACTGAAATAAAGGCATGGCTGGAGCTGGTTTCCTTATGGGGGCTTCTGTCCGGCCATCTTCTGGAAGTCATCTGTGGTTCCTGTCTGGTGCCTTTTCCCTTGATCTTCCAAGACCACTACTTCCATTTGCAAAGCTTTCTTCTGTTTCCCTTCCGCTCTCCTTGTCTCTCCTTACATAGACATACTAGCTTCTTTCTCAAATTGGATGCTCTTGTCGCCGTAAACTTACATTGGATCCACTAAAATCATCCAATTTCAAGCCCTGTACCCTTAATTCTATCTGCAAGGTCAATTTTAGCCAGGTCACAGGCTCACAGCATCTGGGGATTAAGATGTGGTCATTAGTGGAGGCAGCCATTATTCTGCCATGACAGAAGCACAATGAACAAATCATTGGTGTTCATCATCCCAAGGGTATATGTCAGAGTAAGGCAAGAGAGAGATGCCTGAAACATGAGGCATCATTGGTGCAAAGCATTGGCCATGCTGAATCTGGATTCTGGATGAAAGTGGCCTCAACAGAGACCAGGATACATAAGGAGCCAACAGGATAAAAGTAAACGTGACTTGAGACATTTTCAACTTTAAGGTATCATCTCAACATATCCAGTACCAGAAACAAATGCAATCACCTTTGTATATAAGGTTGTGATATATGTTCTAAGGGTTTAGTGTATATGCTTTTATACAATATGAGCAAATATAGTTCAGGCAATAATCTTTAAGCTTGAAGAGAAGTAACCCCTACTTAATTGTTATTAGGTTCTCTATCACACAAATTAGTACCCATGAAAAACAGTCATGCTGTTTACCTTGCAAGAGATTTCCTATTTTAAAATAGATTAATTGAAAATAACGTAAGATTGATAAATTGCCAGTGTTTTCCTTTATTACTCGTGATGTCTTATATCTTTCAATTCAAACAGGCATAAATACTTCAAAATTAGTGATAAAAGTGTTTTTGAGATAAAGTGTTATAATATGTTGAATTGATATTATAATGAATTAATAATATCATGAATTATCTGCACAGTTAGTAATTGTGTAACAAATTATCACCAGAAGCATAGGGCTGAAAACAACACAATTTCAGTATTCTACAATGCTGAAGGTCAGGAGTTCTTAATGGGTCTTAACTAGACTAAAATTAAGGTGTGGCTGGAGCTAGTTTTCTGGAGGAGGGGGCTTTTGTCTTGCCAACTTCTGTAAGTCATCTATGTTTTGATGCATTAATGAATTTATATATATATATATATGATTAATTAATAAATTCATATAAATTAGTATAAGTATAATATATTAATATATATGTTATTATATGAAGAAAATATAAACAAAACTTATATTTGGAACACATAAAAAATTAAAGTACCACGATTCTCCACTTTTTTCCCCTGCTTCAAACCTATAATGTCAATCATCTTTATATATAAGATCATAGGTTGTGATCTAGGTCTTTCTTATCTCTGGCCTTGACACACTGATAGCCTCCCCTAGGGATTCAGTTCAGTGTCCTTGAGGGCATTTCAGTTTTTTGTTCAAGGGTAGACCAAACCAGATCAAGCAGGTGTCACACATGCCTCCTACACAAATATAGGACAGATCATAGCCTACCATGTCTTAGGGTCATCTTTGACTGGCTCATTCCTATCTAAGTCATAGAGTTTCCCACCATTCCTCTTACTACAGGCTGAACCTTGTTTCCCCTTAGTTTGTATGTGGAAGTCATGTCCCCCAATAGGACAGGTGATAGCTAAGGTAAAATGTATGATCATAAAAGCTAACTATCAATGGTGAGACCATCATGCAGATGTGACTCCTGCAAACATGACTATGGAAGGAGAATGACCCCAAGAATATGCATACAAAGAAGAAAGGTCGTTGGAATAAAGGACCAACCAGGAGGTTTGTTCAGGTAATAAAGGAACAACCAGGAGGAGGCTTTCTCCAAGTCAGGAAGAAAGGCCTAACTGGAAATCAAAATCTTAATGGTTCTTTGATCTTAAATGGAGGAGTGCTGTGAATGCCACCATCTTAATAGAATGTTGCCATAGAATGTGCTCCTGATCACCATGAGTATCTAGAAAAGAAATCTTTGACCAACCTTGTAGACATCTATCCACTTCCAAAGCCAAGCCCAGAGGTCACTTCTTACTCAACTTTGAGGACAGATTTCTTCTGTGGAAGACAACCTTTAAAATAACTGCTCTACTTCCTGAAGTTCATGTCTTTGACTGGTATTCTCATTTTTGGATAATATTGGAGCAATTGGATAGTATTCAATTTTTAAAACTGTATTTTAAGCCATGTGTTTTGTATATGCATGCAGTGTGTGTGTGTGTGTGTGTGTGTGTGTGTGTGTGTGTGTGTGTTGTGGGGTGCTTGATCCCCTGGAGCTGGAGCTACAAATGGTTGTGAGACACTAGACATGGGTACCTGGACTTGAACTCAGGTACTCTGCAGGAGCAGCATGAACTCTTAAGAGCTAAACTACCTCCTCAGACATAGAAATTAATTTCTAAGAATAAAATATGACAATATATCACATCCATAAAAATCTAATATGTCTATGAGGAATATTTTGTTTCTCATTCTTCTTCCTCTGCTGCTCCATCTGAGGGAAGATGGCTACCTTGTACTGAGCTGCCCAGGGAAGAGGTTCATGTGACAAAGACTTGAGAGAAACATCAAACAACAAGTGGTGAAGAAGCTCAGCTTTCAAGCCCAAAAGCTGATTAAGAGCTAAATCCTGTCAGGCAGTCATGATGTTTGCCTTAAGTCCCAGTACTAGTGAGGCAGAGACAGGGAGCTAAGGTCGAGGCCACACTGCTCTATAGAGTGGGTTCTAGGACAGCCAAGGCTACACAGAGCAAACCATGTCTTGAAAAACAAAACAACAACAACAACAAAAACCCAACAAAAGTCATGGAACACAAGATAAAGCTTTGCTGTAGCCCTGTCCCTTCTTGCTAAGTCGCATCTACTATTTGAAGTTACAATCCAGGTCAACAACTCTACAAGGGAACATGGAAGATATGTTTCCCCAGTTTGCTTGGAACCTTAGATATCTGCAGCTGTGGCTGCATGGACTGAATCATGTCCCTGACTGCCCCAGATTTATAGGTTCTTAGTACTTCAGACTGTTATTGCATTTGGAAATGGGTCATTAGAGTGGCAACTAAGTTTAACTGAAATGATTCAAATGTTTACTATTTCATTTCAGTATGTCTGGTGTCCTTACATGAAAAGGAAATGTAGAACTGTGTCTAGAGAAGACTGTGTGGAGAGACAGAGTAAAAAGAACTAAACAATTTCTGTTACCAGGCTGTAGAATTTTGTTTTGGTTCTCATGGCAAACTAGAATACCAGCTGACACCTTGATTTCAACTTCAGCACTAGGCTGGAAGACCCCAATAAGCTATGCTTAGATACATGACCCATAAAAACTAGAAGATAAGAAGTCTTTGAACTGCTGAGAATTGGGATAATACAGTATACAGCAAAAGCTAACTAATGCATCTGTCTGCTGTCTTTGTGCAAACATATCTCACTGCATTTAAGATACTACTGTGGGGTTCTGCTCTATCAGAAGATCTGATTTTAGTTCTCAATTCCTACATCAGATAGCTCACAGCTACCTGTAATTCCATCTCCAAAGGATGTAATGCCCTCTTCTGGCCACCATGAGTGTGCATATATGCACACACACACACACACACACCACATATACAAACATACACACACAGAGAGAAATAATACATAACTGAAAACAATTTTTTTAAAAAGACATACTGCTGTGTAAATAAACTTAGATGTTAATATAACATCTCTTTTCCATCTACTATAAATGGTAATGGTTCGAATGAGAATGGCTCCAATAGGCTCATATACTTGAATACTTTACTCCCAGTTGGTGGAAATACTTAGGAAGGATTAGGAGGTGTGTCCCTGGGGTTTCAAAAGCCCACCCCACTCCCAATTATCTTTCTCTGTTTCCTGTTTGTGGATCAAGATGTAAGCTCTCAACTACTGCACCAGCATCACGCCTGCCTGCCTGCCTGCCTGCCTGCCTGCCTGCCGCCATGCTATTTGCCATGATGGTAATGGATTTTAACTCTCTGAAACTGTGACCTCCAAGTAAACTCTTTCTTCTATACATTGCCTTGACTGTGGTGTATCATCACAGCAATAGAAACATAATTACGCTCAGTGTTTTTTTTTCCCTCCACTCATTTCCATGAGAAGTGTAATCTCAATAGGCCTTGTGTGATGTGTGCCTTTTCCTGAACGTTTGTGGAGGAAGCAGTCACAGAACAGTTATATGAAGCTTTTCTGTAGCCCCGCCCCTTCTTGCAAAGTCACTTCTACTATTTGAAGTTGTAATCAAGAAAGCTCTGTGGATTCTCCATCCAGCAGGCTTCCTCTGGAGGCGCTGCAATGCAATGAATGCTCTTCCTCTGGGTTCTGCATTGCACTTGGAGCTGTAGGTAAGATAAGAAACAAATGGTAAGCATGCAATATGGACACATGCTCCACTATGTTCGTAGCAGCCTTATTTATAATAGCCAGAAGCTGGAAAGAACCCAGATATCCCTCAGTGGAGGAATGGATACAGAAAATGTGGTATATATACACAATGGAGTACTATTCAGCAATTAAAAGCAATGAATTCATGAATTTTTTAGGCAAATGGATGGAACTGGAAAATATCCTAAGCAAGGTAACGCAATCACAAAAGAATACACATGGAATACAATCATTGAAAAGTGGATATTAATTAGCCCTGAAGCTCCGAATACTGGAGATACAATTAGCATATCAAATGATTCCCATGAAGAAGGAAGAAGAGGGCCCTGATCCTGGAAAGGCTTGATCCAGCATTGTAGGGGAGGACCAGGACAGAGAAAAGGGAGGGGGAAAGATAGGAGAATGGATGGAGAGAGGAGGACTTATGGGACATATGGGGGTTGGGGGGGGGAACTGGGAAAGGGGAAAGCTTTTAGAATGTAAACAAAGAATATAGAAAATAAATAAAAAAATTTAAAAAAAGAAACAAATGGTAAATACAAGGTTTGGATGAAAAAAGAGCCATGATCTCAGAGCTAACAGAAGGTGCTTGCTGATTTCTCACAGTGACTAATGACATTCCATAGATTTCATCTGAGTTAAAATTTGAATTTGTAAATTTTTACTCAAAAGGGACTCTACAGATTTTGCAAGCTTTACAGCATGCATCAATTCTGCCTAACTGGGTTCATCGAGCACTTTCCAAACAAACACAGTGCTAACCAGTGAGGAATTTTCATACCAGTCCCCGGGGAAAGAGATTTTTTTTTTAACTTAATTCTATATAATTTCTTCTTTGCACCTGTATCAAATTGGACAGAGCCAAGATTCCTATCTAAGCCACTTTTGTGTCTGAGTAGTGCCAGGTGTTCAGTCCAAATTTCATAAAAAGTATATCGATGAGTTTGCTATGTGGATGATTAATTCAATCCCCACACATGACTGAATCTAGTGGATAAAATAGGGAGCTCGCCATTAGCACTGCCGGTACCCTTATATTTGCGGTAATGTTTCCCAGAGGGAAAAAGATTTGAGTAGCACACTCCAGGCTAAAGATGAGTTCCCAGCCCTTCATGTTCTCATGCTATAAGACTCAGGAAAGAGCCACCCCATTTAGTTTTCCAACTTCTCTGTCAAAGTCTAGGATAGCTTGACTCTGACCCCAGGACACACCATGGCTTTTAGTCTATTTGTATCTATAATATCAATATTTGTCAGCAGCTAATATTTGGATCTCCCAGCTGCTGCTTTTCACAGCTTCGAAGGGAGAAGGGCGTATTTACTCAGCACCCTTAAACCAAATGGTTTGTTCTTGAAAAAATAAGATTCTGGGCTCAGATGTTTGCTACTAGGCCAGAACAGTCTTGCTTTGAGAGTTCCAGATAAATATTTGTCCTGATTTTTAGGGAAACAAATAATAACAACTCAGGGTTAACACACACACACACACACACACACACACACACACACAAGCAAAATGTGACTCTGTTCGCCAGAGAATTGAGATGCAGGCACCAAAGAGTCCAATAAAATGCAAAGAAGACTTGAAAACCAATCCAGAGAAGGTCAGGGAACAGAAGACCCAAAGAAATTATTTATAAGGCAAGATAATAGAATCAGGGCCTGCAGGATTGTGGAAGAATTAAAGGGTAGAGATACAAGCTTCCAGAGCCCAGCTAAATGAGAGGAGGAGGCAGGGCATGGGGCGGGGCAGAGGGAGACAGCGAAACTGATGGGAAACTGTGCAGAAAGGTCTGAGGGTTGTACATTGCCAAGGGGTGGGCACACAGCTCTATTTGCTGTGTGATGTTTTCTGAGACTCCTTCAAGAGCTCATTTACAATTTTAATTTAGAATGTCTTTAAATAGCTGCAAGACAGGATCATTAACTGGAAGTTATTATAAAATAAAAACAACAAAAAAAAAAAACACAGCTAAGGAGTGGGAGTTCTCATACAATAATCAAAAAGACCCGAGCTACATTTCTAAGTCCTGTCCCCATAGACCGAGAGGATTTTAATGATAGTGTTTCCATAAAAGCCGGACTGAAGGCAATCTCCACCCTGACCAAAGTCTGCAGGGAAATCACAACACTGCTTCCAAATCTAAGCCTTTCTTTAAAGTGCAAAATTATACGCTATGGCACGGATTTGTGTAAACCTTAAAGTAGAGGAACAAGCTAAAAGCAGAGCATGGGGAAGTTTCAAAAGAAGGCAAAGGGTGGTCTGAAAATCATGGGAATCGAAGTGGAGTCACTTGTGTCAGGCTGTTACTAGCATCCAAGGTCTGGGCTGGATGTTTCCAGTTTCTTGGTGTCTTATTCAAGAACAAACTTAAGGGCACACAGATTGCAGCAAAACAAGAATAGTTTTTTCAAAGCAATGTGTAGGATGGATCAGACAGAAATACTCGGTCAAGAGCAACTCGGGATATGCAAGGACCCTGTTATTGTCTGGAGCTTGCTTCTAGAAAGGGAAGAGTTTAGACACTAAGGGGCATCACAAGCCTCTCAGGTTGGTTGACAGGCTTGGTCCATTCAAACCTTTGCAACACTGCATATGACCCTTATTGAGATTCATCTGTTTTTATCATATGCATGACTAATTATTCATGGGAATGAGATGGTAAAATCTGGGATTATCCTTGCAAGTTTGTTCAGGGTACAGTTTACTTTAATTTACATACATCTGAAATCCAGCTCAGCCCTCTTACCTTCATACATGTATAGACTTTACAAATGCCTTTGGAAAGAAATTGTCTATGTTTGATGATTGCTAAGGAGAGAAGAAACCTGTTTAACTGTTTACAGAGGAGTGTGCATGCAGTTCCACACAGGTGGGGGTCGTAGGTTGCTAGGTGCATCATGAGGAGAGAATGTGTCTATAGTGCAAGCCAAGTGGAGTCCCAGATTACTAAACTACTCCCTATGCTTGCTTGTATCAAAGCACTGACAACACCAACAAATAATAATGAGAGTTTGAAGGAGAGATTCTCAGGATATATATTCAAAAACCAAAGTTGCCCCAAATGCTTCTGCCAGAAATACAATCTTTCATAAAGGCCCCTAGGCCCCTGGACTCCTGTGCAACCACTGACTGTCTGTCCTTGGACCTATGCCATCCATGTGATTGATGTGTGCTGTCTGAGTTACTGTTACCAGGTACCTTATGCAGATTCTTCATTTTGCCTTTTAAAAACTCCTGCCTACATCAGCCTCTTTGCCCACAACTATGGCTTTCATGGCCTGCACAAGACTCATTGTAATGATTGATGCTTATTCCCAAATAGATACGACAATTCTTAAAGTCTGTCTGCTTGTTGTTTAGCTTGAAAAGTGGAGAACAGATAACCAGAGTTTATTTATATATTCTCAAAAATCTACCAGGTCTTGGAAGCATATATGTTCTGGACCCAGTGATTCCTGAGACATGGAGAGTCACTGTAAATAAACTACAGGGGAAAATATCACACTCTGCTAAGTGAGCCGACAGATGCACTGCTCCGGGTCGCCATGCTTGACAGGTGTGCTGAGCCCCATAACCTTCAATGGTCAGTGTCCATGGACATTGAAGCTGGGCAACAGCTCTGGGTAGTTTAGGGGATAATGAATGCTAGATTTTCCAGCAGAGCCTTCTTTGTGTTTGAAACCCATGTATAATTTTATGTTCAGGATGATTACAACCACATGAAAAGGTGTAAACAAGCTACCTTATGGTAAACATCTCATCCCCAAATCAGCAAAGTCCAGTATTTAAATAGAAAACAGCAGTAGTCAAATGATGCTGATGACTCTGGTTCTTGATGTTGTGGCATTACCTAGAAGCTCTTTACTACTGGCCTAAGAAATGTATTGGAATTAGGTGGTGCTGCAGCTCCCATAAAGCCACTGGAGGCAGCCGCATCGTTAATGAGGTTGATTAGAGAAGAGGAATGGATAGCTTCTACATCAAAAGGCATTTCAACAAATGTAGAACAACTGCATTCATTTAATTTAATTTAACCAATGGTGCTATTTATACCCGGATGTCCTTCACAAAGGATTTAAGAATTTAGCTATCTTGAAAGTCTGAAGGTGTAGGTACTCGTGAAAGTCTAGATTAATATCTAGAACATATAACGTGTCCAGATAATTTTCATTTATCAACACATTAATCTAAGCTTGAAAGGGGGCTTTGAAAATACACTGAAATATCAACTAACTTTAAACCAATATCTTCAAAAAGCAATTTTGTCCCTGAAGGGCTGTACAATCAACCCACTGTTCTTTAAAAGAGAAAGACAAGTAACTTACTGCTGTTGCCCTGGTCATTTTATCTATCACCTTACCATTCTACTACTTAAGATTATATGGATGAAAGTGTGTGGTGTGTGTGTGTGTGTGTGTGTGTGTGTGTGTGTGTATGTATGTGCATGAATGTGTGTCTCTGGGTATGTACTTCTGTGTGTCTCTCTGTATCTGGGTGTACAAGTATGTATGTGTCTCTGTGTGTATTTGTGAGCATGTATGAGTGTGTCTCTTTGTGTGTGTGTCTGTATGTCTGCTTGTATGAGTATGTGTGCATGTCTCTGTGTGTATGCGTGTGTCTCTGTGTGTGAGTGTCTGTGTGTGAATGTGTATACATGTCTGTTTGAGTAAGTATGTTTGTATGAGTTTGTGTGTGTGACTCTGTGTGTGTATGTCTATATATGTATGTATGTATGTCTTCTGTGTGTGTGCACATGAGTGTGTCTTTCTGCGCGCGTGCACGTGTGTGTATGTGTCTGTGTGTGTGTGTGTGTTTGTGTGTGTGTGTTTGAACCTTATACTAAATATGAAAATGACTTGGAAAAATATTCATCTTAATTAAATCTAGAAAACAAATGGGCGGATCCATTATTCAATGAGAATGAGACATTTTTTAAATCAGTGTGTTTCAAAACTAAGAACTTCAAATCAGAGCGTCTTTGTAGATTCCTCATACTCCATTCCTGTTACAACAAACTGGCTTTGCTAAGAATATTAATAAAATTTTATCCCACAAAACTGTTGACACAAAATTCATCCTGTCTAAAAGAAATGCAGAGACAGGAGAGAGCATGGAGCAGAGAATGAGGGAAAGGCCAATCAATAACCAGCTCACCTTGAGACCCATTCCATGGGCAAGCACCAATCCCGGACACTATTAATGATATCTGTAATGATTGCAGACAGAGCCTAGCATGGCTGCTCTCTGAGAGGCGTCACCCAGCAGCTGATTCAGACAAATGCAGGCATCCACAGCCAACAGTGGATGGAGCTTGGAAGAATAGGAGGAAGGATTGAAGGATGATGGGGAGAAGAAGCATGAAATTCAGTAGTCTGGATATGACATGGCCTTTGCACTTCTGAATTCCAAGCAGCTATGATTATCTGCAGGAGACCTATACAAGTTCAAGCCGGTCAGCATTCTAGTCTGGATGGGAAAGGGGTTCATGAGACTATGACCCTGGCTGAGGAGCTACTGCAACTGGTCGCTGTTTAGGAGAGGAGAGTCATTTTTATAGGGGTGTGGCTACTAGTAGATTTCTCATGCTGTAGCAGATACACTACACCCACATGCATTCTAATTGGAGATATAGAAACAATCTTTATGAAATCAAAATCCACCTTGGAAACCGTAAGAAAGAATGCAGGAGAGTTTCCTTGAAGAAAATGCACTTTCTTTCTTTACTCTTTACCAGTATAATTATTTCCGGGAGTAGAGTTACATCTAAGTCTCAATTGTATTTTCGTTCAGACCCCAATCTTCTCTCCTGACCTGGCTGAGTCTCGAGTAGACAGCTGGCTCCTTAATTCCTTTAGACTTAATGACTGAGACAGTAGAACTGGAAGGGAGTTGGAACAAGGTGGTGTTCCTGCTTGAGGGCTCTGGTGGCAATGTTCCGAATGTTCAGCAGAGACTGAGAACAATCCAAGGGAATCCAACAATCCATGTTAAAAGAAAAGTGCACAAGAAAGAGGAAGAGGAAGAGGAAAAGGAGCAGGAAGATGATGATGTAAACACAGGAGTACAAACAGGGGGGGGCAAACAGAAATCAGAGCAGACATAATTTGACTA